>NC_060124.1:606031179-606655179 GCF_021461395.2 Schistocerca americana | reverse complement strand
CAGAAAGATTGCGGTTTCACAAATTCAGCAGTTCAAGTGGCTCTGAGCACTACGGGACTCAACTTCTGAGGTCATCAGTCCCCTAGAACTTAGAACTACTTAAACCTAACTAACCTAAGGACATGACACACATCCATGCCCGAGGCAGGATTCGAACCTGCGACCGTAGCGGTCGCGCGGTTCCAGACTGTAGCGCCTAGAACCGTCGGCCACCCCGGCCGGCCAAATTCAACAGTGCCAGAGATGTTCTCTCTGAGATATAACAATATATAGATTACTCTGATTTCACAGTATGAATGTTTATCAGGAAGAAACGCAACATGCAGATGAAGGTGACAGTTGTAATAACCAGTTTGTGTGAATGCTACGTGTATGGTATTATGTAAGTACTGTGCTATATACAAGGAACAACATAGAGGTCAGATAAAATGAATAATATGACATTATAAATTGTATTAACATAGATGGTCACTGAAATTTTGAATCAATTTTACAGTTGCAATAATGTGTGACTGAGCAGGCAGCTATATTTTGGTGTAAAACAGTGCCAAAGAAGTTCATGTATTACAATATATACATTGTTTTGATCTGACAGTGGATTTATTTTATTTTTATTTATCCTTTTTACAAAGAATCAAGGTAACGTTATAAGTATTCAGATTACAAAGAATAAACGTTACATTGTGAGCATACAATATTCAGTGAGCATTCATCATTAATTCATTCACGCGATCAGGCCCAGAGGACCGCGCGCCACCACAGTTAGAGCTGTCCATCCGCCTCTGTCTTCTGCTGTCTGTCTCCAGTTTTCCGTGACTCCCAGCTGCAACAGGTCTTCTCTCACCTCTCTCTAGGTCTTCCCACTGGTCTGCTGCCTGACGGGATCCAGTCCACTGTGATTTTGGGCCATCTTGTTGCCTCCATTCTAACAACATGTCCAGCCCATTGCAGTCTTTTGCTTATCATCACTCCCACTATGTTAGGCTCCTTGTACAGCTCTTCTAATTCAGTGTTATGGCGTCTTCTCCATTCTCCAGCAGTCTGATCTCTGACTGGTCCAAATATTGTCCTGAGGACATTCCTTTCAAATGTTAGCAGTCGCTTAAGGTCTTGTTTTCGAGTGCTCCAGGTTTGAGAACCATAAAGTACTACTGGCATTATTGTCTTATACAACCGTAGCTTTAGTTGTTGCGAGACACTTCTACATTTTAATATAGGGTCTAGAGAGTGATAGTATCTGTTTCCCGCCTGTAGTCGTGCTTTTATCTCTGCTTCAGTTGATGTTACTTCTGTAAAAAAATGATCCAACGTATTTGAACTCTTTCACATGTTTATACCTGGTGTTGTTCACAATTAAATCTTGACAGTTCTGGATCTTTCTTCCTATGGTCATATACTCTGTCTTTTCAGAGCTAATTTGTAGACCGATCCTAGCTGCCAATAACTCCAAGGTCTGGATACTTCTCTTCAGATCTTCTTGTGTGCATGCTAATAGTGCAATGTCGTCTGCATAGGCCAGATATGTAATGTGTTCATTACCAATTTCAATGCCCTTGATGTTTTCTTTGTTGAAATCCCGCATTACCTTCTCAAGTGCCAGGTTGTAGAGGACAGGTGATAGCCCATCTCCTTGGCGTAATCCTGTTACAACTTGGAAGCTTTCTGTCATTTGATTGCCTACCTTAACCTTAAGTTTTGTGTCATTTAGGCATACCTCTACCAGTTTGACCAACTTCTTTGGTATACCAAACTCTGTCATAGTTCTAATCAGGCTAAGTCTATGTATACTGTCGTAAGCCTTCTTGAAGTCTACAAACAGGAGATGTATCTCTCGTCCGTATTCGTACATTTTTTCACAGACTTGTTTTAGGACAAAAATCTGGTCCGTGGTTGATCGCCCTGCCTGGAAACCTCCTTGGTATTCTCCAATTATGTCTGTTGCTATAGGTTTTATTCGTTCTAATAGGCAGTTGGAGAAGATCTTATAACAGGTGTTGAGTAGCGCTATGCCCCTGTAGTTGTCACATACGGATTTGTCTTTCTTTTTATATATGGGACATATCACAGCTACCTTCCATTCCTCTGGTATTTCATGTTTTACCCAAATTTGCTCGATTAGCTTGTGGATTTTGAAACAGAGGATTTCGTCTCCAGCCTTGAGAAGTTCAGCGGGAAAGCCGTCCTCACCTGGACTTTTACCATTCTTAAGCTTTTTAATCTGGTTCCTTATCTCTTCAATGGTGGGTGGAGGATATTCTGGGTCTACTGTTACTGGTTCATCAAACTCAAGTAGTCCGGTTGGTTCATCAGAGTTTAGTAATTCTCTGAAGTATTCCATCCATCTTCTTCCAATTTTTTGATCTTCTGTTAACATTCTTCCATTGGCATCTTTTATGAATCTGTGTTGATGGTATGTCCCTCCTTTAAAACTTTTCACTTTTCTATAAAGTTCTTTATACCTTTTTCCATGAAAGTCTTGTTCAGCTTCCTCCATGATACTTTTAACATATTTTCTCTTTGCTTTCCTCAATGTGGCTTGGGTCTGCCGTCGTGTTTCTTCAAACTTCGATTTTTCTTCTTTTTGCATATTGCTTTGTATACACAGTAGTTTGGCCCGTTGTCTCTCCCTGATAGCTCCCTCACACTCCTCATTGAACCACACTCTTTTTTCCCCTAGTTCGCTTTGGGATTACTTCTTGGGCTGTTTCTTTAATGGTCTCTGCAATCGCCTTCCAGTTCTGATCTACCACAGTATCTCCTTCCTCTTCATTCAAAGCCTCAAAACGGTTTGTTAGTGCTATCTGGAAAGTTCTTCTTATATTATCTTCAGTCAGACTCTCATGGTCATATCGAGTGACTCTTTGCATTCTTTTGTGCTTCCTGGCTCTCCATATTGTTTTCATCCTTCCTCTGACAAGGAAGTGGTCTGATCCACATTCGGCACCTCTTGCCGTTCTAACATTTTGTATCCACTTCTTTATTCTCTTCTCTACAATTAGGTGGTCAATTTGGTTCACTGTTTTCCCATCTGGAGCATTAATTCCCATCAGTGAGCATTAATTACAAATAAATTCGAAAAATGTAGTAACCAGTTTGTGTGAATGTTACTTGTATGGTATTGTGTAAATACTGTGCCATAAACAAGCAACAACATAGAGATGAGATAAAATGAATAATGTGACAGTGGAGATTATATTAATGTAGTATGGCTCACCAATTTTTTATATCAGTTTTACAGTTTCAGTAATGTGTGACTGGGCAGGCAGCCATATTATGATGTAATATTTTGTTTGAATTATTGATTGCATGTTGTTCTAAAAGGAGTAGTGATTGTTTATGTTATAAACTGGAAGATAGGTGAGTGAAATTTTGTAGAAAGATTGCATTGGCTAGCTCTGTCTGTTCATTGAATATATGGTGTGGTGATTTGCTTTTACGTGAATATATTTCCATCTCTTCAAGCAGATTCATGAGGCTACGTTTGTTAGCATGATGCAATATTTGGATGTGGCCTTCAATGTTTTTTAATCCATGTTTACTGAGAGTTGTGTGCATTGCAAATGATTGTTCCAACGCATGGCATCTAAATGTTCTTTGAATCGAATCTCAAAGTTTCTCCCAGTCTGTCTGATATAGAAGGAGGGGCAATTTTGGCATCTCAGTTGATATGCACCTGATCTTTCGTATGGGGCGGGGGGGGGGGGGGGGGTTGTTGTTCTTTATGTTACGAATGGTTAGCTGCTAGAACATCGTCTCTCGCCAGAACACGCACAAACGTCAATCTGTGGAGTCAGAAAAGGAAAGGTGAAACCTGAGAAACTTGAAGATAGGTCGGTGTGGGGCGGAATGCGCTCGGCAGCCGATATGGGGTGTGTAAAACTCTGACGATTTCGATCGTCACGTAGTTGCAAGACGCTGTCCGGGAAAAGAGTCACACAACATTTGAAGAAGTTAGCGGCTTCGGACTCCAGTTTCAGAATCATCACTTAGCAGTACCACGTAGAGAATTAACATGCACGTGAAAGTGCAGGTTCCCTCTGACTTGAGGGACAGCAAACAAGGTGTGCACTTTAGGATGACGTTAGCTGGTCTAAACGTAGCGGTAACTTCTCTGCAGCACTCGTGGCGCGGCACGTGAGCGAGCGAGAGGTGCGCTTGGCAACTGTTGGGTATTTCGTCGCTTTGGCGTCCCAGTGACTTTCGACGCCGAGTAGTGGAAAACCTGCTGTTTGTGGCAGGACCGTAGCTAGTCATGTTCCACTAGCACGCGACCCAAGGCGAAATACAAAGTAAAATACAGATGTTGAGGAGGAAGACCACTTCTGTGCTCGGCTTTAGAAGAACTACGAACCTATGTTCCGGCTTACAAATTGTAGGGCTTCCGCTCTGGTACTGACACGCAGGGAACGTTGCAGAGACAGCTGCGAAGGAAGTCCAGTTCACGAAAGTAAGCACATGCGCAACTGTTGTCGACCGTTGTGATTTCGACAAGATGAAATACCAGGAGGGTCGTGTGCCGTTATCGGTGGCAGATTCGATCGGATACCTAACAGGTTGGCAGTGAGCACCTCCGTTGTCCCCTCACCTAACGCCGTCCTCGATCAACTTGTACTCTTTATTGCCGTGAACGATATAAGAAAACCGATATCCACAACAAAACTTTTTGTGATAATCGTTCAATCAGATTCGAAATTAGCAGTTGCCTCTCTAAAGAACGACATCGGAATAATGACGACTCTGTGACGAACAGCGGACGTATTCAGTGAATTCCGAACCAGTAACCGTCAAATCATATATTAGATGAAACGATACAGTCGAATCAAAGTTAATTAGTTAATTTCATGTCCTTGGACCGTTTTGCACAACAAATCGTAATGATGAGTTCAAATGTTCAAATGTGTGTGAAATCTTATGGGACTTAACTGCTAAGGTCATCAGTCCCTAAGCTTACACACTACTTAACCTAAATTATCCTAAGGACAAACACACACACACACCCATACCCGAGGGAGGACTCGAACCTCTGCCGGAACCAGGCGCACAGTCCATGACAGCAGCGCCCCAGACCGCTCAGCTAATCCCGCGCGGCTAATGATGAGTCATTTTACATTCACATCGCAAATTAATTTGTGAACGTGACTACATGCTGAACATTTTTAAGGTTCTTTTATTTCGTAGATATACAGATGTGTGGTACTAATTCATTCCTACCATATTTTACATATCACAAAAATTGAAATCCTCCTACGGAGTAGAAGGAGCTGTCCAGGATAAACGTTTTCAGTTTGTTTTCAAATTTTTTACTTTGCTGTTTGTCAGACAATTTATATCACTGGAGAAGTGATCAAAAATTTTAGTAGCATCGTAGTGTACCACTTTTTGTGCTAAAGACGACTTTGATGTGAAGTAATGAATGTCCTCTTTTCGTCTGGTTGTGTAATCAGGTACATCATTGCTTCTTTTGAAGTGTATTGGGTTATTTACAACAAACGTCTTCAGGGAATGAATGTGCTGTGAAGCAATAGTCAGAATGCCTTAGTCCTTACACAGATGCCTACAATATTATCGTGGGTGAGCACCACATACATTCTTACGGTCAGCCGTGGTGGTCTAGCGGTTCTAGGCGCGCAGACCGGAACCGCGCGACTGCAACGGTCGCAGGTTCGAATCCTGCCTCGGGCTTGGATGTGTGTGATGTCCTTAGGTTAGTTAGGTTTATGTAGTTCTAAGTTCTAGGGGACTGATGACCACAGTAGTTAAGTCCCATAGTGCTCAGAGCCACATTCTTACGGCACCTTTTAGAGCAATGAAGACTTTCTTTGTTACATACGAGTTAGCGCAAAACGTTATTCCATATAACGTTATTGAATGAAAATAAGCGAAATATGACAGCTTACCGATAAGTCTCTCCCCAGCATTTGCAGTGATTCTAAGTGCAAATGTGGCTGAACTAAGTTGTTATAGCAATCCCAAAATGTGCTTTTTTTCGGGAATACAGAAGCTTACGATTCCACCTGTCTGCTTTGATCCATATGTCACCAATATGGTGGAAACCACCATTCTCAACGTTTCCAATATGGCGCCTATGACGTCATTACATAAAGGACAATACATATAAAACCAACACACACATATCTCTCCAAAAATATAATCAAAGTAACGGGACCAGCGCGGGAAATTGTGGGTTTTTGAGTGGGGACAAACTAAATATAAACACAAAGAGCCACACACTACGATCCCAAACCACACACAACGACGACATAAAAACACCACAAAATTACCAACTACTCCAAAAATTATAATCACACCACAACTATCGGTACCACAAAACCAACACCTAAGACAACAAAAATTGGAATCGGACACTTCCCTTGACTTCTCTTTTCAGTTTACATTCTCATCAATATGGACACCTAAGAATTTTGAAGTTTCTCCATAATATATGATTTGCTCACCATGTGTTATACTTATCACTGGTGTAGCACCCCTAGATGTGTCGAACTAAATATATTGTGTCTTTTGAAAATTGAGGGTGAGACCATTCGCAGAAAACCAGTAAATTGTACTTTTAAGAACCTCATTTACCATTTCTTCTGCTTCTGTGTATGTGCATGGACTAGTGTCATCTGCAAAAAGAACTAATTGTGATGGTTGTAAACTGGACGGGAGGTTGTTTGTAAATAGGAGCAGCGGTAGTGGACCTGAAATTGAGCCTTCTGGGAACTAATTGTGATGGTTGTAAACTAGACGGGAGGTTGTTTGTAAATAGGAGCAGCAGTAGTAGACCTGAAATTGAGCCTTCTGGGAACTAATTGTGATGGTTGTAAACTAGACGGGAGGTTGTTTGTAAATAGGAGCAGCAGTAGTGGACCTGAAATTGAGCCTTCTGGGAACTAATTGTGATGGTTGTAAACTAGACGGGAGGTTGTTTGTAAATAGGAGCAGCGGTAGTGGACCTGAAATTGAGCCTTCTGGGAACTAATTGTGATGGTTGTAAACTAGACGGGAGGTTGTTTGTAAATAGGAGCAGCGGTAGTGGACCTGAAATTGAGCCTTCTGGGAACTAATTGTGATGGTTGTAAACTAGACGAGAGGTTGTTTGTAAATAGGAGCAGCAGTAGTGGACCTGAAATTAAGCATTCTGGGAACTAATTGTGATGCTTGTAAACTAGACGGGAGGTTGTTTGTAAATAGGAGCAGCTGTAGTGGACCTGAAATTGAGCCTTTTGGTAACTAATTGTGATGGTTGTAAACTAGACGGGAGGTTGTTTGTAAATAGGAGCAGCGGTAGTGGACCTGAAATTGAGCCTTCTGGGAACTAATTGTGATGGTTGTAAACTAGACGGGAGGTTGTTTGTAAATAGGAGCAGCAGTAGTGGACCTGAAATTGAGCCATCTGCGAACTAATTGTGATGGTTGTAAACTAGACGGGAGGTTGTTTGTAAATAGGAGCAGCAGTAGTGGACCTGAAATTGAGCCTTCTGGGAACTAATTGTGATGGTTGTAAACTAGACGGGAGGTTGTTTGTAAATAGGAGCAGCAGTAGTAGACCTGAAATTGAGCCTTCTGGGAACTAATTGTGATGGTTGTAAACTAGACGGGAGGTTGTTTGTAAATAGGAGCAGCAGTAGTGGACCTGAAATTGAGCCTTCTGGGAAGTAATTGTGATGGTTGTAAACTAGACGGGAGGTTGTTTGTAAATAGGAGCAGCAGTAGTGGACCTGAAATTGAGCCTTCTGGGAACTAATTGTGATGGTTGTAAACTAGACGGGAGGTTGTTTGTAAATAGGAGCAGCAGTAGTGGACCTGAAATTGAGCCTTCTGGGAACTAATTGTGATGGTTGTAAACTAGACGGGAGGTTGTTTGTAAATAGGAGCAGCAGTAGTGGACCTGAAATTGAGCCTTCTGGGAACTAATTGTGATGGTTGTAAACTAGACGGGAGGTTGTTTGTAAATAGGAGCAGCAGTAGTGGACCTGAAATTGAGCCTTCTGGGAACTAATTGTGATGGTTGTAAACTAGATGGGAGGTTGTTTGTAAATAGGAGCAGCAGTAGTGGACCTGAAATTGAGCCTTCTGGGAACTAATTGTGATGGTTGTAAACTAGACGGGAGGTTGTATGTAAAAAGGAGCAGCAGTAGTGGACCTGAAATTGAGCCTTCTGGGAACTAATTGTGATGGTTGTAAACTAGACGGGAGGTTGTTTGTAAATAGGAGCAGCAGTAGTGGACCTGAAATTGAGCCTTCTGGGAACTAATTGTGATGGTTGTAAACTAGACGGGAGGTTGTTTGTAAATAGGAGCAGCAGCAGTGGACCTGAAATTGAGCCTTCTGGGAAGTAATTGTGATGGTTGTAAACTAGACGGGAAGTTGTTTGTAAATAGGAGCAGCAGTAGTGGACCTGAAATTGAGCCTTCTGGGAACTAATTGTGATGGTTGTAAACTAGACGGGAGGTTGTTTGTAAATAGGAGCAGCAGTAGTGGACCTGAAATTGAGCCTTCTGGGAACTAATTGTGATGGTTGTAAACTAGACGGGAGGTTGTTTGTAAATAGGAGCAGCAGTAGTGGACCTGAAATTGAGCCTTCTGGGAACTAATTGTGATGGTTGTAAACTAGACGGGAGGTTGTTTGTAAATAGGAGCAGCAGTAGTGGACCTGAAATTGAGCCTTCTGGGAAGTAATTGTGATGGTTGTAAACTAGACGGGAGGTTGTTTGTAAATAGGAGCAGCAGTAGTGGACCTGAAATTGAGCCTTCTGGGAACTAATTGTGATGGTTGTAAACTAGACGGGAGGTTGTTTGTAAGTAGGAGCAGCAGTAGTGGACCTGAAATTGAGCCTTCTGGGAACTAATTGTGATGGTTGTAAACTAGACGGGAGGTTGTTTGTAAATAGGAGCAGCAGTAGTGGACCTGAAATTGAGCCTTCTGGGAACTAATTGTGATGGTTGTAAACTAGACGGGAGGTTGTATGTAAAAAGGAGCAGCAGTAGTGGACCTGAAATTGAGCCTTCTGGGAACTAATTGTGATGGTTGTAAACTAGACGGGAGGTTGTTTGTAAATAGGAGCAGCAGTAGTGGACCTGAAATTGAGCCTTCTGGGAAGTAATTGTGATGGTTGTAAACTAGACGGGAGGTTGTTTGTAAATAGGAGCAGCAGTAGTGGACCTGAAATTGAGCCTTCTGGGAAGTAATTGTGATGGTTGTAAACTAGACGGGAGGTTGTTTGTAAATAGGAGCAGCAGTAGTGGACCTGAAATTGAGCCTTCTGGGAACTAATTGTGATGGTTGTAAACTAGACGGGAAGTTGTTTGTAAATAGGAGCAGCAGTAGTGGACCTGAAATTGAGCCTTCTGGGAACTAATTGTGATGGTTGTAAACTAGACTGGAGGTTGTTTGTAAATAGGAGCAGCAGTAGTGGACCTGAAATTGAGCCTTCTGGGAAGTAATTGTGATGGTTGTAAACTAGACGGGAGGTTGTTTGTAAATAGGAGCAGCAGTAGTGGACCTGAAATTGAGCCTTCTGGGAACTAATTGTGATGGTTGTAAACTAGACGGGAGGTTGTTTGTAAATAGGAGCAGCGGTAGTGGACCTGAAATTGAGCCTTCTGGGAACTAATTGTGATGGTTGTAAACTAGACGGGAGGTTGTTTGTAAATAGGAGCAGCGGTAGTGGACCTGAAATTGAGCCTTCTGGGAACTAATTGTGATGGTTGTAAACTAGACGGGAGGTTGTTTGTAAATAGGAGCAGCAGTAGTGGACCTGAAATTGAGCCTTCTGGGAACTAATTGTGATGGTTGTAAACTAGATGGGAGGTTGTTTGTAAATCGGAGCAGCAGTAGTGGACCTGAAATTGAGCCTTCTGGGAACTAATTGTGATGGTCGTAAACTAGACGGGAGGTTGTTTGTAAATAGGAGCAGCAGTAGTGGACCTGAAATTGAGCCTTCTGGGAACTAATTGGGATGGTTGTAAACTAGACGGGAGGTTGTTTGTAAATAGGAGCAGCAGTAGTGGACCTGAAATTGAGCCTTCTGGGAACTAATTGTGATGGTTGTAAACTAGATGGGAGGTTGTTTGTAAATAGGAGCAGCAGTAGTGGACCTGAAATTGAGCCTTCTGGGAAGTAATTGTGATGGTTGTAAACTAGACGGGAGGTTGTTTGTAAATAGGAGCAGCAGTAGTGGACCTGAAATTGAGCCTTCTGGGAACTAATTGTGATGGTTGTAAAGTAGACGGGAGGTTGTTTGTAAATAGGAGCAGCAGTAGTGGACCTGAAATTGAGCCTTCTGGGAACTAATTGTGATGGTTGTAAACTAGACGGGAGGTTGTTTGTAAATAGGAGCAGCAGTAGTGGACCTGAAATTGAGCCTTCTGGGAACTAATTGTGATGGTTGTAAACTAGACGGGAGGTTGTTTGTAAATAGGAGCAGCAGTAGTGGACCTGAAATTGAGCCTTCTGGGAACTAATTGTGATGGTTGTAAACTAGACGGGAGGTTGTTTGTAAATAGGAGCAGCAGTAGTGTACCTGAAATTGAGCCTTCTGGGAACTAATTGTGATGGTTGTAAACCAGACGGAAGGTTGTTTGTAAATAGGAGCAGCGGTAGTGGACCTGAAATTGAGCCTTCTGGAACCCAATGCGTTATTTCTTTCCAATCAGAATTACGGCCCCGAAGTGTATTTAGTTGAATTAGTATGTAGAACTTTCTGCATTCTTTTGGTCAGGTATGACGTCATCCATTGGTTGGCTACACACCATCAACACAATAAAACTTCAATTTATGTAGCAAATACTGTAATTGTCACAGTCAAATGACTTTGATAGGTCGGAGGCAATACCAGTTGGCGCTATTTTATTGTGTAATACGTGTAAAATTTGGTGAGTGAATATGTAAATGGTATTCTCCTTAGAGCAACTCTTGTGCATCGAGACTCCGATTTGCTGAGGGGGTTATTGGTGCTAAGGTAAGACACTGTTGTAGAATACATATCACTACCTCAAAAATTTTGGTAAATGATGCCCGCAGAAGCGAGACAAGTCTGTAGCTATTGACATCCCTCTTATCACCTTTCTTAAGGAGGGGTTTAATAACAGCATATTCCAGTATCTCTGGAAAAATGCCTTGAGTTTGTGATGCACTACAAGTTTCATATAAGACCAGCTTATTATATGGGAACAAATCTTTAGTACTGTATTGGAATCACCATCAAAACCAGATGAGCTTTTATTTTTGAGATAATATGTAATTTTCTTAATTTCAGAAGTAGAATTTGGTGATACAGGGTCATAATGAATTTTATGAGATTTGCTTTTTCAACATACTGTTGTGATTCGTCTCTTCTGCTGTTCGTCTCTATACTTCCCAGTACATTTCAGAAACGTTTGTTAAACGCTTGCTACATAGACCATTCAGTTCAATAGTGATGTTATCCTGTTCTGTGTCTGGTTGTTCTGTGTCTCGTTTCACTACATTCCGTTTAACCTCAAGTCTGCTTTCTGACATTATGTGCATGTTCTTCGAATTTTTAATAACATTTATTAGTAATTTTGAGTAGTTTTCGTACTGTGTAATTACTCTACAGTGTCTACTTGTTCTTGCCAACAGATATATTTCCCTTTTCGTTTTGCAAAATATGCTTTAATCCCTCTAGTGATGTATGGTTTTTTACATAGCTGTTTAATGTCCTTTCTTATTAGCGTAAACAGAGAGCTATTTTCAAATAATGATACGAATTTATCATGAAATAGATTAAATTCTAGGCACTAGCATTTGGTTCAATATAAGTTTTATGCCCGATCATTTCTTGTAAAATATTCTTAAAACATGGGTCCTGTAGTCAGTAGATATTCTAACTGGTGTCCATTGATATCCATACTGCACAGTACTATCCTTTTTTTTATCCTGACTGTGCATCGTTATCAGAGAGAGCCTTTGTTAGTGTGTAAACAATTGTTTCCTTGCTCCGAGCTTCACCAAACAAAACAGTTGCGGTCCTACCCATGTTGTAAAATTAATTACTGAGAACAAATTACAGAAGCCAGATAAGATTTGCAGATCATTTTGCTTATCAGAGTCTCTTAGAAACTCCCCCGACATACTATCAACTGCTTGTTGCTGCCTGACAGATAGAACAGGAAGGGATCCAGATTCCTGGTAAAGAGTTCAAAATTTCCCAGTGGGGGCCTATAGTCAGTTTCAATTAAAAGTGTTTAATTAAAAGTGTTTTAATTAAAAGTTTACTATTTTTCGGTATTAATTCACAAGCACACATTTCTATGTGCTGATGACTACAAAATCTACATGCAGTAGCCCTATAAATTATTTTGACCAACATATTAATCGGATTAATTTTACACAAATGTGAAACATGAAAATCAGTAATTTATTTCATTGATGAATATTCAATGTTCTACAGAATAGTGACCAAGTAGCCCTTGTTACAACGTAATAGAGTGTAATTGTTTTTAATGAGGATAACGGTAGAGGAAAAGTATTGTGAAAGTGTTGAAAAAAACATTTTTAATACATAATTATCATCTACCGTAATAAGAAAATGAATATTTAGTGGGACATCCCTTGGCCTTCATGACAGCCTCACACCGCGCCGGCATCGAGTCGACCAACTTTTGGAATCGATCCTACGCAGTTTCGTCCCACTCAGTTTTGAGAGCTTAAACAAAAATAGTTTTTGTTCGAATAATTTTTTATTCTTATTTTGCGATCCAACTCCTCCCACAGATGTTCTATAGGATTCAAATCCGGACTTTGACTTGGCCAATCTAAAATATTGACTTTTTTACGTTTCAAAAAATCAGAATGTTCTTGGACTTGTGCTTGGGATCGTTATCTTGTTGAAAACACCGTGCAGCTGGCGTGTGGTGTTTAGTGTGTGGTAGTATTTGAGTCTTCAGTACTTTTTCGTAAACGAACCGGTCCATATTACTTTCAGCTCGAACTAACGGCCCAACCACAGAGCGTGAAAAACATCACATTGGCACCTGCATACTTGATCGTGGGATTTGGTACCGAAAGTCATATCTTTTATTTGCAGGACGTCGAACATATTTGATACCATCAGACGACATCAAATTAAATTTGCTCTCGGCACTCCACAGAATTTTAGACTAGTCTGAACTTCATCATGATGTGTGCCGTTTTGCAAACGCAAGTCGACTCTTCCTGTTTTTCGTAGATACTAAAATCTCCAAAGAGTTTCAAGCGTCGTTTGACAGTGGAAACGTGAATGTCGACGTTATATTTTTCTTTCAATTCTCTTTGTATCTTTACAGCTGATTTGCGAACATCACGCGTTGATAAATTTTTTAGGAGACTTTTTTTTTCTTTGGGCGTCTATTGCGAGGTTTATTTTCGACAGTCTTTCGTTTATTATACAATATTTTCCATGTACTAACGAGCTGACGAGTAACTTTAAAAATACGAGAAGCTTCGGTTTGTTTCAGTCCTTGATTTTGTACATTTATCACAGCGTTTCTAAAGTCACTGGAATATTCCTTACGTTTCGGCATATTGAAAGAATCACTGTAAGTAAACATCAGTAGAAATCAGAACTAAGAAGCAAGTAACGTCCACGAATTCACGGAGCAAACTGCGTGTCGAAATACTTTTGAGCTCGCTGAAAGTCGCATTCGTCCGGCAGCGCAAAGTGTAAACAAACAAGTTATACTGCTGTCCACTACACTCGAGACACTCTTCGATTGTGTTTTATTTTAAGAGAAATAATAACGAATTTTATGTATCAAAATAGTTTTGAGCCCTACTGTATTTCAAAGTTTTTGAACTTGGTTCCGTCTTAACGTACGTAAAAACTCATCGTTTTCCTATATTAGTTGCACATGACGAAAATGCTTCAGTGTAATGTTTTAGGCCGGCCGCGGTGGTCTAGCGGTTCTAGGCGCTCAGTCCGGAACCGCGCGACTGCTACGGTCGCAGGTTCGAATCCTGCCTCGGGCATGGATGTGTGTGATGTCCTTAGGTTAGTTAGGTTTAAGTAGTTCTAAGTTCTAGGGGACTGATGACCACAGATGTTAAGTCCCATAGTGCTCAGAGCCAATTGAACCATTTTTTTGTAATGTTTTATAAGTAACTGATGTAACCCTGAGGTTATGTGATTTTCATATAGGCACGGGATGTCTCTAAATTTTCCAGACAGACAAGAAGCTCTTCTGTCTTATTACTCGAGCTTTAAATAGTCTGATGAAATCAGCTAGCCTCACTTTGCTGTGCGTTCTTAATAATTTTGTGGGGCTCTTCTGTTATTTTGATTGCTTTAAAAACAGGGTGCCTCGATCCTGATTCTTACCCAAAAAAGGTGCCTCTCTGACACCAGTAACCACAGGTATTTGGCTTTGTGTGATGGTGACCCCCTGTGTACTATCTTCAAAAAGCTCAAGCAACGTATCTTCCTCTCTCCTACTCTGGTGTGAACCATGTATAGTATATCACCATCTGCCAATTGTACCGCGTGACGCTGGACTCGTATGAGATTTCATTTCAGTCAGCAGCAGCCTGGTCGACTCAGTGTTCGGACGGCTCACAACAATGTCCATCCAGGGTTGGTCACGGCTACTCCTATTTCATTTAAGTCTCTTCTAATGCTCCTTAGCCAGGCTGTTCCCCACTCGAGGCATTACAAGAACCTGATCGTCTTTGCCAAAACCTTTGCTCAAATTCCATATGTGCTCTGATACGTGATTAATGTTAGCACTGGGCTTCACAATACTTCTGACATGGAACACTGTTCCTGATTTGTCCTGTACCATCTGGTCTACACCTCTCCTACGGCTGCTAGGTGGCAGCAAGACACTTTTGTTCCTATAGTCTTTTGTTACTGACCTGCACTGATCTCCTTTGCTAAAAGTCTGCTGTACCATACTATGACCTAGATCTGGACAAGGCTCTTCCCCACATACTCCAGGTAACAAGTCAAGTTTTATCGATACCCTATGTTTAAATATAGATTAAGTTTAAAACCTGTTCTCCTTTCTCCCATTGTTCTGTCGATATTTTCCCCCTTCAACCTGTCCAGCTCAAATGTCACGTGTCCTGCTTCTGCCTGAAAGGCAAAAATCTTTGCCTCCTGATCAGCGATTCTCTTGTCTTTTTCTGCAGAGACTACAGTTCCATGGGAGAGCCTGATTGAGTTCCCAACCTCTGTTACCGCAAATGAAGTTCCAACCCACAGTCTACACATACCACTCCCTTTTTGACTATCCTACAGCAACATCCACACTTACCACCCCTTGAAAAGTAGATTCGATACTTAAAAATAGAATAAATTCACTTAACACGTTTTACGCTACACTAATTTTCGTTATTCGGTATCCAGAAAAATAAGGCCTAACCATTAGCACTTCAGATGTATGATACGATATAAAAAGTTGATTATTCCCACTTGCAATGAGAACTCGGCAGTCTCTTAACTGCGGTATCTGTTAATTAAATTAATCACAATAGAATTTAACTTTAATGCAACTTTAATGCACGCAAACTGTATGTGAACGAACTAGAAGTTCGAAAGTTTCTAAATCAAAACACTTTAGATTTACGCTACTTCCCGGAAACATGGACGTAACATTGAATGGACACGCTGTTCTTACCTTGTTGAAAAGAAAGACAGAAGAATTGAAAGGAATGGTGTAAGTTAACTGTGCCAAAACTTAAACAAAAATACTGTATACTATCCGTGTATACTAATTTGCATCAATTTAATACTGTGACTAATACCGGTCTCATTAGCATAGACCTCACATTCAGTATTCGTTACAGTGGTATCGGCGAGCGTTTAATGGTTTATAAAGCACACTAAACGCTAACAGTTTAAGTCCTTCCTTCCACAGCAGAGTTGTGAAGCAATATTGTTCCTTGTTTACGAGTAGCGCACCGCATGTACGCGGAGTTTGGTCTGCGCTGTTGTATGTTAGCGTTCGAACCTGGACAGTCTAGGCTCGCTTTAAACCACTTTCTACATAGATCCAGTTAAAAATTAATTGTGTAACTTTAGGTACTTCTCCCTCAATATGTCACCAACTAGTGTCACAAATGCCATTACTCTTTTATCTGTTTCACTGCAGCTGTTGGTACTGGTATTCTTTATTTTACGCGCATAATTAATTCTTAGTGCCTTTTACTGTAACCACCTTTTTGTAGTTGTCACGTATAGCACTAGGAAAGCGTGCAATGCCATTAGTCATCTGTCTAGCACATTCCCGCCTCCATCAGTCTCCGCGTCCTCTTTCCTCTGAGTTTACATTTATATTAATTGGACGTAGTACTTACATCACAATACACATACAGTTGTAATGTTTACACGCTTATAAAATCCGCGTATTTGAGATAACGTAAATAATGTTGATTAGTAAGAATAAACAGAGTACGTGGCTGAAGGCACTTTTTATTCGGACAATCTTAGCTTTTCTTACATTGATGGACCGTGGCAAGAGTCATTGCTTGACCACGCCCGCGTCTACGGAAGCGACATCGCGATCTTGTAAATATTTTTTGCGAGATGTATAATAGAGCACGTTTCTCGATGCGAGCCCGACACTATCGATACTGCAGCCAGAAAGCGTGGGACAGCGGAAGGTATGCCTCCGCATGTTGTTCGTGCAGCGTCCAAACAGTGCGTATCCGTATACGAGTTGGTACTGGGAACGGGAACCACTCTATCCCGTCTCGAAGAGTATAGGGGCGACAGCTAATCCGGACTGTAACGATGCCGAGCGTGTGCGGGGTGGGGGAGGGGGAGGGGGAGTCACGGCCACAAGTGGGGCGACCGCCTTCCGGTCGCGCGCGCGGCCACTCGGTCACCGTGCCAGCGGCAGCCGCGCTGTCTGCACAACCTGCCTGCTGTCCGGGTCGCCGTCTGCTCCAGTTGCAGAACACCCGGCCGTCGGAGCTTCTCCAAAACGCCGGGATGATGCCACTTCACAAGGCGACGGCGTTCATTAAACCGTCACCGTCCCTGGGGAACGTCTGGCTCCGCGGCCGTAGTCAAGTTGGCGATGGAGGCAGATGGGCAACGTGCGCCAGTTCAGAATTTGTGAGGGTAGCGTATTGAGGCTACCGTAAGAAATACACGAATCGGTCACTTTTCTATGCATTTTTCGTTATGCCAATTGCATTTTGGTCTTCAACACATCCTAGATTGGCTGAATACGTATTTCAATCTTCAGGTAGTACGTTATTAAAACATCGACAGCAATTTCGAAGCTGCAGCTGGCCGTGCAAATTAAGAATTTTGTTTAACTGCTACACTTGGCGACTTGTTTATTTCTTACATTCTACTCTCCTTATTGCTTTTGTTCTGAATTTCTCATTTGTAATCGTGGCACAAGCAGTTTTCCAATGTACACTGCACAAAAATAGTGCCGTATGCGCCTGTTTACTTCGCAAAGTTACATCAGTGGTCAAAGATATATTTTAGCTACAAGCTTTGAAAGTACTGTCTCTGCTTTAAGTTTTGCGTCAATATGCTGAGTGCTATTTATGGCTGCTTAATAAATCCAGTTGTCACTGCCTAATTACACTATATATAATATTACAAAAAATAATATAGCACATTTTCCATAAATGTGTTGATATTACACGTTTTATTCGCACTTCAATTAAAATTTGCAAACAATAAAGGGAGAACAACTACTGTATGCCTTAGATGGGCTCACATTGTATTGTTTTTTCATGAGTGCACTTAGCGCGTGACTGTGTAAGTAAATTACGAAAATTTCGTACAAAAAATTTGTTCGGTAACTCTGTTTAGTCATTTAGAATACCACTTGGGGATGTACATTTGCTAAAATAAATTTCAATTTCTTCGAGTATTTTTTTTTTTTTTCTTTTGACCAGGCGGAACATTTGTGAGTTGTGAACTATGTCGCTTGGTGTTCATCTTCAACTGCATAAAAAACAAATGTGGATATTCCTAATTTTTTAAACGAAGTTTTTCCCAAAGACGCATATTGAAGTTCCTTTCTTCCTCTTTGACCAATGTATATATTCGAGTATCAATTACAGTTGCATTTGTATATACCGTATCGCTTGTGTGGCTTGCTAATATTTTTATTTTAGTATTTCTGTAAAAAAATGATTCTGACATTTGTTCCTTGAAAGAAGTTCGCTACTTCGCTAGTTTCTGTAAAAAATGACATGTCCACAAATTTTTCTGTTATCTGTGATGTGGTGTTACCTTGTGTTGGTTTGTCTTTGTTGTTAGTTGTTAGCTGTACGTGAATTCATTTTACTGGTTAGCTCAGTTGTTGATTTTGGACTGTAGGCACTATTGTCAGCAGTTTGTTGAATGACGTTTAAGTCATCAGTTTCGTCAGCTGTTTCTGGTGGGATTTTGTGCATTCTGTTCAGCATTGCTCTGTATGTAGCCAATTTGTGTTTATCTGGTTGGCGTGAGGTGTTACTGATATTGACATCTGTGTACGTTTGCTTCCTGTATACTCGATATTTATATCTGTTCTTGGAGCTACATATGGACAAATCCAGCAAATTTAAACCTTTGAGCATCTCGTGTTCAGTAGTGAAGACGATATTTTCATGCATTGTATTCATTACTTCTTCAAGTTCCTCTATTTGTTCGTCGTACCGTCAAGTAAGATTAATATATCATCTAAGCATCTTTTGTAATATAGTACTTTGTTAACTATCTGAGTGTTTCCTGTAAAGAATTTAGATTGTAAATTGTTGATGAAGGTATCAGGAAGTAAACTGGCAAGACAGCTGCCCATAGCTATGCCATCTTTCTGCTGGTACATTTTATTATTAGAGGAAAATTAATTGTGTGATGCGCTAGTAATGACGAATCAATGAATTCACATATTCCTGGGAAAGTCAAGTTTTTATGCTTTAGCAAGTTATCTTTAATAATTTCTATTGTTTCCTTCAATGTTATGTTTTTGTAGAAGTTTGTAATCTGAAATAACGCGAACGAAGCTGTCTTAGGAATGTGAATATCGTTCATACAATTAATTATTTCATAATTATTCTGTCTTCAAATTTCAACGTTTTGTTGACAATCTGATTCAGTTTCTTGCTGATTTTGTAAGTTGGATTGCTTTGAGACTGTGGGAGAGACTGTAATTATGTGATTTGTATAGGCAGTTGTACTGTCGAAAATAATACAGCCATATATATGCATCGTGACGCGACGTCTAAGGCGATTGAAAGTTCTCAGTGAAAACGAGTCATTCGTGTGATGTCCAGACACTGAACCTAAAAGGTAAATTGTGGTTGAGGCCCCCGTCGAAGACGACGCCATCAGAGACGGAATAAAAGCTCTGACTGACAGAGGACAGGCCAGAAAAATAAGCTTTTCATTTATGTTTATACAGCGCTGTATTACAGCCGATATAAGTTGATGAAGAAATGGTACGCCAGTGGTGAAAAAATGACACGGAAATTCTTGATCCTCCTCCCCCATTCCCCATATACACATATACGGACATTCATTGTAAAGGCCATTGCTTTGTCGATGTAATCACTGTCTTCTGTCACTGGCTGTTGGTTCCAGTTGCATAGAACTATCATATCATATTCTCATCCCTATGTCTCCCGGAAACTTCTCCCTAGGCTGTCCTCTTCATTTCTTTGCCAGCAATTTCCCTTCAAGAATGTTAACGACGAAAGTGTTGCGACTGGTGGCGTGTTCAATAAATTTTATTTTTCTCGTTAGAATTTCCTTTAATAATATCTCTTCCTCGGGTTCTCTCGGGACCTCGAGGTTAGTTTCTTTTTCCATCCAGCTGGTTCTTGTTATTTTCCGTCGTATCCGCGTGTCAGCAGCTTCGAGTTAGTTCCTTTCCAGTTTTCCCTTCCTTTCACTTCCATAGAGCACTGTATTCCATACAAATGATTTTGCAAAGAATTTTCTGTCACCTATATGCACATGTTTGCGCGTTAAAATGTTTTTCTTCGTCGTAAATGGTTGTTTTGCTAGTGTAGTCGTTCTCTTCATTTCCATTAAGCGTATGATTATAGTACCGAGAAAACGAAATTGTTTCAACTGATCGGTTCTGACGCCATCAGTTTTTATGTCGGTTTTAATGTCTCCCATACTTTTTCCTTAAATCAAACAATGGAAAAACCGGGATGGAATGTAGCAATACAACCTCTCGTATTGATACTTTTTCCTTACTTTCATTACTAGTAGTTTCGTTTCACAGCGTGCAGCATTCTACGCCTTTCTTCTTCGGAGTATGCAGTTATTACGACGTCGTCAACAAATCTGATACAATGTAACGCGCACGAGGCCGGGTGCACTATATCGAGTTGGGCAAATCGCCCTGCCTGTCGGGACTGAGCAGACGCTGCGACGCGAGTGGACAGGACACGGTGATGCCGCCAGCTGTGTTGGCGTCCCGTTAGCGCGCCGCGCCGCCCGCGGCCTTGGGCGCGCCGCTCTCTCTACGTGACGCTATTCCTGCCGGCCGGGGCGCGCGGGCGAAAGCGAAAGCGGCACCGGCGGCGGCGGCGGCGCTCCGTCTCGCTGCCTCCGGTCTCCTCTGGAGCGGACGCTGTCGCCGGTCGCCAACGATCGGTACACCCGTTCGTAACTCTTGTCGTCCGGCAGAGCGGTCCGCCTTTGTTCTATTCAGTTGCGTCTTTCCCCATCGGCAACGGCATCGCGTGGCAGTGGCTCCAAAACGGCTGTTCAGCAGGGGTCGGCGAATGAGGCGGCAGATCTGTTTTGAAAAATACGCCGGTCGTGAAAGGGGGCAAAGCGGGAAGTAGCCTCGATCAAGCTGCAAATTCCTCCGGAGTGAAGGCATGTGCCACTGTTGGTGCTGATCCGCCCTCAGAATGGGAACGCAGAGTTGGACCGGCAGCGGCAGCGGCTTTCACACTGCCCCTTTCCTCTCACTGTCGCACACTCGACACTCTCGCCTCACCTACTAGTCCAGTGACGGCGTCGCAAAAAAGGTTTGTTGCTTGCAGCAATTAAAGTACAAGATTTTATATCTTTTATCTTATGCACACAGTTGAGAGTATGTTGAACCCAAGTTTTCTACCTCCAAAACCATTGCGACAACTTTTTAAGGGCAGAATTCTCGCACTTTTTTGGAATTTTGCCTGTTACTCGGAAGATAAGCATCCTGCTACCACTCTAGTACGGTTCTGGCTCCGAGACGCGGACAATTACACTGCTGAAAGATGACATCGCGGTCGGGGAAGACGTCAAGTACGAAGGGATGCAGTTGGTTCGCAGTTCTCATCATGCCTTCGATTACTACGAAGGGTCCCGTGCGAGCGCACGAGAATGTCTGCCGTAGCATAATACTGCTGCCACAAGCCTGCGTCCGTGGCGCGCTGCACGTTTCGAGCCGCCGGTCAAATCGATGACGGCGTTTGTCGACACGGCCATCGAGCTATTGTAGCAAAAATTTGATTTACCAGAAGAGCTGTCACGTTTCCACTCATCGACGGTCGAATCCCGATCGTCCCTTGCCCACTGTAATCGTAACTGACGACGTCGTTGGGTCAACATGTGAACACGTAGGGGTGATCTGCTTCACAGGTCCATGTTCAGCAATGTGTGCTCAGAAAGCTTTGCGATTGCTCTAGCATTGTGCTCTCTCGGTAGATATGGCAGAGATCACCATCTGTCCTACTGTACAGAACATAAAAGCCTCCAAACCTCCGAACACCACATTCTGTGAAGAGCCGTGGACGCCCGATTATTTAGCACCTAGTCACAGTTTCACTGGGACTTCTTCCCCTTTCTGTAGGTGCCCACGACGGTAGCACTTGGACATACGACGAGCTTCGCCGTTTTCGAGATAATCGTCCACAGACTCTGCGTAATAACAATCTGCCCTTTGTCAGAATCGCTTATCTCAATGGATTTCCCCATGTGCAGCTCATATCTTCGCCAGGGCAATCTCCCGTCCTAGCCTGCTCCGCTTACATCCTTTTGTTACAGCGTCTCCCGCACAATGCAGGAAGAGTGGGCGCGGCTAACAATGGAAACAGTATCGAAGGAACGGAGGGGATGGCAGCCTCAGCTGTGTATGACATGTCAATCGAGGCAGATCTATAGATATGCGTACACTCGAAGGTGGGGCACATTTATGTCTTCCTATTCGAAATTCCATTTCATTGCATAACATAAACTTACAAAAAACATCACAATGAAATTATCTTTTCTTTCAAGTGTATGAACGCTTAGTAGTACCTAAAACTGAAAAACTAGATTTTTTTTTGTAACATGAAATTTCAGCTCGACATTTTTGATAACAAGAAATTTTTCATTGGCAGTAGCCGTTCTTCAGTGACAGGCGTGGAGCCGATATTTTAGGCAAGTTGATAAAAATGAACGTACTTTGACAACTTATTCCAGACAGACGGCTGCACCGATTTTGACATTTAAGTACATCTATCGACACAAAATTTAATGCTCTTTCATTTTGGGAGTGATAAAATTTTCAGTAGGACGCATAGTTTCCTAGCAATAGACGAAAACCCGAAATAAGTGCCAAAATTTACTTTTGGCCACAAAAAGTTGTCCCGAGGGTTTTGGAGGTCGAAAACTTGGAGTCAACATACTCTCAACTATGTGCCCAACATAAAAAAAATAAAATCTTCTCTCGTTTTTGTAACCAAAAAGTACCCCATTACTGTATTATACCCCCAACACGTCGTTTAGCGCGCGACACTCCACGTTTCGCGAAGGAACGCCACCGACGTGAACGAAGTGAAAACACGTTGCACAGTTTCTTTGTGCTTCTGTGCTTGCGAGTTTCTTAATATCGTTCTCGTCTCCTCGCTACACAATGAAATATGAAAGCCACAAAGCAGTATAACCGTCTGTACGTCTGCTAAGCTACCACTCATCATTGGACTCGGGTTTCAGTTTGAACATCAGCTTCTTTTTCGCCACTGCCGCACCAATTGTTTCGCAGTCCCACGACGAATCAATTTGTAAACATTATTCACGAACTGTAAAATGCACAGACAAAACAACCAATTATTTTGATCGACTTCTCACTCGACAGGGAATGCGAGTAATGAAACAGCCGTTGACTGCAGATTTTCAAGCTTCACTTTCTTTCGATTAAAAGCGGAATTTTTAATTTCTGTCACAAGACTACCTCGTCATGAAACACTCTCATGCACGAACTATCAAGCCGAAATTTAAAAAAAGTATCTGATACGTTTTTTGTGCCGTAAGACCTGTCTTATACATAATTCGTTCCAGTTAAGCCAAAAATACATATTTATAGACCAGAAGAAGGGCGCTTCCGGGTCGGAGGGCTGCGCCGGCCCCGGATCGTATTCTCCCTCCCGGCGGATTAACAACGGTTGTTGGTGTGCCGGCCAGCATGCATGTCCCACACCCGGTAGGTGCAGTCCCACCTCAGAGAACGTGGGAAACGTTTCACTTTCCCACGAATAACACTCCATTCCGTCGCGGGAGTAACAGGGTGGTCACGTGCATCCGATCGCTCCTTAAAATACCGCGCCAAATCCGTTAACGAAAACGCCGATCCCTCGCCTATGCGGGACGAAGGCACACGACAGTCAAGTTCTCCTCATAATTATAAGGACAGTGAGGACCAAATGGATTACAGGTTACAGAAAACGTCTAGTTGTAATATCAAAAATTACATTAAATGAGTGTATATCCTATTTTCAATTTTATTTTATGGAATGAAATTGTTTCACTCTCTCACGGTGCGCACTAACATTTACACTTCTCGTAGACAGAACGTTTTTTACGTCAACACTCCGGATCGTCACGTCTGTTGGTAGTTGCACAACTGGAATTGGCGCACCCATGTGATCTACCTTCGAAGCGTGTTATACAGGTTTTCTTTTTTTGAGTATCTCGACAACAGCGTTCAACGAGGTGACAAAAGTCATGGGGTACTTCCTAATATCGTTTCTGATCTCCTTACGCGCGACGCACTGCAATAATTTGACGTGGCACGAATTCAACAAGTCGTTGCAAGTCCCCTGCAGAAATATTGAGCCATTGCTGCCTCTATGGCCGTCCGTAATTAAGAAAGTGTTGCCGGTGCAGGACTTTGTGCACGAACTTATTCTCGATTATGTCCCATAATTGTTCGATGAGATCCATGTTGGGCGTTCTGGGTGGCCGAATCATGTCAATCGCGAACAATTGTGGCCGCATTAGATGACATCACAATCTGGGAAAATGAAGTTCGTATATGATTGCAGGCAGCCGAACACAACCGTTTCCAGTCAGTGATCGGTTCCATTGGACCAGAGGACCCAGCCCATTCCATGAAAAAGCAGCCCACACTCTTACGGAGCCACCAACAGTTTGCAAAATGGCTCGTTGACAGCTCGGGTCCATGTCTTTGTGGGGTTTGCGCCACACTCAAACCGGATCGTCAGCTTTTATCAGCTGAAATCGGGACTCATGTGACCAGACCACGGGTCCGTTGTCTTTGTCGCGATTGCTCCCCTCTGCGCCGGCTGCTTACTCTAACGTGGATGCAATAACCAGTGCGTAACGGAATAGTAAAAGTACTCCGTCGGCAGGCCACAAGTGGCCTGTCGGGACCATCCGACCACCGTGTCATCCTCGGTGGAGGATGCGGATAGGAGTTGCGTGTGGTCAGCACACCGCTCTCCCGGTCGTTATGATGGTTTTCTTTGACCCGAACCACTAGTGTTCGATCGAGTAGCTCCTCAGTTCGCATCACGAGGCTGAGTGCACCGCAAAAATGGCAACTGCGCGTGGCGGCCCGGATGGTCACCCATCCGAGAGCCGGCCACACCCAACAGCGCTTAACTTCGGTGAGCTGACGGGAATCGGTGTAACCACTGCGGTTAAGGCCGTTGCCCGAATAGTAAAAGTGGAAGTCTTAATATTAATAAAGTGAGAATTGCGAAATAATACGATGTCAACTGATTTTCTTTTATCCATAAAGTTACAAAATCAGTAAAACGATTTCTAGACCCAGTTTTAACGTTAATGTTCGCAGCGATGTTCCCAAATATTAATCATCATTTCTCTAGAGCTGCAGGAGTAATAAAAAGTACTTCACACTATTAACAGAGATAGGGCATGTACGTTTTCGGAGACAACTTTTAACAAATTTTTCGTTAACACGGGTTCACGCGCTACCTCTTCGGAACTAGTCGTAGACTGCTCGCGAACCATCTGAGATGTTTGGAACATGTCCGCTCAGGGCGTGCTTGTGATAGGTCGATACTGTCCGACAATGATATCGACATTAATTTAAATTTTACTGCGGACAACTGAGCACCACGGTTGTATAGACGTATATCAGTGTTGAAACAGAAAATGAAAAAAACGTAGTATATGCTTCTTTTTTTTATTCCACAAAGCAGTAACAAAAATGGCTAGCTTACAATGAAATGACATAAATAAGGTGACAGATAATTGCAGTATAAATTACAGCATTCAGAGAATGAGGAATGATATGCAGTCTTTGGCAGTAGCACACATATAGCACCTCCACTGTCACCTTCAACCTGTGACAGTTCAGCATGCACATTTTCTTCATCTGCAGCCTGAGGTGCCTCATCATCATTTCCCAGACCCAAATTAATCACTCAGTAAATCCTTGACGTGTGTTCCTTCCAGGGTAAATTACGTGCACACAAGAGCAGTGCCGAACAACGACATCGCAAAGTCCTTCACTGCCTCGTTAATTTCGTCGGTTACAGCCTTCTAAACGCATCCTTAGGGAGTTCAAGATCTTCCTTTATATCAGACACTAGATGTTTGCCGTCATATTCTTGTATCTGCTGTACTACTGATTTATTTTCATGTGTGACTTGCAGGTGAGGTTAGGGTCAGCAACGTGACACAACCCATCCCCTCTACACGAGGAATCTAGTTCCTAACCTATACCCATTCTGTCGAAGACAATTCGGAGCATGTTACCATATTTCTTATTGTGATTCAGATACTTAAGTGTTTTCTCGAATTCATTTTCCATATAAATCTTGTATTCAGTATGTTCATCGCTCCAAACATTGTTAAAAATGTAACTTGTACGAGGGCAGTTCAATAAGTAATGCAACACATTTTTTTTCTCGGCCAATTTTGGTTGAAAAAACCGGAAATTTCTTGTGGAATATTTTCAAACATTCCCGCTTCGTCTCGTATAGTTTCATTGACTTCCGACAGGTGGCAGCGCTGTACGGAGCTGTTAAAATGGCGTCTGTAACGGATGTGTGTTGCAAACAACGGGCAGTGATCGAGTTTCTTTTGGCGGAAAACCAGGGCATCTCAGATATTCATAGGCGCTTGCAGAATGTCTACGGTGATCTGGCAGTGGACAAAAGCACGGTGAGTCGTTGGGCAAAGCGTGTGTCATCATCGCCGCAAGGTCAAGCACGACTGTCTGATCTCCCGCGTGCGGGCCGGCCGTGCACAGCTGTGACTCCTGCAATGGCGGAGCGTGCGAACACACTCGTTCGAGATTATCGACGGATCACCATCAAACAACTCAATGCTCAACTTGACATCTCTGTTGGTAGTGCTGTCACAATTGTTCACCAGTTGGGATATTCAAAGGTTTGTTCCCGCTGGGTCCCTCGTTGTCTAGCCGAACACCATAAAGAGCAAAGGAGAACCATCTGTGCGGAATTGCTTGCTCGTCATGTGGCTGAGGGTGACAATTTCTTGTCAAAGATTGTTACAGGCAATGAAACATGGGTTCATCACTTCGAACCTGAAACAAAACGGCAATCAATGGAGTGGCGCCACACCCACTCCCCTACCAAGAAAAAGTTTAAAGCCAAACCCTCAACCGGTAAAGTCACGGTTACAGTCTTCTGGGACGCTGAAGGGGTTATTCTGTTCGATGTCCTTCCCCATGATCAAACCATCAACTCTGAAGTGTATTGTGCTACTCTTCAGAAATTGAAGAAACGACTTCAGCGTGTTCGTAGGCACAAAAATCAGAACGAACTTCTCCTTCTTCATGACAACGCAAGACCTCACACAAGTCTTCGCACCCGAGAGGAGCTCACAAAACTTCAGTGGACTGTTCTTCCTCATGCACCCTACAGCCCCGATCTCGCACCGTCGGACTTCCATATGTTTGGCCCAATGAAGGAAGCAATCCGTGGGAGGCACTACGCGGATGATGAAGAAGTTATTGA
Organism: Schistocerca americana; assembly: GCF_021461395.2. Taxonomy (NCBI): domain Eukaryota; kingdom Metazoa; phylum Arthropoda; class Insecta; order Orthoptera; family Acrididae; genus Schistocerca; species Schistocerca americana. Next base: position 606,628,049 of record NC_060124.1, on the reverse strand, counting down.
TGCAGAACGACGTTGGCTCCGACATCGACCAGTGAAATAGTATCGTGCAGGCATAGAGGCCCTCATTTCAAGGTGGCGTAAGGCCGTAGCATTGAATGGAGAATACGTTGAAAAATAGTGTTGTGTAGCTAAAAGATTGGGGAATAACCTGGTGTATTTCAATGCTGAATAAAACAACCCCTGTTTCAGAAAAAAAAGTGTTGCATTACTTATTGAACTGCCCTCGTATATTCGCCCATTAACCAAATCACTGCGTTATTTTTTTCCTGCGGGTAGTAACTTTCTTCTCGTGTGAAGAAAATGTTAGTCGGTACATTGTTTGCTGAAATTCTTGTTATTTGAGCAATTTTCTCCCTGGTCCATCTCCAGTTGATAATCCGATCTCCACATATGTAACACACTATCAATGAGGTTGCATTTGCTGCAGAGGTTAGTGTCACTTAAACCGATGGCAAAGAGACGCACATTAGTTGGTTGGTTGGTTGGTTGTTTGGGGAAGGAGACCAGACAGCGTGGTCATCGGTCTCATCGGATTAGGGAAGGATGGGGAAGGAAGTCGGCCGTGTCCTTTCAGAGGAACCATCCCGGCATTAGCCTGGAGTGATTTAGGGAAATCACGGAAAACCTAAATCAGGATGGCCGGACGCGGCATTGAACCGTCGTCCTCCCGAATGCGAGTCCAGTGTCTACCCACTGCGCCACCTCGCTCGGTACGCACATTAGTGCTGATGATGTTACAGACTACCTTGTTCCACGCTGTTCTCACGTCAAACGAATAAACATCACTGCTGATGTTTTTCCAGACCACATGCCATGTTATTCCAGCATATTTAGTTTCTATGTTATTTTTCCTTTCATGTCTTTCAGCTAAAATCGCCTTTGCTGTAACGTTTTTGGAGTTTAAAAGCTTTTTTTGAGGTAGCTTAGTTCAAGATAATACTCCCTAATATGTTTTAGTTTACAACTTATTTTTTGTATATTTATCGGCAGCTCTACACTTTCTGGCCTGACAATGTCGTATAGTTTTGCTGTAATGCACCCTGGATCGTTAGACATTATGCTCCATGTTCGTTTAGACTTGATGTCGGTAGCCCCATTCCTCCATAGCTTGGATCCAACACTGCTGTCTTCACCAGCACCCCAAACATTTCCTCTTTCCACAAAAAGCTTTGCTAAGGTGGACATGATCGTCTTCGCCACCATTTATGGAATAGGGAGAACCTGTGCTATGTAGTAGGCCTCGGATAAAATATACGTGTTGATAAACAGTACTCTCTGGAACTGGTGTATGCTACGTTGACAGTTTTCAATCAAAGCTTCCTTGATTTTGTTGCCACATCCCGCCAGTTTATTGCTATCATTTTTAAAGGGGAAGTTGTCAATGCTATTCAAAGAGCTTTGTTTTTATTAACATGCTTCGCCCACTCAGTGCGCAAGTTAGCAAGCCGCTTTATATTTAGAAATTTACTTTTGTTTTCATTTACCTTCGCACCTGATGCGGAACAATATTTTGCAAGTACCATCTCTAGTCGTGTCACACCTGCTTGGTCTCTGATGATTACGCATACATCGTCCCCGTAAGCACCTGCCACGGTCTTTGTTCCTTGAATGGTAATGCCTGTCAGCCTGTGCTGTAGCTGTCTCAGGAAAGGTTCCAGCGATATAACGAACAGGAGCATTATTAAGGGCCTTCCTTGTGTAACACCCCATTTTATTTCAATTTGTTTTGTCAGTTGACAGTTCACGGAGATTTGTGCAGTAACAGCCATTGCCATGTTCTTGATGATGTCGATGGGTTTTGGAAGGAAGTCCATTCGGCGCATAGCCTCTATCAGGTGTTTGTGATTAATTTGTTCAAATGCCTTATGGAAGTCTATGAAAAAAAAGTCCACATTTTATGTTACTTGCCTGCAGCGCAATGACATCGCTATACAAAGCTGCAGTTTGTAAAATCGTCCTTCTAAAAGCACAAGTCTGCTGTTGGCCTGTGATGTCAGCGGTGCACGGTGTAAAGCGCTTGTTAATTACTCGAGCTATAATTTTATAATCCGAATTTAAAAGCGACTTCTCGGCGCCTGCTGCCTGCACGATGCGGCTGCTGCACACCATGTCTTCCTCGCGCCCTCAGACTGCCTGTCCCTTAGTCGGATGGACAGATCCGGTGATCTTAACACCTTGCTAGCTCACAGCGACGATAAGTTAAAGCGTAACGACAAAATGCGAGAAAATGTAGGCATAGCTGGAGCATAGACGCCTCAACTTCTGTAGAGGGCAACTAGAGAATGCATCGGGTCAGGCCAACCTCTCCCATGTGCTAACCGTAAATTCCAATACAGTGTGGTATTTCGATGTCAGTAAATTTCTTCGCTTTCACCTAATATGGCTAGCGATTCCTGCAAATGCTATTACAGGATAGGATGTACAACAGTTAAAAGTTAGTGGCCCGATCCATTTTGTGACAATAACGCTTTCCGTTGCAGCTGTTGAACTGCCACTTCACGCCTTCTGCAGTTCCGAACAGTGTAGTTTTCTTTCTTCTCTCAGAAGTCTATTACTGCGAATGTTAGCAACACACAATTTCTTTGACTCTTCAGTTTTAATACTAGGGGAATGCTACTAAAGAGAGTGCCAGCGTACAGCTTACGATTCTTTCCATGGTTGTATGCAATTAAGTTTTAAGTTTTTGTGGTTTGTCTGCAACCCCTAGCTACATTTAGTATTATCAGAAATGACCGAGTGCTGCCTATGATAAAATACAGTATTGAAAAAGCATAATGTGAAAGACAAAATTCCACTTAAGCTCAACACAGTAACGGGAAGTTATCTTCTGATAAAGGCCCCATGTGAGGGCAGAAGTAACTGTAACAAAAATCAATGTTCATACGATTCAGATACCCGCAAACATTATCAAATAATTAATCCGCAAGTAGCAACAAGCGAATTACAATACCCACCTAAGCGAAGGCTGCAGTACTTCATCCGGAAATTAATGTGAAATTTCACAGTATAATTTCGTGGCTACGCCAAGAATGCAGCGACAAAAGTAACCCTCCTGCGCGCCAACGACTTGCTGACATCGTTAAAATTATTATTTGTCTTTGCATAAGGAATCAGCGTTTTTACTGTCACATCAGAAGTCAAAGAGGAGAGAAATCAGAAGTCAAAGAGGAGAGAAATAAGCCAAAAATTGTGTGTCCACATTTAAGGATACGACGCATGAGACACTGGCATACTGAACAACGGATTATGTTGCGTGAAAATTATCCATTTTCGTGTAATTGCGATTTTTACGTATCTCGACACAGTTTAATCCGGAGTCGGGTTGTCAACGGGAAAATCGAAAGAACGTCGCCTAAATCGGGATACGTGGCAACCACTGCATGTTTGAACGGGGACTAGAATCCCTGTTCTCATGAATGCACGTAGATAAGTGTATCCCTAGAGCTTATTCTTTGACTCGAACCTTCTTCGAAACAATACACACAGCTGATGACAATATACACAGATGCTGTTGTTTTTTTAGCAAGAAATATCGGCCATATATTAGGAATAAATCGAAATTAATCTAGAGAAAATATAATGTAGCCGATGTCGCTTCATACGATTCACCCCAAGGAACGAAACACAATCGTGATAATTATTTACCACAATGTTAGCAATACGCTAGCGTTTGCAGCCATAGCCACCAATTACTTTTAGAAGTGCTGTGAAGTAGATTCAAAGTGACTCTTACTCCTGTCTCTCGTACGACATATTTTTAAAAGTTTTTTTTTGTCATACGAGATACCCAATCACATCTCTACCCTTAATTCTTGTTACCAGCGTGACAATTTTGATACAGTGTGTCATCGAGGGAAGATAATGCACTTTTTGCAATCTGAATAGTAGGGCAGGGTATTTTCTGGGCAAAAACGACTGTTTATTAGTTCTTCTTTGTCAGTGGCGTCGTATTGCAGCTGAGGTAGTTGCACACCACACATTTCGCGGATGTCATCGTTAGCGTTCCTTAACTTCAAAGTCATTCCATTGCACGTGTCATACATATCTCACTGATATCAGCATCCGTATCCCCAAGGTCGTTCTGTTGCGCATGTCATATTTTGTTGTCGCCAGCATCTGCACTTCCTTATCTCCAAGCTCATTCCAGCAATCGTGGCATCCTGCCTCATCCGAAGGTCAAGGAGGCGCGGTCCCCCCCTACTCCCCTGCACTTCTGCAAAGTTTGCTTGAAGTACCCCCCGCCCCCCCCCCTCTCCTGTACGCCCACACTCCCATGCTCTGCAGCCAAATATGGTTACTACGTAGCTGAACTGACGAAAAATTCGTCAACTATGTTTGCATTGCTCACTACAGAAATTCGTTTAAGGACTGGCTCACCTATCTTCACGTTGGTTACTTCGATTTGAAGCTATATATTTTTCGCGATGAAATACTGGAAGATAGCATATTTATCTATAAATAATTAAAAACCAACAATTGCTTATAAAGTGGAAATAACGAGTTAGGAGAGGTAAATGCCATTCCGCAAACCCAGAAAACGCGAAATGTAGCAATTAAAGTTTCGCATCCGAGTTCCTGCTGTCACTGATCGATGGCTGCACTGAAAAAGTGTGACCGTAGTTTCATCTCTTTACCACGCCAATCGATGGCCCCACTGTTGAAAACCGTCTTTAGGTCGTTCGTTGTACCATGAGTAAGTAGTTCACACTGCTACAGACAGATGGCTGTACAGCAAAAGACACGTCTGAGTCTTAATTTAATTAGAATGTTACGATATTCTAAAACATCGACAAAATACGTCGGCAACGCAAAAAGTGCTAGGTTTTTACCGAGTATTGACGGCTTATTTGAGGTTAATACATGAGAAAAAGCTGTAGAATCTAATCTGTTAATAAGATGTCACAATATTGCAATTAAAAATGCAACACAGATGTAAATTAATTATTTCCTGCATCTAAGATGTAGAAGAAATTCAAAACAGTCTGCAGAAGACGTGAGCAAAGTGGAAAATGTGATTTTTACACAGCTCTTTGAGGGGAAGTACGATTTTTAGAGCACGATCTCGTACTGCCTCCAGTATATTGCTGCACAATTAAAAAACGTATCAGGGCAGTAAATTAATTAGTTCTCCATTTTTACGACGTTGAAAAAAATGTAAAATATCTGCATAATATGTCAGCAGCGCGAAAAAGTGCGAGATTTACATTTCTGGTTGAGGTTAATATGTGAAAATCGCTGTTTGATGTCACAGTATTGCAAAAACACGAAAAAAGTGGTTCATGTCATAATATTACAAGAAAAAATGTCTCCATTGTAAAAGAATCCACACGTTAATTTCCACATATAAGCATATTCACCAAATTAGAGGCAAAAATGCTAAGGTATGTTCTCAAAAAATAGATTTCAACTACTAATAACAGTTAACATGTGAGCACGTAGGGCTAGTATTCGATGTTGTCAAACTACCCAGACCTGGATTTTAATTGCGGAAAAATACGTGTTAGGTAAGTAGGCAGGCAGTCCGACAACAGGCTCGATGCCACCTGTCCTTTTTGTCAAGTACTTAAAACTGGCACCCGTATAGAGGCAAACTGTGGCCCAGTGCACGGCTATCACAGACGGGCTACTCGTGGGCACCCCTTCGATTCCGCATCCCAGCTAGCAGGGACTGGCTGGAGCAGCACCGTTGCCTGGCTTGTTGCAGGTCCCTAGCACTCTCGTAATGTGGAAACGGAGCAATTTATCTGACGTTCAAAAGGGCACGGGTGCAAGCACTTCCGGAACGGCTGAGTTTGTAAACTTTTGGCGTGCGGCCTCGGTTAAAGTATACCGTGCACGGAAGTATTGCGCTGTCTCGAACCGGCGCAGAGGCAACTGTGATGCACGACAGGCCATACATTACAGGGGTGAGCCAGGGCTTCGGAGATGTGTACGGATGAAGAGACGTGCAGCTGTCGAGCGACTGACGGCCCAGATGAAACAAGGGGGTCACTAATTGTGTCTGCTCGACGACCGTTCAGTGAGCATTGCTGCGTATGGGCCTCCGCTGCAGGCGCCGTTTCTTGCACCCGCGCTAGTTGCTTTTCATCGGCGGCGATGACTGGAATTTGAACGCCAGTAGAGCGACGGGATATCCACTTAATGACGAAAGGTGACCTTGTCCTGTGAATCACGTTTTATGCTCTAGAGGACGTCTGAAGCAAACGAGAAGGAAGCGTTATGGTCTGGAGAATGTTTTAGTGGCATTGCCTGGGGGTCGTCATTTTGGAAGGCATCAAGGATCATCACAAGTACGTATGTGTCCTCGGGGACTATGTCAGCCCCCACATGCAGTTTTTTTTTCTTACCAGCGGGACACGGTAACGTGTCACCGAGCTCACAGCATATGAGCGTGGTTCGTAGAGCATCAGGATGAGTTCAGTGTACTCCGCTGGCCACTTAACTCTCTGGATTTGAATCCAAAATAGAACCTGTGAAGCCAACTCCGTGGGCTGCCCGCGCCACGACACGACACGGCGCGGCTTACTTGCCAGGGCCTCGGTGAGGCTGAGGCTGCTCCTGCGCGCCTCGCAGCGGTCCGGGCTGCAGGAGGTGGTCACATTTATGTTAGTGGACAGTGTATATTCGTTATTTAATTTGCATATTCCACATATGTTTTATTTTAAGATGTTATGGTGTTCAATAAAGTGGAGCTGTAGCTTCTAGGATGTATACTTCCAGTAGAGCGCAAGCACTACACGTCCTCAATGTCTCGTATCTCACTGTCTGTGCAGGCTGTAAGCAACGGCTTCAGTTTTGTTTCTGCCACATAAATGTTAGCGTCAGTAGTGTATTTGACTGTTTTCTGGAAATAGACTTAAAACGTTGATTGCCATTTTACTCACACAGCATGCCTTTTTTCCTCGTGAATATCAGTTTTTTTAAAAAAATTTTTTAAGGAAAGGAAATGATAATCAAGTAAGTTGAAAGCCCGCTGAAACGCTCCTTTTGAGTCACGTGATGCCTGTGACGTCGCTGGCTAGCACCCTGCCCCCTACTCCTGTAAAGTTTATTCACAGTTGTGTCTTGGTTAGGGATTCACGTTTCGGAAAATGGTTTACAAATGGCACCATATTGTGCAAATTCATCAATAAAAACTCCTGAAAAGTTGTTCTTGAGTGTTTCAGAGAATGAGAACACGAGTAAAACCCCGTTACCACTTACTCGTAGGGATGCAAATGAGATAGTTGTCACCACTTTTGTTTATTTCTGTGAGGATCATAGCGATGTAACTAGAGACTCCAAATGCACACGCCGCTTGTAGTATAGTAGGTGGGGTGCTGGGTTTCTAATGCAGTCTTCGGAAGATCGATGCTCATTCGGAGGAAGATCTTTTTCCTTCGCTCTCTTCGCTTAAAATGTATCTCGTTTTAAGGTTACTTTATTCTTAAATACAGTCATATAAGACCATTAAATTCTGTAGAATATTACATTTTAATGCCTATTTTCCAATTTGACGTGAATTCCATGATAGTGTTAATGAACCGTATTTTATGCGTGATGCAGCTCGTACTATGAAGAAAATGAGAAACCCCTTAACAACCTCCGACCACATAATTCCTCCCAAACAAGTCGTTGTATGTTGTAAAGCTGTACGACGTTGACAAAGAGGACAATTGAACATTGAACATTGATTAGAACGTACCAGGAAATGTAATAAGACCAGGCATTATGATAAAATAAAAGTTGGTCCTGGTTAAGCGCTTACAAATCATAGTGCTTGAGCAGCAGCTAAGTACGCAGTAGAGCAACAGACATTGTGAGGTTCTGCTGTGTTAGCTGTATATTTTATAGACATAATTTTCCGGTCACTGAATGAGGAAGTTGCAACTGTATTTTATTGTGCAAGCTTTCACAAGGTTCCCAAGAAAACCCTCTCAGCATCGTCCGAGCAAATAATCCAGTTCCAGATTCCCTAATTTTTGCTTTCGCCACGGCCGCCACGCAATGCCGTTCTCACGTTTCTTATTCCCGGAGCACAAAAATCTGGGTTGTCCTTGAAGAACGAAAAGACCATAAATGCATCAGCTTTGGGAAGGTTCCATTGTCAAGCTTCACACAATCTCTTTCAGTTGGTACTTAAAAGTTGTAAATGCATTTTCCATCACTAAATAACAAAATTGATTGCAGAAAAAATACGAAAAAATAATAGTAAGTTGTCCTAACACTTGTACAACACACACAGAGCTTCGTGTTACCCCATGCCTCTGACATCAACAGAGCATCAGCCAATAAATAACCCCGCTTTTTCCATTCACGTGACCAAATTAGTGATTTTTAAGCACTTAAAAAGAACACATGTTTTGTAAGAACATTTACCGAAAATGCTATTCGAATCTTATAATCATATAGAATAAAAACATTCCGAACCGTATTTTCAATGTAGGAAAAGAACCTGTTGTCAAATGTGTATGCTCTGACGTGCTTATCTCCGTATGACTGTTCTGGTAATTATATGTTATGGCTACGTTCCCGCTTACATGAACTCGTATGGCTGCGTTATATACAAGATTTTTGCCTGTCCTTGATGCTTTCTATTTTCGCATTCTAGCGCCGATGATGATTGAGCTATAGTCGAAATCTATACCTGCAGTAAATTACGGCTTCTGCGATTGATTGCGGTCCTTCGTTACATTTCAATATTCAAGTGTCACGTGCGCCACCGGTATTCAGTGGTTCTCAGTTCTCTTCATTGCGTCGCTGGGAAATAAGCAATGTACTGGATGACTCGACTGTGACTTCAGGGAAGGACAGCGTGATTCGAGTTGCAAATCGAGGGAGTGCGTTGTGCGCCCAGTGGGCTCCGGTGTATGAACAGCTGGGAGGCTAGACGCCTGTTGCTCCGGGTTGGGCCCTCGCGCCGCCTCTGAAGTGGTCCCCGCTGTGGCAGGTTGCGAGGCAGGCAGGCAGGCAGGCAGGCCAGGCTACTTCCCGCGCCCGTCACGTAAGGCCGGCCGCACCTGCCCAAGGACACGGCGGCGGCGCTCACTTTCACAGACGACACCACCTGTCAGCTGCCTTACGTAACGCACCACTACCGACAGCTTCCTTCGCGAAGCATTATTTGCGCACCGGTTAGCCACTCATTGTTTGCTAGCCCGAATGCTATCTGTTTCGACGGAACGACGCCCATCTTCAGGCTACTAGAGGATGCGGGAGCCGACACACACTGGAAACTACACGGTGATTCACCGAAGCTGCTCAGGTCCGGTATGTCGGGAACCGTTTAACCTATCCAAATTCTGTTTTCACCCAAATCAACAGTGAAAAGGTCCTCACTAAATGAAGAATACTCCGATTTCATAGCTGCACTGAAGAGCCAAAGAAACTGGTACATCTGCCTTGTATCATGTAGGGCCCCCGCCAGCACGCTTAAGTGCAGCAACACGACGTGGCGTGGCCTCGACTAATGTCTGAAGTAGTGCTGGAGCGAACTGACACCGTGAATCCTGCACGGCTATCCATAAATCCATAGGAGACCCAGGGGTTCGAGATCTCTTCTGAGCAGTGCGTTGCAAGGCATCCCAGATAGGCTCAATAACGTTATGTCTGGGGAGGAGGCACTTTGTGGCAACTCTGGACGTGTGCGGTGTCGCATTGTCCTGGTGGAATTGCCAAAGCCCGTCGAAATGCACAATGGACACGAATGGATGCAGGTGATCAGACAGGATGCTTACGTACGTGTCACTTGTCAGAGTAATATCTATACGTTTAAGGGGTCCCATATCACTCCAGCTGCACACGTCCCACACCATTACATTACTTCCACCAGCTTGGACAGTCCCTTGCTGATATGCAGGGTCCTTGGATTCATGAGGTTGTCTCCATACCCGTGCACGTCCATCCGCTCGATACAATCTGAAACGAGACTCATGCGACCTGCCAACATGTTTCCAGTCGTTAACAGTCCAACGGGCCCAGGCCAGGCGTCAAGCTGTGTGTCGTGCAGTCATGAAGGGCACACGAGTGGGCTTTCGGCTCCGAAGGCCCATATCGATGATGTTTCCTTGAGTGGTTCGCACGCCGACACTTGTTGATGGCCCAGCATTTAAATGTGCAACAATTTGGGGAAGGGTCTCTTTAAGTCGTCGTTGGTCCCGTTCTTGCACGATGTTTTTCCGGCCGCAGCGATGTCGGAGATTTGATGTTTTACCGGATTGCTGATACTCACGGTACACTCGTCCGGGAAAATCCCCACTTGATCGCTACCTCGGAGATCTGTGTCCCATCGCTTGTGCACCGACTATTAACACTACATTCAAACTCACTTAAATCTCGATAACCTGTCATTGTACCAGCACGGGTGGGGGATTTTCTCTGCCCGTGGACTGGGTGTTTGTGTTGTCCTCATCATTTCATCATCATCATCATCATCATCATCATTCATGACAGTGGCTGGATTGGACTGTGTAAAAAATTGGACTGTGTAAAAAAAATGGGACTTTTTACGGGCGCTGATGACGGCGCATTTGAGCGCTGCACAAACCAATGATCATCGTCATCATCATCATCATCATTATTGTAACAGCAGTAACCGGTCTACCAACTGCGGGAGACACTTGTTGTCTTATACAGGGTGGTCCATTGATCGTGCCCGGGCGAAATAAGCGTCAAACGAAAAAACTGCATAGAACGAAACTCGTCTAGCTTGAAGGGGGAAGGCTAACCAAAGGCTGCGTTTTATTGGCAGCAGACTTAGAAAAAGTAACAGGTCTACTAAGGAGACTGCCTAAACCACGCTTGTCCGTCATGTTTTAGGATACTGATGCGCGGTGTAGGATCCTCACCAGGTAGGACTGACGGAGTACATCGAAAAAGTTCAAAGAAAGGCAGCACGTTTTGTACTATCGCGAAATATGGGATAGAGTGTCACAGAAATGATACGGGATTTGGGCTGGAAATCATTAAAAGAAAGGCGTTTTTCGTTGCGACAGAAAATACTCACGAAATTCCAATCAACTTTCTCCTCCGAATGCGAAAATATTGTGTTGACACCGACCTACATAGGGCGGAACGATCACCACTGTAAAATCAGAGCTCGTACGGAAAGATATAGGTGTTCGTTGTTTCCGCGCGCTATACGAGATTGGAATAACAGAGAATTGTGAAGGTGGTTCGATGAGCCCTCTGCCAGGCACTTGAATGTGATTTGCAGAGTGTCCGTGTAGATGTAGAACACGGGCCTGAGGTGCCCTCGGTACGGAGGCAGGCTCAGAGGCCGTTGGCCATCGCTGGCAGCCACCGCGCGACCAAGGACCTCTTCTTCCACAGCTGCTCACGCTAACCACAGGACCACGGCACTCATGAGCTCACATGCTCCTTGATGTTGCCTATCTTGCGCATGAACTACTCAGTTTGTATATTTTGCTTATTTTTTTCATAGTTCCACACAACTTCTTCCAGTTTTCTCGATTGATCTGTTTTCAGTTTTTCAAGGCCTATCCACTGTGCCAACTTATAACTAAATCTGAGGGGGGTGCGATGGGGAGGAACTCTTGGACAGTTAAATCCGCGTAGCACCTTAATCCGACTCGTGTTAAAAGTTTGGCGAACATACGCGGCCAATTCCCACGGCGACCCGTCGCGGTCGCTCGCTGCCCACGTCGTGTTACAGGCAGCTGCGGCTGCTCTCCCCACATTCCACACACTTATCTAACGCGACGCTCCTATGCTGTAGCAGCGACTAGTGTTGCCGTCAGAATGTGTTGACTGCTCTTGGCTGACGTGACCTCTCATCTTCCCAGGCGACGGTTGCAGCCCCACTGACGGTGGCCACAGTGAGCCACGACGGTGGCTATACGTAGCTGGACAGACCTGGCCTCGACGTCACAGTTCCTGCTCGAGGTGATATGTTGCAGGATCGTAGAACGTAATTCAGCCTTTAAATTGATAACGTTCTTGCAGAAAATCTAAGCGGCACGGACTCGGCAGAAAACTCTCCCTAGAAACACGGATTGCTCGTTAAGAAAAGGCCTTCCTGAGCACGCCATATGCCAGTGATCAGGTAGGTTCCGCCTCATTGCATTTCCAAAGTCCGTTCGAAATTCAGAACATCGTCGTCTAATCACCGCGATCCACTTGTAAGGAGCGTCTACACGGTTAAGTAACTGGCTGGCGAGTATTTGAATGATAGAACGCAGTATGGTTTACTGCACGAGTAAGCTTCAACAGAAACGAAGAGCCGCAAGGAAGCGGTTCAGAAACTCGAATATTCTCAACATACGCAAGTATTATGAGTAACGATTAGTAGCAGTGTAAGGTCGTTCGCCGACGATGCCATTGTCATGGAAGGTACCTTCGTCGGATGATGGTATGGAGGTTTGGAGAGACACGGACAAAATTTTTACTTGGTGTAATAAATGGCAGATATCGTCAAATGTAAATAACTATTAGGTTCCTGCGTAATTTCGTAGCGCTTTTGTTTAGCGTGTTGCTGTGCTTTTATCATTTTGTTATTTGGAGATAGGCAGTAGAGCTGTGGACGTTAGAAAATGCAGTGCTGACTGGGCAAATCGTAACATTTCCGACATATTCTTCTATCTCTGTTCGATAGAGGGGTGACAGCAGCCGAAGTAGGCAGAAACATTCGCGCCGTGTACGGGGGTAATGCTATTGGACACAGCACGGCAAGAAAATGGTTTTCTCTTTTCAAGGTTGATAGTTTTGACATTAGTGATTCTCCACGTTCAGGAACACCTTCGGCGTTTGATGGAGATCATTTAAAGGCATTAATCGACACTAATACTAGTCAGTGTACTCGACAATTGACAAATGTGATGAATTGTGCTCATTCTAACATCGTGCAACATTTGCATGCAATGTGGACGGTTCAAAAATCGGACGAATGGAATCCGCATGCTATAAGCCAAAATCATACAAATTAGCAGGTGGCCATATCTGCAACTCACCTTCCTCGCCATCAGTTGACTCGTCAACAATGCCGACTATTCCTATACTGTATCGTTACTGGTGACGATAAATAGTGCCTTTGTGCTAACATAAGGAAAAGAGAGGAATAGTTGAGTCCAAACGATCTGCGCGGGTCCACAAAACATAATGTTATGCCTGTGGTGGAACGGTGACTGTGCGGTGTATTACGAATTGCCGGCCTGAGGTGTTGCCGTCACTGCTGACATATATTGTCCAGGAACTACGACCAGGAAGACGTGAGTGGAGTGATGCTGTTCCACCATAACGCCCGCCCGCATTCTGCTAGACTGGCAAAAAACACTATGCGCGAGTTGGGTTGCAAAGTCATTCCGCACGCACCTTATTCACCTGATCTTGGGCCCTCAGATTTTCGCCCTTTCCGCTCCTTATCGAGCAACCGTCAAGGAACTTTATTTCTAGATGAAAATGCGCTCCCAACATGACTCGACGCGTTTTTCGCCTGCAAACCACGTGATTTCCGCAGGAGCGGAATCGAAAACTTAGCTCGAGCGTTGACAAACTGTTGTAAATAGTGAAGCAGATATATTATTGATGGTTAAAGTCTTCGTTATGTACGTGTGTCGTGTTTATTAAACTTTTGGAAAAACGCTACAAATTTATGCACTAACCTAATACAAGGTAATGCCTGCAATCGAGAGAAGGAACCTGATACTATAGAGTTACAAGGTTAATGTGGAACATCAAGAGCATTCATGTCGAGTAAATGTGTACTGTTACAAGTAGGAACCAATATGAAGCTGGACGGATACCTGAAATCAGTATTAGGGAAGGCAAACTCAAGACTCAGCTTTGGCGGAAGAGTTCTGGAAAAGTAAGTTGCATCTCGACCATAAGTTCCCACGCTTATCCTCTGACGGAACGCTTTAAGAACCCGGATACCTTGGTGGAAAACTTTGTTTATTTTGAACGCGAATGCAAGTTTTAAAAGTTAGAAAATTTTCTTTTATTCAGCGATTACGTAAATTTTAAATCATGGCTAATAACACAGATATCATTAGGAACTTTTAGAAAACGATTACTATCGTCAAACTGTAGAAAAAAGTGCCATGTTATTGATAGTTTTTCGCGGGACACTTATCAAGTTCTTTTAGAACACAGTATGGGATCCCTGATTTAGGCGTACAGAAAGTGGCGTGCGACCCGTTAATGTGACGTTTGCAGGGTGCGTGCACACACACACACACACACACACACACACACACTCACACACGTAACCGTCGTACGAGGCGCGGAGGTACCGCGAGGGTAGGACGAGACAAATTAGAGGGGTGGGGGGTGGCGTATAGCGTCGCTCATCCCTCGTCTGTATGGAATAGGGCAGAAAGCCACCGACGTTGTTGTTGTTGTTGTTGTTGTTGTTGTTGATGATGATTGGTTTTCTTGGGCGCTCAACTGCGTGATCATCAGCGCCCATACGGTCCCAATTTTTACACTGCCCAATTTTTGTGCACAGTCCATTCTGGCCACTGTCACGGATGATGATGATGATGATGATGATGATGATGATGATGATGATGATGATGACGACGATGAAATGATGAGGACAACACAAACACCCAGTCCCCGGGCAGAGGAAAACCTCAGCCCGGCCGGGAATCGAACCTGGGACCCCGTGATCTAGACCACGAGCTGCGGTCCCCACCGACCTTAGCACCGACTACCTCCCCGCTACTAGTGTAGAATGTCACGTAGATGTATATCTAAGTGCCTTTGATTTCCTCCGAGTTCTAAAGTGATCCAGCCTGTCAGTTTTTCGTCGACTTGTAACCACTGGGTCTATTTGACATATTTGTTGTTAATGAAACATTGCAAGAGGTGAATGTAATGACAAGTATGTAACCGAAAGGATGCTAGCAGTCCCTGAGGACTGAACCCTGCATCTGTGGGCTTGTAATCTGGCACTTGTCCACCGTCCCTGACGGTAGTGAAAATTATTGCACCCGGTCACCCTGTAACGTAAGCGCGCACGCAAGTAGGCTTTGCTGTTCACATTTTCAAATTAATTAAAGTTTGCGAGTAACAGTAATATCTGAGGCCACGAGGCGTGCTTGCAAAATGTCAGTCACGAGTGCGGGTGTCAGAAGCGGGGAGAAGACGACGTCGGGACTGACACTAAAGTTTCGTCCAGAGAAGCGCGAGCTGAGTAGTCCATCGATGGCGTGAGTGAATGTCAGAACACCCTCGGAAGAATCTGTGGCATCAGTTCTTAATACCCACCACAGTGATGAGGCTCGATTTTGTAACTAAGTGACGTACTACATTACATTAAATTATAGCCGTATTCTTTCAGGGTTGCGAACAGCGCGGATTAAAAGAGACACTCGTTTATGTAGGAGGACGTGGTTTGACATACGTTACAGTGCTGTGACGAAAGGCGGGTGTGTGTGCGGACAGTGGAGA
This sequence comes from Schistocerca americana, assembly GCF_021461395.2. Taxonomy (NCBI): domain Eukaryota; kingdom Metazoa; phylum Arthropoda; class Insecta; order Orthoptera; family Acrididae; genus Schistocerca; species Schistocerca americana. The sequence continues at coordinate 606,612,659 of NC_060124.1, read as the reverse complement.
GCGCGCACGGCCAGAAGCAGCTGTGAACGCTCGATTGCTGTAAGCCGCGCAGCCGCGGCTGCCGCTGCCAGTACGCTCCGCGGTTGCTATTCTCGCCTAACACTTCACTATCTTTCCGTATTATTTACACGTTCTCGACACATGATTTCGCAGAGATAAATTCAGAAGTATTACACTAAACGCTTGGACTCGCAGTTAGTGCTCACTTACACGTACTTTAAAGTGAATGACAAGTGTCCCGTGCGTGTAGACGCACCGCAGAGTGCACGAGAACGCCATCAAAGATAGATTACCTTTTATAAGCGATACGCAGCAACGAAAAGACTCTAGTTGTTTTCTCTTTACACGTTCCAAGGCGAAGAGTTCTGTAGGTTTTTGATATACCACAAACTGTGCCTCAGTTGTGGTCAGGAGCACCAAAAAGGATTTGGCCATTCTTGCTTTCTTTGCGATCGTTACAATGCACATCGTACTAGCGAACAATAGCAAATGAAAGAAAAGGCTGTCATGGATAAAAGAGGAGATGAGCAGAAGCTGTGAAACGCAGTGCTACTCGAGAAAGTGAAGGCCTCGATTTGTGTTGGCAACTGGAGTGCATCGTGGGTTGCCCTCTGACGGATGACTATGAGCTGTGCCTCGAATTACGTGTCGTAAAAGAAGCAGACAGTCGATAGAAGGCTCACACAGAGTACACGAATCAGAGGCTTCCTGTGTGTCACAGGCACTTCGTCAGACAGCTGTTCCTCTCCGTTCGTGCCTTGACCGTGCGACAGGACGGTTTTTCGGAAACCGTCTCGCCAATACGCAAACGGTAATGAATCTTCCATTTCATGGGATTACTTAATATACGTCGTTAAAATTGATATACCACAGTACTAATGATTGTCCGTAGACACTTGATGGATTCTTGCTGTTCTCTTACTTTTAACTCATATTTGCATGTGGTGTAGCAGTGAGAGGCGTTAAAGGTATTGCGAGGGGATGACTAGGGACACACATAGGAACAAAGCTCGCGTCTCCTTTGGAGGAATGCCAGGAATGGAGTGACACAACTGGCACTCTGCAACTTGAATGCACCTTTGCATACGAGATGTCGAAAGTTGGTCATTTCCACAGAAAAGCCCAGCAAGCTAAGGATAAACGTCCCTACGATGCATAGTGGACGCTCGGTCCTGGGCATTTGGAACTGTGGGAGACTGCCGAGCGCTCTGACTTTGCAGAAAAACAAAAGGACGCAGCAAGTGCTGGAGCGTTAGTCACCTCGGTTCACTCTGAAGATGGCTGGACGGTATTCAGCCGAAATATTAGAAGAAGCCGAATTTATGCGGCTGCATGCACGAAACTTTATGGAACAGTCTACGCCGCGAAAACATGAAGATGTGCTGCGTTTGTGGGTTTTGTAGACTTACAGAAAGCTTTTGATAACGTTGACGGGAATACATTCTTTGAAATTTTGGTGGTGGCAGGGATAAAATGAAAGGTTATCTGGATCTTGTACAGAAACCAGACAGTTAGGAGAAGCGCAAGTTGACAAGATAATGAGACAGGTTGTAGCCTGTAACCTGCGTTGTTCAGTCGTACAATGTGCAAGGTGGAAGGGAAACGAAAGAAATAAATATTTCGCCACAATTTTAGAGATACAGTGAGTTAGCTGTATGATTTGGGCCTGAAACTGGGTAAAACTAGGGGAAACTGCTTCGCCGCTGAGCCTTTTCTTCTTAGCCAGCGTCGGATAGCTGTGCTGTGAAGGGAAAGGAAGTGAGAGTAGCGTGCGTCTTGACCTCAGCTCGGGCCAGTGCGTGACACACCGGTGCAGGTGAGTCAGAGCGCGTCCGGCGTGTGTCCTACACTCTCATTCGGAGCCTTTCGTCCCTCTCTTTTATTCGAGCTTCTTGCCTCTCTCTTTTCGCTCGAGAATCCAGAACTCATTTATATTTATTTGCACGCCCTTACAACACTATTCTACCTCAGTCGCACACCTCTTCTATTCTGTACGCCGTCCAATGATTTCGCTCTCGTCGTCGCCGTCGTCATCATCTGTTTTAGATGAAATTATATGCGTTATAACATGTTCAACGTTACACTTAAAAAACCATTTTCCTCGTTTCTAATTTCTGCTCACATAGAGTGCAGCAGCTGTTTGTAGATGTAATATGCCGTCAATTCGCATTTGTGCGTCCTACCTGCATCTACATCGACATCAACATCCACATCATGATCTGTACTCCGCAAATCACTGAAGTGCATCACAGAGCGTACGTCCCACTGTAATAGTTATTAGGGCTTCTCGTTCCATTCACGTATGCGTGGGAGAAGAATGACTCCTTAAAAGTCTCTGTGTGTGCTGTAATTAATCTAATCTTGTCCTCACAAGCCCTAGGACAGCGATAAGTAGGGGGTTGTAGTATGTTCCTAGTGTCGTCAGTTAAAGTCGGCGCTTGAATCATTAGGCTTCTCGGGATAGTTCACGTCTATCTTCAAGAGACTACCAGTTCAGTTTCTTCAGCATGTCTGTGACGGATGGAACAAACTTTTGTCCATTCATTTTGCCCCTTTCTGTTACTTCTACTTGCTGAAGATCCCACACACTTGAGCAGTATTCTGGAATAGGTCGCGTGAGAGTTCTGTAAGCAGTCTCTATTGTAGACTGATTGCACTTCCCTGCTATTCCCACCAATGAACCGTAGTCTGCCAACTGTTTTTACCCACGACTGAGACTATGTGATCGATTTCATTTCCCTGCACACTGCTACTCCCAGGGACTAATGAGAATTGACAGAGTTTTCGTTCTGTGAAGTGCGCAATTTTAGATTTCTGAATATTTAAAGGAAGTTGCAAATCTTTTCATCACTTTCAAATCTTATCAAGCTCTGACTGAATATTTATGCAGCTTCTTTCAAATGGTACTTCATTACAAAAAAAATGTTCAAATGTGTGTGAAATCTTATGAGACTTAACTGCTAAGGTCATCAGTCCCTAAGCTTACACACTACTTAACCTAAATTATCCTAAGGACAAACACACAAACACCCATGCCCGAGGGAGGACTCGAACCTCCGCCGGGACCAGCCGCACAGTCCATGACTGCAGCACCTTTAGACCGCTCGGCTAATACCGCGCGGCGCTTCATTACAGATAAATGCATCATCTGCAAAAAGTCTCAGGTTACAATTAGTATTGTCCGCAAGGTCATTAATCGCAACATGAATAGCAAGGAGCCCAGCACACTTCCTGGCCGTATACCTAAAGTTATTTCTACATCTCTCGATGACTCTTCACGATAATAAGCGTTATGTGGTACTGAGTCAAATGCTTCTCGGAAATAGAGGAATACCGTGTCTACCTGACTGGCTTCATGGATGTCCTTCAGTGTGTGGTGTGAGAAATTTGGGAGTTGGGCTTCACATGGTCGACGTTTCCGACATCCGTGCTCGTTGCCGTGGATGTCATTCTGTTCGAGATATCTGATTATTAATAAAGTATTCTCGGGTTTCAAGCCGTGTCAAGTGGTTAATTGCCCACGAGCGTTCGGCAGAGATCTCCTCTGCCATTGTCAAGTCGTTGAAAGTCAACCACTTGACGCAGCTTGCAACCCCAGAATAATTAATGGATATCGCCGCGAAAGCATGCATTCCTACAAGTCTGATTATGTTTGTGCTCAGAATAGTCTGCAGCAGTTGAATGTCAAGGAGGCTGGACAGTACTTTTGGGAATCACTTACGCCTCCCTTGTTGTATACGGATGCCCAACTACAGCGCGTACAGATGCAAATTCGGTATAGATTCTGTTAGGAATTCCATTGGACGCTGGACCTTCGTTCAGTTTTAATGATTTCACATGCGTCTCATCGCCAATGACATCTATTTCACTCTTCTCTTACGTGGCACGAGTGTTAAATTTGGGCAATACTCGTGAGTTTTCCTTTAGCATCTCTCTGTCTGTAGTCCTAGGCTTTGTTTTGTAGCTATTATGGAGTAGTCTCTGTTTGTTGAGGAGTTTCGTTACAATGACCGTATGCCATGGAGGATCTCTCCCATCACGAACTGTTCTGCTGGGTAGAATCTGTCCAGTGCACGGTAAACTATTCTTTAAACTTGAGCCGTAGATCCTCTATATGCTCCTGTCCTTACCTAAAAGTTTCAAGTTCCTCATTGAGATACAAGATCACTGCTTCTTTGTCTGGCTCACTTAACATATAACTCTTACTACTTATTTTAATTGCCATTTATACTTTGATTTTCATTGCTGCTATACATGCCTCTTAGTCACTGATACCAATTTCGATATGGACGTCTTATAAGAGATCAGATCTGTTCGTCATCATTAGAGCTAACGTATTTCCAACAATTAGCGTTCCGAACTGTCCCTTATAGGTAATTTTCAGAGAAGGCATGTTCCACAGTGTATCTTTTCACACCCACCACTGTCAAAACTCTAATTATCCAAGTTGATTGTTGCAGGATAAAGTCACCTCTAATGGTTACAAGCGAACTGAGGTTCTCTCTAAAGTTATTGGTTGCATCAGCAGGTGAATCGGTTTGCCAGTCTCACATGCACTTTACGTGTCGGTGAGTGAGAGTTTCTTTTCAACACTTCACTTGCCTGTACTTTTTGCACGAGCTTGTATTTCCCAAAAAATCTTGTTGTTCTCAATTTCGTGTTTTAACTAGCTTTCTGTGCCTAGTGTTACGTGACATCGCTTCTTAGGAGAGCTTCAACCTCTGCTACTTTGTTGCGAATACTTTCATAGTTAACCACTAGAATTTCAATACACTCTTCAGTTTTGGTGGGGTGGGGTGGGGTGGGGGGGGGGGGAGGGGGGCATTTCGCATTTCGTAGTATCTTACACTGATACTTTCTGGTCTCTAACAGAAATCATTATCTGGATTGGATGAAGTATCGCCTAATCTAAAAGCAACATTACCATTTGGTGCAAACCTGACCCATTTAGAGGAACCTTACAATTCTCAACCTTATGCCCTAGCCTAGGAAGTGACAACCTATCATACCAAAGAACCTTGGAAGTCTGGTTCATGCTTTCCACTCGACTCAGAACCAGATGGCCACAGTCTGTTCTCGGGACAATGCAGCAGATTGTGAGCTTTGTCGAAACTCGGTGAGCAAGGCTGATATTGTGAGCTCTCTGTGCCAGTTCCTGAAGCCATTTCGATGGGCCTGCGAGCCCAGACGACAAGCTTCGTGTGTGCCAACATAGTGTACAGTTGGTTGTATCGTGTAGTTTCAGTGGCTGCCGGGATGGCTTATTCATCACATTGATTGACGCCGGAAGGCACACACACACAGTGCGCACGGTGTTCTACACGCACATTCCGCAAGCCACCGTACGGCGCGTGGCCATGGGTACCCCGTACCACTAGTAGAATTCGTGTTCCACTCGCAAATAGAGCAAGGGAAAAGCTGTCTGTATGCCTCCGTATGAGGCCTGATTTCTCGTATCTTATCTTCATGATCCTTACGCCAAATGTTTGTTGACAGGAGTGGAATCGTTCTGCAGTCAGCTTCAAATGCCGGTTCTATAAACTTTCCCGATAGCATTACTCGAAAAGAACGTCGCCTTCTTTCCAGGGATTCCCATTTAACTTCCCGAAGCATCTTCGTAACACTTCCTTGTTGTTCGAACTCATTGGTAACAAATCTAGCAGCCCGCCTCTAAACTGATTCGACTTCTTCCTTTAATCCGACCTGGTACGGATCCCAAACACTTGAACACTACCCGAGTATAGGTCGCACCACCTTGCCGTACACCACAGCGTCATCAGAAAGCAACAGCAGATCGATGCCCACGCTTTCCACCAAATCATTTATGTATGTAGAAAATAATAGCGATCCTATCACAACTTTCGTGGGCAACAATTTCTTCCCTCCACTGCTACCATTTCCCGAAGGCGTACGATTATTTGCCTGAAGTTTGTTCTGCCGACGAGTAATATATCTTTACCCATTTGTGTTTGCCCGGTCTTGACGTTTGCCAACCGGCGAAGTGAGTTTTTTGTGGCTGAATTTTGGTTTCAATGGAAGACAGCACTCGAAGTTGCTGTGTTGGGGGGATGGGGGTATTGCTCTGAGAAATCTCCCTTGTACACGGCGTCGGGATGGTCACCAACACGCCATTCGCGGTAAGTGGCAAGCAGAGACAGTAGCTATACAAGAAGTTAGTAGTTTAGTGCATTTGGTTCCTCTGCTGCACAACTCGTGGTAACCCTCCCAGCACACCCATTCGCAGCTGCTCGTAGTGACTTGACAGGAGTTAGGGCTGTTTCCAACTGCTTACGAAGAGCAATATTTTACAGAACAGTAAATAGGTTTGCTGATAATTTATGGGCTCGGTATGTTACAAATATTACCAGCAGCCATTTAGAACTGAAGCGATTAATATAACAGAGAAACTAGATGAAAAAGAAATTGCTGTTTCTGTGAAACGTTTCTCAGGTTATGGTCAGTAAAAATAGCGTCAATTTACGATAAATACAGACAATAGGCCTGTACATTCCCATTAAAAGATATAAGTAATGTGACACGATACGTCAGTTATTTACAGTAACTGTAAATCACTAACACCGATTTGCTGCGAAATATATCATGCACAACACTCGTAACTTACGAAAACTCTCTAAAATATAAGTTTTCAAGTTTATCAGAAATATACCTCTTTTTCACGTACATATATAATGAAATTGGGGATGTGGTAGTTCTGAAACAGAATGCTGTAGCCAAAAGTTTCTAAAATGCACAAGTTAAGTTTACAATTGACGATGCGATAAGAGTTTTTCGCGGCACTCGCAAACGTTTGAAAACAAACAATATATCACGAAACACAAGAGAAATGACACAATCAGTGAAAGGTAATGTGAAAGCGTCACGAACAGTACTGTAGAATATTAGAATCTAGTATTTCGAACCCGACTTAGAAGGGTTGCCCAGAAAGTAAATACGCCGCATTTTTTTTTTTTCTAGGCCGAAAACAATGCTGCGCATGCGATATGTTGTGTATGTATTACTTGAAGTCTCATGAGTGAGCGCGTCTAGTTAACGTCACTTCTGACAGACAGTGTAGCTGCAGGATTGTTTTAAAATGGCATCTGTAGGTGACGTACGTTACAAGCAACGAGGCGTCATTGAATTTCTCACTGCAGAGAAGGAAACTGTGGGGAATACAAACAAACGCTTGTGCAAAGTCCATGGAGTATGTGCTGTCGACAGAAGTACGGCTAGTCGCTGTGCACGGAGGGCGAGGTCTTGAGAAAGCGGTTCGCCGAAGCTCCTTGCAGCGGTCGCGGGGACCATCCACGGCCTAGCCTCCTCGGACTTCCACTTGTTTTTGCCTTTAAAGGACGCCATTCGTGGAGGATGAGGAAGTGAAGCACTGGCTCCGCCACCAGGACAAGGATTGGTACCGACGTGGCATACACGCCCTCGTTTCGAGCTGGAGGAAGGCCATGGAACGGGATGGAGACTACGTGGAAAAATAGGGTGTGTAGATAAAACACCATTCTTTCGTGCGTGTAATTCTCATTACGTTCAATAAAGAATTGCTGAAGAAAAAAATGGTGTCCAGTTCATTCTGGGCAACCCTCATAGTTGGCACGACCGGTCCCACACTTAGGAAAATCCGTTAAGGCGGCTTTTATTTGCATATAAAGTTGCGAATCCCATGGTTCTTGTACTTGGCTGGATCTGTGACAACTTTTACACTGGAATGCCGAAAATGAACATTGCAGCGTCAGTAAAATGAACATTGCAGCGTCAGTAAAATGAACATTGCAGAGTCAGTTTATTTCAGTCAAAAAAGCGAAAAATGTGGAGCAATAAGAAAGCACGTCTTCCGCTTACGCCAGGCGAACAATGCAAGGCGGTACGTGGCGGCGTTCAACGAGCACGCAGCGTCCCGTGCAGAAGCACTTTTCAGGACGTGAGGAGGAAAAGCGTTCACCGGCGTTTCTGTGACAAGCGTAATGCTCTGTGTGTGTACTTTCTTGATCGTCAGGCGAATACGTGTGCGGCGATTGGTCAGCGAACGTAGCACACGTTCATGGCTCTTGATACGTCACTGGAAGTGGACCCTAAGTATGTTATACTACCGCTAATGAAACTATAACTCGTTCTAATGCATTAACAGACAACAGTAGTTTTCCTGATCAGTAAGCTAAATGGTTATGTCATGTATTTCTTATTTCAAATTCCAATGTGCAGTCGCTTCTCTGAACTGTCCTCTGCACGACATAATGACTAGTTCTGATCGGTACGTGTCGGCTTGGTTTGTAAATACTCTCTCAGTTTCTTCTTTGAACATGAAATGCAGAAGCGCTTAAGTTTTCACCTTTTTAATAAGTTTTAGAAACATGGTACACTATCATTATAAAAATATCACCAAACCTACACAGGTGTAGCGTAGATTAAACTGACTAGTATACGCAAGGTTGTACGGTCGTTCCCACTCAAAGTTATTTTTTAATTTGTATCGAAATGACATGCTGTGTTGTGCACTTGAGAGTAAATCGAATGCGTTGAGCAAAATCGACATTCGAATCTGACTACCCACTTCTCACCATTCCTCAGTTTGTAAATAGTGACTTGTACAGGAGCGCTCAGTTATAAACGCCATTGTGAAAAAACATGCGGAGGGTAGGAGGGTGTAAACAGCCCCTGCCGGAAGTTCCCCCTCCCCCCTCCCGCTTGACAGTAATCTTGCGGGCAGTCATTGCGGTGCTCCTCACTCGTTTATGTTTCCCACGTGCACGGTGAAAATGGCTGAAACTGCTTCGTATTCTTTTGTGAAACCTAGAAGAGGAACATCGTTAAAAAATGGTAAAAATCGATGGTTCTCACTGTTTTTGACAAGTCTCCGGAAAAATGTCCGTCGCTACCCATAAAGGGACTCGGCAGCAGTGACATCCGAGTTTGCCAGTCTTTGTGTGACAAGTTAATGCACAAGGTGATCAATAGTATTCGGACACCCCCAAAATCATATGTTTGTCATATTAGGTGCATTGTGACGCCACCTACTGCCGGATACTCCATATCAGCGACCTCAGTAGTCATTAGACATCGGGAGAGAGCAGAATCGGGCGCCCCGCGGAACTCACGGACTTCGAACGTATTCAGGTGATTGGCTGTCACTTATGTCGTACGTCTGTACGCGAGATTTCCACACTCCTGAACATCCCTAGGTCCACTGTTTCCGATGTGATAGTGAAGTGGAAACGTGAAGGGACACGTACAGCACAAAAGCGTACAGGTCGACGTCGTCTGTTGAGTCACAGAGACTGCCGACAGTTGAAGAGGGTCGTAATGTGTAATAGACAGACATCTATCCAGACCATCACACAGGAATTCCAAATTGCACCAGGATCCACTGCAAATACATAATATGACAGGTAGGTGGGAGGTGAGAAAACTTGGTTTCATGGTCGAGCGGCGGCTCATAAGCCACACATCACACCGGTAAATGCTTAACGACGCCTCGCTTGGTGTAAGGAGCGTAAACATTGGACGATTGAACAGTGGAGAGAAGTTGTGTGGAGTGAGGAATCACGGTACACAAGCGATCCGATGGCACTGTGGGGGTATGACGAATGCCCGCTGAGCGTCATCTGCCAGCGTGTGAAGTGCTAATAGTAAAATTCGTAGGCGGTGGTGTTACAATGTAGTCGTGTTTTTCATGGAGGGGGCTTGCACCCCTTGCTAAGTTGCAGCGCACTATCGCAGCACAGGCCTACATTGATCTTTTAAGCGCCTTCTTGCTTCCCACTGTTGAAGAGCAATTTGGGGATGGCGATTGCATCTCTCAATACGATCGAGCACCTGTTCGTGTAGGAAGTAACTATGATTTTGTGGAAGGTGCTAAATTGTTTTCAGTATCGAAGACTGGAGATAATGCTGAAGACATGAATGGTGAATTGGTCCTAAAATGGTTCAAAGATATTCTACGCACATTAGAGCCCAACAGTGGTATAATTATGGACACCGCTTCGTATCAAAGTGCTAGGGTTGCTGCAGACCGCAGAGGTTTTGGAGGAAGGAAGACATTCTAAATTGGCTGACGGGAAAGGGAGCTGACGTCGACCCTGTTACGATCGACCATGAATCACTGAAGCAGGGGGAGATGGTGACGTTGTGGGTCAGTGCATTATTGATGGGACGGCGCAGTCGGCGTTTGCTTACCGTCGTACCAGTGCGAGGTGGACCCCACAGGAGTTGAAGGACATATCGCAAGAAGTGATACGACTTCTAACCTGACCGATGTTCTTAAGTTAATACTCCAAGTTCTGTCGCACGTCACTGCCAAACGCTGGTGTGCAGCAGAGCAACATGTAATAAAAGAAGCCAAGATGTAGGCTCGGATGGTTTCATAGATTGTGTTTCCGATCGGCTACCCGTCAGTACTGAAGACGGCAGTTCCACTGATGAAATGTCTCATTCAGATTCAGAGGTGGATGGAGTTCAGAGGTAACCACACAACAGAAGGAATTAATATATTATGTGGCTTAAGCTCTCACAGATAAATTATAGTGTGTTTACGCAAGTACTTTTTGACGCTGTTTTTCTAAGCTAAAATACAGTTTCCGCCTATTGCCTTGAGAAGTATATTGCCAGAGTATTGCTGTACATTAATTTATCTCTTTTAAAATTTAAATTACATTTAAAATTTTATTATTTGTCCGCTGTTTGTGGATTTTATCATCTGCAGGTGCTACTGTTTGACCTAATCCGCTTCCGATTGTTTTAGTTTAATACTTTTGGCGCGAATCATTTCAGTGTTCCAGCATTTTCAAATACGTAGTTGTGAGAACTGTTAAAGCAATTGGAAACGTGTTAAACGAAACATTATTGAGTTGTGGACTGTGGAACAAAAGCGAAGAAGCTTTCAGACGAGTATCTGCAGCCGTTGGCGTCACTGTGGGCTCGATGGACCGGCTTCCCTGTGTAGATGCGGCAATAAAGAGAGTTGTGCTACGGGTTACCTTAGCTAAGTAGTGCAGGCGGACTGCGCTGCCGCATAAAACATGTACACAGCTGAAGCTCTACGGGAAATTAAACCCAGCACGTGACTGCAGACGCGGAAGAATACGCAGCGTCATGTTTACATCAGGACTGTTCTTACGATGAGCAGAAAATAGTGAGAATGAGGGGAAATGAGCGTTCGACGTGAGTGCGCGAGTGGCAGGCCTCGGGGTGTGGGAAGTGGCCCTGCCGGTGGTGGCCGCGCCGCCGAGGCTGCTTGTAGAGGTGCACATGTTCCGCTTTTAACCCGCCCATGCTTGCCCGGTGGCCAGGCGGGCAGGCCGCCGCGCGTTGTCAACAGAACGGGCAGGCTGCTTCACTCCCAGCCAAGCCAAGCAGAACCCAACCCGGGCAGGATGCGGGAAACTTGCTTGCCTGCCCATATTACTGCTGAGCTGCGCTACGCAGCCGTTTAGTCTGCGCGCGTCATTGTCGTATTACGAACGTTAACTAAAAGTTTTTATTTTACCTGAGCACCAAAAGACAAACCCTAACATTATAAATATATACATTTATATAAATTTCAGGTCAAAAAATATTGGGTTTTATTTGTACATTCTTCCTTTACGCGTATATTTCGGGCTTATTATCTATATAAATAAAAATGAATTGCCGAATGCGTTGATAAGCGTAAAACTCGAGAACGGCTGGACCAATTCGGCAATTTTTTTTTACTGTGTTCGTAATTCTCAGGGCAAGGTTTTTACGAAATAAAATTTTTCGAAAATTGACCGAAAAATTTTAAAATTTGAGAAAAACTGAAAGTGTGTTTTCATTGTGTCCGTGTGTTTGTATTGCATACAATCTTGATGAAATTTTGCACACTATACCTTGAAACCAAGAGGAAGGTCACAGTCTACTTAAAATTTCGTAGGGTGCATGGCAGAGGTTACTTTACCTAACGGAATTCGACAAATTGTACGTTTTTATTCCGATCTTTATGAAATTTGGCATGCTTCATATTCAAAGCAGGATGAAGGGCGCTGTCTGCTTAAAATTCTGAATGGTACAAGGCGGTGGGTACTTTACTTACACACTTCTACACCAACCTACAGTTTTATTCCAATCTTGAAGAAATTTTGCACGCTTGATCATCAAGAGGAACATCACTGTCTACATAATATTTCGGACAGTGCAGGGAATAGAGTACCTTACAAAAGATTTTGACATCGTTTGCGGGTTACCATGAAATCCTTCTCCCTCTATACTGCTAAATGGTCTCAAGTCCTTAGCACACATTTCGACGCCCTTTTCGGCCACTAAGTCTTTGTCCTCTTTCAAGATATTTACGGAGTGAGGGAACTGCTTGTCAAATTTGCACACATGTCGTAACATAGTCGAGGTTCCTAAATAAGTACTTAAGAGCTTTTTACATAGTTTGCATTGAGACACACCTACCGATTTATTTGAAGCGGCCTCATAAACACACGAAAACGTTTCCTATGGGGCACTTGTGCTCTGTTTCGTTACCAGCATGTATTCGCCAATTGTCAATTTTTTTTCAATCTCACTAAAGTCCGTCCTATTCATTGTGCTGCCCCCACCGTTGCAATAAATGTACTGCGGGCTAACTACCTGGCTACTCTAGTCACGGTAGCTTTACAGCGCAACCTGTTGTCAGGCGCAGCAAGCTGAGCGGGTCCCGTGAAGCTTGGCAGGCCTGCGGGAACCCAGGTAGCCCGGGCCTGCGGGAGCCCAAGTCGGCCGCATTACCCACTATGCCTCAGTACACGCGCACTCTTGTGTGTACGTCGCGGCAGGGCGACCTGCATGAATGGTTGCAGAGGAACTAGGGGCAAGCAGGCTGCAATGGGAATTTGTACACCTCTGGCTGCTTCGTGCCCCAGCGTACTGGCCGTCATAAAAGTTTTCGAGCTCGCTCCGACTAATGTCGACAGAAGTCGAGATCGTTCGCGAAATAGACCCAAATCTGCGACAAGTGAAGGAGCGTCGGCGCGGTGCAGGCTGAAGCTGCGCTGGAGAGAACAGTTAAGGACGGCCGGGGCCGGGGCCTCAGTCGCCGGTGTCGCGTGAAACCGCGGACCGTTCCTTCCCCCAGGCTCTCACTCGCCACGGCTGCTCTCCGTCTGTCCTACGGAGCTGCTCCAGACCGGCCGGTGCGAGGCGGCGGCCGCGCGCGCCGCTCCTTTCCTTCTGGTCTGATCGGCCGAAGGGATGGCAAGTTTGGTGCGGGGACGGGACGGGACGGGACGCGACGCACCCGCGCCCGGCCTACACCTCCGCGGTCGGCACGGACCGCGTGGCGCCTGCGGTCGTTTGCCGTACTCGTGAAATGAAATGAAATGAAATGTGTGTGAAATCTTATGGGACTTAACTGCTAAGGTCATCAGTCCCTAAGCTTACACACTACTTATCCTAAGGACAAACACACACACACACACACACCCATGCCCGAGGGAGGACTCCAACCTCCGCCGGTACCAGTCACACAGTCCATGACTGCAGCGCCTGAGACCGCTCGGCTAATCCCGCGCGACACCGTACTCGTCTCCGACGAGCCGGTCCCGGGGGAAACACGGGAGCACGCGCTCTAGACACGCATATCTGCCGTCTCAGTCTCTGAAGAGGCCGACGTTCTAGCCACAAGACCAAAAACGTCGACCGTTCCCAATGCGGGTGTTATTTTTCGCTTTCGCTCCAAGTTTGGTTGCTGTTTTTCCGTTTGTCCATTTCTCCAGTAACTCATTTCGGTGTGTCTGTCTAAAGGAATAGAATGACTTTTAACCTGTATCCTTCTGCGGTGCACTTCAGTATGTCACCCCGCTACTCGAATGTAATAGTAAAGCGCGAGACAACCTGGGAGCACAAACGTTTCTTAATAGAAATGACGTTTTTCCGCTACCTGCAATGTGACTCGTACTACGGTAACTCTGTTTCCGCTGACGCTCTTCACGGAGGGAGGAAACTCGACATGTGCTTTCTTGACTTGCCAGTCATTGGACAGCGACTCGTCGCAAAGAATTGATGGAGGAATAGTTGTCGTCTACGGAGATTTGTGGACATAGCGATGGTCCTGGTAAAGTTACTCGGTTCGAGTTGCTAGTGTATTTTTGCTGTCGCAGTTCTTGTAAAGGGTACTACAATTCTGACTGTCAAACACAAAAGTGTTTCTTCCCCTTTTTAGTAGCGTTTGTCAAAAAAATGGTTCAAATGGCTCTGAGCGCTATGGGACTCAACTGCTGAGGTCATTAGTCCCCTAGAACTTAGAACTAGTTAAACCTAACTAACCTAAGGGCATCACAAACATCCACGCCCGAGGCAGAATTCGAACCTCCGACCGTAGCGGTCTTGCGGTTCCAGACTGCAGCGCCTTTAACCGCACGGCCACTTCGGCCGGCTGTTTGTCAGTTTCTAAATTGTTTCAGGCAGCGCGCATCAGCTTTGAACATTCGTTGTTCCGCACGATATCGAAAAAGCTGTCACTTCCTGTACGATTGAAAGCGTAAGAGCGTACCCTATTAGACGACTCTCTGTCCTAACGAACCTGCGACTCACAGTTCGTACTTGGTAAACGGTTCTGGAAGAAGAAGCCACTCGATCATGTAAGAACAACTTTCTCACCAGGAGCTGTCCAAAAGAGATATGACTCGTCCACTGCCCTACAGATCCAACTGTTCCTCTCCAGTGCACACAAGATTCACTGTGGTGAAACGAGGATTCAGGTAGCTGAGGCAACGGAGTGGTATATCTCCCATCGAGACGTAATGCGTAGATGTTGGCTATAAGATACCGTCGGGATAGTTGTACCACCCTCCGCACGTCTGTATTCTCTTCCAGGTCCAGTGCACATACCAGAGACGGCCCAGACGTGAACCGCGCTGTATTGGTATCGCCTAAATGTGCTCTCTGCCAATAAAAAACACTGGAAAACATAGCGACATATATCTCTGAAACTTGAGATATGGTAACAAGTAAATGGGTACACCTATAAAATAATTATAGGCCTATACTTTCGACTCGATTATTTGAATTGATGCCTTAAGATTTACTGTTTATGATCACGCATGATTTTCTTGAAATCTCACTAGTATACATCTTTGAGGTCTCTTGTTATGGCTTTCATTTAGAATACTGGTTTGATGCAGCTGTCAACACTACTGTATCTCTTGGAACTCTCTTCATTTCTGCATAACTTAACTACTGTAGGCTGCATCCGTGTGAACGTTTTTACTGTAATCACATCTTGGTCTGCCGACTACAATCTCCCTCTCCCCGCCCCTCCCCCAAATATAAAATTCTCTCCATTACCAAATTGGCGAATCCTTGAAGGCGTTGAGGTCTACCTTTAAGAGACTCTTCGTTTTTCAGCCTGTCTCTAGTTTCACAAAATAATACTAAGTAGATATAAGTTTTGTTAATATGTAACTCGTAAAGACCGCGTTTGCATTAAAACGTGACAGAGCATGAGGCTCTACGGGTACGGACAGTTCTCAACCTCGGTACTTGCTAGTGAGTGATCCGTTTACTATTTGTGACGGACAGTCTACTTTTTGCTGTCTCCTGTTGGACAGAATGCCGTATTTGTAACTGTGCACCAGTATTTTGTTATTTAGTCATTTATTTTAGTAATTGGGAAGACCGACTCCCCTAAAACCATTGCGATCGACGACCACCTCGGGATATCCTTTGTCCGCCGGTGATTACCGTTGCGTAAGTAAAGACCAGCAGAATGCCACCTTAAGGTAGATACAGGTCGACCTTGTGGGTATCGAGAACCGCTGACGCTGGTCCGGTTCAGAACGCGCGACTGAACAGCTGATCCAGTCCGCGTCGAGGAATGCTCACCGTGCTGGAGTAAGGGAGCTCAGCCGGTCACTTATAGGCTCACCTCAGGTTATAGGAAGTGAAATGAAGAATTATATTGACTTGGGAAATCAGACTGCTGCCACCGTTTTTTATTTTACGTCAGTGAATTGCAGAACGTTGACGCGTGAGGATGCGACGGTGGTAACAATATGTCTCATGTCTAGATAGCAGAGACGGTCAAGATTTTAAACGCCGCTGGTGGATGGGTTAGCTGTGTCGTTGTGCTTCGACAAATAGTTTTAACAATTGAGCCATTGACGAATAAACAATCGGCGATGAAAGTGCGAACGGTAATAACGTTTTTTGCGTTTAAAGAAAAACTTCCCTTACTGCAACTCAGCGCCAGCACGTGGAAGTTTACGGAGGACGTGTAATGACACGAGAACACGTGTGTGGGTTTGGCAGAATTGATGTACGAGACGAGCACGTGCACGTCAGGTGACCACGTGTGCCGAGTCGAACAGGCCGTCGCATTCGTGTGAGGCATGTTGCAGAGAATTCTACATCCGAGATAACAATAATTTGTGGTGGCAACTCACGAAGGTCCCACAGAGGCGACTTTAAGAAACATGGGCTTATAACTACTGCTTCCCAATACCTTTTTTCCTTCACGAAACTTAATATTAAAAACATAACTCTCTTTCAAACCAACAGCTCAGTTCGTGGAATCAGAAGTAGAAATAAGAATAATCTTCACAAGGATTTAAAGTCGCTTACCTTGGCCCGTAATTCCACAGATACAGAAGAAATCATAGACAGAATAGTGAAATTTGTTTTAAAACTAACAGTTATTGATAAATTAATTCTGGCGAACAGCAGCTGCCTTGTTTTTGCAGCTTGTGGCGAACACCTGCTGGCGCTTCTAGCCGATACATTGTCCGCTAAACTTTCGTTCTGATCGACTTTGGCTCTTCTACTGATGACGGTTGTTTATTTGGTCTGTGCATCCTACAGTTTTAAGACGATCGTGTGGCACTTGCTCGGAGCAGCTGCGCTACCGCTGACGGCTTACTGTCAACTTGTTGGGCGAATTTTGGAAGGGGCCGCTAGCGCTCAACGGGTTCACAGCGCGGCCTGTGCGAAATACAGTCAAGTACGCGATTGTGCCCATCGTCGCCGCCCTGGAGTCCAGTCCGACGCTCGTAACGTTACCTCGTGTTAGATACAGTCCTCTGGCGCCTTGTGCTCAGTAAATTGTTGCGGCTGAGTCCTCAGCGCGGCACTCTCCAGCAGGTATACGAGATGTTTAATTTTTTATTATTTTCCAGCAGTGTACTGTTGTTAAGGGTGCCCTAGCTCGTTCAGAGGTGGAGTGTTTTCTAACAGCTGGTACCTGCAAGCTGTGGCGGAAGCAGCAGCAGGTGACTCGTCCAGATAAGATGTTTGGTTGGTTTTTGGGCGAGGGGACCAACAGATAAGATGTCCTGCGACGTCTGCAGTCGACCACCGCCGGGGCTCAGCGAGTGCTCTTTTATTTATTTTCAGTCTGGCTGTCGCCAACGTAACGTGCTGTATATACAGCGTCAACCAGAACTCCACCGACAAACTTCCGTAGGTGGTAGCATAGACTAAAACATCGAGTAATCGTGGGCTGTGAGTATTCGTGCCCAAAGAGGTACGAGCAATTTCTTTTCTTGTTTTAATCCGTACTGCAGCCTCTGGAAACCCGGTGCTGTAGTTGTGCTTCAGCATCTCGTGTGCACGCTAACGCCACCGGTCACACTGTAACCCTCCCAGTTCGTTGGTTTAGTTAGTTTGAGCGTGAATACCTGTGGGTAGTAGATCGATACGGCGTCTCTGACCAAAAACTTTAACGTAAATTATGTGGCGAAAGTATACAAGTTATCCTAACAAAAACTTGATTACAACAATGTTAGCTACTGACCAGTCAAGATAGATTAATTGGAAGTATCGTTGATTAGTATTTGTATTTCAGCGAAATACTAATACGATTACGAAAATATGGTTTCCAGTTTTAAAGCGGGCAATTTAGATTTGAACCAGTTAGTAACGATTGTAATTTGGTTCAAGTAATAATCGTTTATAATTGCACTGGTGTCGTTAGTAGGAGCCCGGAGCAGGATGTGCGGTTGGGCCCCGTCTACAAATGTAGCACTCCAATTTCACTGTTATTTTAAAGAAGGTTGCACATGATTTTAACATAATATAATCCGGGGAATATTGTAAATACACGAAAAATACTCTTTTGGATCGTTTGATGTGACATGAAGAAGCAAGCAGTCTTGGTTGCAGTGTTAATGTTTTAATATTTAATTATTTAATTTAATTTCCCAATGACGCGTTTCAACTTTATTTGCGCATCTTCGGATTGGATTCGGAAGAAATATAGAACTTCATAATAGTGGCGTGTCCCCATTCTGTAAGACTGGATTACCAAGAAAATATTAAACAACTTAACTAATATCTAAGGAAATAATACAGACTGTGACATGTCACTGTATTTAGAAAGCAGACGCATCCGTAGAAATCGCAGCAAGTTCTGCGAGACATAGCAGAAAGTTTGTATACAGGTGCATCAGAGTAACAATTCCTAATTTTCAGATGTCGTAGAGGACATGAACGTAAATCCCACTTATCAATAACACACTGTCTGGAAATACTTCATTTTCAGCACAAAAGCCAGTTCTCATCACCCAGATTTTGGAAGCTTTTGTTACAGCTGGTATTCTTGCCACGGAAATAACGAACCGCTCAAGTTAGTTTGATGTTATAAGTAAAAGGAGTAACTTCTGTCAAATTTCTTTACTTAGTTTCGGGTGTTATGATCCATACCATTGTGCTTCTACGAAAGGGCTTAAAGGTAACTTCCTACTTACAGAACTGAGAGTGGAACATAGATTTACTCTCTTCAGTATGTAAGTTCTTTCCTAATCCATTTTCTTCATTCACGTTTCTGATTTCCACACAAATTTTCTATCAGAATTTGAATAGACTGTGATAGCTACAAATTTAAGTTACATTTATAGACACATTTGCAATTTTCATTATATCTAGCTGTAATAATTTCGTAGAAGGAATGCAGTTTGTGGCAGCACACTTGCTTCATGTGCCATTGCTAAGGTCGTACTCTAAATTTCACAACCGTTTCACAGTGAAGGCCTTCCAGCACTGTTATTACAATAAACAGTTTCATTCATCCCTGTATAAGTCCAAAACGACGCATTTCTGGACATTCCTTTATTAAGATAAATGTTTAATTTCACTCTCTCTATTATGTCAGAATACCAGCAGTAGTTACTGTGACACATCTTGTAAAATATTCTTTTCCAGTCAAAATCATTTGGAACGGAGTAAAACAGAATAATCACAAAGCGTCTGGAGACTTAGAAGAAGCAGAAGATGAAATTCATTGCCGGTGACCTCCCAAGTCTGCAGACCTCACACGTTATGATGTTTATCTGTGGGGTTGCATAAAGGACTGCGTTTTTATCCCCTCTTTGCCTGCCACTCTTGAAAGTCTGCGACATCGGTTTGTTGAAGCGGTGCATTCTATAACGAAAGACCAGATGCTTCGCGTGTGGCAGGAAATGAGCCACCGTTTGTCGTGTAACACGTATGAATGTATAAAAATTTGAACTTTTCTCGTTCCAGGAACTTTAGAATTGTGTTTCTATCTTTTGTAGTTTGGAAGCAATAAATGTTTGAAATCAGTTCCTTGTTTTTGAATGGCCCTGTGTATTATAGCCTATAACGAGATTCCCGGTCAATGGTCATTATTTCCTGAGCACCGCAAAAATGTGTTTACCGAGGCAACTTCGACAAATAATTCAGTCTTTACGGGGAGCCGCACTTAACACAATAGTTCGCGTGACGTAAACTCTAATACCGATCACAGACTGCCCGTGGATTAACACGTTCGTAAAGAGCTACTAGTGATATATTTCCACTTGGTCTGACTTTTTTTAGATTTAAACTGAACCTAAATGAATCAACAGTGAAGTTTTAATAATACAAATTACACATGTGATAGCAGCAATGAATAGAAACTACTAGTTACGGTAAGCCCTGAAGGACGGAGAAAGATAAAATCCTGTTTGTTCTGAACATTGAGGGCAAAAATAAATGGACTCCACACGTTTTCTTCCTGTCCATTCAATTTTTACACCTTTTAAGACGTGTTCTTTCATCTGGAGTTTTTTTTTTCATCTGTTGTGAGAGGTGAATTTGCGTGGTTGGTCCGTTTGCTGATCATGTTACTCTGGCAGAAAATTTAAAACTGTGCTAACTGGAAATCGTGAAGATCCATTTCTTCTCTCGCACACTCCAGATATAAATGAAGCGCATTTACAGACATGAAATAGAATGCATGAAGTCCGCCTTTCTTATTCAATTTCAACCACTTGTAGTTAATGGGATAATAGGCGAGCATTTGATCGCTACTGTCAACGGCTTTCATACACTATGTGGTCAAAAGTATCCGGACACCCCCAAGAACGTACGTATTTAACATTAGGTGCTTTTTGCTGCCACCTCCTGCCAGGTACTCCGTATCAGCGACCTATGTAGTCAATTGACATCGTGAGAGAGCAGAATGGGGCGCTCCGCGGAACTCACGGACTTCGAATGTGGTCAGGTGATTTGCGCGTCACTTCTGTCATACGTCTGTACGCGAGATTTCCACACTCCTAAACATCCCTAGGTCCACTGTTTCCGATGTGATAGTGAAGTGGAAACGTGAAGGGACACGTACAGCACAAAAGCGTACGGGCCGACCTTGTCTGTTGACTGACAGAGACCGCCAACAGTTGAAGAGGGTCGTAATATGTAATAGGCAGACATCTATCCAGACCATCACACAGGAATTCCAAACTGCATCAGGATCCACTGCAAGTGCTACCACAGTTAGGCGGGAGGTGAGAAAACTTGGATTTAATGAGCGAGCGGCGGCTCATAAGCCACACATCACGCCGGTAAGTGCTTAACGACGCCTCGCTTGGTGTAAGGAGCGTCAACATTGGACGATTGAACAGCGGAAAAAATTGTGTGGAGTGAGGAATCACGGTACACAAGCGATCCGATGGCTCTCTGGGGGTATGGCGAATGCCCACTGAACGTCCTCTGCCAGCGTGTGTAGTGCCAACAGTAAAATTCGGAGGTGGTGGTGTTATAATGTGGTCGTGTTTTTCATGGAGGGGGCTTGCACTCTTTGTTGTTTTACGTGGCACTATCACAGCAGAGGCCTACATTGATGTTTTAAGTACCTTCTTGCTTCCCGCTGTTGGAGAGCAATGCGGGGATGGCGATGGCATCTTTCTACACGATCGAGCACCTCTTCATAATGCACGGCCTGTGGCCGAGTGTTTACACGACAATAACATCCCTGTAATGGACTGGCCTGCACAGAGTCCTTACCTGAATCCTACGGAACACCTTTGGGATGTTTTGCAACGCCGACTTCTTGCCAGACCTCACCGACCGACATTGATACCTCTTGTCAGTGCAGCAGTCCGTGAATAATGGGCTGCCATTCCCCCAAGAAACCTTCCAGCACTTGATTGAGCTTATGCTTGCGAGAGTGGAAGCTCTCATCAAGGCTTAGGGTGGGCCAACACCATACTGAATTCCAGCATTACCGATGGAGGGCGCCACGAACCTGTAAGTCATTTTCAGCCAGGTGTCCGGAGACTTTTGATCACATAGTGTACGTTTATTGTATTATGTAGTTATGTTTGGTTTTTTTTATTGAGTTCCCACTGCGAATCCTAGTCTCCACCACTTTGCATCCGAATTCCCTAGATATGACCGCACTTCCCGTTTGTGCTTCCTTTCACAAACATATACGCCACATCCATTGAAACGAGTAACTGACTCTCCTTGTTTTCAACTCATTGGCAAGGTATACACTATGCTAATAATTGTCCGTGAAGAAACTGTGGACAATATCCGTTTTCCTATCCGTCGTTTTCCTAACCGCTATTGTATTGTAAACCTTCCCTCGTTTTATACGGTCCTCAGGACCGCTCTGTGTAAGTGGAGTTTATTTGTAAGACCATTAGGATCAACTAACACGTATAATTTCGTCCCAGGTTTTTGGCACTTCCCCTGTAAGTATTGGCGAAACCTCAGCCTTCCCCTGCATTGACTCATTTAGGGAGACGTATTTCCCCATTATGTTATTGAAATTGTTTACCACTGGCAGAATTTTTTCTGTTGATGGCATTCCAACAGAATTTTTCTCTTAATGCAGGCATCTCATCAGTGAAAGATAGCTACCGCTGCTCGTGTACTTGTTCCTTTTTCTTCTTGAAGTCTGAGGGTATTTCGCCGGTCTCACACATCTTGCTGACCAGATGGTAGAGTTTTGTCAGGACTGGCTCTCCCAAGGCTGTCAGTAGTTCTAATGGAATGTTGTCTACTCCGGGGGCCTTGTTTCGACTCAGGTCTTTCAGTGCTCTGTCAAACTCTCCACGCAGTATTATATCTCCCATTTCATCTTCGTCTACATCCTCTTCCATTTCCATAATATTGTCCTCAAGTACATCGCCCTTGTATAGACCCTCTATATACTCCTTCCACCTTTCTGCTTTCCCTTCTTTGTTTAGAACTGGGTTTCCATTTAAGCTCTTGATATTGATACAAGTGATTCTCTTTTCTCCAAAGGTCTCTTTAATTTTTCTGTGGGCTGTATCTACATTACCCCTAGTGAGATAAGCCTCTACATCCTTACATTTGTCCTCTAGCCATTCCTGCTTAGCCATTTTGCACTTCCTGTCGATCTCATTTTTGAGACGTTTGTATTCCTGTTTGCCTGCTTCATTTACTGCGTTTTTATATTTTCTCCTTTCATCAATTAAATTCAGTATTTCTTCTGTCACCCAAGGATTTCTACTGGCCCTGTTCTTTGTACCTTCTTGTTCCTCTGTTGCCTTCACTACTTCATCCCTCAAAGCTACCCATTGTTCTTCTACTGTATTTCTTTCCCCCATTCCTGTCAATTGTTCCCTTATGCTCTCCCTGAAACTCTGTACATCCTCTGGTTTAGTCAGTTTATCCAGGTCTCATGTCCTTAAATTCCCACCTTTTTGCAGTTTCTTCAATTTTAATCTACAGGACATAACCAATAGATTGTGGTCAGAATCCACATCTGCCCCTGGAAATGTCTTACAATTTAAAACCTGATTCCTAAATCTCTGTCTTACCACTATGTAATCTGTCTGATACCTTCTAGTATCTCCAGGATTCTTCCATGTATACGACCTTCTTTTATGATTCTTGAACCAAGTGTTAGCTATGATTAAGTTGTGCTCTGTGCAAAATTCTACCAGGCGGGTTCCTCTTTCATTTCTTAGCCCCAATCCATATTCACCTACTACGTTTCTTTCTCCCCCTTTTCCTACTCTCGAATTCCAGTCACCCATGACTATTAAATTTTCGTTTCCCTTCACAATATGAATAATTTCTTTTATTTCATCATATATTTCTTCAATTTCTTCGTCATCTGCAGAGCTACTTGTACTACTGTAGCAGGCGTGGGCTTCGTATCTATCTTGGCGACAATAATGCGTTCACTATGCTGTTTGTAGTAGCTTACCCGCATTCCTATTTTCCTATTCATTGTTAAACCTACTCCTGCGTTACCCCTATTTGATTTTGTGTTTATAACCCTGTAATCACCTGACCAAAAGTCTTGTTCCTCCTGCCACCGAACTTCACTAATTCCCACTATATCCAACTTTAACCTATCCATTTCCCTTTTTAAATTTTCTAACCTACCTGCCCGATTAAGGGATCTGACATTCCACGCTCCGATTCGTAGAACGCCAGTTTTCTTTCTCCTGATAACGACATCGTCTTGAGTAGTCCCCGCCTGGAGATCCGAATGGCGGGGGACTATTTTACCTCCGGAATATTTTACCCAAGAGGACGCCATCATCATTTAACCATACAGTAAAGCTGCATGCCCTCGGGAAAAATTACGGCCGTTGTTTCCCCTTGCTTTCAGCCGTTCGCAGTACCAGCACAGTAAGGCCGTTTTGGTTAGTGTTACAAGGCCAGATCAGTCAATCATCCAGACTGTTGCCCTTGAAACTACTGAAAAGAAAGGCTGCTGCCCCTCTTCAGGAACCACACGTTTGTCTGGCGTCTCAACAGATACCCCTCCGTTGGTACGGCTATCTGTATCACTGAGGCACGCAAGCCTCCATACCAACGGCAAGGTCCATGGTTCATTGGGGGGGGGGGGGGGGGCGCAATCTAACTAGGTAGTGTGTTTTGCAATAGTTCTTGTAGTCCTTGACCATATTGTTCCACACGAGGGTAATATAACATATTATGTCCAAAAATGTTTTTATGCCTCTGATGGGGGTATTTTTTCAAGAAGTTATATTGGCACATTCGTTTTCACTGTCAAAAAAGGCTTCCAAGGCAAAAACTTTAGTCTGTTTCACTGTTAGTTCCAAGCAGTTTTGTGTAAATGACAAGAAGAAAAATGGTATTTAATAGGAGAACCAGGTGGTTCCTCACTGCACTTGTCTCCGGGAAGAAAAGCGGAAGATACACAGGGTCGTGGTAGGGGTGAGAAACTGTGCCGGGTTCTGAGGCCTCATTACTCGGCCGTGCCATTGCCACGTGTGATGGAGCACCTGGTACTTCAGGAGCGCCGGATACATCTTGAAAGTTAGCGGGCTCCTCGTATCCTTATCTGAACTCGATTCGTGCGACAAAAATTCTGACTCATCGTCCGTCCATTTTCCACAAACTCGCCGGCTAAGGACTTCGTCTGCAGTGTAGATTAGTATACCGTTATTATTTTGTCATATGAAATGAAATGTCGTGTGACTAGGGCCTCCCGTCGGGTAGACCGTCCGCCTGGTGCAAGTCTTTCGATTTGACGCCACTTCGGCGACCTGCGCGTCGATGGGGATGAAACGATTATGATTAGCACAACACAACACCCAGTCCCCGAGCGGAGGAAATCTCCGACCCAGCCGGGAATCGAAACCGGGCCCTTAGGATTGATAGTCTGTCACGCTGACCACTCAGCTACCGGTGGGGTACACATTTTGTC
The DNA here is from genome assembly GCF_021461395.2 of Schistocerca americana. Taxonomy (NCBI): domain Eukaryota; kingdom Metazoa; phylum Arthropoda; class Insecta; order Orthoptera; family Acrididae; genus Schistocerca; species Schistocerca americana. The sequence goes on along the minus strand of NC_060124.1, from coordinate 606,587,782 downwards.
ATAGAGAGAAAGGTAATGCCATTAGTGTACATTTGTTGGCTACTGGGAGAAATAAGTTTTATTTGTTTTGACAAATTTTTCGCCCTATAACGGGCAAAGCGCGAAGAACTCAATTCGCTTTCGAAAACATTCTTTAAAGTGAAAAGACTGACACGAAATGGCAGTATGTTTTGTAAAATACCTGAAACAGACGAGGACGTAGCCAAAGATGTTTCGCCTCCCCCCCCCCCCCCACCCCCCCCCCCGCCCTCCCACCCCTGTCCCCGCGCAATTTCGCCAAATCTTGGATATGTCATTGAGAAACTGGTTTTGTGAAATAAATTAAATCATTAACTTAGCTTGAGAAGAAAGAGAAAAATATAGAAATGCTGGAGTAATAAAGATGAATCTTCGTTAGCTGGATCAATTCACTTCACACAACAACTCACGGGCGAATCAGCCTAAGTGAGTGCCTGGCCAGTGTGTCCCTTTCAGTCTGCAAACCCGGGCGAAGATAAGAGCGTAGAGCCGTCTTGAACATGTTAACACCACGTAGCACGAGTCTATTATCCGAGGCAGTTTTTCAACGAATAAGTCCTGCCTCTACATGAGATCAGATTTTATAGAGGGGTTCACGAATTACATCCTCGGAAACCGATGGTAAACTGGTAGTGAGCTGTCTTAGTAGGTTGAATGCTGCCCTCTCAGGGCGCACTTGTGATTGGTCCGTCCTTTTCGTCAGTTAAATGTTGACAACAAATAAAATTTGTAGTTATCATCCTGGTTAACTGAGTGGTATTCAAAGTATTATTAACAAGTTTTCAGTGCAAGTACGGTCGTCAGCACGGTTGCAACTGTATATTAATATTTAAAGAGTAAATATAAATAATAAAAGAGTGGCTTCTTGGCGCCCAGTGTTGTAGGTGAAGCCGCACTGTCTGTCTCTGCTCCACTGTAATACCCCTCTTGCTCGCCCGGCCATTCTCGCGCTAGGTGACCACATGGTGCGTGGGTCGACGAGTCTGCCTTGTGACACTACCTACTCGCTAGCCTCCCGTCACAAAATCTTCCTACACTGTGCATGAAAACATTGTAACAAAAATGTAATAAACATGGCCAAGGATATGGCATAAACGCAACAGCGTGTTCGTAGTAGTAAATCTCGGTGTGAACCGTATTTCCGACTCATTTCTAACTAATCGTTAACACGTTGGTCGATATTTTCTTTACATTGTTTTTCATCGAGAAATGAGAGACAGAGAATAGATTAACACCAAGATGTCATTTAGAGTGCAGTTGAGACCTGAGGCGTCTGGCGACCGTCGTCTGTGGACTGGGCTCAGGCGCTGGAAGTGGGTCAGCTGCGAGCAGCGAGTTTCACCTGTTCCTTGCTTCGCCTCATTTTCATCGTCAACACGTGCAGCAGTGTGCGTCTACGGTGTAGGCGCAGCCAGCCTCTCCCTGGAGTGCACCCATTAACTGCTCTTTGCTCCGTCTGCGGCCGTTTGTGTTTGCCGCAGGTACGGCGCGGCGCGCGTTTTATGCGCGGTGGGTAGCGCACGCGCACGCGCACGCACCGCCTGGCCTTCGCGCCGGGCCGGGCCGGGTCTTCAGGCGTCGGGTTACGCAAGGCCGCTGGATGACGGCGTGCCGTATAAGGCGCCGGCAGGCGTTCACCGGCTGCGGTGGCCATCGCGCAGTAGGCCGCGCCGGGGTCACGCAGGTGCCTGCCCTCGTATGGGAAACCACACTCTTTTCTGTATGCTACATTCCAGATCATTCCATTTGCAGACGCGTAATTAGCAGCGTGTGGCACCCCGTAGCGTCGCAGGGAGCCTAGAACTGTGGAGGGCGCGCCCGCGCCCGACCTTTTGTGTTCCGTATTGTTTTGCGTCGATGGAAAGGAACACTCTGTTCCAGTTCCTGCTAAAGTTGTTCTCGACACTCGTTTCACGAACTTGGTTAAAGTTCTCTGTCGTCATGGTTATTAAACAATGTCTCACGGAATCACGGTGGTCGATTTTACGTGGTCCATTTTAGTTACGGCGCAAGCTGCTACCTTTCTTTTAAAGAGGCTTTAGACCCATTAGCTCTACGAGATGTGTGGTACACTGTCTGTGATTTTAATTAGTGGGTTACGCTAATCTATTGGAATGTATTATTATTCTTCTTCAACGTCGAGTCCTATACATTGATTGCATTCTTTCCATTCTCATACAGAACTTGTAAGCTCCCACTACCTTAACGTCGTTCGGTCCCCACACCCGCGTATTTACGGAGGTATCTCAAACAATCTATGTTTCTTTTTCTCTCCTCTAGCGTGCAAGGTGGCAGTCGTATCGTCTTAAAGGTTGTCACCGTGGTGAGTGGGATGGAAAAATTGCTCTGTTAACGTACGTCAGGTGTTGGAAATATATTCGCTGCATTGGAGTATTAACAGCATTTCTTCCACGCGATTAATATATCGGAAATCACACCGTTTTAACCTTATAGAATGTTTAAGTTCAGAACCGTGTAACCTTAGGAGTGTGCGTTTACATTCTGCAATCATTTCTCTCTTTCTAATACCTTATTATTACGGACTTAAAACACCATAACAATACTCCAGAATTGATAAAACAAGTGATTTACGTAAAATGTTTCACATTCCTTCCATCTGGAGCTGCATCATGCATAAACCATACGTTTCTTCTTCTTCTCCATCATCTCCATAACACTCTCAAATGTATGAGGCCCATATGTACTATACACCAGTAAGGAGCGCTAATATCACCAGCACGCATGCATCTAGAGAGATCGTGTACGATATAGCAGTCATGGTGGAATCTGGTTTCCGAAAGCCCATCTCATTTCCGAATAGAGGGCAGAGTGATTCGTTTCTTGGGGGTGATAATCATCAAAGGTGTTGGTGAGATCTTTCAATCTACGACTTCATCCTACGAAAGTGACAATACTTTGTGACTCCCATCCACATAATGTTAGATGGCGAATCATAATAATATCTTTCCAAATTTACAGTGTGTCTCGGCTAAGGAACGTAGTTCTTCTACCTCCTCTCTGGTGATGGCTATTTCCTGCTCGAAGAAGCAGTATGTGTGTCATGTGATGTAGGCAGCGTAACAGGTTTCGTGATACCCCACATGTATATGACCCTCACAAAGCAATGGAAGGAATGGTTTAGCAGTAATAGAGAAATTGAGAACCATGGTGCAGTGTCATTCGCTGACAGCGTCACGAGGTAAACTCAGTGCGGCGTTTTGTTGACTGGCAACTCGTCGAGAGTGGTGGCTTGGACCTCAATTATTTGGGTAAAATGTGTTCAAATTACGGAAAACCAGTCAAAATTACGAACATTAATGGAAAATACGTTAAACTGATGAACGTACAATGAAAAATATGGAGGGGTGAAGATACTTACATCCTCGCCTGGGTGTATGAGACTGATTCCATTCCTCCACCGGTGGGACTGACAACTGACGGTGCACAGTATCCATGCTCTGTAGGTTCAAGTCCTGCAGAACGGCCGCTTTGTCCACACGTGGCTATGCATTTTAAGTCATACAAATGAATTACACAGTGTTCAAAGATTTGGAGGCCAGGATGAATAGTACCTAAAACACTGAAACTGTGATCGTCTACCTGGGTGCATTATGCACCACCAATATGAAGAATCCGTCCTCTTGGTCTCCTCAAAAATGGAACACCGTGACATCTGGTATCCCGTCACTGTGGAAGATACGATTAAATGTAGAGGCCACCACCTTCGGACAGCTGTTTGGAAACGTTCCACGATGTGTCAAACACTTTCAGTTTCCATATGGCGCAATCTCTTCCACATTTTTGTCAGTAAGAGACACTGCCTCTGCCTGTGTGACGTGGTACCAATTTACACCATGCAATGTCCAGCATTTGGTTAGAGGCAATGGGGCGAAACGTGTTAATGTTGGTTTAGCATCTGACATAGATCTCAGTCATGGTAGAAAAACAAAACGTAGCTGTAGTCTTACATTGCTTCGATGTGTTGCAGCAGAAAACAATGTATCAAACTGCCTATGAAACAACGCAAGAACTGTCTATTGTCACTGATAGTCTGTGGGGTATGGTCTTCCTTCAGTACAGGCGACAAAACATTAGACATGTCCATAGTATTGATTTCGATCAGTGGCCAGCTGCTCCCATACAGTATTTATTTCAGATGTATCGGAAGAGAGAGACACTGTGAAATCGTATTCGGTTCTCTACCAGGTGACCTTAGTGAACGTTTTCAGTTTCGACTCTGTTGGATGTTACAAAAATAATAAGAGAGAGAGAGAGAGAGAGAGAGAGAGAGAGAGAGAGAGAGAGAGCTAGCGAGCTAGCTTTTCTAGCGTGAGATTCATAGGAATGTAAGAAAGGAGGTTAGGACATGTACAGAGGGTTATTTATAGACTGTCATTCAAATCCTGCTCCTGAATTTTTCTGCGCAGTCCATGTACACTCTGCACGGTTGTGAACTTCCTCCTATAATTCAGTGTGCTATTTGTTCTCATTGTGATAGCTCTCTATGTAATCAGTGATGATGGGTGGATGAGTAGACAGCCTTCTAATTATGGAACAGTGCTTGAGAATCTGAAGGGATTTCGAGAGAATTATCAGAGGTCTGTGACTTGGCTGGTGTTCTTCCTGCCCTGGCAAATGCTAACTATTGTGCAAGAATGTACATAACATAAATAAAAGACACGAGGCCTTTTTAACTGTAATTGCGTCGTTTATCCCTCGACATATATGTGATAACTTACGAAGTGAGCAAGAGGGTTTACTTGCTGGGAAGCTATCGTAGGCCGTGTAAGAAGATGTCCAACTGGTCTGAGTGAGGACGTACTATAATTTTTCGGAAGCTCTACACCTGTAAATGATAATCAGACTACGTGTTGGGAATGTTATGTTCTTGGAAAGTCAAGTTACCGTGGTTAGTGTTGTGATATATTGCCAGAAGAATGTGGGCAGTGATCAGACTACTATTCCTGAAAAAACTGCGTGTGTCTAGCCATAAGGGGGGAGGGGGACAGATTTTTACCTGAGGAATTGTGATTTCAACGTATTGATGAGAATATCCAACTGTAAGGGGTTAAAGATTCATTTTGCAAACAGCTGTACAACATAGTAATGCAGGAGTTGAACTGGATCTGCTGTGGTATACAAAAAGGGCAGGCAATACGGCTGTAACATCGTGGATATGCAGAACGTCCTCTCATCGGCTCCCCTAACTATATTCCCACGTGTCCCTTGTCGCACTGCTGACTGCTATGTTTATTACAGTACATCTTCCCATACCGGTGCGGCGTTTTCAACCCTCTCATCCACAGCAGTGCTATCGATTATCACTTAGTACAGGGCGACTGTGCCTTACAACACTGTTCTCGAATCTGATTGGCTGGAAGACCTAAGTGTCAAATAGTTTTCTAGAGCTGAGGATAATCGAGACAGCTAGCCAGCGTTTGTGTGGACACTATATAATTTTTTCGTATCCTGTACACATATAAACAATATTTACACTGCTTGTGTGAAATGTCTATGTTTTGCACCGTAAAGTTAGTGTAGTTAGTGTCGAACATGTGCAAGGAAATTGGTGTGGGTGGGACTTTGTCCGGTCATAAGGGAGGTATAGATTTGACACGGAGAACTGCGATTTGAGTGCATCAGTAGCTGTGAAGGGAGTCGGCCGACGACGCGCGCTCTGCGGTCGCGGCTGTCTCCGGCCGGAGGGTACGACTAGTGCAAACACTGTTGTGTTCTCAGATGTCGGTGCGTACGAGACCTCAGTCATATTCAGTGCCAAGATGTATTTGTGGTGGAAATTTAATTACTTTATTTGGATAATCTTTGTGCGTGATTCTCAAACGTTGTAAATATGTTTTATTACGAAGAAGGATCAACATAAGGTGGTGGTGAGTCATTTAAGTGATCTGTTCGACTCCTGTAAATGTGATATGGTAGTGCAAATGGACTACTTCCCGCCATTTTTTATCACAATTGCGCGAGCTCTCCCTTTGTCCCCTGTATTAGCCAGTAGGAACACAGTATTCCGAGGAGGGATGGAAAACTGCGTCTGCGAGATTGGAGACGTACATTCACACACGGACAAGAGGTAGCCATTTGAGAGAGAGAGAGAGAGAGAGAGAGAGAGAGAGAGAGAGATAGAGTGTGAGGGGGGGGGGGGGGGAGCGCAAATGTGGTTTCCAAGGTATCAAATGTCAAAGGACGCCAACTTCTGCTCTGCAGTGCTTGAGGTGCTCTAGGGGCGGGTGCACAGCATATGCATTTGGTTGCCGTTGTGATTACATAGGTTATGGGGAGTGCGTGGAGGAGAGTGCTTGTATTTCCAAATGCCTGTGCTTACAAGACCGCCGATATATATCAAATGTTTTTGAAATTTAATTTTGTCCGCTTACATACGTGGGGATGGAGCACATCACTGTTTGTGATGTGATCACCGGTCAGAAGTTCCCACTGATGTCACTGCAGGGTGCTGGGATCATTCGCTAGTTGTCTGTGGGCCTAGACAGAATGCTTCCAGATACCATGGGAAGTAGGCATGTTGTTGTGACGGTCCCAGTGAAGTACAGTAAGGGAGTTATTTTCCTAGCACTGTCCGCGTACTAGGAGCTGTTAGTGAGTGCGTCTTTTGTAGTGTCTGTCTGCAGCATACGTCTATCAGTTTAATTAAAGAGCATATATATTTGGCGTCAAAAGTGTCCCAAATCGGCTTTGCCCTACTACTCACAAACTGTGGCATCAAGTAACACTTCAGTTAATTTGGTAATGAAGACAAGAGTTAGGGAAAAGATTCCCGTAAGAAAACTAATTCTTGAATGAAATAGTCGGATTTTTCTCTGTAGATGTATGTGAAAGGTTGGTGCTGTACATAATATTGTACAGTAATTTAATGATAAACATTTCGAATGTCGTTTAAAAATAAGGACTTGAGGTGAAAGAAGAATCCTGTATTCTTTTCCATTGGGATTGTGGATAATCGTGTGCTTCACGCAAGTCGTTGGCCGAGGGCTCGGGGCCGCCGACTGTCCGCTTCTTGCTCCCGCAGCCTCACACGGCGCCCCGAGGCTGGGGAACTGGGGAACGGCCCACTGTGCACTGACTTACCGTCCGCAGCGCCGCCATGTACACAACTCAAAGTTTTGCATCACCTCGGTTCCGAGAGTTCCGGAAACTGTACGGAAAATTGGAATAGAGATCGACATAAACATCATTTCCGCCATTTCTATTGCTCATGAAAACCACACATTGCATGTTGTAGTACCATACAGCCAGACCTTCAGAGGTGGTGGTTCACATTGCTGTACACACCGGTATCTCTAATACCCAGTAGCATTGCACTGTATTCGTCGTGGCATACCATCCACAAGTTCATCAAGGCACTGTTGGTCCAGATTGTCCCACTCCTCAACGGCGATGCAGCCTAGATCCCTCAGAGACGTTGGTGTGTCACGTCGTCCATAGAATGTCCTTTTCAATCTATCCAAGGCATATTCGATAGGGTTCCTGTCTGGAGAACATGCTGGCCACTCTAGTAGAGCGATGTCGTTATCCTGAAGGAAGTCTTTCAAGAAATGTGTACGATGTGGTCTCGAATTGTCGTCCATGAAGACAAATACCTCGCCAAAATGCTGCCGATATGGTTGCACTATCGGTCGGAGGATGGCGTTCATATATCGTACAGCCGTTACGGCGCCTTCCATGACCACCAGCGGCGTTCGTCGGCCCCACATAATGCCACCCTAAAACATCAGGGAACATCCATTTTGCTGCACTCGCTGGACAGTGTGTCTAAGGCGTTCGGCCTGACCGGGTTGCCTCCAAACACGTGTCCGACGATTGTCTGGTTGAAGGCATATGCGACACTCATCGGTGAAGAGAACATGATGCCAGTCCTGAGCGGTCCATTCGGCATGTTGTTGGGCCCATCTGTACCGCGCTGCATGGTGTCGTGGTTGTAAAGATGGACCTCGCCATGGACGTGAATTTGCGCATCATGCAGCCTAGAGCACAGTTTGAGTCATAACACGACGTCCTGTGGCTGCACGAAAAGCATTATTCAACATGATGGCGTTGCTATCAGGGTTCCTCCAAGCCATAACTCATAGGTAGCGGTCATCCACTGCGGTAGTAGCCCTTGGGCGGCCTGGGCGAGGCATGCCATGGACAGTTCCTGTCTCTCTGTATCTCCTCCATGTCGGAACAAAATCGTTTTGGTTGACTCCGAGACGCCTGGACATTTCCCTTGTTGAGAGTCCTTCCTGGCATAAAGTAACAATGCGGACGCGATCGAACCGCGGTAATGGCCATCTAGGCATGGTTGAACTACAGACAACACGAGCCGTGTACATCCTTCCTGGTGGAATGACTGGAACTTATCAGCTGTCGGACCCCGTCCGTCTAGTAGGCACTGCTCATGAATGGTTGTTTACATCTTTGGACGGATTTAGTGATATCTCTGAACAGTGAAAGGGACTGTGGCTGTGATACAATATCCACAGTAAACGTCTGTCTTGAGGAGTTCTGGGAACCGGGGTGATGCAAAACTTTTGTTTGATGTGTGTGCGTGGAAGAGCGTGCCGGAGGCTCTCAGTGCCTGTGTACGTTCTGCCAGCTGCCTCCTGCTTGAGGTTAAAGCGTTGTACAGTCGGACAGGCGCTCTTCGCGGATTAACATTCATAACAGCAGAATGTAGGTAGCGCATCTATGAAATCTCCCAGCGTTGCTGCATACATGTGGGAACTATACACAGCCGCAAGTTTAAGAGTGGGCTGACTACAACGGTAGCCTTTCTTCTCCTTGCTGTTGTCAAGTAACATTAAAGACAGTGTCTTACTTCAGTTTAGCAGTAATAAAACATTTAATCGGCGTGACGGACATAAGAAGGGCGCTACACAGTATTTTATAAATCATCACTGTATAGTAGCTTTCCGTAGCTGCTGCCTGTTGCTTTTATACTAATAACTGAATCGCCCACCTCATCAGTCTTGCTCTTCCTTTAAGTTAACTACCCCGTCGTGTTCCCTGTTTCTTTTTTCCATCAATTGTGTGGAAGGGAATACTGCCGAAGGAGACTAATACTGTATAATATAATACGTGAAAGAGCAGGGACCGAGCTGCAACTCGTGCGTCTGACGCGTGCAGTTACACAATCGTCGACTGGGGAAGGGCCGATGTGCCTTGCGGACGAGAAGTCACCAGCGTTCTCGAGGGCTACTGCTTGCTGCGGACGTTGTTAGTTGTAGCTGCAGCGGAGGCGTCGAGAAACAGAAATGAGATCAGCGTATTGTGTCTTGTCGGGGAAGAGATGGCTAGAGACAAGGTGAAAGTTGCCACTGGGCGTGGGAATAAGGTTATTGTTTTCAAAGGGAGCATTAAGACATTCGTCGAACGATTTAGGGAAAGCATCAAAAAGCCAGGCGAGGGTTTGTGACAGTTGTGCGGGATGGAGTATGTTGACATTACGTCTGAGGAGCTCAAGACACTTGGATAAATTTTTTGTATTTGGCTGGTTTGCACAACGCAGAAAGGTGAATAATTATTAATTACAGGTGCAAAATAATTACGCAAAGTATACCAGGATTGTGTTGTATTATGTGTAATTACCTCACAGTCGATTTTATAGTAAGTCGTATGGCGTTATCAACCAAATGATGATACAGGTTTATGTAACCACTGGCATAGTTAAGCTCTCTTATAATTCTATTAATAGCAGACGATAAGCACAAAGTTTGGTCGTTGTAGCACCTTCACGTTTCGAAAGACAATGAATCTTTTGTAAGTGCGTTATTAATGACTTACGATCATTGTGTGGGATAATAACTGTCTTCCCTGATACATTTTACGTAATTATTTTGCAACTGTACTTAATAATTATTTACTTACTAACATAGCTGACAAGTGACGATGTAGTTTGGTGTTTCTTTATCATTGTTCGCAATTCTGTTGTTAAGTTTTGTTGGGTTTTACTATTCGATTAACTGTCCACTCTTTAATGTAAGTGCTGTACTTGAGGTTTCGTCACTGCTTATAGCGATCAGTCGGTCGACCGCCGCCGAACACTACTCCCACACGTCTAGTCCTGCCCGGGCCGTCGGTCTGCTGCACGCTATGCGGCGCGGCTGCTCGCCGTACTTCGGCCACCCGGTCGCCAGTGCTGTTGCATTTCGTCTTTGACATTACGTGCCACAACCAGACCACTTGCGTCCTGACTGGGCGAGGATTTACTACAAAGTTGTTATCAATACGACTTGGCTGTTTCATTCGTTAAGGTGCTGTAGCTTTAACCTGATTTCCTGTCTCGTTTAACTGCAGCCATCGGGAAGATGTTCAAAGAACGAAACCGGTCGTAACGCAATAAATGTGTAACAGTATAGCTGGGCTGGTGCACGGCCGGGGGCCACACGCCCGCCTCGCGTGAGAGCGCGCTCGCCCGGGGGCGCTCCAGCAGACGGACACAGCGGCCGGTGGTGGTGGTGGTGGTGGTGGTGGTGGGCTTCCAGCGCCGGTTTCCTCCATCAAACTGCAGCCCGTTACAAATACAAAATCCGCAGTACATTTAGAGGTTTCACGCATTAAAAAAAGTTTACACTATAAAAGCTATCGAGAAAGCATTTTAGGTTGTTGCCAACAGGAATCAGAATACATCTCTAGTTTCTGTTTCAGATACGAAATTACCTTTTGACTATTTGACAGTTACACACAACTTATAATACGTCGTTCACTTAACTTGTATAACTGTTCATTAATATATTCACAGAGCATTATAAACTGAGCTTACACTGTGGTTGTTTACGGTGGCCTAACTAACGTTTTGAGGATACCCCCGCAAATAAATTTTCGGGATTTTGTTTACTAATAAACACGAAAATATTATAAATCCAAACACTCTAATTCAGGTTAAAAGTGATGTAAACTCAACTGTTGATGCACTGCTTGTAGAACAAAAAATGCCCTTACTTATGTGAAGTGAGGCTACATACTGAAGCATAAACATCTTTCCAGATCTCCTATACTTACCACTCAAAAACATTTGGCAACGTCATTAAAGTTACGATACCATGTTTCATATTCGGCACTTAGAACTGCTAAAGCACTTAGTTTGGACTCAGACATTGAGTTTGTAAGAAACGTCACGATTAGTTTCGGTTAGAAAATGATCTTTCTGCCGTAGCGGAATTGACTGACAGTCAAGTACAGCTGAAGAGGTGCGTATACATCAGGGAGACTATTTGCTAGAAACATATTTTCAAGAAACAAATATTTTGAGACAGATTTAATTGACAACATGTTTCTTTTCCTTCCCAGTGCATTCGACGTTTTTTAGCTAATAAGTTCGTGTTAAGTATTTATCGTAAAATCTCAATCGTTCTTTCCAACCAGCTTTTGTGCACTTCTTCCCTTAGCCTTAGTTTTCTAACTTATCTGTTAGTATCTGCCACTCATAAGTGCAGCACCATCGCAGCCTCGACCTGTGCACCTATCCAGTTCATCTTTTTAGAAAACTCTTTATTTCCTTTAAAAAATTCTTAGCATCATGGCCCCTTACCTCACGGAACCCTAAAAACGATTCTTTTATTTCATACTCCTTTCTATATTCGATAATGATAGAAACTGAAGAAATGAATTAAAATTTGTGTCGCAGCCAGGACTTGAACACACGCCTCCTGCGTACCAGACAGATGTGCTGTCCGTGGTAGTACGGTTGCACGGACTGCCCTGCTCCCTAACGCAGACTTCAGTTCGCATCTTTAGTCCATTTTCTCCTCCTTACGTTGTCAGCATTGCCGAGGGTCTCCGTTGTTGGAATCGCAACCCATCTTTGTACGGAATGGGGAAAACCTGCACTAAAATTGGGACTCATATGTCTCAACCGAAACGTAATTCCATCAGATCGATAGAGTATTTCAGCTGGTTTACTTTAATCTAAATGCAAATAAGTTGCAACAACACTAAGTTGGTGCTTTCTTGATACATCGGGAAACTGTGTCTAAAGTAAATGAAAAGAATGAATGCTGTTTAATTTCACCAATGATACTCTCTATTTAACAGTTCTGTAATTTTGAACTTGTGAACCCAAATATTTTGTTATAGTGTTTTCATTTCCAAGACGTGCGCACAGAGGAGGATCGTATCTGCAGAGGAACTGCGTTGTTTTTAAGAAGTTTCCGCTCTGTACTCCTGTTTTAGAGTCACCATCTCCGCCAAAAGCATTTTGACCTGGACCTAATGCCCTTATTACATACGGGATTTTAGGATTTTGACATTCCCTTCAGAGAAAAGTCTATTAATCGTTTTGCTACGTTTGCACTTGCTTTAAGTAATACATGCATGTACATATGTAGCGCAAGTTATATGTACTTTGAGTTTATAGTTATTAATTAGCTCACCACCCAGAGCATTTTCTCCACCTCCAGATAACCATCACGCTGCACAACACACTACGTTTAGAAAGAGAAGTAGGATAGCCAAAACCTTTCTTAATATAACACAGAGAGTGGACAAGGAAACGGGAAGTATGGGTGCAAACCTGTTAATTTCAGTCGCACAGGACATTGTAGTAATGCAATGGCGAAAGTCCAAAACATCTGCCGACTCGGACCCGAACCCGGATGATCCGCTTCTCTGAAAACTCCTTAAGAAGAAGATCTACACTATGTGATCAGAAGTATCCGGACACCAATAAAAACTTGTTGTTGTTGTGTTGTTGTGGTCTTCGGTCCTGAGACTGGTTTGATGCAGCTCTCCATGCTACTCTATCCTGTGCAAGCTTCATCATCTCCCAGTACCTACTGCAACCTACATCCTTCTGAATCTGCTTAGTGTATTCATCTCTTGGTCTCCCTCTACGATTTTTACCCTCCACGGTGCCCTCCAATGCTAAATTTGTGATCCCTTCATGCCTCAAAACATGTCCTACCAACCGATCCCTTCTTCTAGTCAAGTTGTGCCACAATCGTCTCTTCTCCCCAATCCTATTCAATACCTCCTCATTAGTTACGTGATCTACCCATCTAATCTTCAGCATTCTTCTGTAGCACCACATTTCGAAAGCTTCTATTCTCTTCTTGTCCAAACTAGTTATCGTCCATGTTTCACTTCCATACATGGCTACACTCCATACCAATACTTTCAGAAACGACTTCCTGACACTTAAATCTATACTCGATGTTAACAAATTTCTCTTCTTGAGAAACGCTTTCCTTGCCATTGCCAGTCTACATTTTATATCCTCTCTACTTCGACCATCATCAGTTATTTTACTCCCTAAATAGCAAAACTCCTTTACTACTGTAAGTGTCTCATTTCCTAATCTAATTCCCTCAGCATCCCCCGACTTAATTTGACTACATTCCATTATCCTCGTTTTGCTTTTGTTGATGTTCATCTTATATCCTCCTTTCAAGACACTGTCCATTCCGTTCAACTGCTCTTCCAAGTCCTTTGCTGTCTCTGACAGAATTACAATGTCATCGGCGAACTTCAAAGTTTTTACTTGTTGTCCATGAATTTTAATACCTACTCCGAATTTTTCTTTTGTTTCCTTTACTGCTTGCTCAATATACAGATTGAATAACATCGGGGAGAGGCTACAACCCTGTCTCACTCCCTTCCCAACCACTGCTTCCCTTTCGTGTGCCTCGACTCTCATAACTGCCATCTGGTTTCTGTACAAATTGTAAATAGCCTTTCGCTCCCTGTATTTTACCCCTGCCACCTTCAGAATTTGAAAGAGAGTATTCCAGTTAACATTGTCAAAAGCTTTCTCTAAGTCTACAAATGCTAGAAACGTAGGTTTGCCTTAATCTTTCTTCTAAGATAAGTCGTAAGGTTAGTATTGCCTCACGTGTTCCAACATTTCTACGGAATGCAAACTGATCTTCCCCGAGGTCGGCTTCTACCAGTTTTTCCATTCGTCTGTAAAGAATTCGCGTTAGTATTTTGCAGCTGTAATAAGTCACAGCTGCAAAATCGTGAGAGAGCAGAATGGGGCGCTCCGCGGAACTCACGGACTTCGAACGTGGCCAGGTGACTGGGTGTCACTTGTGTCATACGTCTGTACGCTGGATTTCCACACTCTAAACATCCCTGGGCCCAGTGTTTCCGATGTGATAGTGAAATGGAAACGTGAAGGGAAACGTACAGCTCAAAATCGTACAGGCCGACTTCGTCTGTTGACTGACAGAGACCGCGGACTGTTGAAGAGGGTCGTAATGTGTAATAGGCAGACATCTATCCAGACCATCACACAGGAATTCCAAACTGCACCAGGATCCACTGCAAGTACATAATATGAGAGGTAGGTGGGAGGTGAGAAAACTTGGATTTCATGGTCGAACGGCTCCTCATAAGCCACACATCACGTTGGTAAATGCCAAATGACGCCTCTCTTGGTGTAAGGAGCGTAAACATTGGACGATTGAACGGTGGAGAAACGTTGTGTGGAGTGACGAATCACGGTACACAATGTGGCGATCCGATGGCAGGGTGTGGGTATGGCGAATGCCTGGTAAACGTCGTCTGCTAGCGTGTGTAGTGCCAACAGTAAAATTCGGAGGCGGTGGTGTTATAATGTGGTCGTGTTTTACATAGAGGGGGGTTGCACCCCTTGTTTGTTTGTGTGCCACTATCACATTACATGCCTACATTGATGTTTTAAGCACCTTTTTGCTTCCCACTCTTGAAGAGCAATTCGGGGATGGTTATTGCATCTTTCAACGGGATTGAGCACCTGTTAATACTGCACGGCATGTGGCGGAGTAGTTACACGACAGTAACATCCCTGTAATGGACTGGCCTACACACAGTCTTGACCTGAATCGTATAGAACACCTTTGGTTTGTTTTAGAACGCCGACTTCGTGCCAGACCTCAACGACCGACATCGATACCTCTCCTCAGTGTGGCACTCCCTGAAGAGTGGGCTGCCATTCCCGAAGAAACCTTCTAGCACCTGACTGAACGTATGCCTGCAAGAGTGGAAACTGTCATGAAGGCTTAAAGTAGACCAACACCATACTGAAATCCAGCATTACCGATGGAGGGCGCCACGAACTTGTAAGCCATTTTCAGCCAGGTGTCCGGATACTTTTGAACACAGAGTATCTTTTCCACGCTCTTTGCTCGCACTTAATCATCCTTAATCACTAACCAAGTGATTATCAATAATTACATGGTAGACATTTTAGAAGTGTGGGATGCCTTTCTCGAGGAAGAGCCAAATGGACCTGGTTTTTATTATTCTGAAAGTCAATTGCAATATGCTTCACATGTACCACCCCTTTTTGATAATACGGCAGCATGAATGAAACTGTCCAAATAGTTTGAACACTTATTTTCTTAACTTAAAATACTTTTAAGCTGAGAGTAATCCAAGCTTTTCCTACGAAATTAATAATGCTTTGTTCTTGACGATGACGATGATATACGAAGGTCAGCGGAACGTCATCGTGCAAACTACATCTGGAAAATCATGAGGGGTATTAAATTTGTGTAGATAATTAATTAATAACAATATTATTCACACTAAAATTTTTCTTTTTTCCGTCTTTCCTTAGTTACTTTAAATTCGTGGACGTATGCTCCGTCTATGCAAATAATTGAAGGCAGTTTGTTTATTGCCATATTGTCACGGAAATACAGAAAAAAGAAATGATATCTCTAAGGGAGATTGACACGCCAGGTTAGCCGAGAGCGCTAATATGCTGCTTCCTGGACTGGGTTAGGCGTGCCGGCCCCGGATCGAATCCGCCCGGGCGAATTAACGATGTGGGCCGATGTGCCGGCCAGCCTGGATGTGGTTTTTATGCGGTTTTCCACGTCCCATTAGGCGAATACCAGGCTGGTCTCCACATCCTGCCTCCGTTACCCGACTCGCAGACTTTTGAAACACGTTCGCACTATTTCATGGTTTACACTAGACGCAGATAGCTGGGGTACACTGATTCTGTCCCGGGGGGTATGGGGTGGCGGCAGGAAGGGCGTCTGACAACCTTGTCACATCTGGTTGTAAAAATGACGACCCTGCGAAAACTGCGGAACTAAAGCACAAGCAAAAGGCAAAAGAAGAAAAAGATTCCTAAGGGAGATCCTGGAGCTGGGGAAAAAAAAAAAAAAAAAAAAAAAAACGAAGTAAAGTTTGTGCTTCACCTGGCTTGCAGTGAGGAATAACATGAAATGATGTAAGGTATCTCGTCCACAATGAAGAAAAGGAGGTTGCACGTAAGAGGACAAATAAGGTATTCGTATTCCAAGAGAACACACAGACGGGAGTCCATGTGTGGAATAAGGACATAAGGATAGAGAGAAGTAAGAGATCAGTACAGATAAAATAGAAAACAATAAAAGCTTTGTTGAAAATAACTAGCTTGCTGGGTCGGAATAGCGGGATACCAAAGAAACCAGTCAACATTCTCTAAAGGAGTTAGTGTGTGAGGCAGTACTGTATAATGAGAGCCCAGAGGCTACTGAATGGATCTGATAATTACGTCCACGTTAAAGCTGTGAGCTCTGCTGTAACTCTTGCCTGTTACTGAGAACGCTCGTAACTGTCTAAGCCGAGCCTACAAGACGGGGCGAGACTCGTAAGCCGCCCTCATAGCTTCCGTTCTGTCATTACCTCGGTGTCACCATCCAAAGTTTTACACAATACAGGAGAGCCACAGACTCATTCCGCACCGTTTCTGGAAAGAAAAGTTTTTCAACTAATGTTCCTTTAACTTAGTGCATTTCATGCAGCAAGCACGTATTTCTTATTATCCTAGGAAAGAATCGGTTCCCAACGCATATCACACACAACATCCTGAATCATTTACTTTTGGCGTGCTATAAACTGCAGCCAGTGAAATTTGCGCTTAGAAAATGTCGAGGAAGGGTCCACTATTCCGCCCGTCTCAACTCCCCGAAATTGCCCGGCTTATAGAAGGGCCGAGGGCCAGCGCCGACCAATCCTTACGTGGTGTGCGGTTGAAGAGGACTGGAGATGCTCGAAATAGAACTGTTGTGCCTAATTTTTTAGACTCTGTCGCACCCAATAATTTTGTTTCGCCTACGACCAAATGTTCAGAAAATATAATGGAAAACATTAAACACGAATTACAAACACGGTTTTTGAAATCGTTTCACTTCTAATCGACAAGGCATACTTTAAAATAAAGTATGGTCTGTTCCCATGGATCAGGACATACTACATGTAATTTGCATAAGATGCGTTGTCGTTGTAATGAAAAGGCCGTCTTGCTTGTACACAGTGTGAACCAGAACTTCACCGACAAAATTGTGGAGGTTGTTGACGGATATTTTCCCGCTATGTTGGTATGTGGGTGGCCTCCAGTGGTTCACTACAATGTAAATACATTTCGCTTGTTTTCTTACCCTTTCTACCGGTATTCCGTTCAAAATGAACAGAAGAGCCAAAGAAACTGGTATACCTGGCTAATATTGTGTAGGCCCGGCGAGCACGCAGATCAAATGGCTCTGAGCACTACGGGACTTAACATCTGAGGTCATCAGTCCCCTAGAACTTAGAACTACTTAAACCTAACTAACCTAAGGACATCACACACATCCATGCCCGAGGCAGGATTGGAACCTGCGACCGTAGCGGTCGCGCGGTTCCAGGCTGTAGCGCCTAGAACTGCTCGGCCACTCTGGCCAGCCGAGCGCGCAGAAGTGCCGCTACACGATGTGGCATGGACTCGACTAATGATGGAGGCAATTGACACCATGAACCCTGCAGGACGGCCCATAAATCTCCAAGAGTACTGAACAGCACGTTGGAAGGTATCCCAGATACGCTCAATAATGTTCATGTCTGGGGAGTTTGGTGGCCAGTGAGAGTGTTTAAACTCAGAAGAGTGTTCCTGGACCCACTATGTAGCAATTCTGGATGTGTGGCGTGTCGCATTGTCCTGCTGGATTTGCGCAAGTCCGTCGGAATGCACAATGGACGTGAATGGATGTAGTTGATCAGACAGGATGCTTAAGCAGCTGTCAGAGTCGTATCTAGACGTATCAGCGGGTCCTATATGAATCCAACTGCACACGCCCCACATCATTACAGAGTCTCCACCAGCTTGAACATTCCTCTGCCGACATCCACGGTCCATGGATTTATGAGGTTGTCTCCATACCCGTACACGTCCATCCGCTCGATAAAATTTGAAACGAGACTCGTCCGACCAGGTAACATATTTCCAGTAATCAACAGTCGAATGCTGGTGTTGACCGGCCTAGACGAGATGTAATACTTTGTGTCGTGCACTCATCAAGGGTATACTTGTGGGCCTTCGGCTTCCAAGGCCCATATCGATGACGCTTCGTTGAATGGTTCGCACGCTGACATTTTTTGATGGCCCAGAATTGAAATCTGCAGCAATTTGCGGAAGGGTTTCACGTGTGTCACGTTGAACGATTCTCTTCAGTCCTCGTTGGTCCCGTTCTTTTAGGATCTTTTTCCGGCCGCGGCGATGTCGGAGATTTCATATTTTCCCGGATTTCTGATATCCACGGTAAACCCGTGAAATGGTTGTACGGGAAAACACCCACTTCATCGCTACCTCGGAGGTGCTGTGTCCCATCGCTCGTGCGCCAACTAAAACATCACATTGAAACTCACTTAAATCTTGATAACCTATCACTGTAGCTGCAGCAATTGATCTAACAACTGTGTTTCTGACCGCAGCGTCGTCTTCTGCCTGTTTACATATCTCTGTATTGGAATACGCATGCCTATACCAGTTTCTTTGGCGCTTCAGTGCATCTGCAGTACAGTGACATTGTTGACGATATGCGCTGTGTGTCTTGTTTGGAGACAATGTTATTGCATTTTCTTATGGTACTTACTGTTGACAACATCGAGGCCTACTGCACTCTTGGTCCCCAAGCATCCATTCGTTACTCCTCGGTCCAGTCTCGACTCGGTTTTTCCACCAGTATTAGTACGTTAATAATGATAGACAACGGTGTGGACAGGTTTAGTCGTGAAAAATGAGGCGATACTCACCTCGACTACGTGTTCGCTGAACACAGCGGAGAAAGGGCACGACGACGGTTTGCTCAGTTGTTCCCGCATCGGCGGCGACCCCGTAAGAGCAGTTCTGCGACTGGACACAGACGCCACCAACAGCTTCATCCTTTCGTGTTATTACACCTTGGTGATAGCACATTACAGCCTTTTTCACTGTTGTGAAAGTGTTTTCTCAGAAACAGAGGTAATTGTAGTAACAAAAGCTGTTACATCACATTTACAATATTAGTTCGTAACGTGCCACCGAAGACGACGGGTCTTTGTACCTAAATACTGGAAATATCGCTGAACAAACTGTGTAATTCTGTCGGTGGAGTTCTGCTTTATCCTCTGTAGCTTCGTCTTCCACTCCTAGCGCTACGTATCCGCGTCCTCTATATGTGACTTAAAACATGACAACAATTTTCTTTATATCAAAACATGGTGAAGTGAATGGCAGAGGGTACTTTCCAAGGTTCCACTTATTAAAATTTCTCCCCGTTCCACTCACGTATGTGGCCGCTGCAATTACTCTAAACAGTCCTCACAATCCCTACGGTTCCGATACGTTGCTGATTGTAGTACATTCATAGTTTAAAAGTGTTTCTTCAAACTTAATAGCTATTTTTGTCGGGATAGTTTGCCTCCATCTTAAAACGTCTCTCAGTTGAGTTTCATCACCATCTCCGTCGCAATCTTCCTCTGGTCAAACAAATCTGTGACCATTGATGCTGTCTTTCTCATTTTCTTTGAATATTCGCTGTTAATCCTATTTGGTACGAATCGTACACACCTGACCAATATTGTAGGATGGGTCGGAGGAGTGTTTCGTGTGGAGTCTCCTCTGTGGCCGGCCGGAGTGTCCGAGCAGTTCTAGGCGCTTCAGTCTGGAGCCGCGTGACCGCTACGGTCGCACTTTCGAATCCTGCCTCGGGCATGGATGTGTGTGATGTCCTTAGGTTAGTTAGGTTTAAGTAGTTCTAAGTTCTATGGGACTGATGACCTCAGCAGTTCAGTCCCATAGTGCTCAGAGCCATTTGAACCATTCTCCTGTGTGTACTGATTATATTTCCCTAATATCCTAACCATGACCCAGTGTCTGTCCCTGCCTTATCTACGATTCAGCTTTCCGTCTCATATTCCTGTAAAGTTTTACACTCAGTTATTCGTATGTGTTGGGCCGATTCGAATTGTGAACTCGTTGATATTGTAGTCCAGTTTTCTGCAGATAAGTTTGTGTGTGTGTGTGTGTGTGTGTGTGTGTGTGTGTGTGTGTGTGTGTCCGCGTTTTAATTGTTCTTGCCGTAATTTTTAATTTATCTGACTTGCATGTCAGTATTCTATATTTTAAAGACTCATTGACGTTTCTGGGACTCGTTTTTGACTCGAAAGTTATCACACTTGAGAGACCTGAAAGTCGAAACCTGGAAGGGACTGAATAGCATAAAGTGCCGTTGCGACAGGTCAGGGTGCGTCTTTTGGAGATGTATAGGGGTTTTGTGCGTTCACGGATAGAGTATGGACGCACCAGGGAGGCCTTCTTACCTGAAGATTGCCGACGCTGACCACCGTGAGAGAATGAGTCCGACCAGCCCCGTACCCAGTGCCTGTCTGTGCTGATGCCGGGGGACTGCCTGCCACTCGTCACGTGTGTCACTTGCTCTCAGTTCCCACTTGTCCACAAGCAACGTGCAGTTCGCCTTCACGTGGTTTGCACACCGGCAGGTCGCGTCCTCTGCAGTTCCCCTTCGCACTGACGGCCAGTTCCCCTCCCTCATCTGTTCTTTGCCACTGTATCCATTGAGATTCTTCTTGAACGACCTGAAAAAAAATCCCTGTTGTTTCTGAATGTTGTCCAGTTTCTGTTCCATCCCACATCTTCTGCTCCAAGTTACTGTTCTAGCCATTTCCCTCCTTGTTCTTAGGAAAACGTCTCATTTTTTCCCACTTAGTTTTTACTGCTGCAGTAGGTCCAAGCTTTCTCTCGGTTCTCCATTACGGGCTCACAGTCCTCCTTCCACTACCAGTGCTTCTTGTTCTTCTCTTCTTTTTCCCATAGTTAAACCTTCTTATCATCCTTTAGCTTCATGTCTTCCGATTCATGTATGATTTAGTTCCTTTCCCGCGTTTCAGTCGATTGCGTTTTATTAGTCTCTGATTATTTCCATGTTTGCGGTTGCTCTATTCGCCTGTGGCTGTCTACCCATTTTTGGAAACCAGTGACACTTCGCTTTTGTAAGATAGTGATCCGATTGTATTCTTACCTTTTTTTCTGGCATTGGTGTTGATGATCTCTGTAATGTTTAACCGACTGCATAGTATAACTGATATTTCTTCAAAACAAAAAAAAGCAGTAGTATTATAAATCTGTTTTTAATTACTTGAGCTGGTGGCAAACTGCTGAAATGATGGAATGGTGCGTAGAAAATTTTTTCTTATTAATAATGAAATTTCATTCACTTCTGCAGAAACTTTGCACTTAAAATAATGAGTACCCAGTTTCAAAAACCTTCACATAAATTAACCACATGGAGATCACCCAGTCTTAGACAGGGTGAATACCAAATAGACCGTGTCGCAATTTTCAAAGAAAACATAAAAGAAATTCAAAACATCAAAACCCGCAAAGGTGTCTTTGAATCAGATCATCATCTTCTCCAAATAAAAACAAAATTCCAACCCAACAGAATGCTAAAAAGGTCACCCAAAAGTACCAAACCAGATCCGGAATATCTGCAACTGAACGAAGAAAAAATCATCATGCAAATTAATCAGGAAAAATCAACAGACTGGAAGAAACTAACAGAGAAAATTCAGGAAACCCTCAAATTAGGACAACCCCCTCGCAACAGGAAACATCGCTGGTGGAATGCAACCTGTGATGAGGCAGTTGACAACCGAATAACTGCATGGAAAAAATTTAGCAGTCACAAAACTGAAGAAAACTGGGAGAACTTTCTTAAAACCCAAAAACAGACCTCAAAAATAATTAGAAAAGAAAAACGGGGATATGACAACAACAGACACTCTGAAATCCAGCAGGACTTCATCAAAAATAATACAAGAAATTTTTATAAGACTTTCAGAGAAAACTTACAGGGATACCAAGCGCCTAGCTTGTGCTTCAAGAAACCCGATGGCTCTTTGGAAACCAACACGAAAAATAACTGCAAAATCTTAGCCCAATATTTCAGTTCCCTCCTCAACTGCGAACCACCCCAAGAAAAACTTGTCTTCTCTTCTCCAGTATTCACACACCCAGACTCACATGCCCCGGATCTTGAAGAAATTATGGAGATAGTCAAGCAGTTGAAAAATAACAAAGCACCAGGAGAAGATGGGATCATTGCTGAGTTCTGGAAACTAAACGATCCTATACTTATGCAGAAATTACACCGTATAATATCAGACATATGGATAACGGAGCAGATACCAGAGGACTGGAAATGCGCTCTAATTCACCCGCTACACAAAAAGGGCGACAAGACAGACATGAACAATTACAGAGGAATTTCCCTGCTCCCAGTCGCTTACAAAATCCTTTCCAAAGCGCTTTTGAACAGGATAGAATCCCAAGCAGATACACTAATTGGTGAATACCAGGCCGGATTCAGAAAAGGACGGTCATGTGCGGAACAGATCTGGTGCTTAAAGACAATATTACAAATGAGGAAATGCAGAAACACAGTAGTTGCATTCATCGACTTCAGGAAAGCATATGATTCAGTGGATCGTGGAACCCTGTTTAAAATCATGGAAGAATTTGGGATCGACCGAAAGGCACGAAAAATCACAGAACAGACACTTACAGGAACAACGGCCAAAGTGAAATGCATGGGCGAAGTATCAGAACCCTTCGAAATCAAATCTGGAGTCCGACAGGGGGACGGACTAGCCCCAATCCTTTTCAATATTGTTCTACAAAAGATATTCAGGGAATGGGAACCTCACGTAAAGGGTATCCAAATTGGTATCAAGAAAGAGAACCGAATTAAAGTCAAGTGCCTTGCTTTCGCTGACGATATTGCAATTATCACCAATAACAGAACAGAAGCGATTCACGCAGTGGAAAAACTACATGAAATTTCACAAAAAACCGGACTACAGATATCTTATGAAAAAACCCAATATATGGAAAGGCAGCCAGAAAATAAATCCCCTTTAATAAGAAAATATGGTAAAATTGCACAAGTCTGCCATTTTAAATACCTTTGTGAAACTATACAGTCCTCAGGATTAAACCGAATTGCCAATGAACAAAGAATCACCAAGCTCCAGAAAGCCTACAAGCTAACATGGACGCATTACAACAAGAAGTGCATTCCGACAGACGCAAAATTAAGGCACTATACAACAGTGATTCTTCCAGAAGCAATCTATGCAGCTGAAACAATGGTGATTGATGGTCATTCTAAAATTAAGGAAATAGAAAAGCAGGAAAGAAAAATTCTCAGGAAGATTTACGGTCCAATCAACAAAAATAGCATTTGGATGAAGAGACCACAAAACGAGCTCTATAGAAAGATCAACATAGTAACAGATGAAATCAGAAAGCGCCGAGCCAAATTTTATACACACATCTACAGGATGGAAGACTCCAGAACAGCAAAGAAATTATTCAATATTATAACAAGGAGTAAATGGGCACGGAATGGCTGAAAGAAGTGCAGAGGGATCTACAGCAGATCAACATAAAAAGTCTCGAAGATCGCACCGAGTGCCGGCATAAAATCACAAGTGTGAAGTTTGGGGAAAGAACATCGCGTCAGCCTGGTAAAATATGGACAGAGGAACGGAAGAAGGAGCATTCTGAGAGGATGAGGAGGTTTTGGGAAGCAAAGAAGAAAAACATCCGAAGATGAAATTATGAATTCAAGTTCAAACGCTCTCCTAAAGGGGAACAATCGTTATAATAATAATAATGAAATTTCATTCCGCCATCCAACATCAGATTCTCATCAGACATACGAGAACGTTGGCCGACGGCATTGTTTAGAGGCCAAAGACCGATCTCAAAATTACGCAGTTTGTGTAATTACATTGCCCGATACTGACATGAAAGGTCGTTAAAAGAGATCTCAGAAACGCTGAAATAATAGTTTGATAAAGTAAATGCCAGTTGAACACTAGTAACGTTCGATTGAGGCCACGAGACAATTCTTCGGCAAGTTTCCTTTGCTTCATCCTGAAAAGGTTCCAAAATACAACATAATTAATTGAGATCTGACATTAATGGAAGAGGAAAGTAGATTTCTTGATTCAAACACAGCTACAGTATGTCATCAAAAGTATCCAGACACCTGGCTCAAACTTACTTTCAAGTTCATGGCGCTCTCCATCGGTAATGTTCGAATTCAGTATGGTGTTGGCCCACCGTTAGTCTTGTTGTGAGCTTCCACTCTCGCAGGCAAACGTTCAATCAAGTGCTGGGAGGTTTCTTGGGGGAATGGCAGCCCATTCTTCACGGAGTGCTGCACTGAGGAGAGGTATCGATGTCGGTCGGTGAGGCCTGTCACGAAGTCGGCGTTCCAAAACAAACCAAAGGTGTTCTGCAGAATTCAGGTCAGGACTCTGTGCAGGCCAGTCCATTACAGGGATGTTATTGTCGTCTAACCACTCCGCCACAGGCTGTGCATTATGAAGAGGTGCTCGATCGTGTAGAAAGATGCCATCGCCATCCCCGCATTGCTATCCAACAGCGGGAAGCAAGAAGGTACTTAAAACATTGAAGTAGGCCTGTGCTCTGATAGTGCCACGCTAAACAACAAGGAGTGCAAGGCCCCTCCATGAAAAACACGCCCACCGCCTCCGACTTTTACTTTTGGCACTACATACGCTGGATGATGACGTTCACAAGGGATTCGCCATACCCACACCCTGCCATCGGATCGCCACATTGTGTAGCGTAATTCGTCACTACACAACTTCTCTCCACTGTTCCATCGTGCAATGTTTACCCTTCTTACACCAAGCAAGGCGTCATCTGGCATTTACCGGCATGATGTGTGGCTTCTGAGCAGACGCTCGACCATAAAATCCAGTTTTCTCACCTCTCGCCTGTCATAGTACCTGTAATGGATCGTGATGGAGTTTGGAATTGCTGCGTAATGGTCTGGATAGATGTGTGGCTATTACACATTACGACCCTCTTCAACTGTCGGCGGTTTGTGTCAGTCAACAGACGAGGACGGCCTGTGCGCTTTTGTACTGTGCGTGTCCCTTCACGTTTCCATTTCACTATCACGTCGGAAAAAGTGGACCTAGGTATGTTTAGGAGGGTGGAAATCTCGCGTACAGACTATGACACAAGTGACACCCAATCAGTTGACCACGATCGAAGTGGGTGAGTTCCGCGGAGTGCACCATTCTGCTCTCTGACGATGTCTGATGACTACCGAGGTCGCTGACACGGAGTACCTGGCAGTAGGTGGCACCACAATGCACCTAATATTAAATACGTATGTTTTTGGGGTGTCCGGATATTTTTGATCACATATTGTAGTATAATTAAATTAACGGAATTATTTAACTGAAAATTACAGTTACGAGAGCGACGCTCACATTTTTTGAAAATAGCCATCGAAAACAAACTAGAGAGAGAGAGAGAGAGAGAGAGAGAGAGAGAGAGAGAGAGAGAGAGAGAGAGATATCACAGCCCCTGTTTTTATATAGTCCAAAAATTACGGCGACTGCCTTTAGCTTGTTTTACAGAGCGTAAAGTTTCGATATATGAACATTTCTCTGGAACATTCTTTATCGGAACAGCACAAAATTAGATCCCCTTTATTAAATCATGACCTTTTCCCCCCCTAGTTAAACGTTTGGAGCATATTCCAGTAATTATTCAGAAAGCAACATTTCTACTGATTACTTCGTGGTCAATATGGAATTTGGCAAACAAGTGCATGGGGTAGTGATACTGTTCAAATTGTCCAAGTGTCTTCGACGAGAGCCCTCCTGCAAAGAGTTTAGTTGGCAACTGATAATGATGCGTGTCGTCGGATTTTATACATTATTTTATGTGGCCGTGGTTTTATCGACATAACCTCGTAAGACCACCCGATTGAGATTTGTAACTGTTGAATTAACGTAAGGAAGAAATTGCTTGCTTGCTTGCTCGATTGCTTGTGTATGTAGTGTGTCAGTGGTGCTGCTGGTTCGTGTTTGGTGCGAGCAGGAGTGCCCTCGTCTGTGTACGGGGTGTATTTGAACTAATTGTTCCATTTCTGTTTTACAGGTAAGCCGAATGCTGCACGCACCCCGCCCCCAAAGAGTAAGTACTTGCAGAGGCAATACTTTGGCTCATTCCTACCGTATGTTTGTAGCACTTGAGGACGGTTTCAGAGCGGGCGAGTTTATGTTTCTTTCCGATGCTCACAGAGCCTCTGTAACGCAGCGGCCGTAATGTCTAGTATCAAATACACAGTGCGGTCCGATCGCTTCTCAGAGCCTCCCACAGCGAACTGAGCCGTTGTCACGGCGTGGCGGCGGCGGCGGCGGCGGCGGCAGCAGCAGCAGGGAGGGAGGGCGGCGACGCGTCGTGGAATCCGCAGTGGCTGGCTGGTGGCGAGCGCCATATCGTTCTTTTTGTGTTATAACTTGCCGTATGCCGTTTCCAGACGTCGGCAGTTTGAAGATTTAGCACAAAGGCGTCACTCTTAGTACGGTTTCGTGTAATTAGATGTCAGTTATGACGCATGGGCGGTAAAACGTTTGAAGACATAATACGTCGTACAACACTCAAGTTCAAACTTCCACCTCGCACTTGTAGAACATTAGTTAAGGACGCGGTTATTGTGTCAAAAAAAGTAAGTTCGCGTCCCGCTATATGCTAATAATGAAACAGCGGTAAGATGAATTATTTTCTCCGGTTTTGTGACTTGTCTCTGATCAGGAAACGAAGACATTTATGTTCTGCTTGTCACACACATTTGCCTGTTTATTTCCAAATATGTTGCGATGTCAAAGGGTGTCGGTAGGAAGCTTAAAAACGACAGCTTAAATTGCTCCGAGTGAAACATTTACCCGCACTGTAATGTTTGTTACATTAATAAGTGAATGAGGTTACCTCTGCAAACATTTAAAGAAGTGTCCTCGTGTGCTTTGCAACCCACCAATTTTGTCTGATCCTAGGGAGGGCGCGACTGAAATGCCGAAATATCTCAAGTGGCAGGTGCTTGTAGGTATACGCGAATTATTCCGTGAAAGTCAGCTTACAAAGTCTCGAGAATGTAGAATATGATGCAGATGCCTACGTGTCACTCTCGCAGGGAACGCGTACCGCGAGACAAGACTAGTTCCAGTGTGGACAGAGGCATTTCAGCAGCCGTTAACCTCGATACTTGGTAGCGTGTACCCTCTGTCACACATTTCGCAGCGGTTTGCTAAGTGTATAAATGAAAATACAGGCAGTTCACAGGAAAGACCAGCTGCAGCGTGCGGCGTGGAGCACTGGCCGAGGCCGCCAGGTCTGTCTGTGGTGCCCAGTAACAAGCTCACTAAGGCGTACACACGTCACAGAGCGCAGATTAGCTTTGGCAAAAGAGCACGCCAGTGGTCCCCGGAAAGGTGAACAACTGTAGCTGGGGTGGTTGTCCGTACACACTGCTAAGCAATTGTTCACTGTAGTATCAACTGTTGGCCAGAGGAAGTCGTATCAACTGCTGGGCAGAGGCAAGTCTTCAGTCATTTGCAGTGGACTCGGTGAAATTTGTGTCCAGGAAACGTCTAGGGAAGGTCCACTAATCCCCCCATTGCAACTCCGCAATTTGCCTGGCCGGTAGAAGAGTAGAGAGTCGTACGTGGTGTTCTGATGAAGAGGAGTGGAGTGGTGTTCTGACGAAGAGGAGTGGAGATGATCGATCGAGACCTGTAATGTCAAAATTCTTACAGTCAGCAGCGATCCTAATTTATTTTCTGTCTCACGCAGTGATAATATTTCTACTTATGACCGTATCTTCAAAAACTACAAAGCAAGATAAAAAAACCAAATGAAAAACATGAATTTTAATATCTTCTATTTCACAATTTACACTTTAAAACAAATATGACTTGACATATGGTCCATACGCGTGGATCAGCGTATGGTACGTAAAATGTATATAAGATGCGTTGTCATAGTAACTTATGAGTCAGTACTATGCGTCGTAGACAGGTCACATAAGTTGTACAAAGCTTTTCCTCCCACTCTTACCAATGCAGATTCTCTTGTTCTGCAGGGTGATTCCGTGATGAAGTTACATACTTTCAGGGATGAAGCAGAGGGATAAATACTGTATATAAATTTGAGATAAGGGTTCTGGTCCAGAAACAACCGAATAGGAAGTTGTAAGTGAAAATCGTTCTGATACCTCTAACAGTGGAATAGCTCCACTGTTACTGTTGTTGCTTAGATTGTAGGGTAGGCAACTTCCACGGGATGTAGTCTGGACCAAAACGAGGAAAAATATCTAGTTAACATGGACTGTAAAATGCATACCTCGAGACCTACGAGGACTTGTTCAGAAGAAAAGTGTTTTTTGACAATAGCGAAGGTGAACGAGTGCTCATAACTCGTAAAGTTTGCATTTAAGAGCACGCTTTTACTTGAGATACTACCTCCTCCCAAAACGTTGATAACAAAGAGCTTGCACTGGAAGAGATCCACTGTCAGAGGTATGACAACGATTGTCGCTTACAGCTTTCGCCACGGTCGTTTAAGGACCAGGGTGCGTTACCTCATCTTTACACGTTTACGCTTGTCCATCATCCTTCAAAGCTTAAACCATCATCACGGAGTCAGCTTGAATATTGGACTTCAAAACTTGAAAACAGTTTTGTTTATTATTGTAATTCTGCATATCATTGCCATTATTATTATTAAGTCGAATGCTCTATAAATTTACGTAGAAAGCGAGATATACTTTAAAAGAATAATGTATGCGTCATAAAATGACTTACGTAATAACCATCATCATCATCATCAGTTTTCTGCTATATTAGCAGGTCCTTTCCCTCTCCATTTTCTGCGATCCATTGCTTCCTTGTTAAGGCTCTTTTTATTACATCTAGTAGCTGTTTTTTCTCTCCCTCTCTTCTCGGTACCTCTTCACTTTTTTTTACTGTGTCAATCCAACTTATTCTTTCCCTCCTCCGTTGTACTTCCCGTCGGTGTCTATACTGCTTCCAAGATACTTAAAATTTTGCACCTGCTCTAATATTTCTCCATTCACCATAATTTTTATTTCTTTATTTCCTCCTAGTAGAATACTTTTGTTTTCTTTGTGTTAATTTTAATTCCACAATTTTTTCCGTTAGCTTGAATGGTGTCCACTAAATCCGGTAATTCTTTTTCTCCTGTGGCTAGAATGACCATGTCATCAGCAAACCTCAAACATCCTACTCTTCTTCCTCCAATTTCTACTCCTTTGTCAACTAATGACCATTGGTGAGTCATATTTTCCAAGTAAAGGTTGAAAAGGGTAGGTGATAGACAGCATCCTTGTCTTACTCCTTTTCCTAGTGCAATCCAGTTTGTACTTTCTCCTCTCACCTTAAATGAGGCTTTTGATTCGGATATAACTTAGGTAATAAGAAACAAAAAATTAATAAGACAGTGCGTAACGATTTCTCATTAAGTATTCATCATAAAAGAAGGAAGAGATCTCGACGTTAAAAAAGAAAAGTAGAACTGTCGACCACTGGTAGCGCTCTCCTTGTGGCAGAGGGATGTTTGCCCCTGCTTGTCATTTGCACGGCGGTGCAGCACCTCAGTGCGGCCAGACGGAGGACCCTGGTGGGCCGCGACGTACTTGTCAGGAGTATTGTGGATATAGCTCACACAGTTTTGTATGGCGGGAGATTTCGCTGGGCGCAGTTTCCATGTACCCAGCTCACAGATTACAGATAGATCTCTGAAGTAAATAAGTAAAATATTCCTTCTTAATGGCCAAAGTTGCGAATGCGTGACTTCTTTTACGATACACTTCTGTGGTTTGAAACTTTATAGAGAATTGTAGTAAATTATTCATTACCCAGTGTCATAAGAAGGGGGTTCATTGTTGTCTTTGTGTGATTGTAATGCAGTTGGTTTGCACTTGACTTCCGAGGACCTCTGATCGTGCCGTCCGCACGACTCGTGCGCTGTACCCTGCTACGACTGATAGTGGGAATGAGGAGAGGTGAGCAGGGATCGTGCCGCCGAGGTTACTGGCCTCGCAAACGATGGGCCATTGTGACGTGTGAGGCGCGCCATCACGCATTTAGCCGATTTTATGACGTAGTAGCAGCTTGCAAATTGCTCGCCTTCTGTGTCATGTGTGCTCGAAAGGGACACGACTGAACCATCACTGTTCGGAAGGCTGCGCGTGAGCTGCGGTCTGGCGAGGTGTGAGCAACAACAGCCTGGCCGCGCTCAGCCGTGTCTAGCTTCCAGATCAGATTGCGCGCCGCGCCTACCACCTGCCTGCTGTTTCCTAGCCACTTGCCGGTGTCTACACTCGAGCAGAGTTTCTCTGCGTGCTGGTTGTGGCGGGGCCTGAGCATTATCCTGGCGTGAATGCGTTCGTTGTGTGCAGGCGCCCGTTACGTCTTTCAACTTGCACTCTGCCGGCCGGGTCGTAAACGTGTGAGCTTCCCCGCAACATCACTGTGCGCAGCTGTCACCGGCAGGCTTCGTCGCAGACCCGCACTCGTCGCCGGTAAGAAAACCCCCTTTGTGTGTCCCGAGTTATACTCCAACTACGCACTGTAGCGAAACGAACGAGTTCTGCAAAGTAACGCACGACTGACCGAAGAAAGTACGAGAGAAGCTGACAACGAGACTTTTACTCGCCAAAATGTACCAGTATCGAACAAAGGCTTTCATTTGAGGAAGAAATTTCTGCGTTTAGACTGCATCTTTGTCTAGAAGTGGGCCTCGCACTGTGGGAAAACGGGGAAAAGAAGTGAATCGGAGCCTTAGAGATGTCGACTTTCAGAAGACTACTTAAAATTTGTCCGATTAGCTGAGAACCGTGTCATTTGTCTCCAGAATTGTCAAGGGAATGAATATTTGACAGAACACTAACTATAGAGCAGTCGTTGAGACATCGGCGAATGATTTCCACGCTTGTAGAGCGAGTCGCTTAGGCTAAAAATTGCAAGCCAAGACGAGATTGGAAACTTACAGCAAATTATTGAGGGAGTTGAGAGTAAGTGCCACTCTGACATGACGGACTGTACGTGGTCATCGGGCATTTGATTAAGTACTGCAGCTCTGTTTGTGCCTCAGGTGGCTGCGAATGTCGCGATTTGTGTGCGCGCTCTTGGGGACGGGCATTCCCTTCCGTGATGTTAGGCTGCGCACTTGCCAATAGCCGACATAATACGTTGTTTAGCTGTCCCCGAATACAGAGGAGTGTTGTCGCCTAGGGCACGTCGCCCCTTGCAGCAGAGCAGCTCTGCTTCACGGTGTGAGTGTCAGAGGGTGCTTGGCATGCGACGACGTGCTACGGTTTCTTCCCTCTGCAATCGCGCGTAGAGCGCTTCGAGAATGACTGTCCACTGCGTGCTGTAGTTAACCTGTTTATATTTTTGCTGTCCCTAACGTGGGCAATACGTAGGAGTGTGAAGTACACCTGTAGATTTCGCACTCCGTACTGGCTAATGGTTCAAATGGCTCTGAGCACTATGGGACTTAACATCTGAGGTCATCAGTCCCCTAGAACTTAGAACTACTTAAACCTAACTAACCTGAGGACATCACACACATCCATGCCCGAGGCAGGATTCGAACCTGCGACCGTAGAGGTCTCGCGGTTCCAGACTGTAGCGCCTAGAACCGCTCGGCCACCCCGGCCGGCACTCCATACTGGGGTTTGATAGTTTCCAAGTACTTTTTCGTGGGATAATTTTCGTCTGTCTGCAAGTGTCTGGCGATTGAGCTTGTTCTCCATTTTCGTGACACATACCTGACCGTTCGTGCCTCCCTTCTTAGTATACGTCTAGTACCCACTGTAACTCCTATTTCTTATGCCTCCCACACACTTGAGCAATGTTCTAATATTGTGTAGACAAGTGATACGGAAGGAGTCCCCTCGGTACGGTGACTGCATTGTCCCAGCACCCTGCCAGTGACCGGAGATTTACCTGTGATAGAGCCTGTGTCGTCATTTCTCAACGACGTTTTCCTACGTGTTGACTGACTCTCGAATCATTAATATCGTAGTCACAAGGTACAAGGGGGCCTATCCTCTGGGGCAAAGGGTGGAGGGGAGCGCTATTACGAATTAGTGTACCATATAAGAGCTCAAACAGCCGACGACTGTCACAATTTGCTTCCTACCATCGTCTATACTTTCTCTCTACTTTCCAAGTGCGAAAATGTGCTACGGTAAATAGAATGCCTTTAAAGCGTCGCACGGTACGACATACTTGCGGTTAGACACCGTCGCAACTCCTGAAACGTGTCGCCAATGGCCTCTGGCTTGTTATGCATGCACAGCAGTCCTGGGTCCGCGGATAAGTGAGGAAAATCCTCCAGTCTTACCCCTACACACGGACGGAGCCGGTCTCTGCCGGCAGATCTGAGAGCTAGACCCGACGGGCGGGGACTCGACGTCAGAGGGAAGCGACGGGTGTCGGGTCGGCGGGCCACACCCGCCAGGGGTACAGGCCTGTGCTTCTGGCCCGACCTGGAGGTCCGCTCGTGTGGGGGTGGGGTGAGCGGACTGCTGTGGGCTTGTGTGCCACTGAGGGCTGCGGCGGGGACGAAACCTCTCCGGCGGTGCTAGGTCCCCACTTCCGTACATACGTACATACATACGAGATTTTTATGTGATTGTTCGCTGTTTTTCAGATGCAGGTACCTGGGGACACAACTTTCCTTGCTCCTGTGGCGCCCAAATTATACACAATTCTCGCTTTCAAGCAGTGGAACCAAAGTGGAGGGCAGTGGAAAGAGTGAAACTTGCAAAGTAAGAGCCGCCCTAATGTACTAGTATCAACTCGCGAGTGCACACAGAGGGCGTCGGTGGAATGTATACGTCACGTGCGCTGCGTTATTTCCAGGCCTTGGCGCGTAGGTCACAGCATGTGACACTGCAGCTCTTACGAGCGCCAGCAGCCGTCTCGGCCAGGGAGCGAGTAACTATTTCAGACGAGTTTAATTATTCTGTTTGACTGCGTGTTTAATGCGTGCGAGTTCTCGACAACACACAGCAAATTGAGACTTTTAGTGTGTGCGTTTTCAATTAAATACTGGTTTTCGATGGGCTTTGCACGGAGCCGAGTGTTGGCGAAGTGTAGCGGACGAGCCTAGTAGTGTGACGTTACTAGTTCGTTGCAGGGCCCCTATATCTCGTATACAAGTGTACGGAGGCACGTACCACGCCGCCGCTGCTGCAGCGTCCTGCCGCGAGATCGCGACGGCCGGAGAATGGCAAATGAAGCAGGAGGCCGTCTGCAAACACAGTGCCAAATAGTTGAACGGCAGCCAGCAGTCGTCTGTGGAAGCCAATTCCCTGCACTGTCTGCCCCGCGGTTATAACGGATGCCGCTGCGGAGACAGGTAAGGGGGTGGGGGTGTCTACCAGCGTATTCGCGTCGTGTTCGTATAAACCGCGAGGCCCACAGAGGGGACGCTGCACACGACAGTCGCACAGCGGCGGCGACAACACCATCAGTCAACACTGTTTCATTCTTCATTATATTTCGTTCTTAAAAGGAGGCGCGAGTTACTTATTTACTTTTGTATGTGTACTTTTTTAGTTTAATCTTAAATGTCTTACGTCCTGTAAGTACACATTTCCATAGCATTCTGTGTGGCTAGAGACTGCCATGCTGTGTTGGGACGAAAGCTGTGTTGCAACCCTTTGCTCACCGGTCTCTGCACGCTTTGAGATTGGCCCCTAACTTGTGGTCCAGTGCGAGGTCGTTTCGTAGTGTGACAGACAGTGAAAGACTTTCACTGGAATTCGGTCAAAACGCCTATCCGTTTTGTCCGACAAAAACGTTTCACGGACACAGGGAGCCTGAGCCTGAGCTGGTTGCAGTCGTCTGCCCTGCCTCTCAGCTTGCAGGGTCCGGGCGCTCACCAAGGGCGAGGTTACTGGCGGCTGGGAGCTCCGACGTTAGGCGCGAGATGCAGTTCCTCAGGGGCACGGCTGCCGAGGAGGGGAAGAAGTCTAGTGTGCGCTATGTGTGCATACCGAGCGGAAACACCCCAGCGGTGGAACTGGTCCTTCCAGATGCCACCGGCTATCTGTCAAGACCACGGCGGGGCTCACAGTCCGTAGTACCGTCGACAGGACCGACTGCGGACCCTCGGTACACAGCTGAGTGGAGGGTCTGAAACAGTATCGGGCGGTTCTGCGACCGTACAGGCTACACATTCCTTGACTTCCGTCATTGGCTTGACACGTTTCGGGATCCGCTAAATACATCAGGTTTCATTACACACAAGAGGCGGCTTCACGGGTACAAGGGGCGGTATCGAGTGGACTGGGCAGTTTTCTTGGGTTAGAGGCTCGCGAATAAGTGCAAACGGGGGTTTAGTCGCAAAGGGAGCAGTTCGAACCTAGGACGACGTTAGACCTAGGAAATATCGGTATTATTGTTGCTAATTGCCGTAGATGTGTTGGCAAAGAACCAGAGCACCGTGCACGCACAGACAGCACTGAAGCTGAAGTCGTATTTGTACTGAAAGATGGCCAAAAACACATACAAGTTTAGCCAACTTTTTACTGAGCACTTAAAAGCGTGTAGAGAGGATAGACTAAATTCAGTTGGTAGTGGCGTACTTTTTGCTGATAGGACTAGTTTATCTTCTAGTCAATTTGAAGCACATAATTAGCTGTGAGCTACTATGGGTAGAGGTTATTCTCGACGGAAATGAATTAATAATTGGTTCATTGCACCGACCCCCTACTCAGATGACATATCTGCTGAAAGGTTCAAAGAAAACTGCTCTATCATTTCGGACGGTACTCGACTCATACGAGTACAGTTACAGGTCGTGGAGACTTCAGCCAGCCCGCGGTATCTTAGTGAAAATGTATGGCCAAAGTCGGTTGCAAACATTAAAAGACATCCAAAAACCGTACCAAATTCTTTCTGCGGAAATTATTTTGAGGAGTTAATTCAGCAGCCTACATGAATTGTAAGTGGTTGCGATAATGTCCTAGATCTCGTAGCGCTAAAAAGTTATGAACAATCTTTTAAAAAGCAGGTAATAATTCGGTTGCACCTTCCTAAGAGAAAGTAATTGATAGTATTATACAACAAAATTTTCATATACCTAACATAATCCACTTGGTACAAAAAGCAGGTCAGTTCACTATTGCAGAAGCAACGAAGAAGGCATTCCAGATTTAAAAGAGCACAAAATATGCAATTTTTGCTACGGTTTACACATGCTCGAAGCTTAGTGCAGAATGGTTCAAATGGCTCTGAGCACTATGGGAATTAACTTCTGAGGTCATCAGTCCCCTAGAACTTGGAACTACTTAAACCTGACTAACCTAGTGACATCACACACAGCCATGCCCGAGGAGGGATTCGAACCTGCGACCTTATCGGTCGCTCGGTTCCAGACTGTAGCGCTTAGTGCAGACACAAAAGTGAATACTTGTAGGTGTAAGCGATTATCAGAGTTAAATTTCTTTAGTGAAATATCCTATATAAAAATTCCACCTATGGTTCGCATAACGTTCCTACATGCTCAGTATTCAGTTCAGGCCCTTACTTTTATACATAGTCAAGTGCCATGACTACTATATCGTCTTTGTTCGTGCTTTATATTATTGCCAGCTCATTTGTGGACATGTTGAGAATTTTTTTTCTACTGCACTATGTTTGCGTCGTTTTCCCAGGGTGTTTCCTCTATTTTTGATTGTGTTACTTGTACACGTTTTTGTGCATCATTTACGGTTGCGAGGAATTTAATCTGGTCCATGGTATTTGCTGTTAATTGTCCTTTTACTAGTGGAATTCTCTCATTTTTCTCTTGGATGATATATTTCTGTACGTTTATTATGCTTGGTTAACGTCATGTCGCTCTAGTTTCCTAAATCGTATTGTAATTTCGTGGATTTCTCTTGATGATTTTTACCTAAACGCTCTTCTTGTTTCCATAAAGTCACCTAAAAACATTTTTTTGTTCATTTCTTTTTCGTTTCTGGTGTCATACGGTGGACCTCCTATTATACACTTTGTATTCCCTGCCGTTTGTTTCCACTCGCGTGGGCTTGGCGTCGTATAGTCCTCTACACCGAAGCAGTCAACCAGTTTTTCCTCCCTCGATGTACTGTTTCCCAAAAAGCAGGATCCTTTTATTCGTCTTTGTTATTGACAACTCCGGTCTCTTGCTTCATGTTATCAGTCACTATAAGTTTCGACAATAATTATCACTGATTGTGGATGCAGTTTCGGCATTAGCCCTATTTATACGTGTTGCAGCAAATATAAAAGGAAAGTTGTCCTTAACAACTGCGTTACAACAAACCTGAAAAACTACAACGCACATTTCTATAATGTCGATGAGCAATGTAGGTACAATGTGCATACATATCATTTGTTCCCAGTGCTCAATATAAAAGTGCTCTGTGGTAAGTCTGTCTACACCGCAAGTGCGTATAAATTTATAATATGTTTTTGCTGTACAATTAGAAGTCATCCAGGTTAAGCAGTCTATTCTAAACATTCAACTTAGCAGTTCGTATGCCGTGCATGTGGATGGTATATAGTTTCAAATAGTGAAACACAGAAAAGTACGTGGCATTCTTTATGATGTCTAGTATATTGAATTATATAGTTTTTAAAATAAACAATTATTTAAAAGAAAACATTAATTTTACATTAAAAATTCAAATGAATATTGATTTGGATTTTACTACCGTAAACATAATAATAATAATAATAATAAAGGTAAAATAGTGACGGCTGTGCAAAATAGAGGAACTGAAGATGAAACACACTCTGTGGTTCAAAATTAATTTAGACATATAAAATCAGAAATTTTTGTTTTTAATACATTATCAACTATCTAGTTTTCCTTTTTGCCTTTCTAGACTCTGTAACCGACCTACCGTATTAAGGGATCTAACATTACACTTTCCGACCCATAGAACGACAGTTTTGTTTTTTCTGATGACGTCATGCTTCTGAGTAGTCACGCTGAGAGATCCGAATGAGAGACTGTTTTAGCTTCGGAATATTTTGCCAAGTAGGATGGAGTCATCAAGAAGCCATTCAGTAGAGCTGCAAGCCTCCAGGAAAAATAACGGCTGTAATTTCGCCTTGCTCTGACCCGTTCGCAATAGCAACGTAGCTGCAAGGCCCCGTTGGTTTTGTAGCCAAGTCAGTCATCCGAGCTGTTGCCCCTGAAGCTGCTGTACGGCCCGTTTTACACGAGCTACTTTCTGTTCTAAACGGACTACTGAAAGTGCTTGCGCCTTTCATGCCTGCGTGTAAATTAGCAAAGGTCCACAAAGCGAGTGTGTGTGTGTGTGACCTCACTGATCTGTAGATTGTGCCGAGTGTAAAGATCTAAATTTCCGAGTACGCTGCACACTGCGCACGCGCAGAGACAGGGGACTATATCGGCGTCTGCAAACATCGGAAGTTGTAACCCATGCTGTTGGAGCTCACTCAGTCGTATTGTAGAAATTGATTTTGTGCTTTCGTATTTTCTTAATTTTTATTATATTGTTTACTTTGTTTTCACGGCACAATGGAAAGTTACTTAAGGTCCTGGTATTTTTACCTTCAAGTTTTCTCCTTCCAGAGAGGAAATATCTGAGCGGAAAAAGCATTTACGTTTTTCCTGAGAAAAATGTACATTACGCATGAACAAGAAGGTAAATAGGTCAACTTGTTTTAATGAAAATTATTTCAGCAGTGAAAATGTCACGTCTGTTGGACGAGGAAAATAATTTTCGTTGCGATTTGGGACTTAGCAAGGAAACAAGGTACAAAGGATAACGTAAAAAGACACGGTTTATGGCGTTCTACATATTGTTTGTAAGTACGTACTGTCTCGATTAAATACATGCATTAGTTCTGAAATGTGTGGATGACATTTTTCGTATTTTTTCAGTTCTCAGGAGTGTAGGGAATTCGCCACACGATCTTGACAAGAACTTGCACTATGAATTTTGCTTTGGTCATTAATTACTCTCATTGCTTGTTCCTGCATTTTATTTCTATATTTCCAGTTTTTCCTAAGAAGGAAAAACCTCACTTCCACTGTTCGGATGCCAAACTGCACGGCAGACAGCTGTCTCGACACCGGCAATTTTGACGATGACGTGTAAACGAAAATGACCACTCCAAACAGACGAGACTCAGTACGGAAATAGAACACCAGGGGCGCTGCAGTAGACACACTTGTCACGAGAAGTCAGTCGAGACAAGAAAGCCGATCATGTAAAAGGAGCTTAAGGGCCGCTGCCCGTGTTCAGGAACCATTATGTCCGTGTGGCCTCTGGACGCACACCCCAATGGTTACACTTACAGTCCGGCTACGTGCATCGTCGAGCCAAGCTCTTTCGTTCGTGGTGGATGAAACTGTGGAGGTTAGGTCGTTGTGTTGTTTCTCCATTCTGTGTCGCATCCACGTGCTAAAATGGTTTTTGGCAGCCAGTAAGACGAAATGTTTTTATAACTGGACGGTTATAACTGGTTCAATGCTCTACAGTTGGTCGTACTAGTGTCTCGTGTGCGGTTTGCTTCACAGGTTCACTCGATCTCCCGTGCGCTGCTGTTAATGGAGAGAGACGACATTAGTGGCGTAATACTCGGTGGACAGTGAGGGCAGAGTGTAGGAGGCTGGGGAGTTGGGGTGTGAGGGAGCCGGGACGTGGTGGGCGGGACCCGCTGCCGGCTTCACCGAGTCCAGCAGCAGGTGCCGCACGCGGCCCGCTGGACGCAGCTGGCAGCCCGTGGGGAACGAGCTGCCGCAGGGCAAGGCGCGGGAGAACACCGTCAGTGGCTTCTAATCCTCACGGAAGGTGTGGTGGACACAGTGGGACACGAGCAGTCGCACAAAACTGTACGGCCCCAAGTATCGAGCTGGCTGTCGAGGTACCTCGTTTCTGGGCCTTTGGGCCGGAGAGACGCTGCCGCAGCGTGCGTACACTCTCAACCGTGCTGTTGTCACAGGTCATTACTTTGCTCGTCTACAGTACGAACAAGTAGGAAGTTTAATTTACTACGGAATCTATACCGTGATTACCATCACTGTACCCCCAAGCCGAGCTGCTTTTAGACCAAACTGCAGTAGTTTTTACCGCCAGCCGCGGTGGTCTCGCGGTTCTAGGCGCGCAGTCCGGAACCGCGCGACTGCTACGGTCGCAGGTTCGAATCCTGCCTCGGGCATGGATGTTTGTGATGTCCTTAGGTTAGTTAGGTTTAAGTAGTTCTAAGTTCTAGGGGACTGATGACCAGAGCTGTTAAGTCCCATAGTGCTCAGAGCCATTTGAACCATTTTTGAGTAGTTTTTACCGTTCTTAGATGTAACTTCATTGTTGAAACGAGCTTCTAAAGATGCCAGAAAACTTACATTGCCCTGACTGCGGAAACGATAGTGTACGGCTAGATGGACTACTGCCTGAAGAGAAACGAACCGTACGCGGTACTAAGTAAATTGCAGGAGACCTCTTAAAAACAGCTCTTTCCGGGTCACAGAACGTGAATGTGAGTTGTATGATATAAGAAGAAGGTGAGCTACCCCCAAGGATCGGTTAGTCAACGTGCGGGCAGCATCATCACCGGGCATATCACTGTCCAGCTAAGCGACACGCGATTGTCAGTGGCACGTGAAGATCTACACCACTTTCATGGCTTAACGTCGTAGCAAATGTAGCTCCACCTGATCTCAGACGATACAACCAGGCTAAAATCTGGAACCTTTAGCCGACCGCACGTTCGAATCCTGCCTCGGGCATGGATGTGTGTGATGTCCTTAGGTTAGTTAGGTTTAAGTAGTTCTAAGTTCTAGGGGACTGGTGACCTCAGATGTTAAGTCCCATAGTGCTCAGAGCCATTTGGACCATTTTTGGACCCTTTAAGGATCATCAGTACCCTCTGTCAACCCATGACCTTGTGATTTAGGAGACCGCTAGTGATGAAACTGTACATTCGCGCGGCTATACTGCCTAAGACGTGCGGCTGCACCGGGAAATGTACATACCTGACAGCCAAATCTACACGTGGATCCGAGAGGCAAAACGTCCTCTCATTAATGGGGTAACGTTGTTACTGAAAGCCCAGCTAGCACATTACGAGAGGACTATCACGTCTTTCTAAAGGGTATTGCTTGCTTTCCCCTAGACACAAGGCGCTGGCGGACGTGCAGTATTAATAACCTCTATTATTTTTACTTCGGTAACATTTTCTCTCATTTTATGAATTTTTTCTGTTTTACATGTCACGTTTTCTGTAGTTTGCCATACGTCAAAAATAAATGGTAAATAATAGTGTTACTCTATATTGGTTACATACAGGTGCTACGCACGCCCATCGCCCAATTCACGCGACCGACGGTCTGAGCAGATCTAAGTCCATGTTTATCACCAAGCACATTTGTCGTTTCAGAGCAGTCGTCTTCCTGACTTGACGTGACACTATCCAACCGACTCACTGCAAGTGAATCGCGCGGGCACGGCAATCTCCATACCACGTCGGAGTGAGCGAACAGTTAGGAGCTGTCGCGCACATCCAGGGGGAAAGCTCGGAATATGTCCGCATCAGGACTGGTCACCAAATAACTATTTTTTCAGTTTTTATCGAGCGACCGCTTTTGGCTGCAAACGTGTCGTCGTCATTACCTGGCGCCACGATTCCCGATTGTAATCAGTTTCGTCGCCGCTGTCGTGCTGGGTGGGAATTTTTGTAACTTGTCGACGATCGGCTGAGAAACATTCCGCGTCAGTAACTGTTCTCTGCTCGACATAAATTCCTCTTCAAAGCAGCCCATTTAGGGGTCACTGTTGCTGTGCTATCCAAACACGACTATCTAGAGAAATAAATATTTCTACGCCAATCATCAGTGATTTTTTTGTAAACTACGTTTCCAATGCACTACATCAGAATAAACGAGCTACAACAAAAGTTATTTGTTTGAGTCGCTAGTGGTGTTTGGAAGGTCGCTATCCCAGAAACCTGAAACGACGAGCCGCTTTAGGCGCTAGGGACGCCCTTCAGTACGCTTCCGTTGTCTTCCTATTAACTACGTGTCGGACAGAACGGCAAACCGACGGAAACGGCGATTTCTCTGTACTAAAAACGTGGAAAATACGCCGTTGAGTCGTGGCTCGTACCCAACCGGAGGAGAGTTTCCTCATCTGCTGATACTGAGGTTACTGAGTGAGGCGTAGCAGTGGCGAGGCCCGCGACATGCGAAGCCGAAGCGGAACGAAGCGGTGCGTCGGGCAGGAGGGAAGGCTGCAGCGCAGTGGCTGCCGCCGACGTGCGCGGTCGCGCTAAAGCCCGTCCAGTGTCCGGAACGTGCAGACTTGGCTCTGTGAAATTAAGATAAGTTCGTATTCTTCGGTCAAATCGACCGACATACTCGTACACGAAATATGGAGTGTGAGACACAAGTTTTGTTCGACAGAGAGTGACTGTGGCATTTTGAGGATGAAAATGTCATCATCGGGATATAGTTCGGAATCTATGGAATGAAATAGCAGGTTTATTCGAAACCTCAAATAAGTGAAATCTTTACTGGAAAGTTTAGGCATAGATTATAACCTCGAGAATTAACTTGTTCAAGTGAAGAGGGTGGCGTATCCTATATGCTACTGTACTGTATCCTTTTTTGTGGTAGGTTCTCATTAGTTGCCTACAGATTATTATTACTGCTTACTGGCGTTTTATGCCGGTAGGGGAGTGATACTGTTAACATAAAGTGATTTGCAAAAGTGGCGTACGGTGTGTATTTCCACTTTTAAATCCTTTAGGTTTCCGAAGGATCTTACGCTACACTTTATGCTCGTCATTCACTCACGTACTAAATGACAGTCATTGAAGGTTAGCTGCGCGGGGTAGCTGTGCGGTCTAAAGGCGCCTTGCCACGGTTCGCGCGGCTGCCGCCGTCGGAGGTTCGAGTCGTCTCTCGGGCACGGGTTTGCGTGTTGTCCTTAGCGTAATTTAGTTTAAGTTAGATTAAGTAGTGTGTAAGCCTAGTGACCGATGAACTTAGCACTTTGCCTCCATAGGAACTTACCACCACCACTGAAGGTTAATTGACGTACGTCGACACAACTCCAAACAAATACAGCGAAACAGATTGTTTATAACTGGCTTTTCAAGGTCACCAGGAATTATCTCGGGTGTGTAACACAACGTTTCTCCCGTCATCTCATATATTCGTAAAAGTTGTCTGGTTATTTCGATAACTGAGGACAGTGTGTACAGCCCTCGGCACGTTCTTTACGAGACAGGAAGGCTCATTCACGCGGATTCGGCATCTCTTTAATAGCAGAAGCCGCTGTGCAGCACTCGTATCCGAACACGGAGGCGTCGTGATATCGACCCCCATCTCGAGAGGCTAAAACTAACCTACTTCATACATAGAATAGATGTTAAGCTAACCTAATCTCCTCGACCCTGCCACAAAATGACGGAGGAAATCGGACGCGCTATGACGACACTGTCGGCCGACGTTATCGGCCGACCTCCGGCGACGTTGTGTGACTGCGGACCGCAGTCGGTGGCACTGCGACAGGCAGGTACCTTTTTTTTTTTCACTTGCCGCCCTGATTTTACGACCCACCACCTAAGTGCTTAAGGTGGGTCTATTTTGACCACTTGGCCGCTACGACCGGTGTGCGGACACTGATGTAGTTGATGAAATTCACACCAGTTCCCGCATCCGGTCGCACCGTTGCCCGTGTCCCGCCACGTGGAGGCGGGTCTGTGCTTTTTTTTTTTCTTTTTTTTTTTCTTTACTTTGGCAGCTTTCCCAAAACCGATTTAACAAAAATTTTACAAAATTAATTTTGAATTGGAAGAAGGAAATACAAGGAATAGTTTAGTCTGCAGAGGAGAAAAGACGATAGGAAAGGAAGAGATGATAGTCCCACCACCGTAGGGGACTGAGGATGAGCGTCTTGGGATTTATC
The DNA here is from genome assembly GCF_021461395.2 of Schistocerca americana. Taxonomy (NCBI): domain Eukaryota; kingdom Metazoa; phylum Arthropoda; class Insecta; order Orthoptera; family Acrididae; genus Schistocerca; species Schistocerca americana. The sequence goes on along the minus strand of NC_060124.1, from coordinate 606,544,682 downwards.
TTCAAGCCTCTGATCCCCAGTCCCCTAACCTTAGCCTAGGAAGTTCTATTCTATTCTAGTTGTGGCGTTTGATATCTCTATTTATGTTCTATCTGGTTACTTGTATACAGGTTTAGAGTGCCGTGGTAGCTGATGGCAATTGCGACGGTGCGCCGACACTGTTTATGTCTAATTTTATACATTAATCTATTGTCAGTTTTAGGTCTACTTATGTAAGTCTATTGCATGTCAGTTGTTTTATATTGAGACTTAGTTTAGTTCTTCCACACTATGGTGTCTGTCTGGGTGCTGCATATAGGTTTATTGTCTGTGTGGTCTTCTGTTCCTGTACTCTTTGTGGCATTCGTCAGAAATTTTGTCTGTTAGTGCGTTCAGTATGTCCCAAAGTTCAGGTGTTCTGATCGCGTCGTATATGTGTTCCTCTGTCTGTAAGTGTTGTATCCCAGGTGTGTTCCTGTGCTGTCTGTATTTCCCGCAGAATAGGATTGTGTGTTCGGGGGTTCCCATACCTCCACATGTACACGTTGATGTGTCTCTAAGACTCACGCGATTTAAGTGCGTGGGATAAGGTCCGTGGCCAGTCAAGAAATGCACCATGCCGCGGCTAGGATCGGCATGTTTCATTCTTAATCTTTCCGTTATGTTCGGAAAAAATGTATAGACTCTCCGTCCCTTATCACTTGTGCCCCATTCCTGTTGCCATGTGTCGATTTTCCATTTTTTGAGGTCCCGCTTATTGTTCAACGGGGAACCAGTCAATATGTTGACCTGGTCTAGTCTACCCATCTTTAACCAGTACAGAGCGGCCCGATATTTGATTGTGATATCTATCGGGAAGATTCCTAGCACGACACACAGTGCTTCAACTGATGTAGTGCCGAAGGCTCCCGATAGTCGCAGAAGGACGCTTCTCTGCCCTCGCCTAACCGCTGTTCTGTTTGTGACGAGGTTGAGTCTGTGCGCCCATGTACTGGCCGCAAAGCTTAGCACTGATTCGAAGAGTGCGCAGTGGTAAGTTCGTGTGACTGACAGAGGAAGTCTGTATTGTCCTGAATTAATCCTTGCCAGTTTATGTAGTAATTTTTCTGCCTTGTTTGTTGTTATTCTGATATGTTCATGGAAGTTCAGCTTCTCATCTATGTATACGCCCAAGTAGCGGGTTACCGTCATTCTCTTTATGTTGTTGTTCTGTATTTTAATAGATGGATTGCGTCTGAGTTGCCCTTTGAGCAGTGTGTATGTTGTTTTGTTGCCCGCTATCTTGAGTTTGTTTGTGTTGCACCATTGTGTTATTGTCTGCAGTGTGCCACTCGCCTTCTCCTCTAGCTGGGCTCTTGTATTTGCTGAGATGACCACCAGTAGGTCATCTGCATAGGCGACAGCACCGTCTGTCCTCATATCCTCCTCCAGCAGTTGCAGGAGAGGTTCAAAAATTATGTCCCAGAATATGGGTCCACAGATCGATCCCTGCGGACATCCCTTGGTAATTTTCCTTATTACCTTCCGGTTGCCCACGCGCCATTCCACTATTCTGTCTCTGCAGTAGTCTAAAAGACTGTTGTATAGGGCTGCGGGTACTTCCATCTGGCGTAACCTCAGAAACAGTGCTGGCCACCACAGGTTGTCAAATGCTCCTGCGATGTCTATCATGATTGCCAAGGAGTATGTTTTATCTGTGTTTTGTGTAATTTCTAAAGCTCTGTTTATTGCATCATCGATGCTTTTCCCTTTCCGAAATCCAAACTGGTGGGGATTCATTCCAAGTAGGGTTCTGTGAGCCTGCAAGCGGTCACACAGTAGCCTCTCTTGGATTTTTGCCATGGTGTTTATGAGGCATATTGGTCTGTAGGATTTCGGATCTGATTGGTCTCTGTCTGATGATTTTCGTATGATGACTGCATTTGAGGTTTTCCAGACTGTCGGTACACGGCCTAGCCTTAAGGCGTCGTTTAGTAGTTCTGTTAAGTATGGGGTGATCTGTGGTGCTAGCCTCTTAAGCACTTCTGCATGGATCCTGTCGGGTCCAGGTGCTTTTTTATTCTTTAGCTCTCTTATCGCTACCGCAACTTCCTCGTGCGCAAAGGGACAGGTGACGGCGTCGGTGTTATACTGTTCATGAAGTTCTTGTCTGAGTGTGATCTGTTCCTGTGTGTCTGAGTCTGTGGCATCTTCCGGGAGGAGTTTGTTCAGCAGATATTGTGCTGTGTTTCTCCATCCCACTGTCATTGTGCCGTCTTCCTGCCGTAGCGTGCTTAATGCCAATGGGGTCTTTATTTTTTCTGTCAGGATCTTGTATTGTTCCCCCCAGATATTCTGTTGTGTGTGTGTGGTGAAGTAGCTCTCCCAATGTTGTTTCCTGGTCTGAAATAATGTCTTTTTGAAGAGTTCTTTGGCTTCCCTATATGCAGCTAGTCTTAGTAGTTTGTCTCTTTGTATCCATGTCCTCTGGTATAGTTTTCGTTTCCTTGTCATGTCACGTTTGAGTCTGGTTAATTCGTCTGACCATGGTGTTTCCCGTTGTTTGCTGTGTGTGTGCGTAGGTATTGCTGTTTCTTGTGCTGTTTGGATGATTTGTGTCAGTTTGTGTGCTCTGTAGTCCACGCTTCCGTGTATGTTGTATATATTCTCATTTTGAACAATTTGTTGTAGTCTGTCCCAATTCGCTCTTTTAAAGTTGAAGTGTGTTGTATTGTGTGTGGTGCGATAATTGGTTGGTTGGTTGGTTGGGGAAGGAGACCAGACAGCGTGGTCATCGGTCTCATCGGATTAGGGAAGGATGGGGAAGGAAGTCGGCCGTGCCCTTACAGAGGAACCATCCCGGCATTTGCCTGGAGCGATTTAGGGAAATCACGGAAAACCTAAATCAGGATGGCCGGACGCGGGATTGAACCGTCGTCCTCCCGAATGCGAGTCCAGTGTCTAACCACTGCGCCACCTCGCTCGGTGGTGCGATAATTGTTTGTTGTGAGACTTATTTCTATTATGTTGTGATCACTTGTGGTCAGAGAGTCGTGTATGGTCCATCTTTGCAGTCGTCCTAATGTTCTGTCATTCGCCAGAGTAATATCGATTTTGGTGGCAGATCCGCCTGGACCTCTGTATGTAGGTGTAGGTCCGTCTTCATTTATAATATGTAGTTGTGTCTCCTGTATGACGTCGTTGACTTTCCGTCCTCTGTCGTCCGTTCTGTCCGAGTGCCATAGTGTGGATTTAGCGTTGACATCTGCACATATAATTAGGTTCTTATTTCTAGAGTATTCAGCAATGTCTTGTATCATATGTAGGTACGGCTCTATGTCGTCACTGTACTGTGCGTATAGTGATGAGACCACCCATGTGTCTCGACCCTTAGTTATTTCTGCTGTGGCCAGGTACTACGTAGCGGGGCGGCGCGCGGCCGCGGCCTTGAGCCTGTTCCCACAAATGATGTGAGGCAACGTGGGAAGTCCGTCCGAGGCGGGCCGGGCCTTATCTGCGCGCTCGGCTCGTAATGGCCCGCTTGCAGGCAGGGAGGCGACGGCGCGGCGGCAGGGTCTTTTGCGACACACTGTGTTGACGACGGCGGACGCGTCGCAGTGCTTCGCATTGACCCCACGTTACTTTCGTAAAAGAAAATAACATACGAAAGGGCACATTATGCACTGGAATTGTTACACGTAACGTGAAATTAGCCCAAAAACATCGAGCTGAAGTTTACCGCACAGGTTACTTTTCGGTGCGTTAATTGTTTTTCCTGTTCAGATGATAGAAGGGGCGTCAACTGCATTAAACGTTTGCTCTCGCTTACAAAATACATCACCTCCGCACTCTCGCTCACTCGCGTCAGTTGAGCCAGTACGGAAAGCTTCACCTCTTCTGCTGCGACACTGCTGCTTTACGAGCTGTGCATCTCGGTCCGGGGCAGGATCGGCGGGGACCCTCCCGGAGTAAGGTTGGCCGTAAGCCCGCCTGTCGGTCCGCGCGACGAACCTCCCGCAGGCGTGTTCTCCGCCGGCCGGCTGCCCTGCTGGAAGCTCCGTGACAGCTCCTGCCCTGTCTTTCTCGTGTCCCTCTAAGGTCCTCTGTACCGGCCGAGATGGAGCCCTGTTTGGCATCTGACGTCGCCGCCTACAGGACTCCAACTCTCACACAGAGCCCTTCAACACACGGGACGAAACAAGAATCTGAAGCAGCCACCAGCCGATCTGCAGTCTTTCTCAAACGATTCTAAAGGAACTATCACGAAAAAAAAAAAAAAAAATTCTCGCACGTCTAGATCGACACTCGGCAAGCTGACTGACGGTGTGCGGCCGGAGGGTACGTATTGAAATTTCGTTTGTCAGCTTCGTGGCGAACTGCATGTCATTTTGTTAACGGTCGTAATTATTGTGGTATTTTGAGTTTAAGTAAACCACTGCAAGAAATTTTAAAAGTTTTTCTCGAAACATACGGGTCACAATGAATTTGCATTTGGTGCATGTTGTCATACATTGCAGTGTATAAAATGCACGTAACATATTGAATTAGTCTGTAAATGGGGAAAGATGTCGGTATCTGTTGCCAATCTCTAGAAAATGCACTGTACGTACAGCACTGCATTCTGGCGAAAAAGCTAGAATGAAGCATTCGTAAATTCGTTGTATCTGATAAACGGTTGGACTTACAGAAAGATGATTTTGGCAAATGATAGCGTGCAATGAGAAGAGTAATTTGCCACATGATTAATATGCGAGACTTGAAAATCTACCACGATTTCGAGCTGAACAATGGAATAATTTAATTTTTAAGGGCAGTTGGTAGCTTATGAAACGAAAGTTACTGTGAGTTTTGCAACAGTATAAGTGAAGAAGTTTTATACCGAGAATGAGGCTTTTGGTAACCTTTCTTGTCCTCAATTGCTGGTTTAATAATACACTGTTTCAGGAGTCTGTCGCAATTTCAACTTGATTATAATATTACTGAGAAGAATGTTTGTGATTTATACTATGTTTTCGCAAAAGAAACCAATTTTAGCATGAAAAGAAGTTACTTATTAGACAAAGCTCGTGACTGATAACGGCTCCCTGATGAAGAGAAGGCAATAAGAAGTCTGGGGAAGATAAACTGCTACCTCTGATGAAATTTTCATTGAATTCTGTACCTAAGTTTATTCTTAATAGTGAATGATTGGCATTCATATCTGCCAAAAGATTTTACTTCTGTATGTCAGCGATCTGAGAAACATTATAACATTTCAGTTTGCAGACTCCTGTCAACTACCTGTTAATACGTAAACAGATTATCAATATTTTTGACGAACTAAAAGATGTTTGTGGTGGTAAAGTACAATCTCCTCTCTGTAGAGGGATAGGAAGTAAAAGATGAACAAATGAAGCTGTGAGAAATACAAGAATCGTATTTTTAACCGAATAGTTTGTTTAAAATATTTTGAGAAAGACTGCAGATAGAGCACCTTGCTAGTCACGCAGTCGTGCGAGCCGCGTCGTCCTCTCGGCAGATCTTAAACCGCGTGAGAGCCAGGGCGGCGAGGTAGCCCTTCCCCCTCCAACAGCCGGACGGGCAACCGAGCAGACCTGCGGCAAACCGTGCTGCGCGCGGGGACTTGCTTTACATCGCCTCCCCTCCCCACCCCTTACAACCCAGCTCACCACAACGAGCATGTGGCCTAAGAGACTGCAACGAGCACCAGAATGGCTGGGTTTTCGTCAGAAAACCACCTTCTGTACTGGCGCATTTCCTCGATTTCTTGCTGTTTCACATGCTATTAGTACCAACATCGTATAAGAACAACAGAGATGCCAGTTAGTATGTGTATTTCTCTCCATTAACTGCCCCATCTATTGTATCTGCTGAAGTGCTGATCAGTTAAATTGTTACGCACAAACAGTATTCGGGAAAACAATTCAACTGATTAATTAGTTATGGTAGAAAATACTTCTGAAAATATTTCGTAACGATACGGAATCATCGATTATGGTACGGTTAACGAAAGCACAAAAAACTGATTACAAGCAAGAAAGACGACTGTATATAAAAATATTTGAAATGAACTATCTTCCCCCTTATGCTTGCAAATATGAATTTCTTCACAAAAACCTGAAGACAGCGGTCTCTCCCTGCCGAGTCATCTTTAGCTCGTTGAGTTTCTCAAATACGCCTGACGGAAACGATAATTTGCTTTCTAGGAGAGATTGGCATTCGGCAGCGTTGTGAGGTAAAAACAGTGTAATTGATTTTTTAGCTCGGAGAGCTGTTTCAAATATCGTATCCTTGATAGCCATCGCTCTTCCAAAAGTTCTGAAAGTGTGCTGAAATTCGATACCATATCGTAGAAATTTACGAAAAGATGACTGTTAAGTGGGCGATTTTTAACGGGATTGTTAACTCCCTGTTATACAGTATTCGCAAATTTTCTTAGCCAGTAAATTTTCTGAATGAACGACGCAATGAGTGAAAGTACTGGGACCGCTGCTTGGAAATTCGTCGTAGACGTAGAATATAGAAATTCTTTTCCTCATTAACGTTGCACTGTCTGTACATATTTCAACAAATTTATTCCATTTCGAGGCAATTTAATTGAAAAAGTAGTTAACTCTTGGAAAAATGTTATTAGTTTCAATATCGCCCACTAATTACTGACGAAATAGTCCGTGTGCACAACCTCAGCACGTTAGAACCTGAGATATGAGTGCGCCTGCGCAAAATGTGTGGCGTCAGTCGATTTGTGCACAGAACCGCAAATTTAATTGTTGCAGTAAGCTGCGCACATTCGTCATTTCTAATTTCCTCACTACGTACAAGTTTCGGTTGCTGCAAGCTCCGCTTATCATTGATTCCGAGGACGCTGGTGACTAAGCGAACTCCACGAGTCGCTCCGCGGTATCTGCTCGTGCAATTCTAATGGAGACTGGGTCGAGTACGATGGAAGTAGGCAAAGGGACAGCGAGCATTCCTTCCGAATTTCTAAAATCATTGGCGGCAGGGGCAACCAATTATTATTTATATGGTTATGTAATTTACCGTATAGAAAATATATGTCAGGAGACGTACCGTCGGACTTGTGAAAGAAAATCGTGCATGGAATACCGAAGATAGCAAACGCATCTTAAGATCTCGTAGATCCCAGTTACTGCCAAAAATAATATGCAGGAGAAAGGACGAGAAAATCGAGAATTTATTAGATAAATATCAGTCTGTGTCTGGAACCATCAAAGGCGCGAGGGAGACAGTTCTGTAATTGTGCTCGATAATGAAGGCACGGTGCGTGTCGATGGTTGTGCGGCGTGCTGGGGCGAATGAGGACCAGGAAATCCCGGGTTGTTTTTACCAGTTATGTACGGTGTACCCACCACAGCACAAATTCGATTAGGTTTCTGCTAAACCGACTGATTTTGCCAGTTTTTCCCGCAACAGGTACACCTCGATTTCACAAAAGCTGACGCCAGCAGTTAGCGCGGTCTAGACGACAGAGCTGGCGGGCTGACTCACGTCCGCCGCGCCCCACTTCCGCAGCCTTCACGGGCACGTCTCTGTCCTCCAGGTGCTAAGCCTTTCGACGACGTCGGCATAGCGCGCGGAGAAGTCCGACTCACAAAGCGGAACAAGTGTTTGAGAATGCCCTCGGCGCGTGTCTGGGCGATTTGGGTGGAGTGAAGTGAACGTCAAGGTGTGCAGATAGCGCGACGTGACCTGACAGCCAGTGCGGCGTTCGCCCTCAGAGCCAGACTGTCGCCTTTCAGCTGCCGCAGACCGCCTCTGCATGAGTCGGACGACGCGAGCCGCACTGCAACTCGGTCAACACCAATCCCGCCTGTTCCTTGCTAATCGCTAATACAATCTTAATTGCTTTTCCAAACGTCGAGCGGTGTAGTTCGTTAATACTGAAACTCCGTGTTTCGGAGGCTTTGTAAGGCACATTACTTAAACGTCGTACTTCTCAAAGGCGAGGAAGACGTGCGCCTACAAAACGGGCTGCGGCTGCTTTCATCATTAAATAAATTACTCAGAGAGATGACATGAAAGACGATTCTTAGACTTAGGTTTGTAACTATCACACGCAAAAGGCTGAACTGTCTGGGAAATACTCCTGTGTGGTAACGTTGTCTCAAGTGCGGGCTGGCAAATTAACCGAAATACGAACTGAACTCACGTTCAAGTCAGTGTTCTGACCGTACACTTATGTACTCCAAAGAATGTTTTCTCTTGAGAGGTAAGTGTGCTGCCCTTGTATTCTTCGCCATACGCATTTTATTTTTCTAATTTAAGTGATACTTAAATCTGTGAAGATTTATCACGACAAATAAGAGAGATATATCCCGAAGGTTTGAAAACAGGGTCCATATTTATCCGTTGTTAATAATACGTAACACACTTTCACACTAGAACAATGTTTGCGGTATGAAAAGGAGTATGTCCTTGTCTCTTTATACTTTCCGTCATTTTCGGATCGAGCTGGTTGGCGGAATGGAAAGACACTGCACTCTTAATTCGTGAGGACGTCGGTTCAGATCCCCGACTCACCAACTAGATTTAGATTTTTATATAATGCATTACAAACCATCAGCTGTACCAGGTTTCGGTTCATAAAACCATCATCACTGGAAACTTAGCCGGAAAGTGGTGATTTACACGTACGTATCGGTACAATGGCACTTTAAACTTGCTTCTGTTTTGACTTTAGCCGGCCGCTGTGGCCGAGTGGGTCTACGCGCCTTCAGTCCGGAACCGTGCTGCTCCTACGGATCGCATGTTGGAATCGTGCCTCCTGCATGGATGTGTGTGACGTCCTTAGGTTAGTTAGGTTTAAGTAGTTCTAAGTTCTAGGGTACTGATGACCTCAGATGTTAAGTGCCATAGTGCTCAGGGCCATTTGAACCATTTTTGACTTTCCCAGTATTTGCTAATCATTACAGCAACTTGTGACAAAGTACTTGACAGCTTTAGACTATTGCTTCAAGAAAATCGTAGACTCGTGGTTATGCGAATGACGCGATGGTTCCTCGAAAAGGACTCTTTTATTGTTAGTTTTGTTTAAGGTATGATTTTGTTCATAATTTATATTTTCCTTTGTTGTTTTGTGCCCATTTCGTCCCCCATCCTCGACCAGCTCAATCCTGTGATCCGTGTGTGATGATCTGTCCCCCCGCCGATGGTACTTTAAACCATAAAATTTCTTCTTCCTGCCGCAATTTTTGTCCCTCTTAATCACTACCCAGCCCCACAGACCAGTAGTGTACAGTAATTTGTTACCTCGCTCCGATTTTGGTCAGGAAAGCGAGTTCGATATTTCGTGAATCTTTTGCATGAATATAACGTGCAGGGCGATACTTGCTTCGTTTCGTAGTCGTGTTTCAGGGTGTGGCCGCAGTAATGGAGAGCACAGCTGTGGGCCCTTCCCGCGTTCGTTCGGACGCTGCGCAGCCCGCAGTGCACGAGGCCGCAGTACAGGCGCACTGCGAACACTCTCGTCTGGAGGAAGCGCGCGGCTGCCCTGGTGTCCGCTCCGCGAGCAGGCCGTCCGGACTCTGCTGCAGCACGGCTTCGGGCCCGGCTCGGCTTGCTGTCGCGAACGGCGTCTGTCTCGCGTCGTTATGACGGAAGCATTGGGTACACTCACCAACGTGGCACTCGCAGGTGGAAGGGAAGAGGCTGGACGAAAACGTGCAAACACCGGACACGACGTATTGCCATACGGTGGGGGAAATCCGTTGGTATTCCAAACAACTTTCAGTCGTCTCAGAATGCATACACACACATCCATTGTGCAAAGTAATGCTAGCGTTACATCCGCTATCCAACAGTGCAATAAACACGTCATTCCTGAAATTTTCCCGGCGTTAAGATATTCTATGAAGTTTTGGAATTGCAGCCGGATTACGTCGACTTCTTGTCACGATGTTTCTGCTGAGAACGATTCAGTCATCTACAGGTGAGTGGTTTGGCCAGGAAATGACATCGCTACGTTTATACCAAAAATTGGCGCGGAGACTCGTGCGCAAAGGCAGCCACTACACGAGCGACCTCTGTTGAGTTTTGCGTCCCCTTCGAATATTGCTCCAGCTATGGCGCATAGGCGCATGCTTAATGGTGGTACTAAATGCTCGCTCTCTTTCATAGTGCGCACTCACAAAGTTCAAATTCAGATGCCAGAATTAATAAAAGTATCTGTCGTTGGACGTGTCATTAGCCATAAAATCTTTTCTCCCTGGAGAAATTAAAGAAATTACGGGGTCCCTCGCCTTATTAAGTAGAAAGCCGCCATCACGTTTGAGACCTTCCGCCAGACGTATTTCCACTGATTCCGTAATAATTCAGTCTCAGAAGGATCTCGTCGTGGCCAGGATTACTGTGCCAGGAAAACCTTTGGAGTGTCCTGTGGAGATACGATGCTCTCGACTACGGCTGTCTCACTAGGCTGCGATGGGCGAGTGTGGCGTCAATTTCGACGTATCTCTCACCTGACCAGTGTAGGCTTTCCACAGTGGCAAGATAGTCTATAGATTCGGACTCTTCGCGATTCCAGTTCGTCCTTTGTGGACGGTCTATTTAGGTGGGTGGAAGATTCTGCGTAATTTCGACGAAATATTACCGACATAAGGGAGGAATATTAGCTCCATCAGCGCGCATTCCGAGAGAGAGCGAGCATGTAGTATCAGAATTCCGCAAGCGCTTGCGCGCCATAGATGGAGCAATATTTAAAGAGGGCGCGAAACTCGACAGAGGTTGTTCACGTACTGGCTGCCTTTGCCGACGAGTCTTCGTACCAAGTACTGGTACAAAGTTAACGATGTGAGCTAGTAATATCCAGTCCAAAACACTCACCTGAAAATCGCTGAATAGTTGTCTTCCGAAATATCGTGGCGAGGAGTCAACGTAATGCCGGAACTTCATGCAAAGTGAAGTAAACAATTGACAGGTATTTCCTATATGCTGACTAACGGCGAATGACACACATTTGAACAAATCTCACCCACTGGCAACCAGCGAATTAAACACAATTACATAAATTGTATAAGTACACGGCGAATTCCAGATTCCAGATCTTCACAAAGAAACAAGCAATCGAATAACAACATGAGGCCGCAAGGTAACGATGATCGAGGTGGACAGCTACCAAGCAGCCTTGTCTCCAAAGTAGACCACAAAGACTCAGAAATATTGAGACCTGGTGGCTGCAGTGGCCACAGGAGATGCGACAGTTCATCCTCGTGCCCACAGAATCAGTGCTGGACGGTGAGAGGAGACCACGGGCGCTGTCGTCTCGGAACACGGCAGCACCGTTGCGGGAAGGACCTGATTGCGACATAATCCTCGGCAGTAGTGCGACCTCGCGGAGTAACCGCGGGGACCACCCAGTAGCACGACCTCACTGTCCAAAACGTCACAGGACCCGCGCCCCGACAGCGAGCAATTTGCATCGTAGGCTCAGGACGGCGTACTCCAGACGCGAACTCTGCGAGAAATTGGAAACAGTGTGAAACAGCACCCATCCGCCAAATTACATTCTTCCATTGCTCCGTCGTCCATCTGTTGTGCCTTCGGCATAACATTTTCCTGTTACAGGAATTTGCGTCACTGATGAGTGGTTTTGGAATTCAACCTCGCCCTACCATTCCCTTCTTACGGAGTCCCCTTCGTGTTGTTTTGGTGCTGTCAGAGTTTGCGATGCGACATGCAGTTCTGCAGCGACTTTTGGACGTAATTTGCGGTTTATCCATTACATTTAGATGTAGATGCAAATTTGGTAAAAAGCTAAACATTTGCTTGAAATCATCCGCTGGTACCTGTCATGCTGCCATCGTCAGGTGCATGAGTGTTACACTACCTGATGAATGTGCGTTTCGATACTCGACTACTGTGGTGCCGACACATCAAAATACAGTCGCACGTCCACGCCTCTCTTCGATTTCGCTGTGTTTCAACAGCGTCGAACGACCTCCACTGGTCTGATGCAGCTCTCCACGCTGCTCCATCCTGCGCTAGCCTGTTCGCCTCCGAGCAACCACTGCAGCCTGCTCACTGCGACCACCCCTTCTCCCCGACACACACATCCCTCCATTAGCAGACTGACGACTCCTTCACGGCTCGGGATGTCTCCTATCAAACGACTCCTCCTTTTAGGCAAGTTACACGGCACATCTTCTTTTCTTCCAAATTCGACTCAGTACCTCCTCATTGTTTACTTACTTATTCGAATAATCTTTCTGCAGAATACGATAAATCAACTTCGCTTTTGCTTCTTTATGTTTAATTGTCAGTGCTCCCAGACTTACTTCATTTTTCGAGAATGTCTTCTCTTTTTTCCGTGGCCTACTTCCTTCCACTTGCAGCCATCTTCCTTATTTGCAATCCTGCCTTTTGTGGTGCTTCTTTATAAGCATTCTCTTATCTATTACGTCCATTCTAATTTCAGTGTTTTTCACATCACTTTCATGTCAGTTTCAGTTAACTATGTGGGTTTCGATATTTAGCTGCTTAGTAAGTTGAAGATTTCCATGGCTAGTCTGTTGTTATCCATTGGTATATGTGACCACTAAACTGTAGTCCTCTTTTCCTCATTGTAAGTTAGCTTTTCCTTTTGTCAACAGAGCTCTCTAGTTGATCTTAATTTCAGTTCAACATTGCTATTACTTCTAGGTCCCAGTATTTGCTAAAAATTCTTCATTCAACTTTTTTCAGTTTTTCAAGGTCCTCAAATATTGTTGTTCTAAGTGTTTCTGATACATCAATATTTCAAGATGTACTAATGTTTGGTAATTATTTTTGTGTTTCAAGACAAAAGATTTTTTTGCGACGTTTGCTTTATCAAGTACTCTATTTTCTATTGCTGTTCTTTTATTTGTATTCCTCCATACGCAATCTCGTAGGTGTTTAAAAGTTTGTGGAAATATTGTGTTCTTATGAATGGTGCCGCCGACATGTTGCCACTATTGCTTCGACTAAGCTACGGAAGTTTGGCTGGGAAGCCCTTGCACATCCTTCATTCAGCCCCGATCTCTCCCCTTGAGATTTACATATTTTTGGAGCTATGAAGAGACACATTCGTGGCCGTCTTTTTGTTTTAGACGAGGAGGTACACGCCTGGGTATAATCGTGTTTCCGTAGGCAACTGCAAATTTTTTCCACGAAGGCCCGAAACTTTGTAGATAAAATAAAGAAACTTATACCATCGTTCAGTAAGGAATTTGTTTTCAATTACGACCAATCGGGATTTGGCGAGGAAATGCATATAAACAAACACTGGAAATTAGAGGTATCAAGAGAACTGTACAAACATCAACTGACATCAGTGCTTTAACGTGTACAATTATGCCGAATGTTTATCTGGATGGTAAATTATTTGGAAAATTAGCTATTCTGTTCCGAGAAGTTGGAGGTACCCTCCCCCCCCCTTGATGCTTTCTCGTGTGAGTGACCTTGCAAGGGCAGTATGGAATATTTACTATAGTTGGTCGAAATAACTTGCTTTTGATTGATTCCTGGTCTGCATTTAAAAACCATACTCCTTTAGAACAAACTATCCCTCTTGAAAAGTGTGTGGCATTGTAATCCATACCACCTGGAACTATTGGATAAATTCAGCCTCTGAATGTTTGTTTGTTTTTTTTTCCCGTGCTTACACAACTGCGCTATCTGCAGCTACGTCTGAGAGGGTAGCCACTTGCTCGACAAGCTCCGCGACACACCGGTTCGCATTCGGTTCCATCCACCCCATCACATTCCACCAGCTACCACCACCCCATTACACCAATATCAATGATTCTATATGCAGTCTTCAGATGATGAAGAGACTGAATTAATGTATGATGAGATAAAAGAAATCGTTCAGATATTTAACGGATTCGAAAATATAATAGTCATGGGAGACTGGACTTCGATACCAGGAAAATGAAGGGAAGAAAAAATAGTAGGTGAATATGGACTGAGGGGAGGGGGGGGGGGGGAGAAATGAAAGATGAAGCCACATGGCAGAATTTCGCACAGAGCATATTTTGATCACAGCTAACACTTTATACAATGGTAAGTCAGAGACTTCGGATCCAGATTTTAAATTACATGACATTTCCTGGGGCAGATGTGGACTCTGAACACAAATTAATAATTATGAACTGCAAATTAAAACTTAAAAAAACTACAAAAAGGCAGGAATTTTAGGACACGGGACCTGGATAAACTGAAAGAACCAGAGTTTGTAGAGGGTTTCAGATGGAGGATTATGGAACGATTGACAAGAACAGGCGAAAGGAACACAGAAGCTTTGAGAGGCAGCAGAGGATCAAGTACGTAAAAAATCGGGGCTAGTAGAAATCCTTGAGTAATACAAGAGATATTGAATTTCATTGATGAAAGGAGAAAATAAAAAAAATGCGGTAAATGGAGCAAGCGGCAAGGATGCCAAACGCGTCAAAAACGAGATCGACAAAGTTCAAAATGGCCAAACGGGAATGACTAGAGGACAAATGTAAGGGTGTAGAGGCATCTGTCACTAGGGGTAAAACAGATGCTGCCTATAGGCAAATTAAAGAGACCTTTGGAGAAAAGAGAACAAGCAACATGAATATCAAGAGCCCAGATGGAAAATCAATCTTAAGCAAAGAAGTGAAAGCAGAAAGATGGAAGCAGTATATAGAGGGTCTATACAAGAATGACGTACTTGAGGGCAATATTATGGAAATGGAAGAGGACGTAGACATAGATGATATAGGAAATATGATACTGCGCGAAGAATTTGACAAAGCACTGAAAAACCTAAGTCGAACCAAGGCTCGGAGAGTAGACAAAATTCAAATAAGAGCTACTGACAGCCTTGGGAGAGCCAGCCCCGACAAAACTCTTCCATCTGGTGAGCAACATGGATGAGACAGAGGAAATACCCTCAGACTTCAATACGAATATAATAATTCCAATCCCAAAGGAAGCAGGAGTTGACAAGTGTAAAAATTACCAAACTATCAGTTTAATAAGTCACGGTTGCAAAAATAGTAACACGAATTCTCTACAGAAAAATGGGAAAACTCTTAGAAGCCGACCTCAGGGAAGATAAGTTTGGATTCTGGAGAAATGTAGGAACAGGCGAGGCAATACTGACTCTACTTATCATAGAAGATAGGTTAAGGAAAGGCAAACTTACGTTCTAGGGTTTGTATACTTAGAGAAAGCTTTTGACAATGTTGACTAGAATACTCTCTTTCAAATTCTGATGGTGTCAAATACAGGGAGCGTAAGGCTGTTTACAATTTGTGCAGAAGCCAGATGGCAGTTACAAGAGTCGATGGGCATGAAAGGGAAGGAGTGGTTGGGGAGTGAGTTAGACAGTGTTGTAGCCGATGTTATTAAATATGTATACTGAGCAACCAGCACAGGAAACAAAAGAAAAATTTGGAGTAAGAATTAAAGTCCAGGGAGAAGAAATATATTTTGAGGTTCGCCGATGACATTGTAATTCTGTCTGAGACAGCAAAGGACTTGGAAGAGCAGTTGAACGGAATGGATAGTGTCTTATAAGGAGGATATAAGATGAATATCAACAAAAGCTAAACGAGGATAATGGAATGTAGTCGTATTAAGTCGGATGATGCTGAGGGAATTAGATTAGGATATGAGACACTTAAAGTAGTAAAGGAGTTTTGCTATTTGGGGAGCAAAATAACTGATGATGGTCGAAGAAGAGAGGATATAAAATGTAGACTGGCAATGGCAAGGAAAGCGTTTCTTAAGAAGAGAAATTTGTTAACATCGAGTATTGATTTAAGTGTCAGGAAGTCGTTTCTGAAAGTATTTGTATGGAGTGTAGCCATGTATGGAAGTGAAACATGGACGATAAATAGTTTAGACAAGAAGAGAATAGAAGCTTTTGAAATGTGGTGCTACAGAAGAATGCTGAAGATTGGATGGGTAGATCACATAACTAATGAGGAGGTATTGAATAGAATTGGGTAGAAGAGAAGTTTGTGGCACAATTTGACGAGAAGAAGGGACCGGTTGGTAGGACATGTTCTGAGGCATCAAGGGATCACAAATTTAGTATTGGAGGGCAGCGTGGAGGGTAAAAATCGTAGAGGGAGACCAAGAGATGAATACACTAAGCAGATTCAGAAGGACGTAGGTTGCAGTAAGTACTGGGAGATGAAGAAGCTTGCACAGGATAGAGTAGCATGGAGAGCTGCATCAATCCAGTCTTCCAACTGAAGACCACAATAACAGTATGCATTCTTTAAGAGTGGATACCTACCTGCACTCGCAAGGGATTTGCCTTCGATCTTATGGTTACTGTGGTACGCCATTTTTCATCCGGTGTTCGTGGTAAAAGTTAATGGTTTTGATCACTTCTTGAATGTCGACGATATCCATTTTGTGATGTGTTATACGTAAATCCCATAGAAGGTTGATCTTTGGAATCCCAGACCTCATTTTCTAGTAGCCTCCTGCTGCACAATATATTTCGTGTCATAATTGCAAACACAACGCTTTGAAATGAGCCTTAATAAAGATCGAACTTGCGACCTCACACTCGAGGGGTTCGCCGCCAGAGCATCGTGGGTGGACAACGTTACAGTGCTGGTGACACTACTTGGCAACAAGTGTCGATATACTCAAAGTATTGGCGGGCCAACTGGCTTCCTCGGAGAACATCCATTGATTTCGTTTGTCTCGAAAATTCTGGGCGTAGTACATCGTGCTGCTGCAGGTCCGTACAGTAAAACAGCCAGCGAGGCAGCCGCGCAGCTGGCAATCACGACGAGCTCTCGTGAGCTGGGCGCCGACCGTGTGTGGCGAGTGGCCGCTGTTAGGAGCCGGCAGTGTGCTTCACTTTCCGCGAACTTGGGCCCTTCACTTGGCACGACATCCTGCGGGGCGTGGCATACAGAGCGGTTAGACAAGAATGCGCACGCACCGCGAGAAGTGCAGGCTTCGCAACAAATGCAGATGCTAGCCGCGCCTGAGGCATGCCTTCAACACGTCCCGAGTGTCGGCCGTCGTCAGAACAGTGTTATGTCACGTCTGAATGCACTATTTCGGAGCACGTGGGCGAATTGTCGGTGCTAGTGTGGTGGGTGCTTCCGTAACCGAGGTAGCTGAAGTGCTCCATGTTTCACAGGCACCGTATCGACAACTTATACCGCATATAGGAAAAGTGGAAAAACTTCATCTGGCAAGTTACAACGCGAACGAAAGTGTGGGTCGAATGGTCGTGACAGACAGTCACTGAAGAGGATCGAGACGAAATATAAGATCTTCAGAGGAGGAAGTTGGTGATTTCAATTTCCTAAGAAGATTCCGCCGCAACGCAAATCGCTTTCGTTTTAATGATGTCTATCCTGAATCCTGTATCGTGTCAGTGACACTCTCTCTCCTTTTCGCTGTAATGCAAAACGTGCTGCTGTTCTTTGACCTTTTCTCGATGTACTCCGTTTATCGTATCTGGTAAGGATCCCAGGCCGCGCAGCAGTACTCCATAAGAGGACGGAGAAGTGTAGTGTGGACAGTCTCTTTAGTACATCTGTTACATTTCCTAAGTGTTCTGCCAAAAAAACGCATTCTTTGGTTTGCCTTCTCCACAACATTTTGATGTGGTGTTGCAAATTTATCTTGTTCGTAATTATAATTCCTAAATATTTAGTTGAATTTGTGGCCTTTAGATTTGATCGATTTACCGTGTATACGAAGCTTAATGGATTACTTTTAGCACTCATGTGAATGACCTCATGCTTTTAATTATTTAGTGTCAACTGACAATTTTCGCACCATACAGATATCTTTTCAAATCCTTTCGCAATTTGTTTTGATATTCTGATGAGTTTACGAGACGATAAACGACAGCGTCATCTGCAAACAACATAAGACGGCTGCTCAGATTGTGTCCTGAGTGGTTTTTATAAATAAGGAACAGGAGGGCCTATAACATTATCTTGGGGAACGCACAGATAACTTCTGTCTAACTCTATGACTTTCCCTCAGTTACTACCAACTGTGACCCCTCTGACACGAACTCACGAATCCAGTAACATGACTGAGACAGTATTTCTATGGAATATCGCAATTTCGCTACAAGCCGCTCGTGTGATACACTGTCAAAAGACTTTTGGAAGTATGTAAATACGGAATCAATTCGAAATGCCTTGACAATAGCACTCAACACCTGGGGTGTAAACTAGCTCGTGTCCGTAGAGTTGTAATACGAGTACTGCACGTGCACCCCGGGTAACGCTAAATGAGATAGAACGAATAGGCAGCCAGACCAGATATTGGATGTCCTGGCTAGAAACATGCAGACAAATCAAAATCAAAAAGCTTTAAAAAATGGACCTTTTCAGAATCAGTTGATTAAAAAACTTAACCCTTCAATCCGAGTATACCATTTAAACATAGAAAGAATTAGCCGAGTTAAAGCGATTACCTATCTAAACTACTTGTAGATAATGATATTAACGTAGTTCTAATCCAAGGAGCACATGCTCTAACTATGGAAGACCTGCTCAAAAGAGGTAGTATCCATGGCTACGAACTCATGGGTGCTACTTATCATAGTGTATATTGTGTTGCCACCTACGGAAAGAGCAGTATCGAGCATGCTAGTCTCATTTCGACAAATACAGAAAATGAGATCCATTATGTCTACACAAGTGGAGGAGACCTTTGTGGATACTATCTACAAGCCACCAACTATGCCGTGGCCGCTGGATGTACTGCCAATTACTGCCCACTCACCGATTTATGCTGGAGACTTTAATAGTCACCACAGTCACTGGAACTCTGCGCGTCACAGTGAGTGCGGTATTGCGCTTAACGACTGGGCTGAAGTGGAAAAACTACGCCCGATTTATGAAGCCAAGGATTTGGGAATTTTCAAATCGGCCGTTTGGCGAAGAGATTACAACCCGGATCACTGCTTTGTGTCCCGGGACTGCAGAGGGCACCCAGTGCCTATGTCCAAAGAAGTCATACCTAATTTCCCACTCAGCCAGCACAGGCCAGTAATCCTCGATATGGAGCTCTCTGTCGCAATAGCGACATCTGTACCGCGACCCAGATGGAATTTCCGCAGGGCTGATTGGCGGTATCTTATTGACCACCCAGATAAATATATGTTTTATTCCACCAGAGCCAAAAAACTACCCTCGATTCGTCGAGGCTGGCCCTGTGCTGCTATGAAGTTCATCCTTCGTGGGTACAGCAAGGAATATATACCAGGCTGGAATGAACATTATGGACATCTGTATGAACAGTTATAGCGAAACTGACGGCGGCGGTATTGCAGACGAGCTCCTCGAAAGTCTCCGCCCTGCTAAAAGAGTACGATGGTGTGAGGTGGCGGAAAATGTAGACTTCACTCATTCAAGCAGAAAGGCACGGAGCCTTCTGTGTAAGCTTGTCGGAGCCTCCAATAAAAAAAAAATGGCTCTGAGCACTATGAAACTTAACTTCTGAGGTCATCAGTCCCCTAGAACTTAGAACTACTTAAACCTAACTAACCTAAGGACATCACACACATCCATGGCCGAGGCAGGATTCGAACCTGCGACCGTAGCGGTCGCACGGTTCAGGACTGTAGCGCCTACAACCGCTCGACCACCCCGGCCAGCTCGGAGCCTCCAATAAACACGGGCAGAAACCTGCTATTTCAGGTAACTAAATAGCTAGCCGTATAGTTGGAAACATCTAGATCATCCAGTGACAAACAACATACTTCCACAATAAAACAGGAACTCACTTCTTTAAAGCTCAGCGCCCAAAATAATGCACTTTCTCTCCACCATTTACACTGACTGAATTGGATGAGGCCTTGAAAGAAACTAAACATGGTAAATCGCCTGGTCTGGCTATTATAATAATTTCTGATAAACATGGGTAATGGCGGAAAAAATGGCTGGCCCGCTTCTTCTCCAACATACTAGATAGCGGATCACTGCCCAACGAGCTAAAGAGGTAAACCAGCTGACCGCCCGCAAAGCTACAGACCAATTTCCCTCGTGAGCTGTTCTTATACACTCTTCAAGACGCTCATCTATAACAGAATTAGCGGCTTCATTGTGGAACATATCCCACCTGAGCAAGCGGGTTTCAGCCCACAGAGAAATTGCTGCGTCCACGTACTGGCCCTAACAGCTTTTATAGAGACGTTTCCAAGAAAGCGTGAAGACACCTGTCGCGCTCGTAGATCTAACCGCGGCATATGACAGTGTCTGGACAGAAGGGATGGTATTCAAATTGCTAAAAACAATCCGATGCCGAAAAACTGTAACTCTCATCAACACCGTGATAAACAATAGATATTTCCGTGTTTACGTGGGAGAAAATGTGAGCAAAGAGAAGAAAAAGTAATGAATCTACCACAGGGCTCCGTCTTAGCACCACCATTATTCAACCTATATATCTCCGATCTCCCCAATACCAGGTCAACAAAATTCTGTTACGCGGACGATATGGCTTCTGCTTGTAAAACCAAGGACCTAGGACGAGCGGAGACAATTCTCACAGAAGATCTAGTCGTTATGAGTGCCTATTTAGCAAATGGCGACATAAACCCAGGACAAGTAAAACTGAAGTATGTACATTCCATCTGACAAACAAACAAGCTAATGCGGAGCTTAGAGTTAAACTTAACGGAAACACTCATTGCCATAAAAAGTACCCTATGTACCTTGATGTCATCCTCGCCCGCACCCTTTCGTATAGAAAACATCTGGAAAATACTGCTGCCAAGATAAAAACTCATAGCAATATTATTCAAAACTGTGTGGAATGACATGGGGAGGTTCAGCAGATACCTTCGCACATCATCTATTGTGCCGGTCTTCTCAGCAGCCGAGTATTGTGCCTAGTGTGGCTTAAGCAGCTGCCACACCAGTTTGATCGACGTGCAGTTGAACCACACTGTGCGGTTAATAACTGGGCAAATCCGACCAACACCGCTTTTTTGGCTTCCTGTGCTGAGCAACATATATCCGCCTGCAACCCGCAGAAGTGAGGCCTTGCTTAGGGAATACCGCAAGATAGAGGAGAACCTGGAATTACCCATACTGGACGACATACCAAGTTTACGACGAAATAGACACCGTTTAAGAAACTCACCATTACGGCAAGCAGAACCGCTAGATGCCAGTAATACCGGGGTGAGAGACCTGTGGACCACTCGTTTCAACTTATTGAGAATCCTGAAGAGTATGAGTGGTCCCGAGGTACACTATGTGATCAAAGGTATCCGGACACCTGGCTGAAAATGACTTACAAGTTCGTGACGCCTTCCATCGGTAATGGTAGTTATCACTCTCCACGGCATACGTTCAATCATGTGCTGGTAGTTTCGTGGGGAATGAATGTCAGCCGATTTTTCACGGACTGCTGCACAGAAGAGAGGTATCGATGTCGGTCGGTGAGGCCTGGCACGAAGTCGTGATTCCAAAACATCCCAAAGGTGTTCTATAGGATTCAGGTCAGGATTCTGTGCGGGCCAGTCCATTACAGGGATGTTATTATTGTGTAACCGCTGCGCCACAGGCCGTGCATTATGAACGGGTGCTCGATCATGTTGAAAGAAGCAAGAAGGTCCTTAAAACATGAATGTAGGCCTGTACTGTGATAGTGCCACCCAAAACAACAAGGGGTGCAAGCCCCCTCCATGAAAAACACGACCACACCATAACACCACCGCCTCCGAATTTTACCGTTGGCACTACATACGCTGGCAGATGACGTTCACCGTTCATTCGATATATTCGCCATACCCACACCCTGCCATCGGATCGCCACATTGTGTACCGTGATTCGTCACTCCACACAACGTTTTCCTCTCTTCAATCGTCCAGTGTTTATGCTCCTTACACCAAGCGAGACGACGTTTGGCTGTTTACCGGCGTGATGTGTGGTTTATGAGCAGCCGCTTGACCATGAAATCCAAGTTTTCTCACATCCTGCCTAACTGCCATAGTACTTGCAGTGGATCTTGATGCAGTTTGGAATTCCTGTGTGATGGTCTCGATAGATGTCTGCCTATTACACATCACGACCCTCTTCAATTGTCAGCGGTCTCTGTCAGTCAACAGACGAAGTCGAGCTATACGCTTTCGTGGTGTACGTGCTCCTTCACGTTACCACTTCACTATGACACCGGAAACAGTGGACCTAGGGATGTTCAGGAGTGTGGAAATCTCGCGTACAGATGTATGACACAAGTGACACCCAATCACCTGACCACGTTGGAAGCCCGTGAGTTCCGCGGAGCGCGCCATTCTGCTCTCTCACGATGTCTAATGACTACTGAGGTCGCTTATATGGAGTACCTGGCAGGAGATGGCAGCACAATGCACCTAATATGAGAAAGGTATGTTTTTTTGTTGGTATCGAGATATTTTTGGTCACATAGTGTCTAAATGCGATACTGCTGACACAGAACGTGACAGGAAACTGTGGGTCAAATTTGACGGAGTTCGTACTGGGCACTGACGATGCGCAGGCTCTCTTTACAAGTAGGGTGCTACAGGGTCTCCGATTTGTCAGTGTGGCACTGAAGCACAATAGAGATGAATGGCCCTTGTGTTCGTACTAGTGGATTTGGAGTGACCTCATGAAATCTGATGATAGGCTCTTTTATGGATTAGGAACCTAGATTTTGACATTTAGTTGGTTTTTATATGTAGTTTTGCATTGTCATATTCCTGTTATACTGTATATAGTATTACTAATGTTGGGTACCTGTAGTTTCAATCTGCATCTGAGCCGTACGAATTAATAAATAATAAGTAATACTTGTTCTCTGTAAAGAGGTAGTTGTATTTCAAAAGAACGACGTTTTCGAAATCCGAGTTGACTTTGTGTCAGTAGCCCTTTCTCTTCGCGGTGAAACAAGCTTGCATTAGTCAGACTCGGTGTAAAACCTACCGTGGCGCTCGAGCTGCCTTCGTGGGGTAAAGCCGAGAGAGGGGCCGCGTCCGTAGATGGTGACGCGGAGGCGACTCTGGGACGGTTCGTGGAAGAGCGCGCGCCGCCGGCCGTTTTAATTGGGGTAACGGCCGGCGCCGCTGGCCGCCAGTCCCGACCCTCACCGCCTGCCTGCCTGCCTGCCTGTCTGCTGTCCACTCCGCTCACGGCCTGGTCCAGTCGGGTAGCCGCACACTGCACTGTGTTCCGCCTTGTCCACTGTGTTCGGCTTTGTTCGTACCTGCTGCGGTATTTTGTCGTGCAAGCCACTGGCAGAGGGTGACTTTCTACTAGTGTACCACTATTACGTGCTCATTTGGCGTCGCGTGAAAGCTACTGCGACACTATACCCTAATTAATCTCTTTTAAGTCACTCTTATGACCCCTACCAGGGTGTACGTAGACCCCCATTTTAGTTCCTTAAAAGTCTGTTATGTAAGAGGAAAAAAAATCAATAACTTCCAATTAAATAGTCATCTTTTTACACACCGCAACAACAGTTTGGAATATCGTAGAGATTACTGCACTGACTTCTTATAGTACATCAATTGATGTTTGTCCGATACCTTAGTAACAAAGTAAACAAAAATCCTTCTGAAAGCAAGAACGATTTTCGTTTGTTACAAAAAATCGTTACAGAACAAAGCAGGCTCTCCCCTAAGTTTACATCTTGAAAACAAAAACAGTGAAAATCTTTGTCTCATCATGATGATCATCAGTCTTTTGTAGAATATGTCCTCCCCATACACGCGTGGGCTCTTCCACTCTGCAGGACGCGCTCTGGATGAGCTATCTAGGGGTTTGAGGTCCCGCTCCTCAGTGGCAGGTTCACTGAGGTCCTGAACATTGTCAGGTGGCTTCGGACGCTGTGAAATGGCCACATTCACCAGGTCCCGTGCACGTTCAATTTCATTCATCTCTGGGGACTGTGCTGGCCAATGCATTTGGTTGCTGTTCCAGCTTTGTAGATACTGAGACACTGCTAGAGGACGGTGCGATCTTGCATTGTCATCGACTCGACTAGGATGAAATTGTCGCCAACTTCACGTCTCTAGGGCCTTACATCCGTTTCTAGGACCTCTCGGAGGTATCGGGGACCAGTCAAATTGCCGTAGATGGGAATGAGAGGGGTCCGCTGTCTCATCATTACGGCCGCCCAGAACGTTACGCTTCCACCTGGAAACGATGGACGTCCTGCTCATGTCGGAGTTCCTGGTGTCGTCTAGAGCTTCTCCAAACCCTAACACGTCTACTGTGCAGTCGCAAACCGGTCCTGGTCTCCTCAGCAAACGTGACATTACTCCAATCTGCAAATGCTCCAATGCTGATGTGTAAGAGCCCACGTCCTTCGATTGCGTCGGTTCCGTTGGTTCTGTACAAAACTTCTCACTGGTGTTCTGGAATGAAGAACACCCTGATGCAACCTTCTACGCACTTTTGCGTTTGAGATACGAATCCCTGTTACCCGGAGAGACTCATTTCCACTGTTTCTGGCAGTTGCCGACAGCTGGCGAAAACGATCCTGCCTTGGTGGTCAAACGAGGGCGACCTCTGCGAGCTCTGTTGTTTACATTTCCCGATTCTCCGCACTTTCTCCACACCTTATCGGCAACATTTTGCTGTGTATTACCTGCTGAAATAAAGCCACTATCCTGACTCTGTCGAAGTGTGGTATGCCTCTGTATGACATGTTACTGCAGTGCCAGCAATAAACACCGTCCAATATATGGGCTTTAACTGGATGATGTATGAAGTGCCTAAATCAATGAGACCTCTAGTATCGTAGACTACATTTTACGATAGTATTCCAAACTTCTGTTGAGCAGTGTATGATGCATTGCCCCTAGCCTCATCATCAGATGTGGTACTTGTGAACATTTCTCATGTCCTTGAGAGCTGTATACGAAACTGGCGAGGTTTATGTTCAGTGATGAACCAAAATACTATGACAGGCCCCTTAAGAGCGCGTCGAACCAACTGTGGTATAGGTCCGCCAGGTCCACGCTGCTACATTTTCGGAGGTGTGCCGCATCAGGTATGCAGTGCGTGTACGTTACGAGCAATTGGTTTGTGGACGCCGAGAAGGGGTGCGCAATAACGCCACAGATGAATTCCATCGGCTTCAGTACAGGCGGATTACGTGGCCAAATCATCAACGTGAGGTCACTATCATGCTCCTCAAACCACCAGTGTCCCCCCAGTCTGGCGTTATATAAGGGCGTCTGTTTTTGCACGTAAAATGCGAACGGTGCACATACAAATGTTGCCACTAACTGAGCATTAATTTCAGCTCAACTGAAATCTTTTGCAAAAGGAATTAATCTAGTCTCACAATTTGCCTGACCGCCAGCACCGGTTCGTTGTTCAACCTTGCTTAATACACTGTAACATAGCCATAGTAAAGCTGATGTTAGAACGGCTATACAAATGGTCGGTGGTCCGGCCAAACGAAAAACCTTTCACCCCATGTTCCTAGCTGAAATAGGAACCGAGCACCAAGATACCCCTTCTCTCCCCCCAATCTGCGATTCTGGTTGCGGCCGTTCGTGAATATCCAGTACGACTGAAGACTTGTCACTGGCAAATGACCCTGTAATAAGTCAGCCAACTTGCAAAACAAAGTTAAAGTAAGATAGGAGGGAAGGTTTGGTAAAATAATTCGTCGAAGCAGGTGTTTTGATTTTCGTGCAGGTGTGTCTGGGAAGCGACAACGGGGGAGGACGTGGGGAGAGTGTAGTGTTGGGGCGGTCGTTCTTCCTGGTATCGTGGGCTTCCCGACCGCGAGCTTCGTGACCCTTGACATCAATGCTGTTTCCGACGGCAGACGTTTCAGCTGTGGGTTCCCCGACCTTTAAAGGAAGCCACAGCAGTGCGAGAGCTAAGAACATCCATTCAGATCTTACCCAGGTTTAAGTCTAGCTATGCTCGTAGTAAATAGGCATGTCTTAATGTTTTATTTTTACGTTTTTATTTTTAATCTTTTTTTTCTCTGCGACATTACTGCAACAGTTGATTAAAATTTTTGGCTTATTTGGTTTATTTTAATTTCTTAGTTTTGAGTAAGAAAACTAGAGATTTTGAGCATCGCCTTAAATCACCCGAGACATTATTATAATGTCTTTTAACTTTTTGTCATGATGTGTGTATCTTTTTCTTCAGATGAATGGAATCATTTTTAACTTCAGATACAGCATTTATTGCTTCCTCCTTCAGCTTCTTTACCAGAAAGTATACGTTCGGATGTGTTTTATTTATTGATAAATGCTAACTTTAGTCACTATTCCTAGTTGTGTGCCGCTGGGTTAAAAGCATACCGCATATCAGCTGGTAAACCAGGATTCTGTATCCATTGATTGACCTTACATTCTGCGAAGTTCTTGACCTTTTGCCCACTGGCCAGTATGATAGACGCTTCAACGGCACTGTAGTGCCACTGCAGCACACTTGCGGCAAAACAGTCGCACTTTTTGTCTACCATTCTGTTCCTCCCTTAAACCCAGTTATTGTATTTCCTGCCACATACACTGGTTAAAGTCAAAATGTCAGCTTGAAATGGATGTTTCGGAGAACACTGTTCTCGTAACATTAATTTTAGCCATTCCAAAGTGTGTCACTACAGTTTCCTGATCCAGGCATCTTATTTCAGAATGTAGAAGAACGTCTTTGAAATGTATTTTGATTTTTGTTTGGGTAAAAAGCAAATAAAACAGGAAATACCCTCGTCTCTTCCTCTGTGCTTTTGATGTTAACGATTTGGATTGGTGATCAGGATGTCGTCACAGCGACTACGATTACGACAGTTAATAAAACAGTCAAGAAGGCTGGGAGAGTGTTTCTGCTAGAAAGAGTAGATACGCTGTTGTTGGCGTTTCACTTTAGAAAATAAAGTGACATCACTTAATTTTATTTTATTTTATTTTTTTTAAAGATCTTATGGGACCAAACTGATTATGTCATCGGTCCCTAAGCTTACACACTACCTAATTTAACTTACGCTATGGACAAAACAAACACACACACACACACACACACACACACACACACATTTCAAATAAATGTCAGATGTCCCGTCCATAAGAACAGTTCCATTTCCACACAAGATGTTCTCCGCTTCTTCGGAACGGATCACCACGTTTGTTTTGTTAGGAACAGTCGCAACTTCAGTTTTCTGTAAAATTTAATCTTCAGTTACTTTCAAACTGTCTTCACTCAGTTGAATCCCTGAACTCGTTCAAGGCTTCTGTGTCGTCCCGATAGCTTTCCTTCTTACTTTACACGATTCGATCTTTGAGTAATTTATCAAATTTGCGACGAAATCGAACCGCTTGTATTATACCTTGAAATCCCGTTTAAAGATTTGAAAATCAATCTCTCCCTTTTCTTCGTGGATCCTTTTGCTTTTAGATGTAAAGAACCGCACTGTGTACCGTGCAGATAAAGCAAATGTTATGTGAAGTATAATTCTGCTTTAAAACTTCTTCACAAGACAAGTATTTGGTGAAGCCAAATGCTCAAATCACATACTGCATAATGCGACAATACATGCATGTGAAGCCTTAGATGTGGATATTGAATTGCTGGTCTTGAGAATAAGTGGACATATGTCTGCATCACGCATTCCAAGAAAATGCAGTGGAGTGGTGCAATTGAAATTTATTGTGATCAAACCTCCCTGAAAATCATTATCGAGTGTTGTTGGTCATATTTCTTAAAACCATGATCAAATCTTCGTTGCATAGTGACAGCATACACGCTCGTCGTGAACGACGCGTAAATCTGTCGTGGAGGGGGGGACTCTGGTCGGAAAAGCCACGCTGCAAGCACCTAAAAAGCGTTCGGAAAGCCCGCGTCGTTTCTTTATTTTTCCTTTGGAGTCGGTGCTTGCGCTCTCTCTCTCTCTCTCTCTCTCTCTCGACAGCTCCGTCAGGCGCAGCTGCGGTCCTTCTGACGGCGCCGCGGCTCCACACTTCTGTCTTCGGTCGGCCTTCCATGCAGAAAGGAGCAGTTTTATTCTGTCAGCAATCTGTATTTAAGCTGCACATATTCTCGTGCTTGCTGATCTGTATCACCACCCACATGCGCACACTATGTTACAAACTTTTCGAGCCCTAGAAGTTATAAGAAACGCGTCGAAAGACTTAGGAAACTGTTTAATAAAGGACAGAAACCGCTGCACAGAAGAAGATGAGTTACCCGTCTTCCGAGTAATCTCCGTTGACCACAAAACCAATGCAGCTAGGAAAAATCAGCTAGGTTTTCATCTGGATGATTGTGTTTTATAGCGATCTGAGTTTCTCGCATTGTCCTTGACCTAGTACTAAACAGTCATGTGGCAACAAAAGACGCAGTGCAAGTACCTCCCTCTCGTCTTCTTTGCCCTCTTACACCTCCAGGCAAGGTGACGTATGCCTTCCAACTTACATCTAGGAATAGGGAAATTATCAATTGATGTAGGCATACATGCAGAATATTTGAAATGTTTGTGGCCTGTCTGTATTTCGGTTTGTATTGAACCTGTACATATCTCAAGAACAGACAGATTCTCTTAAGTTGGAACTTTTGCTATTTAAAATATTTGTAGTTCTAATGAAGTCTGTTTGTGTCCTTTATTAACTAAGTAAACAAATGTGGATTCTTTAAAAAAAATCGTGTGGTAGAGTGCCGGACTGTAGGTCTCGCGTGAGATCTCTGGTCAGTCTTAGGAATTACATTTGACACTTTGGAAAATTTGTCCCCTCCGGGGGATAGTACTCGCTTCCGCAGACAAATTGAAAATATTGACCAAATAATACAGCTCTGAGGGTGTGGAACGAGGGAAGCTGTGACCGATCCCTCCCTAGGCGTTCAGTAGTTTCCACCACGAAACTCTGTCTCGAAATCTGGAAGAAAATTCGAAGAGATGATAGGGGGCAAGACACAGCCATGACCTACACTGCGCAACAACACTGCTAACGTTACCGATGACGGTGCCAGTATAGAGCACCTACTGATTTCGGTTTATCAATATTCCTTCACCAAAGATGACAAAGTAAACACTCCTGAGTCCAAATCGAGCATACCTGCCAACATGAGTAACTTAGAAGTAGATATCCTCGGTGTAGCGAAGAAGCTTAAATCACTTTATGTTCCTTTCACAGTATGCTGACACAATAGCTCCACATTTAGCGATCATATTTCATCGCTCTTTTAACAGAAAGTCCGTGCCCAAACACTGGAAAGTTGCGCAGGTCACACCAGTACTCAACAAGGAAAATAGGAGTAAACCTCTGAATTGCAGACCCGTATCACTAACGACAATTGGCAATAGAATATTGGAATATATGCTCTGTTCGAACGCTATAAATTTCCTCGAAGAAACCGATTTATTGACACATAGGCAACATGGATTCAGAAAATATCGTTCTTTTGAAACACAACTAGCTCCGTTTTCAAACAAAGTAGGGAGTGTTATGGACAGGTAATGTGAAATCGGTACCAAAGTTTTAGATTTTCGGAAGGCTTTTGACACCGTTCCTCACAGGCGCCTTCTAATGAAATTACGAGCCTCCGGAGTATCATCTCAGTTGTGTGACTCAATTAATGATTTCCTCTCCGAAATGTCACAGTTCATACTAATTGACGAAAAGTCATCGAATCAAACGGAAGTGATGTTTGACGTTCCCCGAGGAAGTGTTACAGGCTCTCTGTTGTTCGTAATCTACGTGGATGATTTTCGAGGAATATGATTAGCCCTCTTAGATTGTTCGCACGTGATGACGTCATTTTGCATCTTGTAAAGGAGTCAGATCGTCAAAACCAATTGCAAAACGATTTAGACGAGACATATGTATAGTACGTTAAGTGGCAATTGTTTCTGAATAAGAAAAAGCGTGAAGTCTTCCACATGAGTACTAAAAGGAATCTTCTAAATTTCGGTTGCAAGATAAATCACACAAATCTAAAGGCTGTTAATTCAACTAAATAAATATTCAGGGATTACTGTTACGGATAACTTAAATTGAAATAATCGCATAGATGATGTGGGGAAAGCTAACAAAACACAGCGATTTATTCGTAGAAAATTTAAGAGCATCCCACAAGTGTGCTAAAGAGACAGCGCACACCACGCTTGTCCACCCTCTTCTGGAGTACTGCTGTGCGGTGTGGGATTCACATCAGATAGTACTGGCAGAGGACATCAGGAAAGTTCGAAGAAGGGCAGCTCGTTTTATCGTATTATGGCGACGCTTCAGTTGGGGCGGCAGTCATCGAGAGAGAGGCGAATATCATTGTGGCACGATCTGTTCACGAAATGTCAGCCACCAACTTTCTCCTCCGAATGCAAAATATTTTGTTGGCGTTCACGTACGTAGCAATGACCCTTGCAGTGAAATAGGAGAAATGTGAGCTCACACGGGGGGATTTGTGTGTTAGTTTCTCCGCGCACTGTTCGAGATTGAAACGCTACAGAAGTAGCGTGAAGGTGGTTCGATGAAACTTCTGTCAGGCGCTTAATTGTGAGTTAGAGAGTTGTCTCGCAGACTCAGTTGGCCGCGGCGTGGGCTTGCATCACGGTCGCTCGTAAGACGTGCGCGCGACTGCCATTTATGTGTGTTAGACAATGGGTGATGCAGTTACTTTCATGCAAAACTGCGGCACAGAGAAGCGAGGGCCGCTCGATCTGTTTCCCGCTGTTTTCAAGCGACTAAACACCTGCGCGTCTGTACTGTTGTAGGAAGGTCTCTAGGCGGGAGATACTCTTCCTCGAGAATGTGTTGCTAACATTCAATATTACGGCTGACGTATGTATGTGTATCCAGTTGTAAATAGTGCGTATCTTCGACCTCGGAATGATTTTGATATTATGCCAGCGATATGTTTATGTAGACTACCATCGTTGACTGGCATATAAATAACGTAATTTGGCGTCATGTGTATGCATGATTTTAATGTCACGCCCAGCTTGGCTGGAAAGAGGGAGGGGGGAATAGGGGGAGGAGGTCCCTAATTTGCGACTGACTCATTTCGGTTAATTTGACCCTCTTGAATTTCCTTTAATTGACCCTTCCATTTTTCATACTTTCCTTCGATTGATTGGCGATAGGGGGGACAGGGACGGCGACTCGATGACTTTACTGAGCAGGGAGGCGCGTTGTTGTCAAAGTATGAAGGGAATTGCTGCCGCCGTCTCGGATTTTTAGGTGAATTACGTGGATCACGTGGTGTAAACAAAGTGCGCCAGAATGACCAGTGTAAACAAAGTACACTGGATTGTACCTTGATGTAGTGCTGATACTGGACACTGGTATCTTGATTGTACAGGACCCGTCGTGTATACTTTTTGCTGCAGGAGTTGTAGAGTGTGGTCAGAAACAGTCTGAAGAGCTTGTAAGGTGTTGCAGGGAAGATTCTGCTTAGATAAAAATTCTTCAGGAAAAAAAATAGATATTTTTCGGCGTTTCGAAGTTAATTTGCATTGAAGTTAGCCAATCAGACCATTGTGCGCAGATTCGAGCGGTCCGCCCGAAATATGGTGTCGCCGAACGTGCACTTCGTTTGGTTTGCTAAAAGCAAACAGGAGAGCGATACTGAAATTGGACACGAGTTAGTAGTAAGGATCGAACCAGAGACACACAGGTTGAGCAGTGTCGTGCGCCATCACCTGCGCCGTGACGACAGACACTAATTCTTTCTCAGCACGAGCTACGCTGCAACACCCTTTCAAGCTTTTCAGACTGTATACATAGATACTGCATGCATTGTAACACTTGTTAAACTTGCAGTGAAAGGTTATTATCTACACCCACACTATTTAGTACTCACGACGCTTATACACTAGTACTTTGAACGGTACTAACAGCAGTGTTCGGTATCGCTACCGAAACAAAAGTCTCGACGCATTAGTACCGGTAACGTGTTAACGCCCCTAGAAGTGTGGGCTCATATCTGATGAACAGCGGAAAGCAATAGACGGATCGAAACACCGCGTGAAGGCAGCCTGTGCGAGCGTTGGGCGAGCGGCGCCTTTCTAAAGGGTCCAGCGGTGAGCTCCAGGGACGCCTCGGGATGAGCGCGGCCTGCGGTGTGAACTTGGCATTGCTCCGTGAAAGTGCGGCGCTGGCGGCTAACGGGACGCGACGAGACGCTGCTGCCTTACTTTCCTGACCCACAGCCGCTCGCTCTCTCTCTCTCTCTCTCTCTCTCTCTCTCTCTCTCCCTCCCTATAACGGGGTCGAGTGCATCGCCTCCTCGCTGGCTCCGGGTGCGCTTCTCTGCCTGGCTCGGGCACAGCTGCCACTGCGCCGTCTAGCGTTGCCCTCGAGAACCCGTCTGCAGACGCACCGCACCGGCGTGTTCGCGTCTCCTCGCCTTTCCCGCTGAAAAGAGCCGTACGCCTTGCGGTCCTGTCTCGACCGTCTACTCGAGTACGCGGCGTTTCTGGAATTACTCTCAATTAGAGGTTCTGCTCGGTCTTTGGTAAACACAGCCCTCCACAGGCATCAACTGGGCGCCGAACACTGTCCTGTGTGTCTCTTCCTCGATCTGCGACTAATTCCGTTTCTAATGGGATCCAGCATTTCGAGCCGTCTTCTTCCTTTTGCTCTCTGCCCTGAAATCTTTCAGGGCAGTTTCTTTGCAGCGTACATCTCGTTGTTATTTCTTCTACTGGCTTTCTTTTCTGTCCTGTTCGTCGAGCAGTCTTCGTTCCATATTCAGTCAGCACATCTCCCATCAAGTATTTTTCACCTCAATCTCGTCTCAAAACTACGAAAGTAGTTTTTTGGCTGTCCATGATTCACTGACACAGTATATGATCGGAACAATCCGAATTCCTATTCGTGGTCATTAATGTGCGGTGGTCCACCCTTCGTCCTTTATGGCACCCGAACTCTAGTGGGGACACATTCGACGAGGTGTCTGAAGAAATGGCATCCGATTCTTCCTCGAGAGCCGAAACCGAAGAAGACGGCGACGTCGGAGGCTGGCGTCTCGAACAGAGCCGACGTTCTGATTTGTCCCATAGGTCTTGCTCGGTTTGCGGTCGGCTCTCTCGGCAGGCGCATCCATTTCGGGAATGTCAGTGTCTTCAAACCCCACACATGCTGCTCAGTGACACGCTGCATCGCCATGCTGGTACAATCAGTCGTCGTCTCCAGACTCTTCGTTTATTGAACGCAGTACACAGTTCTGCAAAACGTGTTCCTATTCTGCTGTAATAAGGAGACCAGATCGTAGCCACAAAAAACACCTCCATACCGCAGCAGCAGCACCACACCACCTGCGTATTTCGCTGCTGGCACAACACATAATGGTACCTATAGTTCTCCAGGCTTTTGCCAAACCCAAACCCTCGCATTGGGTTGCTAAAATGTGTGTTGTGATTCATGACGCCAAATCACCCGTTTCCAGGAATTCACTGTCCACTGGCGTCACTCTTTTACACCAGCTTAACCGTCTCTTAGGAGTTTGTGGCTTCTGAGGCGTTGCTCAACCATTGTACCCAATTCTTTTTAACTCCCTCCACACATTCATCGAGCTAGCTGGACTGCTCGTGCCACTCTACAACTCACAAGTGATTCTTTCCTCTGATTTCGTGTGACTTTTACAAGCGTCTTCCGCAGTGTTTGACTGTGTCCGTCCGTCAGCACGTGGCGCCTGCCTGGTCTCGATTTAGCCGGTGGTTGTTCCTCCACTGACACTCCGCCGGCAGTCGACTCGGGCAGCTGTACAAGTGTTGTGGCGTTCCTGATCAAGCGGCAACAGATGACCAGTCGACGGTCGAAGTTGCTGAGCTCTCCTGACCGACCCATTTTGCCGCTGCTACCTTTCTGCAGACTTTATGGCGGCGGGTCCTCCTCTTCCCCACATTTAGCTCTCGGTTCGCCTACGCTTTTCACTTCAGACATTTCCGGAATAGCGTGAGAAAGATACCGTAATTCTGTTTCCACCCGCATGAATCTGAGACAGTCGCCAGTAAACGACACACAGACTCTTTTAATAGCTCTAATATAAGGGGCGTTCAAAAAGAAGCGAACCGGAGGCATAATTACAGAAACCAGTACCTGCACCTTAGAAGTATTGGCTGTTGAGACACTTGTGCGACTGTGACACAAGGCAGTTAATGGCTGTCTCATAAAATTCCTGGGGCTGCTATGTTAACCAGTTACGCAAGTAAAGCTGGACGTCGTCCGAGGTGAATCGTTTACCCCTCAGAGCCTTTTTAATGGGACCTAAAATGTCCCCCTTCTGATTCACTTCCTGCAGCACGGGACAACAGTGAACATCCTTGACCACCCTTCGCCAAACGGTCAAATCAAAACGACCAGACCATCTCACCCGTGGGGTCATTCTGCTCCACGACAATGCAAAGCCTCATACGGCCAACACAGTCGCGGCACTCCTGCAGCAATTCGAATGGGAGGTTCTCGGCCACCCTCCACATAGTCCGGACCTCTTTCCCTGTCATTACGCCATTTTTGGACCCCTGAAGAACGCTCTGAGGGGTAAACGATTCACCTCGGACGAGGTCCAGCTGTACTTGCGGAACTGATTAACATCGCAGCCCCAGGAATTTTATGAGACAGCCATTTACCGCCTTGTGTCACAGTGGGACAAGTCTCTCAACAGCCAGGGTCAATTCTTCTAACGTACAGGTACTGGTTACTGTAATTATGCCTCCGGCTCGATTCTTCCTGAACGCCCCTTATAATAACAGAGGTATCCGTGTCAACGCCACCTTTTCAAATTCAGCTGTCTGTTGCGTCGTAATTCTAAAGGACACGAACTGAACGACATTTCGCTCTTTGATATCCGATTACTAATTTCGCAGTAGTTACAGTATTTAGAAATTAGGAGTTACGTGCTTGCCTGTGAACCCGATTACTGTCTTTATTCCGACGTCCGTGCTTTCAGACCCACGTTAGGAAACGTGAAATGTCGATTAAGGACTTAACAGTGCAAAAGGGACGCATAGTGAATGTAGCTTTCATTCTGTATGTCTCGTTCACGTGAGTCGAATGCTGGTTGTTTTCAAAAAATAAATACCTTTCACAAACCTAGAGAATCTAGATTTGTTATTCCTTCACAGGGAATGAAGAAGGAATGCGAGAGGACAGTTGAGTTACACTCGTAAAGTTGTCCCAACATACAGTGTCCATCATCAAGTTCAGTGAATGTGCAAAAAGATTGTCATTGTACGGGCACTGTAATACTACGCAGATAGTGAGGATCAAACCTGCAACGAGCGGAGAACGAACAGCAGACGAGACATTGTGTCGGCTGGTCCTCCTCGCTCATGGAACACCGTGTTGGCTGCGGAGTCAGCGGGCGCCTGTGGAACAAGTCGCACCAGGTTTGATCGCATTTTGCGGGAAACAGGTTCCCTCCGTATCAGGCGTCACTTCACCAGCAGGTTAACAACCAGGGTGACAAAAGACGACATGAATTATCTTTCGGCCGTGACGCGACATCGGGACACCTACTCCTTTCTTCAAAGAACTCTCTTCAGCTACCTTTCTAAACCGTCGAACGCTGAATGTCAGAAATATGCGTCATTGAAGCGCTGAGAATCCGCACTGTTTGAATCACATAGAACTGAGACAATGGATAAATCCTACGCTATAAGTATTGTCATTAATCCGAACGTAGTGACCAGATGTTGAAGAGTAAGAGCATGTTAAATTCCTTTGATTTGGAACCTATATAAGCGGAAGAAATTACTATTGTTGCTTTTGAAAAAGTTATGTTGATACCGGTATCTATGTCATTAATGGAGCTATGGCAAGGTAATACAGATAAACACTGAAGATTTTCTCACGCTGCAAGTACGAGGAAATTTTGAGTTGCACTACATTTATTGAGTCGAGAATGAAATTCGTTAATATTGCTTTATCGGTGAGCTGTTCAAATGTCTCCTTGTAGACTTGCCGTCGCTACTTTCTCGGAAGCGACGGTGTTCACGTCATTGCATAGTTGTCACTGGCAAGACCAGGTTAAGGCTTTCTTGTAGCACCTCTGTACTCTCAGGCTAGTTGTGAATCCGTCGCCCACGCGTGATCTGAAAGCGTGAATTGTGTGAACAGGCTGGGGAACGTGACCGATACAGAGGCTATATCCTGTGTACATTTTGCCGCAGACACGTGAAGCTGAAAAATTAGTACAAGTCACGCTAGTGAGAAATACAACATCGACAGCCTGCACCTTACTCACATGTCCATGACAGAAACTGTATTTTCTTGGTCTGTGTACTTCATTCTTGGCGGCTCTTTCAAAAGAGGAGTGATTGTTGCGGGGAACTGCAGATGGCTGGAGAGAGAGAAAGAGACAGAGAGAGTTTGGTGAACAGGCATGCATCGCAAAGGCGTGTAAGTTGCTGACCGCCCGACGTATGGCGATGCATAAATACTGTATCACCCACATGTCAACTTATGGAAGTTGACTTCACAGTTGAGTTTCTCCTTTCAAATGTATTTTTGTCACGATTTCAGACCAAACTGAAAACACTTTGTGATAACAGAGCTGCGCACTACACATTTTATGCGTTACACTAACAGTAAATCCCAACATGGTTTGCGAGTAGCTTCCGCACAGGCAAGCCAAGTACTTTTTTTTGGAACGCTTCTATTTCGTGGTTTGTTCTGCCAACGTCCCGCGGCCGCAGCCACTCGCACGAGTCCTGCGAGCAACTGCGTCCACGGTCGTGCTCATCTCAGAGTCGGCAGCGGCTTCTCGAAACTGTGGGATGGGTGCTGCTGCAACTGCTTTCCTGTAGTCTGCGATGCCTCTTAACTCGCCGCACTATAAACGAAATTGTGGGGGACAATTGCACAGGAGGAGTATACTCGTCGCCACGGTTTCTTCACGCCGGTTCTCTCAGCGGTCGTAGGGCCATACTAGGCGGGAACCGAGTATCGCGTCGAAACGTGGAGGCAGTAGGCGGTCTTTATGTCTGTATGGCCTGTTAGACCAGGCGCTGAAACGCCGCCGGTACGCTGCGACTGCCAGGGGGCGCCTCCATCCTCTCAGGGCGGTCGCAGTGTTCTGCTGTGTGCGCGGCGCCTAGGAGCTGATCGCGTCCCCCTCCGGACCGCTATGTTTAAATCCGCTCCGGATCTGTCTCCTCTTCCGTCCTTATACTGCCTCCCGTGTCTTGTCCGTCGCCTATACACCTCCATTTCCTACGTTCACTTGCGTAAGGTCATTGCCCTTCTTTTCCGTCAGCACCTCACAAAAATTTACCAGTGTGTTCAACTGTCTTACGCTTCTTTCCCCACCACATCCACATTGCAAAAGCGACCAGCCACTACCTATCATCCTTCTTCATCATTTTGGTATCTTACCATAAGATGTCCCAATAAAACAAAGAAAAGAACATAAAAAGAATTCGTCCACCTTTTATAAAAAGAATTCGTCCACCTTTTGCTTAACCCCATTTCCATAGGGCCGAAGAAGATCACCTTCCTTGGACTATGTCTACTTTGCCATTACTGTTGTCGGTTCGGTGTCGGTACTGTGCCTGCAATTCGTCTCGCTTCTACTTCGTACGTACACTATGTGATCAAAAGGTACCGGACATCCCCAAAAACATACGTTTTTCATATTGGATCCATTGTGCTGCCACCTCCTGCCAGGTACTCCGTATCAGCGACCACAGTAGTCATTAGACATCGTGACAGAGCTGAATGGCGCGCTCCGCCGAACTCACGGACTTCGAACGTGGTCAGGTAATCGGGTGTCACTTACGTCGTACGTCTGTACGCGAGATTTCCAAGCTCAGAGGCATTCCTAGGTCCACTCTTTCCGTTGCGATAGTGAAGTCGAAACGTAAAGGGACACGTACAGTACAAAAGCGACAGGCTCTGTTGACTGACAGAGACCTCCGAAAGTTGAAGAGGGTCGCAGTGTGTAATAGGCAGACATCTATCGAGACCATCACACAGGAATTCCAAACTGCATCAAGATCCACTGCAAGTACTATGGCAGTTAGGCAGGATGTGAGAAAACTTGGATTTCATGGTCAAGCGGCTGCTCATAAACCACACATCACGCCGGTAAACAGCCAAACGTCGTCTCGCTTGGTGTAAGGAGCATAAACATTGGACCATTGAACAGTGGAAAAACATTGTGTGGAATAACGAATCACGGTACACAATGTGACGATCCGATAGCAGGGTGTGGGTATGGCGAATGCCCAGTGAACGTCATCTGCCAGCGTGTGTAGTGCCAACAGTTAAAGTCGGAGGCGGTGGTGTTATGGAGTGGTGGTATTTTTCATGGAGGGGGCTTGCACCCCGTATTGTTTTGCGTGGTACTATCACAGCGCAGGTGTACATTGATGTTTTAAGCACCTTCTTGCTTCCCACTGTTGAAGAGGAATTTGGGGATGGCGATGCACTTTCAACACGGTGGAGCACCTCTTCATAATGCACGGCCTGTGGCGGTGTAAGTTACACGACAATAACCTGGACTGACCAGCGCTCCACTCCATAACACCACCGCCTCCGACTTTTACTGTTGGCACTATACACGCTGGCAGATGACGTTCACCGAGCGTTCGCCATACCCACACCCTGCTATCGGATCGCCACATTGTGTACCGTGGTTCGTCACTCCACACAACGTTTTTTAACAGCCGTGTACAGCAAGTCTCTAGACGTACGGAAGGTTCCAGATGATTGGAAAAGAGCACAGGTAGTTCCAGTTTTCAAGAAGGGTCGTCTAGCAGATGCGCAAAACTATAGACCTATATCTCTGACATCGATCTGTTGTAGAATTTTAGAACATGTTTTTTGCTCGCGTATCATGTCATTTCTGGAAACCCAGAATCTACTCTGTAGGAATCAACATGGATTCCGGAAACAGCGATCGTGTGAGACCCAACTCGCTTTATTTGTTCGTGAGACCCAGAAAATATTAGATACAGGCTCCCAGGTAGATGCAATTTTCCTTGACCTCCGGAAGGCGTTCGATACAGTTCCGCGCTGTCGCCTGATAAACAAAGTAAGAGCCTACGGAATATCAGACCAGCTGTGTGGCTGGATTGAAGAGTTTTTAGCAAACAAAACACAGCATGTTGTTCTCAATGGAGAGACGTCTACAGACGTTAAGGAAACCTCTAGTGTGCCACAGGGGAGTTTTATGGGACCATTGCTTTTCACAATATATATAAATGATCTAGTAGATAGTGTCTGGAGTTCCATGCGGCTTTTCGCGGATGATGCTGTAGTATACAGAGATGTTGCAGCATTAGAAAATTGCAGCGAAATGCAGGAAGATCTGCAGCGGCGTAGGCACTTGGTGCAGGGGGTGGCAACTGACCCTTAACACAGACAAATGTAATGTATTGCGAATACATAGAAAGAAGGATCCTTTATTGTATGATTATATGATAGCGGAACAAACACTGGTAGCAGTTACTTCTGTAAAATATCTGGGAGTATGCGTGCGGAACGATTTGAAATGGAATGATCATATAAAATTAATTGTTGGTAAGGCGGGTACCAGGTTGAGATTCATTGGGAGAGTCCTTAGAAAATGTAGTCCATCAACAAAGGAGGTGGCTTACAAAACACCCGTTCGACCTATACTTGAGTATTGCTCATCAGTGTGGGATCCGTACCAGATCGGGTTGACGGAGGAGATAGAGAAGATCCAAAGAAGAGCGGCGCGTTTCGTCACAGGGTTATTTGGTAAGCGTGATACCGTTACGGGGATGTTTAGCAAACTCAAGTGGCAGAGGCGCTCTGCATCGCGGTGTAACTTGCTGACCACGTTTCGAGAGGGTGCGTTTCTGGATGAGGTATCGAATATATTGCTTCCCCCTACTTATACCTCCCGAGGAGATCACGAATGTAAAATTAGAGAGATTCGAGCGCGCACGGAGGCTTTCCGGCTGTCGTTCTTCCCGCGAACGATACGTGACTGGAACAGGAAAGGGAGGTGATGACAGCGGCACGTAAAGTGCGGAGTATAAATGTAGATGTAGAGTCCTGACCTGAATCCTATAGAAAAGGGCTTCCCAACCTTTTCAGCTGGTGGACCCCTTCTTCAGTCGAAAATCCATGGCGGACCCCTAGTCAGTCAAGAGCACAGTAACTTTAAATTTCAGAGCGAAACCCATGGGAACTGAAAGCTTCTTAATGTAAGTTCTATGTTCCCAATATCCCCCCCCCCCCCCCCTCCTCCGAAGAATCAATAGTCTTTGGTTTAGAGATGAATGAAAACAACTTGAAGGTGAAAAATCGACTTATGAAATAGGTAGTGCACTGACAAAGCGGGTTTAACATTTAATGATGCCTGGGGCCGCATACGTGCCAGCGAGCGCTGTGATTGGTCGACAAAGCTCGCTCCGCGCATGCGTAAAAGGTTTCAGCGCATCTACCGCCGTGAGCCGGTGCACAATCGACCCCCGTATTGTTGCGAAACACTCGATTCAGAGAAGGCGCATTCTCCGGCACTAAACTGTGTATGCGTTCTCACTTAGGAACGGCAAAGGCTGTTTGGGAATACGACCTGAAGTAAAAGTACACATGTTCTTGACACGAAAAAAAGTGATGAATTTGATTTTCACATTTTTATTCAATAATTTTGGCCTTATTTTACACGATTTGGTGAAAGGTGGCCGCGGACCCCCTAGAAAGAGCCGGCGGACCCCTAAGGGGTCCGCGGACGACACGTTGGGAAGCCCTGCTTGTAGAACATCCTTGGGATGTTTTGGAAGGCCGACTTCGTGCGAGGCCTCATCGACCGACATCGATACGTCTCCTCAGTGCAGCAGTCCGTGAAGAATGGGCTGCCATTCCCCAAGAAAACCTTCCAGCACCTGATTGAACGTATGCCTGCGAGTGTGGAAGCCGTTATCAAGGCTAATGGTGGGCCAACACCATATTGAATTGCAGCATTAGCAGTGGAGGGCACCCAGTCATTTTCAACCAGGTGTCCAGATACTTTTGATCAGATAGTGTGCTTAAAATATTGCAGATAATTCAGTTTGTCTTCTTTGAGCATTATCTTTAGCCCTTCGTATCCTGCTAAAGTAATTTAGGCTCTCTTTGCCTTTATTTTCATTCCATAATCTTTGCGGTAGATTTGATTTCTCAGGCATTCGTTGAGATCTTTTCCGTGTATGACAAGTAGCAGCATGTCATGTTTTAATCTCTTAGGCCGGTATAAAAAGATAATAAATTCCAAGATATTGTAGAACGAAGTAGTTGATACTCGTATGGGATGTGACATGTCGGTCGCTCTGGAAGGGCAGTGAGATCGTTGTTGAGTGCGACGAGCATGTGGTAAGAATCTGGTGAAGGGGCAACGTGAGCGAATGCAAAAATCTTAACTTGATATAAGAATTGTGGTGGAAGGTGTTGATCTTTATCGGAAGTCGCCCATGCCATTCTGACGCTATCTGCTGCTGTATTGTACACGTTCGATCAGGTCGGTCTGGAGAGGGAGTCGTTTCGTTAGGAAAACGCAGACACGCTTTTGAGGTTGGAACAGACGGATTTATTACACTCGCGAGTACTGTGGAGGGGCCCGGTACACACACGATAGCCTGCGGTAAGTTTAGTGTTTCAGGTGGCAGGCAAGACGATACCACACGTATGTTTCATGTTCGGTGGACGGCGCGCGGCGAGAGGAGAGGAGGGGGCCGGGTGGGGGCGC
Organism: Schistocerca americana; assembly: GCF_021461395.2. Taxonomy (NCBI): domain Eukaryota; kingdom Metazoa; phylum Arthropoda; class Insecta; order Orthoptera; family Acrididae; genus Schistocerca; species Schistocerca americana. The sequence continues at coordinate 606,503,147 of NC_060124.1, read as the reverse complement.
CCGCGCGGTGTCGTCCACACTGCTGTCCTCGCCTTGTGGATCGTCACGGCTCCGAAGTTAGTGATGCCACCTGCAGGAACTGGTCGTTGTGCGCGGTGAAGAGGGAGCTGTTGACGGTAGGCCATTGAGCCTGCTCCACCGAGAGACCTCACTGTCGATACGACCACAGAAGAGCCGCTCACGTGTCGGCTGAAGTTGCGCCAGTCGACCGGCAGTGTGGCGCGGCATAGGCAGCCAGCAGCTGTGAGTGTCCGTGTGGCGAACGAGCCGACATGGAAGCCGAAAATGCGACGTGGCAACTTTCATTGTGTCCGGCACGGTAAGGAGCTCAGTTTGGGGTTACGCGATCGTTCACCAGAAAGATCGCAGAACTAAACATCTGATGCGCGCTCTCGTGTAACTGTGTGCGAACGGTCGCGTTCACTGGAAGTGGCACAAGTGCACGCCTTCCCGTTTTATGCAAAATGAGAGGAAATGAAATTTTGCAGTTGGGCTAACGTGCCGATAGTTTTCAGAGTGTAGAGATCGGTCGCACATAACTGATTCGTCGCACCCGTTCTCCACGCCGCCCCGTCAGACGGCACACATTCTTCTGTGGGGCGTCGAGGGTTAATCTTCGACAGCAACAAATCGGAAGCCTGGTTTAATTATCGCACTCAATAGAGGAGGCTGCTGTGAAGATCACGTTGGGCGTTCGGTGAATTCTTAAGAGGTCCGGAGATAGTCAACTTCACCGAGCGGCTTCCACGCAGAACAAGTAATTTGCTACTGCAGCTCTGACTGAAGAGTGGAACTGCCGGCGTAGGTTTGCGCTCTGCCCTGACGGCCTGCGCGTCACGGGGTCGGCCGCGGCCGCCCCTCACCCAGATCGGCACTCTCCTCGTCTTCTGTTCAGAATTTTGGCGTAGGGCATCCGAGGGCACGGCCGCGGCCACGCCGATCCAGTCTGCAGCGGTAATCGAAGCCGGCCTAGTTGCTTCTGGCTCGTGAGCGCCCGGAACACCACTGGCGTGTCTCGCGCCTGCAGGTTGTGTCGACGTGTGACACACACACACTCCGCAGGCGGGCCTACGACGTGTGTTGCAGGCTTCGTTCAGTGCCACTGTCAATCCCGACCCTTCCCTGTTCCATTCGTGAATGGCACGTCGAAACGATGACGTCGGTAAGGCTTCGTGTGAGCTCTCAATTTCTGTGGTGTTGCCGTCGTGGTCACTTCGCAGATAAATATTATTCAGCTCTGAGGTATCCGAGCGACCTGCAGTTGTCTTCCGCCTGATTTATATGCAAGCCACATCACCTAACTTTCGGCTCTCGCCGTGTGCGGGCGGGTGTTATCGTGCTGAAATGTAAGCCCGGGGTGGCTTCCCATCGAGGATAACAAACTGGGACATAGAATTTCTGTTCTGTGTTGTAAGGGTGGCACTGATGATAACCGAAGGGGTTCTGCTATGAAAATACACTCCTGGAAATTGAAATAAGAACACCGTGAATTCATTGTCCCAGGAAGGGGAAACTTTATTGACACATTCCTGGGGTCAGATACATCACATGATCACACTGACAGAACCACAGGCACATAGACACAGGCAACAGAGCATGCACAATGTCGGCACTAGTACAGTGTATATCCACCTTTCGCAGCAATGCAGGCTGCTATTCTCCCATGGAGACGATCGTAGAGATGCTGGATGTAGTCCTGTGGAACGGCTTGCCATGCCATTTCCACCTGGCGCTTCAGTTGGACCAGCGTTCGTGCTGGACGTGCAGACCGCGTGAGACGACGCTTCATCCAGTCCCAAACATGCTCAATGGGGGACAGATCCGGAGATCTTGCTGGCCAGGGCAGTTGACTTACACCTTCTAGAGCACGTTGGGTGGCACGGGATACATGCGGACGTGCATTGTCCTGTTGGAACAGCAAGTTCCCTTGCCGGTCTAGGAATGGTAGAACGATGGGTTCGATGACGGTTTGGATGTACCGTGCACTATTCAGTGTCCCCTCGACGATCACCAGTGGTGTACGGCCAGTGTAGGAGATCGCTCCCCACACCATGATGCCGGGTGTTGGCCCTGTGTGCCTCGGTCGTATGCAGTCCTGATTGTGGCGCTCACCTGCACGGCGCCAAACACGCATACGACCATCATTGGCACCAAGGCAGAAGCGACTCTCATCGCTGAAGACGACGCGTCTCCATTCGTCCCTCCATTCACGCCTGTCGCGACACCACTGGAGGCGGGTTGCACGATGTTGGGGCGTGAGCGGAAGACGGCCTAACGGTGTGCGGGACCGTAGCCCAGCTTCATGGAGACGGTTGCGAATGGTCCTCGCCGATACCCCAGGAGCAACAGTGTCCCTAATTTGCTGGGAAGTGGCGGTGCGGTCCCCTACGGCAGTGCGTAGGATCCTACGGTCTTGGCGTGCATCCGTGCGTCGCTGCGGTCCGGTCCCAGGTCGACGGGCACGTGCACCTTCCGCCGACCACTGGCGACAACATCGATGTACTGTGGAGACCTCACGCCCCCACGTGTTGAGCAATTCGGCGGTACGTCCACCCGGCGTCCCGCATGCCCACTATACGCCCTCGCTCAAAGTCCGTCAACTGCACATACGGTTCACGTCCACGCTGTCGCGGCATGCTACCAGTGTTAAAGACTGCGATGGAGGTCCGTATGCCACGGCAAACTGGCTGACACTGACGGCGGCGGTGCACAAATGCTGCGCAGCTAGCGCCATTCGACGGCCAACACCGCGGTTCCTGGTGTGTCCGCTGTGCCGTGCGTGTGATCATTGCTTGTACAGCCCTCTCGCAGTGTCCGGAGCAAGTATGGTGGGTCTGACACACCGGTGTCAATGTGTTCTTTTTTCCATTTCCAGGAGTGTATATGGCATCCCAGACTAACACTCTTGGTTATCGGGCCGTGAGACAGCCTGGAATCTCTTCGAGTGGAGTAGAATTGTCTTCAGTGGTCAGTTCCGCTCGGAAGCGAAGACGCGTCTGGAGACGGCGGGTCGGCGCTGGGATACCGATCTGAGTGTCGCCGCGCGTGCAGCCCGGCAACCAGGGGACTGGTGTTCCGGGGTACCCTTTCATTTCATACCCGCACTCCTTTGTTTGCCCTCCGTCGCACAGTTACACCAAACGGTACGTCGACAATATATTGCGCTCCGTTTTACTGTCTTGCGTGGCAAGCAATCCTGGGCTTGCGTTTGAGCAAGATAATGCTCGCCCGTACACGGCGAGACTTTCTACTGTTTTCGTGCTTGCCAAACTCTAGCTTTGCCAGCAAGTTCGATAGACCTCTCTCTAACTGAGAACGTTTAGAGCATTGTGGGGAGGACTCTGTAACAGGGACTTTGACGAAGTAATGCACCATTTCGACAGAATTTGGCTCCATCCGACAACTCTATTAATAAGTCTCAAGCGAAATAATTGCTAGCGTAATAGGCAGAGGCGCACCAACCCGTTATTGGCTGACTCTCTCTCGAAAAAATCATCCATTTTTTTCTGAAATTGCCATCGTTTGTTTGCCTGTTCGTCTTCATCAAACCTGCCGATTTACGTCGTATTCGGATAATTCCTTAAGTTTTTTTAACTTTAGAGTTTGTGTATATACACCACCGAAAAAAATTAGTACACCCATTTAGAGGTTTCCAATTAACTCAAATTTATTGCTGCGAAAGTCGATATCGAGTACAGGAAGTGATTGCACTTATAGATGAATAGCACAAGTGCTTCTCCGATACTAGGTATCGAGCCACGGTGATACGTCCATATTAGTAACTGCTGTAGTCTCCGCAGGTGGCAGTGCAGCAGCTGACTCTGGCACGGAGTCGATCGTACAGGTGGCGAATACTGTCCTGGGGTACGTTATGCTTCGCCTGCTCTACTTGTTCACTTAGTTCTGTAAGAGTTGTTGTCGGACGAGTTGCACGAGTCACTTTCCGTCCCATCACATCCCACACGTGCTCTGCCGGAGACAAGTCCGGTATTTCCCTGGCTAGGGGAGATGCTGTACGTCCTGCAGAGCACATTGAGTGTGTGTGGGCGAGCATTATGCTGTCGGTACAGCACCTCCCTGTTGCAAGAACAGCAAAGGAACGGGTCTAAACGTTCTGCACGTCCCGAGCACTGATTAGCGTCCCCTCTGGAAACATCAGCGCTGAACGAGAGTTGTAGCTTACCGCACCCCAGACCAGACCGTAAGACCTTGGGAGGGCCAGTGTGGCTCGGAAGAATGCACTCTACGAGGCAGCACTCGCCACGTCTACACTGTACGCGCAAACGACCGTCACTTGTGTGCAGGCAGAATCTGCTTTCATCGCGGAACACCACGGCGCTCCGTTCCGTGTTCCAGGTGATGCTACAGTGCAAGTAGATGCTGTGGCGTGAGTGGAAGGCGGGCTAGGGGTGTGCGTATTTGTAGGCCCACTGCTAATAACACATTTTGACACATCTGAGCTCACAACTCGTCTTATCTGTGCTGTGGCAGCTGTAGGATGTGCTACTGCTGCCCTTACAACACGAAGATCCTGCGAAGTGTTTCTGCCGCTTGGACATCCGGAACCTCGTTTACAGACATGAGAGTATTTACGGGACCACTGATACTAGCACGATTGCGCCACTGTCGCAGGACGTCCATATTTCATGGTAGTTGCCGGAAATGACCGTCCAGTCACTCGGAAGCCCTCTCAAACTCGCTCAGTTGGCTGTAGGAAGCACGAGTGCGCCTCCGTGGCACGGCTGCCTGCTTGCTTCACACGTTTGCACCACACTCAGCCTCCTGGCTGCGAGCAGTCCCTGTTAAAAGGTAGGCGCAGGTGGCTCTCTGCTGTCTGTGCCACTACACTAGCTGTCGGCGGACGACGTCGCAACCGTCAGTACATCTACTATCCGCAAATTAACGTATGCCGTCGTCGTATCAAAATCATCGTTGTCTTTCCACGTGTACTATTTTTTTTTCGGCCAGTTTATATAATTTCGGTTGTCGCCTCACTACCTCATGCATTCCGTTGCACTCTTTCTCAAGTATTAGAGAGGGAAACGCGGACTGCGAGTATGAGGATTAATGAAGCTGTTCATTGCACGAACATTTTTGTCGTGGGCCAGAATGGTGCTGGGCAAAGGACTCAGCTGAATTCCTTTTTGTGTCACAGCGAACGTAACGGCGAAACGTTTGCAATCTTAATTAGGTTTCATACACTTCCCTTCAAAGTGCAAGCACGACGTGTTTACTCGGAAAGTGTAAGCAGAAAACACACTGTGGGAATTCCCGGCATGCGAATATTTTACTAAGAAGTCATCCTAAAGGGCATTGGTACGAAATTGTGTACTGTAAGCGGGCTTCTCTTTTATTATGAGAAGGTGTAAGTATTTGTCTATGAGGTTTGCCTAAGAATCAGGACACGATGTCGCAAATACTTCGTTCGTTTTACGATGTGAATAACTCGCTGAATTTCGCGACTGAACCTGAATAGAAATTACTTTGTGAAACATTAAAGATTAATGTGTAACCTTTGATTAAAACGTAAAGTGGCCACAGTTGTGTTAAACAAGTCCAGAACGAGTGAATAAATCCGTGGGGGCGGATCGCGTAGTGCGAACACAGGTTATAAACGGAGTGCGGCTGTTTGCAGAACGCAGGCGGTAAGCTCGAGTGTGCCAGACCAGTGTTGGCTAGCGACGGCGGTGAAGGTGGAGGCACTGCCGGCCTCGCGCACTCCACTGCTGAGCGGTCGCCCCAGTTCCCCACACAACCCATCACTACAACGGATGCACCAGCTGCGGCGGGCACTTCCCGAGTAAGCACAAGTTCGTCAATGAGCCCGCGCTGTATCACTGTAGTGCTGCCTACCTTCCCCATCTTACATTAAGTGGCTGCGTACGGAGAGGTTGAGGTGATGTGCCGAGGTGCACGGAGGTTACGGGGCTGGCCTCGCCATGTTTTAACTGATCGTATTGTACTTCCAGACATGAGGACAATACGTTTTTCTTTTTTCCTACACCACAGGATAAACTTCTAAATAACAAGTACACAGAGAATAGATAACGTGCAAGACGACTTACATATATCACACACGACAAAATGTGCAAACAAAACCGATACACACATGCAAAATTTCACCCTACCGAAGTACATCACATCACAATTACACGGAATCACGATCACGTGGAGAACCCTACGACACACGCAGGTCTAAATGTGGATAATCGGAGGCAATCTCTGCCACGAACAAAAGTGAGGAGGAGTAGGCAGATACATGGAGCCTGAATGGATAGAAGCCGAAACACTCAGAATCCAGAACCGCCGAACCCGGACTTATAAAAGTAGACAAATTAGACGAAGAAGAATTTGAGGGAGACACACGTGACCTTTTCAACCATGTCAACGTGTATATAGAAATACCAGTACCGAAAACATCAACCAAGACGCCACAACACATACAGTCAGTTAACACAAATCACCACCATCGCTAATACCATACCAGCAAGCACCACCAACACCAGTGAATAGGTGAAGAAAATACAGTGTAACCGTGTGGCAACCCAGAAAGATGTTCAAATGTCTCCCAATCAGCCGCCAAAACCAAACCACAATCCATCTAGCACCACCGCAGAAACCGCAACCGAAACCAGCACCAACCATTAGCCAGCTACACATAGTTGTGATAATTTAGAATTTAGATTGCTTTTATGTAGACCAGAGGAAAAAAAAAGATACATCGTAGTTACCGCAGTATTCCTCGAGAGACAGACGTGATTGATATTGACGCTTGTTTAATGTATCACTTTCCCTAGCCTTCATGTAGAGGGATCCGGCTGTGCTTCGTTCCATATATTGCGCTCAGTTTTTTGTTAGAGGAATATATCATGTGTTGTGGTTGAAATGGAAGCAAACTCAATTGTAAAGTGTGTGTCTCTTCTTACTTATTTTAACTGTTTCTCAACGAGAATGACACTAACACGTACTGAAGTGCAGCGAGAATTAAACTCTGACCATAATTCTGTATTTTCTTTAATAAAGGATCATTTGAAAACTAGTTCACCATTTCAGCTTCCCTTTGCTGCAGTCAGTTGCAAATATTGTGTCATCCACCTGTCAGCACACCAACTGTCATGCCACTGGCATCATTTACGTATGACGGGAATGTTGTTGGAGTTTCAGAGAGATCCTTCGATAAGATTCTGCTACGGTATTCACTGAAGGCTCTTGACAGATAACGTGTTTCATTCAGTATCCCTCGTTCTCTGGCCTTGTGCTTTATTGTATGCCTATGCAGAATTCTCTGTTTATTTAGACTTCTCTTTACATTAACTATATACCGTGGACAGTCAGTTCCATCATGAGCTGACCTTCTAGTTACGTATATATCTAATACGTGGTCCAGTTCTTCTACATGCTCCTGCCGAGAGGCAAATGTTTTGATTTCCTCACTGAGATACACTACTGCCTCGTTATCTAACTTATCAAGGATGTAAATCTTCCTGCTTGTCTTAGCTGCTCTTTGTATTTTAATGATCACTGTTGTTACAACTACCTCACGGACACGACACCAGTTTTAACAAGGACTTATTCAAAAAAGTCAGGTTTTTCTGTTGCTATCAGGTCTCATGTACGATCGTCTTGAGTGGTCTTCTGAACGGTGCGTTTCGAAGGATGCCTTGTCAGGACCGCCACTTACAAATCTGTAGCCATCCGATTCGAGTGTTACGTTATTAAAGTTTCCTCCCGTAATGGCAGTATGACTGGGCAACGCAAGCTCTAGCGAACTGGAGCTTTCTTTAATATTTTTCGTTTACATCTGGTTTGCATCCAGGAATATATAGAAATATACAGTTTAAATTTATGCCCATCGTAGATACCGAGTTTCGCCAAACCATCTGGCAAGCACTTTCTATTTTTATGTTGGTGTATTTGAATTTGTCTACTGCGATATATAGACGACTTCCATTTCCTAATATCCCATCCTTTCGATTGACATTTATATTTAATTCAAAATATATTATTACTGTCAGTTTCTGTTTGCGTACCTATTATTATTTGAGATACAGTTCTTTTTAGGACATTGTTTGACAGTTGATGATCTGTAGGACATTAATCGTTATGTCTGCGGGGGGGATCTCTTTTCATCTCACTGACAGTTTCAGGTCTCCTACAGCTATCATTGTCTAGAATGAATGGAGAATCGTCTAAGCGAAAACGCCCTGTTTGTACTCCTCACACCGTAAGCCTCTGCACCGCTACACTTTTAGGGAATTCTATAATTCTCAACCCTATGGTGGAAGTCCAGGAAGGCGCTGCCCATATTGTCACAGAACCTTCCAAGTCCCTAGTTCAGGCCTTCTACACGTCTTAGAAGCAGAGGGTTGATCTGTTATGGGGTCAGTGTGGCAGATGGGGAGCTTTGCTGAAATTCCGCATGCGAGGCTGGTCTTCTTGGCCCTCTCTGCCAGTCGCTGGAATGATCCGAGAATAATCTCAAGCCCCTGACGACAAGCTTAATTCGGTCCACCGTCCAGCACAACCTACAATTGGCTACAACCTGTTTTATCAGTGGCTGCCGTAACAGCGTCTTTCAAGGTGCTGGATGAGGCCTCCAGGCATATTCCTGGTGTGCACAACATGAGTATTCCCATCCCTTCCAGCCAGTCCCTGTGGAGTATCATTATTCACCGTACGTTTGAACTGCCGATTACGAGAAGCACGTTGCACATTCACCTTATGAGAGAAGCCAGAGTTATGTGTTCGTTATGCGACAAGTAGTCACAGAAACAACTGAATGCTCTTGCCCAAAATTCCCACTTGGTGTAACGAATGACAGATGTCTTAAAATGTGGATAAATGTAATTGGGAGAGAACCAGATAGACCCGATTTCAAGATTAGTGGTGAACTTAACAAGCACATCACAGCAAATAAGGGTTTAGGAACAATGCAAAGAAGCGACATACCATGGTAAGATCACATAAAATCAGTAACCCAGCTGAAATATGCACACAAAAGGCGGATATGCTCCTCTTTGAGCGATTTTAACATAAAAGTGCCGAACCAGTTGCGTCACTCCTCGTTCCGTCTTCCCCGTCAAAATTTTTAGGATGCAAACATATTGGCGCTTTATTGTGCTGAGAAGCAGTGACGGTGGACGAAACAGGAGGCAGTGCCAGTGAGAGAGAAAGAGAGAGGAGACAATTCTTTTCTCTGATACAGAAGGGTGTGATGCTTACATAAAACGAATTCTGTGGGTCAGTAAAGTTGTGGCAGTTTATTTGTACACAGACACATTTACATACGTCGCCACGTATAAACAACAAATAAGTACGCATAAAGTTAACAGAAAATCGTCTTCCATCCAACGCAAGTTCACTTTACACTACTTCACTTTACTAGTCTACCTCTACAGTTTACAAAAAGTTCGGTGTTTGATTTGCAGGTACAAAAAATTTCTTGTGACAGAATAATTTTTTAACGTGCATACGGCGTCAGGTGTCAGCATCGAATGATTGCCAGGTGAAGACAGAAATTATAGGTGTGAAGTACCCATTATAAGAGAGAAGGTGCTTCATGAAGTCTTATTGATGAGAAAATGGCGACTAAAACATAGTCTGATGACCCCAGAACGCTTCCGATAACCCCAACACCCTTCCCATTTATTCACTTCTTTAGTTAAAACAGCATTTACGCCTCAGACCGGATGTTACATGCGTATTTTAGTCCGTAAGTAGGTTAACTTTGAAGCTCTGTATCTTAGTAACGGATTATAATTTCGCAAAAAATTTCAAGATTCCCCAGAACATAATCTTAAGAATGTACGGTAAAAATTTCGACCATTTACCATGGATACAAATTACAGAAATGCCACTTTTCATGCCTAAGAATCATGCTTTCTCAGGTTTTTCTCACAAGGGAACCTCCCCGTCGCACCCTCCTCAAATTTAGTTATAAGTTGGCACAGTGGATAGGCCTTGAAAAACTGAACACAGATCAGTCGAGAAAACAGGAAGAAGTTGTGTGGAACCATGAAAAAAATAAGCAAAATATACAAACTGAGTACTCCATGCCCAAGATAGGCAACATCAATGAGCTCAGGAGTGCCGTGGTCCCGTGGTTAGCGTGAGCAGCTGCGGAACGAGAGGCCCTTGGTTCAAGTCTTCCCTCGAGTGAAAAGTTTACTTTTTTTTATTTTCGCAAAGTTATGATCTGTCCGTTCGTTCATTGACGTCTCTGTTGACTGTAATAAGTTTAGTGTCTGTGTTTTGCGGCCGCACCGCAAAACCGTGCGATTAGTAGACGAAAGGACGTGCCTCTCCAATGGCAACCGAAAACATTTGATCGCAAGGTCATAGGTCAACCGATTCCTCCACAGGAAAACACGTCTGATATATTCTATACGACACTGGTGCCGGCATGTGCGTCACATGACAGGAATATGTTGTCGTCCCGCCTAACTTGTACACTTGGCGAATGGGTAAAAAGATTCTTCTACCTTGCCTGATTTAGGTTTTCTTGTGGATGTGATAATCACTCCCAAAAAGGTGATGAAAAATTAAGAGTTTGTCACATAAACTGCAACAAATGAATGCAACAGTTTCACAGTCGCACAGTTTTCCCTCTGCTCTGTCAAAACATATGTTTTTAAAGTTTTCAAATTTTTCCGTTTAGGTGTAGCGTCCCCATACTACGGCGCAGTTACCTCGCATCGGACGGACGGACGGACAGATAATAATTATCTGAAAATAAAAAATTAATCTTTTCACTCGCGGGAAGACTTGAACCGAGGACCTCACGTTCCGCATCTGACCACGCTAACCACGAGACCACAGCACTCCAGGGCTTACACTGTCCTTGGTGTTGCTTATCTTGCGCATGGACTACTCAGTTCGAATATTTTGCTTATTTTTTTCATAGTTCCATTCAACTTCTTCCAGTTTTCTCGATTCATCTGTGTTCAGTTTTTCAAGGCCTATCCACTGTGCCAACTTATAACTAAATCTGAGGGGGGTGCGATGGGGAGGTTCCCTTGTCAGGAACCGTCCACGAACCAATAGTGCTTTTATAAGCCGCCTAAGGTTCGCCCTAGACCATACATAATGCAAAATAACCAGCCATTTGCTCAATTTGCGTGGACTGCAGGAAGTGTGTAATGTTTAAATTTTGACCGTGTACTGTAAGAAAGCTATAGAATGCCAATTCTTCGGGTAGGAATACAAATGTTCGCTATGACAAGGACTATTCAGAGTAGTTGAACCCTTACCTCTGTCGTTAATAGGACCCCAGACATGACCCCCGTGAAAAATCGCATTTTCGAGCACGGCATTTTGGAATTAATTGGTACCGTTGGCTGTCGTGCACGAACCGATTAGGAAAGGGTAATGGAAGATTTAGATTTGTTGCATCGGTTCTGTCAAAATACTGTGGGTCTTACTCCTTGCTGCAGCTGCTCGGGTGTACCCCAAGGGAGTGTTACAGGAAAGTTACTTTTCAGACTATAGACACTGAAGAGCCAAAAAAACTGGTACAGTTGCCTAATATCGTGTAGGCCCCCGCGAGCACGCAGAAGTGCTGAAACACTACGTGGCACGGACTCGACTAACGTCTGAAGTAGAGCTGGAGCGACTGACACCATCAACCCTGCAGGGCTGTCCATAAATCCGTAAGAGTACGAGGGGGTGGAAATCTCTTATGGACAGCACGTTGCAAGGCATCGCAGATATGCTCAGTAATGTTCATGTCTGGGGAGTTTGGTGACCAGCAGAAGTGTTTAAACTCAGAAGAGTGTTTCTGGAGCCACTCTGGAGCAATTCCGGACGTGTGGGGTGTCGCATTGTGCTGCTGGAATAGCCCAAGTCCGTCTGAATGCACAATGGACATGAATGGATGCAGTTGATCGGACAGAATGCTGACGTACGTGTCACCTTTTACAGTCATATCTCATTGTGTTAGGGGTCCCGTATAACTCCAACTGCACACGTCCCACACCTTTAAAGAGCCTACATCAGCTTGAACAGTCCCCTGCTGATATGCAGGGTCCATGGATTCATGAGGTTGTCTCCATACCCGTAGAGTTCCACCGCTCGATACAATCTGAAACGAGACTCATCCGACAAGGCAACATGTTTCCAGTCATCAACAGTCCAGTGTCGGTGTTGACGGTGAAACGTCCCCTTTGAACAATTTATACAAGACTGTGCTTAACCTGACACACAATATTTTCTTAGCGCAACGCAATCAGACTTTCAGAATTCCCTACAAAAGAATGGCCCTGACTAACATTAAACTATACCTTTCACAAATCACTAAATCACTTACCTCACAAAAATCTTCATTACTCCCACTACTGCAATACAGCAAGCGCCACTACTGCCAGCTAAGTAAAAGATTCAAACTACGGAAGGCACTAACTACTGATAGGGATAGTTAGCAAATGAAAGATTTTAATACAGAACAAACAATGTATTTACCTTGATATCATCATTCATAAATATAGCAGTTCATGACAAATTTCAAAACTCCGCCATCTCTCTCCCCACATCCACCACTGCTGGCGGCTCACCTCCAACTGCGCAACGCTACGCGCTGTTCACAGCCAGCTGTCTAACACTACAATGGCGAGTATTACAACAATGCAAAGCAGCCACAGACTGCACACAACACAGCCAGTGATTTTCATACAGAGGTGGCGTTACCAATAAAAAAACCTAAACAGCCTACTTACATAGCCCCCATGCTCCCCACAAAAAATTTTACAAATTGGATTGGGCAGTGGCCAATAAAGATTTGAAAAATTTTTTTCATAATTACAATAACAAAGAAATCAAATGCACACACTTATTGATACAATGTTGGTCAAAAGCTAAAATTGTCTCACAGTCCATAAAGACAGCCCTAATCGTACATAACAGGAGAATAGCAGTGTTTTTCTCAAAGTCTGAGCAGTAAAAGAAAATGCACACGAAAGTAGTGGATTTCCATGCAGTCTTGAAGAAGTAGTGTTGTCCTTCCAATGGAAAGACAGTGCTGACTCTCGACATGCAGACAGGTAATGGGCCACAACAGAGCAAACCCACAGCAGAGTCAGTCGAAATTTTGAAGAGTATTGGTAGGTAGGTCATCACAGAGCAGACCCACTGTAGTCCTGGTAGAGATTACGGTATTGGTGGGCCACCAGAGGTGCAGACCCACTGCAGTCCTTGTAGAAATAATGGCATGGTGGGTCATCATAGATGCAGACCCACTGTAGTCCTTGGAGAGATAGCCAGCAGCCATCTGTTGTGACTGTGCAGGTGCACAATCACCGTTGAAGAGTCTTGCGGATAATATAGCAAGTCCATAAACCACCACTTGTGCACTCACAAAGTTTTTGAAATTGTCCTTAGAACCAGCAATGCTGTTATCCAGTCCCTTGCTGAATCATTAACACACGTGCAAACACTATCAGTCCCTACTTCTCACATATTGTCCATATACTATGACCAACAGAAACGTGTGCAGTGAAATGTAACTAACAAGTTAATAATATCATGAACTGGTGACAATTACAATTTTATAACATAAGAATACAATAACAAAGGTACAAAACACATCATTAAAAACATAATAATACAGATAACGTTTGTAGTAATAGGGGCTTTACAAAAGAATAGAAATAAACATATACATCAGTGTTACAGGAATTATGACATAAGTAAATACATAAAAGATCAGAATAACTTTTGAAACATCAACTTTACACATGAGCATTAAAACAGAACAGAATTAATAATGTCTAACATCTTTACAAAGTAAATAACATATTACTAACGCAAATTATATTTGAGGATAACAGTATTCCTCATCATAGTTCATGTAGCTGAGTATGAGAAAAATTCTACAACAAAAGTCTGATGAGGTAAACATATAAAGACAGGAAGAACATATATACACAAGGGTACCCAAACACATAGTGGGATAACACAAAAGGAAAAGACAGGGTTTGTTTCATTGCAGTATTTTGCAAACAAAACTTTCTTTGCTTCTTGGAGATCTCCCTTCATTCATCATTATTCCCAAAAGTCCTATCTAAGCCTGCCTTCTGTATTTCGTTCACATCCTCTGTCAAAAATAGTTTTTCTTTCTGCTTTCTGTATTCTGTTCACATCCTCTGTCAATAATAGTTTTTCTCCACTGTACAGTATCCTTTTTATTTTGCCAGACCATTTTCTGATAGCTTCTCAATGCATTTCTTATAAATTTATAATAGTTAGTTTCTTATATAGTCTCCTCTTAAGCTAACTTAAATCTACTGAGCTCAGATGCTAAACTAAGGGACGAGGCAATGCAGCAGCACATAACAAATTAACACAAACAGCAATGCAAAAAAAAATGGAAAATTGCAAAGCAAGCTACAGTAAATATAAATTACCAAGCAATGCAACATTACAACTAATATGAGCCAATGTACAGTAGCAAGAAAAATAAGTCAGTAGTAAAATTGGCTTAGCAGAGTAACACAAAGTCAAATTCAGTAACACTACGCCTGGCAAACAGCAGTAACTTATACCTAAACATGACATAGCTCAAGCAGAAAAAATATTACAGTAAAAACAACAATGCAGATAAGGGAAATGTATATTCACATCTTAATATCTATGTAATTAAAGTGGTGCACCACAACAACTGATTGTAAAAAGAAATATTACCATGTACTTGAAAAGAAAATTATGTGTTTCTGTTACTAGTTCCTTCTTATTGTTCTTTCCTTTCCAAGTGCTCCTTTTTTAAAGAATGTGGATCATAAAATAATTATTTAATAGATCTGTTGACAGAAAGTGTTCACATTAGCAAATGCATTTTATTTTATAAAAGCAATGCTGCAACACAGCTGGAAACCAGATATCAAGTGAAATAAGCAACTACGAAAAGTCATTCAATAGTCATGTGGCATTTCGTAAGTCAGTAGCGCTCAACTCTCATAGAAAGACACTTGTCATAATCAGGTGTGCAGATGTACGAATATTTCCCATCAATTCATAAGCATTGCTGTAATTAGCACAAAGTACGAGTAATCATATGTTTTCAGGTAATGAGCGTGTAATATTTGCGATGCTTTCTACAAAGGAATGTCAATAGCAAGGTTAATGGAAGTAATGAGGGTGTCACATTTGCAATATTTTCTCTAAAGAATGCCAATGGCGAGGATAAAGGCCTGCCTTTTTTCTTTTTTTTTTTTTTTTTCTACCTGTGCTTCCGGAAAGGCACACCCTAATGGCTTGTTCTCCAGGTGTTTGACACAGCTGCGTGCCCACGACGCATTACGTGCAGGTGGTCACTTAACTTTCTTACGGAAATATTTACGACACCAGTTTCCGCTACAGTGACAGTCTCACATAAAAATATTTCACAGGTCAAGAATTAGCGTTGCAAATCTGTAGAAAGAAAATCCTATGAATATAACGTTGTCCAAAAAATTTTCGCCGGCATTGTGATACATTCACGCATTTACACACATTTCATAACTCTTAAAGTACGATTCTTGGTTTCCAACATCCTTTTTCACAAGTCAAGAGTCCCTACCCACTATTCATTACTCCTTACCTTATTACACATATACGTATCCATCGACACTCGTCAATATTTCGTCATTATAAATATGAAGCATAATCAAATAACTCATATAGCCTCAGCCTATTAATCGTAAACATACCTCAGCAGCATAATACACATCGTCGTCGTAAAAATAACATCATAACACCTCAGTCAAATCTCAAAATCGTCGTAGCTTCCTCCAATAATTAAAAAAATTCTCTGCTCATGTCAAAAGTGTCATCTGCCTCAAACGTACTTTAAAAATCATGAATCCATACCAAATACATCATTCAAAGCTCTCATAGTATCACAATGGTTCCGAAAAAATATGAGCATTTCACAAAGTACAGACAAAATACAATTTCATAAGTGTGAAGTTATCCAACTGTGTAATTGCGTAAACATCTGTCACTGATGTAATAAAAAAAGTTTATCTCTCAGTTACATGATCAGATAGCTGTGTAATTTGTGTGTTAGAGAAATATGGTACCGATGTGTAAAGTTGTATAAGCAAATACCATATTAGCTAGGGTTCCTTGTGGTTGCCAAACACATGGTACACAAAGTAGGCGTATACCCCCCTGAGGATTAATGTAATTATACCCTCAGGTGTTACAGATTACAGCAATGGAATGAAATGTATCACGGAAAACTTTCTTTGTAATTCAAAAATCTTTAAAAATAAATGTTTTAAGTACAACATTAATCACTGAAATGCGTGTCCTGTAGCGCTAAATGTGCATCTTGTTGTAAGATAATCTCTGTGGAAGTGTCGTAGTTATCGTCCTCCAAAAGCTAAGTTCTGCAGAAGCCAATGTACTTACCTCATGATAAACAAAAGTGAAATGCTTTGCGTATAGATATCTTAGTTATTACGCTTATTGTTGTGATGAAGAAATTACTGTGCTGTAACGTATTGTTGTGCTACGGAAAAGGCTGTCTCATTGTAGCTATACCACAAAAGTTACTATTAAAACATGTTTTACTTTCCAGAATAATACAGAAAAACTGTGCAGATATAAAACAGAAACACCGCAAAAGCAACATTGTATATTGTCACTCATTAGTAGCGTCGTGATAAAACCGTGTAGTTGTCACATAAACTAACCACTGTGTCGTCTGGTATCTCACAGAAAGTACTTTAAACCCAGAATGTATTTTCAAGTAAACCAAAATGTTGCATTAAAATCTCATTAGCAGTACCAGTATAGGTTCTAAGTATGTAAGCCTGATAGTCGTTACGTAATTGTGCAACTAACAAGCAAGAATGTACAAATACAACACTGTGTCGTCTGTTCACTATAACAATGCATTCGTCATTTCTGTTTAAATATGTTCCCTAGGTTCTAGACTGGATATTTAACTTCAAACGTTGTTGTATGTTAACAGTTTCTTAAGTCTGACACAGCATCCTAGTAATGTAAAGTGAAAAGTTATATGGCAAAGACAAAGTTAAAAAGCAGATTATCTTTCAATAAACAGTTTTGCATGTGAAATGTGGTGTAAACCTTTACTCTTCCTAGTGCACAGAGTTTCAACTTCAACGCAATTATCATACAGTATACGTCGGTAAAGAATACTGGAATTTTTCTCAAGGTTAACTTCTATGTTATTTTTCTCTGAGCCAGCCGGCGCAGGTGGCTGCCTGCGGTGCGAGTCATTGTCTGTTTCTTTGTTGGCGCGCGCCGTTATTGGGATTAGGAGACCGAACTTCTACAAATTCACCGTGACGAGAGGGCCCTGCTCTGTTTGAATCCTGCCAGTTCTGATGCAATTCAGGTCTGTCGTTACGAGCCGGCCGAAGTGGCCGTGCGGTTAAAGGCGCTGCAGTCTGGAACCGCAAGACCGCTACGGTCGCAGGTTCGAATCCTGCCTCGGGCATGGATGTTTGTGATGTCCTTAGGTTAGTTAGGTTTAACTAGTTCTAAGTTCTAGGGGACTAATGACCTCAGCAGTTGAGTCCCATAGTGCTCAGAGCCATTTTCTGTCGTTACGATCATATCGTCTGTCGTCATGTCGGTAGTTCCTGTAGTTTCTTTCTTGTCGGTTAAGTGGTGGAGAATTTCTCCCTGAATCGTAACTACGCGCTGGACCGTTGCGTCTAAAGTTATTCTGTCTCCCGTAATAATAATTATTTTGGTTCCCATATTGTCTGTTTCTCTGATTGTCTCTGTGATAGTCATTACTACGGAAGTGCGATCTTTCTCTGTAACTATTATTACTCTGCCAACGGTTGTCGTACGGGTGGTGTCTATTTTGGTCACGATTTGCGTTGTAAGAATAGACCAGTCGTGTCCGGTTATTGTTTCTGTCGTCACGGAATTGTGACGGATGTGACCTGTAATTGTTGTGTCCTTGTTTTCGCATTCCGCGATTATCAATGTCAATTTCTAGTTCTTGTAACAGTCCCTGAAAAGCTTCAATGTCGTCTTTGCAACGTCCTGCTAAAATAATATGCCGTAAATGTTCAGGTAATTTGATTAAGCAAATGCGGATGAGTTCTGAGGGGCTGTATGGGTTTGACAGGTACTGATTCTTGTGCAACATGTCTTCAAAATATTTCACAAGACTGGAGAATTCAGATTGTTCGAAATGTTTCATCATTATGATACCATGTTTTACTTGGTCTTGTGTGGCTTGAGACCAATATGCTGAGAGGAAGGCATGGTAAAATTCTCCTTCACTGTGGCAATCGTGAATTACCGATCGCATTCTTACAGCTGGTTCATTCTCTAAGTAGCCACACATAAATTCTAATCTGTGTTCCAATGACCAGTTGGGAGGAAAACAATGAGAGAATTGATGGAGCCATGCTTGTGGATGAATGTCGTTGCCAGAATTCTTAAATGTTTTGAATTTACGTGTAGTAATGAACAGCTTATAGTCAAAATCGTCATGTCGGCGAGTCGCATATCGGTCATTGTTAGGTCGTGTCGGCCGTTCTATCTCAAAATTCGGTGCACATTGCCAATTTCTTTCATAACTTCCGAAATGCCCTGTGTTATTATTTTGCGGCTTTTCCGTGTTTCTAAGTCCCTCTTCCTGTGTTGGAGCGCCAGTGTCCTCTGAAATACGTAATTTTTGTATTACCTGTGTCAGCTGATCTTGTACTTCCCGGATTTCTCTTTGGTGTTGTGTATTAATTTGATTCTGATTTTGTTTGAATTTTCTTATTTGTTCATACTCTTCTGTGTCAGTGAAGGCTACGGGTCTTGTGTCATTCAGATCATCATCTACCTTTGTAGATAAGTTAGTGAACTGATCTGAAAGTTCGGCTACTTTATCCGATAGTGTACTTATTTCCTCAGTGTGTTTTTCTGAACCAAGTTTCTGAGTATCTACTGTGTCCTTTAAGTTTTCCTGAGTTTTTGCAAGTTGCGTAACCGAATTGGTAGATGCAACTGAGTCAAATTTAGCTTGCAAGGTCTCATGATTTTCATGAACAATAGTTTGCAGTTCTTTTATGGCTGCTTCGTGATTCTGTAATGCATTTTCATGCCGCAAAAAAATAGGTTGAAAATGCTCACAAATTTGAGTTTTTACGTCATTACAGACTTTTTGACATTTCGATTCAATGTTATGTAACTCAGTAGTTAAATCTTCACGTGTTTGTTCAAGAGTTTGTTCCAATGAGTCTAACTTTTTAAGATTTTGTTCCACTGTGTCTAACTTTTGCTGTGTTTGTCTCTGATTTTGTTCCATTGTGTCTAACTTTAGAAGATTTTGTCCCATTTGTTTCTGATTTTGTTCAAGCGTTGTGTCTAACTTTTGTAGCTTTTGTCCCATTTGTTGCATTAACTGTAATAACAATGCACTGGTGTCTGAAACATGTTCCTCAGTGCTTTTCGGCAGTGAATTTGCACCAGCAACATTCACATTTTGACAAGCGGAAAATGTGTCTTGACTCATTTGAGAAAACGGTGAGGACGCAAAACCTGAATCTACAGTATTTGCAAAATTGTGTCCTGTCATTTCGGATTCCTGAGGCGAGCTGTTGCCGACCGATCGATCGATAATGCTTCCCTCTTCACTAATTGTTTCACTGTCCATGCCATTGTTTGCCGCCCGCTCCATTTCCCTATGCACAATTACCAAATTACTACTTTGAACATCAGTTAATTCATTACTCGGTGGCGCTAACACACTGCTTTCATTTTCACTGTCATTTCTCAGTTTACTTTGGAGCCTAGTATTACGTTTTTCACACGCCATTATTGTCACAGTATTTCACACGACAACACAGAAAAACACAATTTGAAGATCAAAAATAAGAGAACACATTAACATAGCACTGAAAATAATATCTAGTTAATTGCAAGCGCAGCTGCGAAATACTTGGTGCAAATCTACATGCATGCCACAACTGTTTTACTGTACAACAATGAAAGACTGCAACTACAAAGGAAATTCTCTCTATAATTACGCGCTAGCAATGAACAAAATCTACACTAATTACACAAACTACAAGAAAAAAATCAGAAGATTCCAGTGAGGTATCCTCTCGGCTAAGGGTCGACATATGAAACGTCCCCTTTGAACAATTTATACAAGACTGTGCTTAACCTGACACACAATATTTACTTAGCGCAACGCAATCTGACTTTCAGAATTCCCTACAAAAGAATGGCCCTGACTAACATTAAACTATACCTTTCACAAATCACTTACCTCACAAAAATCTTCGCTGCTCAAGCTACTGCAATACAGCGAGTGCCACTACTGCCAGCTAAATAAAAGATTCAAACTATGGAAGGCACTAACTACTGATAGGGATAGTTAGCAAATGAAAGATATTAATAGAGAACAAACAATGTATTTACCTTGATATCATCATATATAAATATAGCAGTTCATGACAAATTTCAAAACTCCGCCATCTCTCTCCCCACATCCACCACTGCTGGCGGCTCACCTCCAACTGCGCAACGCTACGCGCTGTTCACAGCCAGCTGTCTAACACTACAATGGCGAGTATTACAACAATGCAAAGCAGCCACAGACTGCACACAGCACAGCCAGTGATTTTCATACAGAGGTGGCGTTACCAATAAAAAAAACCTAAACAGCCTACTTACAACGGGCCTAGGCGAGGCGTAAAGCTTTGTGTCGTGCAGTCATCAAGGGTACAGGAGTGGGCCTTCGCCTCCGAAAGTCCACATCGATTTCGTTGAATGGTTCACACGCTGACACTTGTGGAAGTCCCAGCATGAAATCTGCAGCAAATGCTGAAGGGTTGGACTTTTGTAACACTGAACGATTCTCTTCAGTTGTCGTTGGTCCCCTTCTTGCAGGATCTTTTTCCGGCCGCAGAGATGTCGGAGCTTTGGTACTTGTTCGACCGATACGTGAATATTGCTCGTCGCTCTGGGATCCGTACGAGACAGAATAGACACAGGAATAGAGAAGATCCAAAGAGGCGCAGTGCATTCCGGCAAGCGCGAAAATGTCACGGGTGTGATGAACCAACTTCAGGGGCAGACGCTGCAGGAGAAGCGACCTACATCGTGCTGTGATTTATTGTTATAATTCCGAGAGCGTACGTTCCTAGAAGAATCAAATAATGCGTTGCTTCCTCCTACGTATATGTTGCGAAAAGACCAGGAAAGTAAAATTGGAGCTCACACCAAGGCTTACCGACAGCAGATCTTCTCTAGAACCATCCGCGACTGGAACAGAAAATGATGAAAGTGACTGTGGAACACAAGATACGTACCACCGCGCACCGTAATCTGGCTTGCGGAGTGCAGATGCAGATGTAGAGGAAATCACATGCGGGAAGCTAGGTGCGACCAATTCTAGAATACTGCTGTAGTGTTTGGAGACCTTTTCCTTTAGGCATGGTAACGCATATGGGATGAATTGACAGAGTGCTCCTAAGATAGTGGCATCTTCGTATAGCTGATACGAAAGTGTAACATTTGTACTCGGGGAAACTTAAATGGAAGTAGTGGAAGAAAGGCTAAGTTGTGCTCAGGGAAACGAGGAAGGCTGCGATAAAATTGTGCTGCCGACGTACTGTGTTTGTCGCGGGGTCATCGGAAAACCTGAGAGAGAGTAAGGGGCATTTAGACAGTCATTTCCTTCTCACTCAGCTGGCAGACGGAAATCCGTATTGTTCGATGTACCTTCCACCTTGCTGTGTTCTCTGGTATGCCGAGTATAGAGTATTTTCGTGTTTGTAGATTTATACACTTTGGAAGAAAATGAAAATCAGGTATCGCTTGTAATATGACGTTTCATGTTCTGTAGAGTAAAATGGACGAAAACTAATACGCCGAAGTAGTTTCTGGTCATCCGGAAATAACGCAAGTCAAAGGTGCGAAAATTCTTTTATAGTGTGTTTAACTCCTCCCGGGCCGGCCGGTGTTGCCGAGCGGTTCTAGGCGCTTCAGTCTGGAACCGCGTTACCACTGCGGTCGCAGGTTCGAATCCTGCTTCGGGCATGGATGTGTGTGATGTCCTTAGGTTAGTTAGGTTTAAGTCGTTCTAAGTTCTAGGGGTCTGATGACCTCAGCAGTTAAGTCCCATAGTGCTCAGAGCCATTTGAACCATTTTTTTTAACTCCTCCCGTGTCGTTAACGTGAAGTAACCGAGCTCTCGTGAGCCGGACGAAATATGCGCCGAAAAGCGGTGCCGGACCGTGTTGCGTGCAGAACATAGCAGAGGGTTCATATTCTGCATTCTGAACGGTTCCGTGCAGGTTGTACACGAGGGTCCGAATGACAGCGGAGACTGCGTCGGTGACGAGGGAAAGCCGGTGGCACTGTAAGGGCGAAGGAGCAAGTGGGGCGCGGCCTGGTTAACGGCGGCGCTGGAAAGCCTGCAGAGGAGGACGCCCAGGGGGAGCCGGTCACACTTCTGCCCTCCAGCTGCGCCTCTGCCACGCTTCTCCCTCGTAATTACCAGCTTTTGAATGTCGATATTAACAATTCGCAGGGTAGCCGAGGAAATGAAATTCGATATTCTGTGTTTACAGGGACCATACACGAGAATGGTAACAATCCCTGGAATCCCGGTCGCAGCTCCGGTCGTCACACACGGTCAAAAACCGATGGCAGCAATTGCATTATTCAACGAGAAAATCTCAGCTGTAAAAGTAACACAATACTGTAATGTGCACGTGACTTGTGTCTGATAGCCACGGAAGTTTTCTTGTCTCAACGTACTTTCAGTGTAGTGGAATCGTAGGTGAGTACGGCCAGCAGTTCAAAAACAGTAATCACCTCGGCCAAAGGAAACCACTGATCTACACTGTAGACGCAAACGTTAAGTCGCCATCATGGCGGGGGAACCAGTCCGCATTTGCGGAGGCAGATTAAAACCGATTTAAAAATCAACCACAGGCTAGCCGGAACAGCGGACCTCGACACTAATCCACCGGGCGGATTCGCGCCGGGGAAGCAGCGGGTTAGAGCGTGCAGACGACTCAATAGTACTACTTCTCTGACAGTTCTTGCAAAATAAGTGAAGACCATTCGTATTTATAACCCGTATATTTTCTGTAAAGATACACGGTATTAAACGCGCGACATAAAACTTCCATCACCATCAACGTCCAGCACGAAATCTCTGCACATAGCGGAAAAAATCAACACCATCAGGAACAAGATCATTTCACTGACGCCGGCCGGAGTGGCCGCGCGGTTAAAGGCGCTCCAGTCTGGAACCGCACGACCGCTACGGTCGCAGGTTCGAATCCTGCCTCGGTCATGGATGTGTGTGATGTCCTTAGGTTAGTTAGGTTTAAGTAGTTCTAAGTTCTAGGGGACTTATGACCACAGCAGTTGAGTCCCATACTGCTCAGAGCCATTTGAACCATTTCACTGACAACTAGTGACGTCTAGTTTATCGTTGTAGAAGTATACAATAACAATTTCAGATCAAATGAAACAAGCATGTGACAGTAAAGGGTGTCCGAACCGTCGCATCAGCGCACAGTGTGCCCCTTCTCGCTGCAACACAGGGACGTAATACTCGCATCCAACCGATCGTAAAGGTGTCGATTGGCATCTTGAGATAGAATTTCCCAAGCATCTTGCAACCTTTGTTGAAATTCTGATTCTTGCAGGCTCTGGAGAACTAGTAAGTTCCCCCTTGATCGTGTCCCATACGTGCACAGTTGGCGAGAGGCCTGGTGGTCTTGCCGGCCTGGGCACTCAGCCCTACTGTGCGCTGTGTGTTGCACTGCAGCGCCCACGTGTGGGTGTGCAGTTTCCTGCTGATGCTTCAAATGGCTCTGAGCACTATGGGGCTTAACATCTGAGGTCATCAGTCCCCTAGAACTTAGAACTACTTAAACCTAACTAACCTAAGGACATCACACACATCCATGCCCGAGGCAGGATTCGAACCTGCGACCGTAGCGGTCGCGCGGTTCCAGGCTGGAGCGCCTAGAACAGTTTCCTGCTCAAAAAGCACATCACCATCCTATAAAAGCGGTGATAATAATCTGTCCAACTTAGTGGTAGAAATGAAACACAGAAGCGATGTTTCTTATTGACAAAAACATGTGGAAACTGGAATAGTTTGCGCCATTGTGGAACGTTTTCAAACAGCTGTCCGAGGAGACGACCTATACATTTAATCCCATGTTCCACAGTAAAAATGTAAATGCCGTGTGACTAGGGCCTCCCGTCGGGTAGACCGTTCGCCGGGTACAAGTCTTTCGATTTGACGCCACTTCGGCGACTTGTACGTCGATGGGGATGAAATGATAATGATTAGGGCAACACGACAACCATTCCCTGAGCGGAGAAAATCTCCGACCCAGCCGGGAATCGAACCCGGGCCCTTAGCATTCTGTCGCGCTGACCACGCAGCTACCGGTTGCGGACGTGTTCCACATTGACAAGTAGCAGGTGTGTAATATTTCGCCAAGACTCTATCGGGCTGAAACAAGTGCTGTTACTCAGCTGTCAGGTGGTAATCAACAGCGTACCAGTGGATGGATGGGATGGAAAAGACACCATCAGTGTGGGGCAATGTACTGTAATAAGTACCTCACTTGATAGCGAGATCAATTGTAGCAATTTTACCAGTTTTGTGTAATTCCAACTCCAGCCACAGCCCCAGCAGAATGCGTCCCTATTTCTGTATCTCCGCTATGCGGCGTGGGATAGCGTGGTAAGAGCAAACGCACTGCATTTGTAAAATGTACGGTTGAAGGTGACTGGGGTGCATTCGAGTACAGTGCTATATTATACCATTCTACCAATATGCTGGCTCCATTCCATTCATAAGGATGGTGCTCGCGACGGGCAGTCTCCCTCCGTGCCAGACACACCTTGCATACAAAGTAGCACCGCTGGGCTAGGAGTTATGTAGAGTGTATGACTGGAAATCACGTGTCCGGAAGTGCCACCATCTTGGATCTTTGGAGTATAAAAGGAGGTATGAGGGCCGCCACTGATCAGTCTTCCGTGGTAATTGAAAGTGTCAACATGGATTCTTTCAAAGTACTAAACATCCTTCAGCTATTAGGGAGGAAGACAAGACCAACACTTCGGTTGTGGTTATTACAGCAGAACCTGAATAATCTGGCTACTGACATTTGCAAGATACCGAAAATGGTATATTACTTAGCAAGAACAACGTAAATTTGCATATACTTATTACAGAACTGTTTCGAGATAGCAAAATCTGTGCTCAAATGGACTGTCAGGAACAGTGGGGACTATGTTCAACTGATGAGATGGTGGTGATGGGCAGAGAGGAGTATTAACTGTAAGGATACAGTTGAGGACTGTGTCTATAGCTGTTTGACGTCAGAGTCCGCTACAGATGCCTCCTGATGTTTTGCTCGACGATCACGCTGCAACCCAGGTGCCAGAAATTCAGGAAGCCAATACACGCTACCATAAATGCTTCACTGTTCTAATTTCACATCGAAATTGTCCTGAAGGAAAAAAAAATGAACCAGTACTTGTAAACAATGGGTCATAATCCAGCACATGTACAGGGGATTGGAAAAAACCACCGTAATAACCCAGCTACCACAAAAACCGACCCCAGAAGATTGCATCAGGAGAGAGTGGTGGGAGTTGCAGCTGTGCGCTCTTCAATGGGTGCTCACGAACTAACCATCTTAGAGGCAGTCTTACCCTCCCTCTCCCTCCCTACTACCCCTCACCACTCCCTCTCCTCACTGTAGGTTGGATTAGGGGCCTCTTCTGTCTTGTCGCTGATGGTCCACTGGGAGATCCTTCTGGTGGCATTGATATACTGTCTCCAGTCTGTAGAAATCAGTCACAGATAGACAAAAGACAAGAACAGGATGCTTCATGCAATCGCTTAAACATACTTTTTGGAAAGACTGGACTCCCTGGATAACACTGAAATTTCGGAGAACCCTCCAGATGACTTTTTCAAGCGTCTTACGCTTAGAGAACACGCCACGCGATTTCTCTGCATTGCACCATCTTCCTACAGGTGGACGACACCTAATTGGGCATCATGATTTGTTGCAGGTCGTGGTTGACGTTTCACATGTGGCTGAACACTTGCTGTTTCCTTAAATAACGTAACTATCCGGCGAACGGTCCGGACACTTGGATGATGTCGTCGAGGATACCGAGCAGCATACATAGCACAAGCCCGTTGGGCATTTTGATCACAATAGCCATACATGAACACGATATCGACCTTTTCCGCAATTGGTAAACGGTCCATTTTAACACGGGTAATGTATCACGAAGCAAATACCGTCCGCACTGGCGGAATGTTAGGTGATACCACGTACTTATACGTTTGTGACTACTACAGCGCCATCTATCACAAAGCGAGAAAAGTGGTCAAACTAAAACATTCATATTTCTTTACGTACAACACGAATATGTAATAAAAAATGGGGGTTCCTATTTTTAAAAAACGCAGTTGTTATCCGTTTGACCTATGGCAGCGCCATCTAGCGGGCCAACCATAGCGCCATCTGGTTCCCCCTTCAAGCTAGACGAGTTTCGTTCTTTGTAGTTTTTTCGTTTGACGCTTATTTCGTGAGATATTTGGCCAGGTCACGATCAGTGGACCACCCTGTATAAAATGATTGTTTTTTTTCGATATATGAACAGAAAGCGTGAAAACCTGTATTGTGTAATGTTATTTCAAGTGTTTTAAATTTTTATAGTACCGACAAACATGACAATTTATGTACAAGCTCTGATATGAACGACAGGGGCATTCAAAAATCATGTAATTTTGTCCATGAAACAGAAAGAAATCGTTTAACGTAGTTTTTGCTCCTTAATAGTTTAAATTCTCACTTTTTCTTTACTACGATGAAAGTTTTGAAATAACGACGACATTCTCCAGTGACTGGTAGTTTTTGCATCAAAATAGTGGAAGTTTTTTCGATTTTACGTTGGATGGAAATGTATAGAATATGTGAGATAAGCTAATGCACCTGTTAGTTGTATCGTTATGGAGCTCCGGCCTCTGCACTTTGGTCGTCTGTAATCGGAGGCAGTACTGTAGTTTACTTATTCACATCGCCGGATGTCCCAAAACAGAGAGAGAGAGAGAGAGAGAGAGAGAGAGAGAGAGAGAGAGAGAGAGAGAGAGAGAATTGGTACCTCCAGTCGAATGTAAAAGAATGAGTGTGTAGTGTATATATACCATTCTATATTGATAATTCAGCTGTCTGAGAATGAATGTAATGCCCTCGTATGTGTCAATTTATAATTTGAACACGATTAATGCTCACAAACAATACCGATTTTGCTCAAAGAACTAAAAGAAAATGGACGGCACCTATTTTCGTGGAAACAACACTGCTTTTTGCAGTCGCAGCGATTGTAATTATTTTTATTGTAGATGCTCACTTATAAGAGGGGTGGTGATGTTAAACACGATTATTGCAGTGAATTGTTTTCGCAGAATGGTGGGCACCAACAGGAGGAGTTGGTGGCGGCAGAGGTACTGATGCCGCAGCTGCACTTTTTGTAAAAACAACACTGTCGGGATAGCCTGTCATTTATCTAGCTTTGTTCTGTGGCCCGCTGGCTTCGCGGCCTATTGTGTATGTCTAGCGTTTGTCGGCATCGATAGCGCTGACCGGTCGGACCGGCCACCTGCTCGGCTGGAGAGGCAGATCCTCCAGCTACGTCTGGATAAGACCCTGCTCCCAGATACGGCGGGGCTGCCGGAAGCAAAGGCGAAGCAGCTGCCTGTTTCCCAACCAGCGGGCATGAGGAAAAACATTCTGGGGAGTCCTCCGGAGTTTTGGTGGTGTTCCAGGTTCCAGGGGGGGGGGGGGGGGGGGCTTTCTGAGAACAGCTTGCAGGATGCATAGGCTTCTTGAGTCTTCTGTACGTCTGTGACTGATTTCCGCAGACCGGAGACAGTATACCATTGCCACCAGATGGATCTCTTTCTGAACCATCAGCGACAGGATAGAACTGGCCTGTATCCGTGCTTAGGATGAGTAGGGGGGATGAGGGGTAAGACTGGCGCTAAGTTGGTTAGTGCGAGATTGCACAGCGAGGAGAATACTCATGCAGCTGCCTCGGTTCTCTCCTGGTGCGATCTTTTGGGGTCGGTTTTTGCTGTAGTTTTGTTATTACGATGATATTTCCCAGTCCCCAGTGCATGTGTCGCATTATGACATATTGTGTATGACTGCTACTGTGTGTATGTGTTTTTTTCCCGCGACAATTTCGATGTGTAAGTAGAGCAATGAATCATTTTCTGTCGGTTGTTGTAGCATTTAGTGGCCTCCCTAACGTTTAAATGATGGTTTGCTGCTCTATCCTTTCTTACCATGTACAAGTTACATTGCCTCTATACCGAGGACACCTCTCGGGGACAGTCGAAGTTTGACAAAGGTGCCGAAATAAAGAAAGCGCTGTTTATTTGAATTTCGAGCACCGGGGTATTGAGCAGCGCAGTGGAAGGCGTCTGTAGCGAAGTCCAACGTCGCAGTGACAAATACAGTCGTCACATGTTTGCTTATAGGCAGTACACTTATTAAACTCCTCTCTGTTCAACATCAACGTGTCATCAGTTGATCACATTTATCACCAAAAATAAAGATAGTGCCTTCCACTCCAACCTTTTTCCCGCCAGCTTATATGTGAAGGGATCATCCTATGTAGAGTTTGAGTACTTTTGCCACTAGTTTCCAGTGGTATTGTCAATTTTTTCCCCAGCAGGATAATATCAGTTGTATGACATCGTCAATTTTTGATCGGTATTGCGATTTTAGCAGCTGCTTGTCTAGCGCTATGAATATAGAAGTGTAATCAGGTCCGATCTTCCTACGATTAATTGTATAATGAAGACCGATCTGTACTTCAGTTTCCTGCCTAAAATAAATGTAGTACACTAACCCACCCTTGCTCCGGGATGCAAACAGATTTTTCCCGTTGTCGGCTTCTACAAGTTTTTCAATTGTTCCGTAAAGAATTCGTGTTAGTATTTTGCAACCATAACTTATTCAACTGATAGTTTGGTAATTTTCACACCTCTCAGCAATCGCGTTCTTTGGAATTGGAATTATTGTATTCGGCATGAAGTCTGAGGGTATTTCGAGTGTCTCATAAATCTTGCAGACCAGATGTATTATAATTCGGAATGTTCATTTTTTATTGTAATTCACTATGCAGTATATTTTTGAACGTTATTCATTAAAATTAAATTTCTTTAAGGAGAAAAAAGTAAAAATAACTGAAGTTGTTCTACAGCAGCAATAGTTGTCGTGGGCAGAGCACCGGTTGTACCCTTGTACGAATGTTGCAAACGCTGTTAACCACGGAACAGAGGACAGTTACTGCCTGCAGAGTGGAAACAGGCGGGCCTGCTGAGCACCGTGTGGTCGTCGACGGCCGCCGAGCACAGTCTCGGAGGGTGCTGCCGCATTTTCAGCAAGTGTAGAAAAAATGAGTGTGAGTAAAATAAAGGAGAGGCAGGCGCTCACCTGTACGGAGCAGAACACGCTGTTCAACACTATCTTCTTTCGCGCTCTTCTCTCTTTCTGTAGCAGAAGGAGACGTGTTCGCACACAACCACACGGACACCCAACCGCGCGGGAGTTTGGTTGTGAATTTGTGTGCTGTTAGTAGAGAAAGACAAATAAGTGGAAAGATACTGCGCGTACTGTTTCCTGCCGGGTGTTCCCATGCACCACACACGAGTCGAGTGGTTGCCTTTCCCTTATTGTGACTATTACTGTATCAAGGAATTCCGGTTGAATGTAACATTTAATTTATCTGATCAGGATCATAAGTGTTGTCAAAATTACATATTGTGTGAGGACTTGACGGTTCTCCGAATAGGCCGGCGATACTTTGAATTCCTGTGTTCGCGTCTCGAACACACACGCCATCTCGCTACACGGTTTTCCATACGGAAATAAAATAACAGATGCGGAGAGCATCTGTACTTTTACTTACAACAACTTATTTCATAGTTCTGCATTGTTTGGTAACAATACTTAATATTTTGGCGTAACACTAAGAAGCTGTATGAAATAGAAAGATGGCGTAGAATCGTGCTAAGCAAGGAAAATGGAATACTTGGGTCTGGGAAAGTAGAGGAGACTGTGTTCACGAGCGCAGTGTGAGGAATTCTTGTGGTTACAGTCCTTATCAGGTACTTTTATCTCATTCGTTACGAAACGCGCTTGAAAACAATCGCTTCGTTTATTGTAAAATTACAAACAGAAACATTATTAGTTACGTATGTCAGAAGATATAGAGCGATGAGACGTACTGCTCGGATGTTGACATGTCGGTACAGCCCATACGAAAGTGTGAGAGAGATGCTCAGGGAATTAAATGGGAATGCTGGGAAGAAATACGACGTAGTTGTCGCTAAATCGTGCTACGTAGACTATGCGAGAGTTCTGTTGCTAGCATCTTTACTCAGAGATGGTTGGTGTAAGACGAGAGATACAAGGGTGCACACTGATGGATATGTACAAAGTCAGTCTCTCTCTCTCTCTCTCTCTCATATACAGGGTGTTACAAAAAGGTACGGCCAAACTTTCAGGAAACATTCCTCACACACAAATACAGAAAAGATGTTATGTGGACATGTGTCCGGAAACGCTTAATTTCCATGTTAGAGCTCATTTTAGTTTCTTCCACCTACGCTCAATGGAGCACGTTAATCATGATTTCATACGGGATACTCTACCTGTGCTCCTAGAACATGTGCCTTTACGACTGCGACACAACATGTGGTTCATGCACGATGGGGCTCCTGCACATTTCAGTCGAAGTGTTCGTACGCTTCTCAACAACAGATTCGGTGACCGATGGATTGGTAGAGGCGGACCAATTCCATGGCCTCCACGCTCTCCTGACCTCAACCCTCTTGACTTTCATTTATGGGGGCATTTGAAGCTCTTGTCTACGCAACCCCAGTACCAAATGTAGAGACTCTTCGTGCTCGTATTGTGAACAGCTGTGATACAATACGGCATTCTCCAGGGCTGCATCAGCGCATCAGGGATTCCATGAGACGGAGGGTGGATGCATGCATCCTCGCTAACGGAGGACATTTTGAACATTTCCTGTAACAAAGTGTTTGAAGTCACGCTGGTACGTTCTGTTGCTGTGTGTTTCCATTCCATGATTAATGTGATTTGAAGAGAAGTAATAAAATGTGCTCTAACATGGAAAGTAAGCGTTTCCAGACACATGTCCACATTACATATTTTCTTTCTTTGTGTGTGAGGAATGTTTCCTGAAAGTTTGGCCGTACCTTTTTGTAACACCCTGTATAATCACTTGATGTAATTGGAGATGAAATGGCTGATTTTGGCAGAAAGTACGCGCCTTCAGCCACCGTGCGGTGGCTCGCGGACATAGACATGTGCAAGCTGGGGCAGGAGGCACAGTTACGACACTGCTCGGTGATGCGGACCTTACTGTGACTCGTTGAGGGAGATAGTGAGCTCTGTTCGTTTCGAGCTGTTTCGTGTCTGAGCACTGCCTCTGTGGACCGTTTGGAGTTCAGTGAGTGACGGCGCAGCGGAAGCGGCAGCGGCAGCGGCGGCGAGAGAAGCTCTCAGGCTGCGCCGGAGCGTGCCTCCGGAAGCGAGTGCGCCGTGCGCCGTGGTCACGATCGGGGGTCAAACGCGGGACTTCCGCGAGAGCGCAGCCGCAGCCGCCGCGGCGCTAACGGTGCGCTCGGACGCCGGTTGCCGGACAGTTGCAGGCAGCCGAGCGGCAGCGGCAGCGGCGTGCGAACGGCGTCCGCCTCCTAACGTTGTGTCTCGTCTCGAACCCGTCTCCCTTTACGTGCAACTCCACGAGCTACGCCGCTACTGTACATATTTTCTAAACAACACCATTTTGTCCCAGTCGAGTTAAGTGACGCTAATCGGGGTGGTGCTGTTATCAGGTACCCGTATGAAAAGCGACGTGGCCGCTAGATCCGAGGACAGCGGCAGTGGTGGGGGGTCGCGCACAGCGCTGTAGGGCAACTGCCGTTCTGAACTCAATTCTACACTCATGTTTTTGGGAAATATCAAGCGGGGCCCCTCCACGAC
Organism: Schistocerca americana; assembly: GCF_021461395.2. NCBI lineage: Eukaryota > Metazoa > Arthropoda > Insecta > Orthoptera > Acrididae > Schistocerca > Schistocerca americana. The sequence continues at coordinate 606,471,099 of NC_060124.1, read as the reverse complement.
CACACTTACCTGGTGACCATTCAGAAAGACCTGTCGCCCCTTCTTTGGTTTGTATCTAAAAAGAATTTCCCCGGAAATGCGGCGATTTATTTTCGCCTGGCTTGTTAACCATTTGTAACTTTCAGAGAAGCGTCGTGAGTGACGAGTTTTAATTAAAACCTACTCATTTCTCTGTCTGACATGTCAAAATTTGCTTCTTTCGCCAAAACAGCCGAGTTAACACACAGCACTAACAGGTTGTGCAGGCACAATTGCGAGACAATTCTGAAACAGTGGTTTATTAAATTTATTAAGTGAGGAACTGAGGAAAAGTAAGGTCAGCATCTTACGAAAAAGCACAGCCTCGGTAAGAAATAAACGTATAATGATTTCACGTACGTTGTTCCAAAACTGCAGCAATTCTCATTTCACCAGCTATCGATGTTTCTTAAAATTACAGTCTTTCATCGGGAAAGCCTGTAATTAGTGGAATAACACGATAGATAATGAAGTTTTGCATAACAACCGTACAGCAATATACTCTCCTCTTTGTGTACTATCATTTGCCAAAACCTCATTCCGATATCTCAAACCGTTTACGAAATATGAGGAATGTTGTGGATATTTGACTCTGGCTTTATCGCCGGCGCGGTGCCGTCGTGAATGAGTGCGCTACGCTACGTCAGACTAGTTCTCTCGAGATTGGTGGCAGACTCCTCCAATCGAGTGCAAAGAAAAATTCAATATGTTAGCTAACTTTCCTACCCAGTAACATATTTTTCAATATGCACCAGACGCAAAATCATAGATACCCCTATTATTCATTGGAAACTTTTTCGAATTTCTTGCAGTGTCTTCCTTCTACGTAAATATCACAATAACTATGATCACTAACGAAATCATGGGGACATGATAATGAACCTGGCATATAAAGCTACAAGTAAAGCAAAAACGAAATCTTTATACCGAACAGTCTCTCTGTAAAATCGCTTGAGAAAGATGGCAGGGCATGCGCATCGATTGTGTCATGGCCGACCGGTCGAAAGGTAGCAAACGCCTTGTCGGCCTCCCCTTCGGAACAAACGAATGAAGTTCCCCAGCCCTTTGGACGAAAACTGGCCACTGCGCATTGCCCACAGTATCCTGCGCGATCTACACTCAGTCACAAAAGTATTCGGACAGTGGGAAGTTGCACAATGAGTACTCGAGAAACACTGACTATGAAACGCAAACATATTTACTAGCAATATATATGCGTAACAACATTACTTACGAAAGAATTATTGTATTATTTCGTTTCCAAAACATAAATAACAGAAAAATTAACAACAAAAATGAAACATCCTGTACACCCTGCTGCTACAAAAGTATTCGGACACTGTCCAAATGTTCATAAGTTCTACGACGAAAATGTCAGTACCTTGTGGGTCCACCTTTCATTTTCAATACCTCCTCCAATCTACTAGGCATACTTCCCACGAGCTTTTTCTTGAAATCTGGGCCTATATTTGCCCATTCTTGGCGCAGTTTCTGTTTCAAGGTCTCCTTCGTATAGATGTTGTCCGCGGGGAGGGTCCGTTTCAATTTATCCCACAAATGTTCGGTTGGTTAAGGTCTGGTGATTGGGCATTTGTACAATATGCGCGGTATGCTTGGGATCATTATCAAAAATGAAAGTTGTTCGCAATACCTAGATGTCGTGCACTCTGCTTCAAATATCCTCGCAGTATATTCAAATACGCTTTCTTGTTCATCGTATCATCAGTGAACGCTAAATCACCCACACCATTTCGGGACATGCATCCCCACACCATGATGCTCCCACCTCCAAACTTTACTGTTGATTTGAGGTTCCTGGGATTCAGCTCATCATTGGTCTTTCGCCACACGTTTGCCTTTCCGTCGCTTTGCCATAATGTAAATTTACATTCGTCGCAAAATATCACCCGATTCCAGCAAGCCTCACCTCACTTGCAATTCGTGTGGCAGATATTTTCGGATTCTGTTGTACCTTTCGAACAATCAAACGTTCCTCTCTCTGTGAAAATGTCCGTAGCCGTCCTGTACTGCAACGGAACTCCAATCGGTCTTCTTTCTCGAACCGTTTAATAATGTCGTGAACTGTACTTTTCTTCATGGTCACTATTGTGGCAATTTCCCTGCAGGTTTTACCCTTCGCGTGATGATAAACGGTCCGCAGCTCGTGGTCGTGCGGTAGCGTTCTCGCTTCCCACGCCCGGGTTCCCGGGTTCGATTCCCGGCGGGGTCAGGGATTTTCTCTGCCTCGTGATGACTGGGTGTTGTGTGATGTCCTTAGGTTAGTTAGGTTTAAGTAGTTCTAAGTTCTAGGGGACTGATGACCATAGATGTTAAGTCCCATAGTGCTCAGAGCCATTTGAACCATTGATAATAGACGACTAGTTGCCTTTGCTCGAACGTAGAACACTTCCCTCTGCGTTCCATCGTCGACCTGCACAGGCTCGCGATACGTGTTTACTACTCGTCGCTATCGTCTCGCGGAAATGTCCGACACAACTGCAGTCGCTTCACCCTCTGTGCGTCTTGGAATGAACTATTGTCTCACGTTGTCCGCCTTTTTCCGAATACTTTTGTTGCACCTTCCCATGCCGTTTTCAGGAAATGTTACGTAGCAGACACATGTCCAACAACAATTCTTCGTATTTGACGCGTGTTTCACCTTGCGACATCGTACGCAGAGTCCCAAATACATTACAAAGTGCAATTTCTGTATTTGTTCATGCGGCAAACTGCAAAATTATGGCCGTTACGTGCTGTCCGAATACTTTTGCGACTGAGTGTGTACGAGGGGGAATCTTAAAAGTGTGGTGTAAGGAATGCCCTAGAAGCCCAGCATACTACAGTCGAAACGCGGCCACAGTACCTGTTGATAATCGCTGCCCTGCTTGCGATATGCACTGAGGAAGAATTGCGTTCGTGCGTACGTTTTCTGAGCCGTGAAGATAGGAAACCTATTGAAATGCAGCGGCGGTATGGTGAGGCATGTACATTATTGCGGCAGGCGTACGAACGGAGCAGAAGGGCGTGCCTACTCTGATAGCCGCTCACGCTCGCTTCGGGCACGCCTGTTTGTGACACTGGAGTCTGCTGCGGCAGCTGAAGCCGTTGTGACAGAAAATCGCCGTGTCACGGCGGATGAAATAGCCGCAAATCTGAGCTTTAGTCGCTACTCAGCGCATGACATCACGCAGTGTGCCTGCAGGATTGTTGCCTCGGCAGCTGACTCCAGAACACTGTGCCAAATCGGTCATACTGACCGCTCGCACCGAGTGATTACCATATGTTCCCCCCACTCGGAGAGGCGACGGAAGGAAAGAAATTTCGACGTAATGAAGAGATGCAGCAGGCGGTGCACGAGTGGCTGCACACACCACCAAATGATTCTTTTTTAGAGGAATCCACGCAGTTCCCGGAGGAAGTCTGTTGAACGACAGGGAGACTGCGTCGAAGTATGATACAGTCAGTCTCTACTTTTCTTCAGGGGGGAAAAAACGTTGTGCTTTATTCTGTTTATTTACATATGCCTTAAATGGCATATCTAAAGGTAACTAACTGAGTTAACTTGATTGCTGGCTCGTGGGCCACGGTGCCTAACGCCTTACAGGAATAACAGAAATTCCACTTACAGTATTTCACATAATATTGAGTGAATTTACAATGTTCTCTTAATCTGCTCAGTAAGAGGTACAATCTTACGTCAGACACGTACCACAAGAAGTTCCGTATTTAAGTTACAAACTGTTTACATAACTTGAGGCAGCGTACTCGCGCCACACAGATAACCCAACTGTATTTCTCCAGTGTTTGAGAATGAGAGCACTTAGCGACTTCCAACAAACGTTAAACATCATTCCAAACCTCTTCTGAACTGTTTCTCGCTTACATTATTCACGCCAAATATTTGACGCATTAACTCATTTAGAAACTAATCAGCACTTTGAAGCTACTTGGCATACGGTAGTTCGATTCTTTGAAAAATCAGCGGTCTACTGGTAGCTTACAAACGGGAGAGATTTTGACAAATTCCAAAGTCAACACATCAGTACATACGACCTAGTAAGAAAGCGAGGAGAGTACTGGCTAAAATAGCTCATGTCAACACTTTTTGCATCCGATGTGAAATTGCTCCCGAGGCTTCTTCTTATATGAAAGGTCACCCCACACCGCGCTCTCCCCTCCCCTCCCCTCCCTCCCTTCCTCATTTTGCTCTTGGCAGATTCCGTCACGATGCTCTCGGCCAATAGCTGTTGTGCCTCATTGCTTTCAGCCACTAAAGATCATTCCATGTCCTTGCTCTATAGTGAGAGGATCATAATTAACGCTGTAAATTGGCGAATTGGCTGTAAGATTGTCAGGATAAGCTCTAAAATAAGCTGTAAAAATTGCCATGAAATTGGTAGAAATGGCATATAGATAGGTGGGTCAAAATGCAGGTGTACCTGCTCAAACATTGCACTCCACATGCTGATGTGTATCTGCGTATCATAAATTGATGTCTAAATGCATTGCAGTGCAGATGTAACTACACATAGTAGGTAGTTAGCTGCGTGACTTATAAGTTTAGGTCTTCATATTTCAACACACAATTTGTAACAGCATAATAACTACAACTCCTCCTCTTGAACGATTGCACGAGTCTAGCTGTTTGTACTCTGTATTGAAGGGTCAAAAAAATGGCTCTGAGCACTATGGGACTTAACTTCTGAGGTCATCAGTCCCCTAGAACTTAGAACTACTTAAACCTAACTAAGCTAAGGACATCACACACATCCATGCCCGAGGCAGGATTCGAACCTGCGACCGTAGCAGTCGCGCGGTTCCGGACTAAAGCGCCTAGAACCGCTCGGCCACTGCGGCCGGCGTAGATAAGAAACTTCACTGTATTAACGATTTGGCAAAGTACTCTTGTCCTTGTGTGTCCTTATCACTCGCCAAAATCTCGTTTCGATACCTCGTTTCGATACCTCGAGTGGGTCAGGGATTTTCTCTGCCTCGTGATGACTGGGTGTTCTGTGATGTCCTTAGGTTAGTTAGGTTTAAGTAGTTCTGAGTTCTAGGGGACTGATGACCATAGCTGTTAAGTCCCATAGTGCTCAGGGCCATTTTTGATACCTCGAGTGTTTTAGGACATATGAGGGGTGTCGGGAATATTTCATTTTCGCGGGCGCCCAATCGGGCGTGGCCGTCCAACATCCGAGCCATCTTCTCGCGTTCGGAGTCAGATAGAGACTTCCTCCCACGTCTAAAGAAAAAGTCAGTGTGTTCGCTAAATTTCAAACGCAGCAATGTTGGGTGTAATATTCACCAAACGCAGAATCATAACAACCCCTATTTTTCACTATAAACTTTACGAATTTTGCGCCGTGTCTTACTGAAATGTGTGTATCACAATAAGTATGACCATTAGCGAGATGATGGACACTTCAGCACGAAGCTGACACATAACGCCATAAGTATCGCAAAAATGAAATATTTTTACTAAATAGTTTCTGTAAAATCCTTCAGGAAAAGTTACAAGGTGTGCGTTTCTGTTCTGTCAGCGCAGCGCTTCGCCAACCGGCGCGTGCGAAGAAATCTACACGCTCAGCATGCGCAGGACCTGTCGGCACGTGCGGAATGTACTCGTCGCGCCGTTCATTCGTGTCACTTCACGCGTGCTGTACGCGTCTCAGTTTGTGTGTACCCTTAAGTGTGTAGCCGAAAAGGCGAAACTGTGGAAAGATTCGCATCTGGATCTGGCCCACCATGTTCCCCCTGTCATTCACTAGCAGTCCTGTTACCTGACTCCGAAAATAACGAAGTAAATTTATAACGTTACGAAATTCGTGAAGAAAGTAGAAAACGTCCCGTGGTAAAAAAAAAAAAAAAAGTTTAAAGCGAATATCCATCGGCGTGTGTACGTGTCATTTTGAGATGTAAACGTAAGAGCGAGCAGTTCTGACGACGGCCATCTGGAAATAATGTCGTATGTACGCCGCAGCTCGTTCAGGTGCAGTCAGAGGAAAGGTACCTCCGCTGCATTCAGTGCGTCTGTATACAACGTAGTGCAGCACTGTAGCTCTTCGCCGCGGACAGTAGTAATAGAAAAACGTGTAGGGTCAATGTTTGTACTACACTGAAACGCGAAAGAAAGTGGTACAGGCTTGCGTATTCAAATACAAACATGTGTAAGCAGACTGAATACGGCGCTGCGGTCGGCATCGGCTATATAAGACGACAAGTGTCTGGCGCAGTTGTTAGGCCGGTTACTGCTGCTACAATGGCAGGTTATCGAGGTTTCAGTGAGTCTGAACGTGGTGTTAGAGCCGGCGCACGAGCGATGGGACGCAGCATCTCGGAGGTAGCGATGAAGTGGGGATTTTCCCATTTTATGAATGTACCGTGAATTCCAGGAATCCGGTAAAACATCAAATCGCACACATCGCTGCGGCCGGAAAAAGAACCTGCAACAACGGGACCAACGACTGAAGAGAATCGTCCAGCATGACAGAAGTACAACCCTTCCACAAATTGCTGCAGATGTCAATGCTGGGCGATCAGCAACTGTCAGCGTTCAAGCCTTTCAAAGAAACATCATCTATATGGACTTTCGGAGCCGAAGGCCCATTCCTGTACCCTTGATGACTGCATGATACAAAGCTTTCTGCCTCGCCTGGGCCCGTCAACAGCGACATTGGATTGTTGACGACTCGAAAAATGTTGCCTGGTCAGACAAGTCTCGTTTGAAATTGTATCGAGCGGATGGACGTGTACGGGTATGGAGACAACCTCACGAATCCGTGGATCCTGCATGTCAGCAGGGGGCTGTTCAAGCTGGTGCAGGTTCTGCAACGGTGTGGGATGTGTGCAGTTGGAGTGATATGGCATCCCTGATACATCTAGATAAGACTCTCATGTACACTGTGCATCCCGACAGACCTGGGACAATTCCAGCAGGACAATGCGATACCCCATACATCCAGAATTGCTACAGAGTGGCTCCAGGAACACTATTCTCAGTTTAAACACTTCCGCTGGCCACCAAACATCCCAGACATGAACATCCCAGACATGAACATTATTGAGTATATGTGGGATGTCTTGCAACGTGCTGTTCAGAAGAGATCTCCACTGTCTCGTAGTCTTACGGATTTATGGACAGTCCTGCAAGATTGAGGGTGTGAATTCGCTGCAGCACTACTTTAGACATTAGTGGACTCCATGCCACGTCGTGTTGCGGCACTTCTACGTGCTCGCTTTGGCCGTACACCATATAGATAGGTGTATTATCGTTTTCTTCGAAAGCATTTTAAAAAAATGCGAAATGGGAAAGAAAAACAAGAGTGAGTGAAGAAAGCAGCCGAGTGGTGAAACATGTTTGGGGTAAATGAGTGCAGAGAGCAATCTGTTCCCCTGGACTCTCTGTTGAGTGCCGGCGGACGGCGGCGGCCGGTGTCCCACGCCTTGCGTCACCTCCGGCTGGCTCCCACCGCCGCGCTAAGTGCTTTCGCAAAGCGCCGCTGCCAGTGCAATTGTGTACCGCGCTGCTGCTGGGACGGCATCCCCATCTCTCACGCGCCCATTTCGTACAGAATGTGCACACGCGTTCGTAAAAGTTCTCACCGCAGCTTTGGCACGCCGTGGGGCGGAGCAGAGGCGGACGACGCTTTCGACAAAACGGGCAGAGCGCTTCTCGAGCCCCATGTATAGCCGCCGCGCCTTTGTCGGCGACCACGAAACCTGTAGAGGACCTGACCTCTCCCTCTGCTCTCCCGTTTGTTAACAACTAGAACACCGGGAGCATCTCTTGCACCTTCCTGTCGCATCCTTCGGTCTCGAACCGTAAATGCCCAACCATGTTCGACTGCAATAAAGTCTGTATCCTTTACGTCCCTTTCTGACGCCGAATCTTCGAGGTGTCCCTTCAGCCTTTCGCTCCTCGTTTTCCATACGTGCTTGCTGCTGTTGTCTTCGATAAGTACACGGTAGGCTCCTCATCTCGTGCAGAAAGAGACAGAACTGTCGGCTGCGAACTTGCTTATAAAATGTATCTGCCTCAGAGAGCACCCCGGATAATTTCAGTGGATTCCGCCATTAGTACTGCAGTCATCTGATCCCACGTAGCCAGCCTTATCCTTTCAAACTCTAGTATGGCGACGATGTCGTTTGCAAAATGGCGAGTGTTACCTGTCACCGTGAAGACCATCTGATATCATCGCCCGAAAGAAAAAGAATTAAAGAAAATTACATTTCCGTCGGACCGTGCCACGTGGTTCTATAAGTCTTTACCAGACGGGAGACAGAACGCAGTGCTTCTCGCTAACAAGATTTGATTCCTTTCTGTCCTTCAGACACTTTCTCTGGTGGAAACCAGCTGCGTCAAGGTTCGCTCGCACTAGTAGGTCGATGTTCTTACCGACCTCCGTAGCTCACACGTATCGACCCTCGACTTTGCATCTAACACGATTGGATCGTGCTTAATTGCCGTAGTCCTTCTCGCTTTATAGAAAATACGAAGATCTTTCCTCTGCCCCTAATATTACCCTACCGATATTACCGCAGGCGCAATCGATTGTCAAAGCATATCTCTATATCCACAATTTTCAACGCGCGCGCGAGGACTTCCTCAAATACGCATAAAACACCCATAACAGTAATTTACAAAATGATCGTTTACCCTGCAGAGGGGTTTGTGATGTGAGAGAGACTTTATAGACAACTCCGGAATGTCTCGAACACTGCGCTTCGAACCCAGAGCTTCGCCTTCCAGCCGACTGAGCTCTCCGGACACGATCCACGAGCCGCACTCGGAGCCTTTATAGTGCTAGCAAAACCTCTGGTCTCTCTGAAACGGCCCGCAGCCCTCGACGAAACGGCAGCACAAGTAAACCAGAGAGCAGAAGCACGGCGCACGCCCCACTGCTGCCGCGTTGTCGCCACAGCTCTCAAGACTCGCGATACTCACTTCTACTCAGCTGTTTGCGAATTACGCTGATAATATTTTCTTTTACGTTTATTAGTGCTATTTATTCAAAAACAAAAGCTTGAAGGAATTAAATAGCTGATAATGCGGACTTTTTTGTGGAGTGTAAAATTGCAAGTCACATAAAAAAGTCACCAGCTTGATCTCAATGTAGGTTTTAAGATTATGTGTGGACCTAATTGCTTCCAAGCGTTCGGTATTCGTTCGTATGCACACATTCGTAGTCTCACTCGGAACGCAAAAAGCGCGACGTCGGTGAATCAGCTTTCCGGTAATGACGCGACAGCCTATTAGAAATTGGAGAAGGCTAAGTCGAGAGAGTAGTAACGCACGCACGAAGGCAGTAGTCGGTGAGTGGCGAGGGGGCGTGGGGTGACCAGAAAAACGTCGGCACATCCGTCACTGCCGCCCGAGGCGGCTGGGATGTCGAGCGCCGGGGTCTTCGGCCCGCGCCAAGGACGGCGTCGCGTGATTAACGAGCAGCCGCGGCGTCGAGGACACGACTGACTCGAGTGGAGCCAAAGTGGCGGCCACCGGGTTACCAATCTTTCCGCTCTTGCCGACTTGGGGAATTCGGCACGCTGCCGAGTGTCGCACACTGGTTGTCGTGTCTGTCACCGGGTGGACGGCTAGCGAGTTGATCGTCGTTGTGATTGCCGGCCGACCACTTTGCACAGCTCGCCCGCGAGGCAGCGGCCCTCGCTCGCCCGTCGTTCCGTTCAGACACGCAGCTGCTCCGCGCCCGCACCCTGTCCGACGCGGCACCGCCTCCACTGAGGGCGCGCGCACCGCACCGCACCGCACCAGGAAGCGGCACATTTTGCCAGCGACCGGACTCTGCGTGCTCGCTGCAATTTGCGGCGGTGGCGGTTCTTGGACGGCGACAGTCACACGGTGGCGTGTGGTGCACGAGCCGAGCACGCAGCAGAAGGCGAGTGGCTATCGACGCGAGTTGCACACTTGCTGCTGTCCTACAGTCTTGCCACCACCACCGCCCTTTGCGGACTGTTGCCGAGCTTTGAAGCGCGTACAAACCAGAAAGCTCGGCCTCTCATTCCACTTGTGTACCTTGTCCCAGTATACATTTCTGTCTTCAATTTGTATTGGATCGATTTTTGCTGCTTCTAGGTCCACTTTGACTTGTGTGACCCGTGGTATTGTTCATTTGAACCCTTGAATGTATGTTGGAATTCTCTCGGTGACTCGTTTTCGTGACAGCCTGATGATGTGCCCATAGAACTACAACCTTCCTTTTCTGACGTCTGCTGCTATGTTTGACATCTAATAATATGTAGATTTCCTTTGAGTGCAATCTGTATCCCTCTTCTGTCGGCTGTGGGCCGAGAATTTTCATCACGATTTTCATTTCTTCCTTCAGTATGTTTTCCATGTCTCTTTTCACGTGGAGTGTCAGCGTCTCACTAGCCTATAGTATTTCAGGCTCGGTTACTGTGTCGTAGTGTCTGACTTTTGTCTGAATGGACACGCATTTTTTATTATATACGTACTGCGTCTTGACGTATGCTCTCTTCTTTTTTGTAGTCGAGTGTTCTGTGCCATCTTTTCTCCTCCTATAGGTTCGAGGATTTCACCTAGGTACTTCAAGTATAAAAATGGTTCAAATGGCTCTGAGCACTATGGGACTTAACTTCTAAGGTCATCAGTCCCCTGGAACTTAGAACTACTTAAACCTAACTAACCTAAGGACATCACACACATCCATGCCCGAGGCAGGATTCGAACCTGCGACCGTAGCGGTCGTGCGGTTCCAGACTGTAGCGCCTTTAACCGCTCGGCCACTCCGGCCGGCCGTACTTCAAGTCTGCAACTCTGTTTATTTTGCCGTATTTTGTGTTTAATTTTGTTATGTTTAATTTTGAGCAGAAAACTTCAGACTTCTCGAAAGAGATTTTCAGCGCAACTTTTTCCGCGCATTCTTTTAGTGCCTCTGTGTGTTTGGTTGCTGATCCTTCGTTGCCTGATAGGCCAGGTCGTCTGTGAAAGCTAGGTTTGATATTTCTATTTTGTCCCGACATCTTCGTAGTCGTGTGGCTTTCCAGTGTCCCTGACTTTTCAGTTCTTTTTCCCATTGCCTCATTACTTTGTCCAGAACTAGGTTGAATAATAGTGGGGATAATCCGTCGCGTTGGCGCACTCCAGTTTTCACGATGAAGCGATCAGAGATTTCACCAATGAATTTAACTTTCGATGTTGTGTCAGCTAATGCCTCTCTGATCAATCGTAGTGTTTTTGGGTCGAGTCCCCGTTTTTCTAAGACATTGAACAAATTCCTGATGGCCCTTTATATACATGTCCAAAAAAAGCCAAACACTTTGAGAGTTGGTAGTACTTATCCAAAAGGAAAAGTAATTCCAATAAACATGGTTCCAGAAACGCATACTTTCCAAAATAAACACGTGTTTATAGTAATGGCTGTGCGTCCTTGCATTGGCGTGCTGTGAGAACTACCGTCAGCGTATTATGATGTCTTACGCACACCACTCTACCTACCATCAGGTGGTCTGCAGTCAATTGTGTGGTCCGAGTCGTGTTGTTGGCTACTTTACTTTTCGTTGTGTTTGTGTGCCTTGTTCAAATTCAAATGGCTCTGAGCACTATGGGACTTAACATCTGAAGTCATCAGTCCCCTAGACGTAGAACTATTTAAACCTAACTAACCTAAGGACATCACACACATCCATGCCTGATGCAGGATTCGAACCTGCGACCGTAGCAGCAGCGGGATTCCAGACTAAAGCGCCAGGAGTCGCTCGGCCACAGCGGCCAGCTGTGCCTTGTTGTACAGTACTGTGAACCCTGGGTACGTATCTTGATGTCTTAGCTTCTTCCAAATGCGCGTTCACTCATGCGTTGCGCTTACTGTTATTACGCTGTTTGTACATACAAATGGTGTAGTGCAGTTACACTTCCTCTCTTCCTCCACTTGTTAGAAACGGAAGCCTACTATTCGACAAGTGAAATGGCGGATATGATAGTCCGCTGTCGTTTAGCAAATGGACGTAGCCTGCGCCCTCTACGCCGAAAATAATCCATAGTGCAGAGTGGCGTCTGATAAGCTATTCAGCCAACTTTTCCAGCTTCTGACGGACACAGATACCTTCCACGTGGAAAGATTGTCGCAAAGTCTGCACTCCTGACACGGAGGTGCGTGTTCTGCTTTCGGTAGAAAGAAACCCGTGGGACCAGTGTGCGACGATTAGCGACAGTAGAAGGCGTGTCTCACTCTCTTGTCTGGCCTTGGGGGGGGCGGGGGGGGGGGGATTTTTTATTTATTTATTTATTGCCAAATTATAGACCTGTTACCTGATGTTTAAAACAGGTCGTACATCTTACAATTTTCGTTTTTCATCTTTTTACAGTTTTCTTTCCTTTTGTTTTATCTACAAAATTTACAAAGAATGATTCAAAATAACAATAATTTGAGGTTGAAATATAAATAAAATTTTGTTGTTTTTAAGAAGAATATAAAAAGAAGATAGGATAGATGAGAGATTTGTTAGTACCATCACCGAGTGTGACTGACGGTGAATACCTCGGAATGGTTTCATCGAGCCGTTGACCGCCAGTCTCTCTCTCTCACACACACACACACACACACACACACACACACACAAATGGTTATTAGTAGAGAAATGTTTCTTATCCTATTTGTTACTAATCCTATGTATTAACTACATTAGGTGCGCATCCATGTACAGCATTTGGTGTCTTCTTGGCTAGATTGCCAGCAATTTGCTTATTTACTGTCACATCTCAGCTTCCTCCTCCTGTTCCTCCTCATTGTCACTATTTTCGCTGTCACTGTGGGTATCGCTGTCCATCCTCTGGAGATTTCTGTTACGCTGCACATAGGCATGTCTGTGACGTCGTGTCCGCATATACTCTTCATGTGTTGTTTTTGAAATACTGTTTGTCAGTGCGTTTAATTGTGCCCATTCTTCTTCGTCTCTTATTGCTGTGTATATATCTATGTCTGTATTTGTGTAATCTAAGTGTAGTGTATGTCTATTGTCTGCGTATTGCCCGCAGAAACAGACAGTGTGTTCTGGGGAACCTTCTTCCCCGCATGTGCATGTAGGTGTCTGCCTCAGACTCACGCGGTTTAAGTGCGTGGGATAAGGTCCGTGCCCGGTTAAGAAATGTACCATACCGCGGCTGGGATCGATATGTCTCATTCTCCACCGCTCCCTTATGTCAGGGAGGAAGTCCCTTATCACGTTGTAGCACGGGTCCAGTGTTGGTGAAGAACAGGATTAACAAGGGGAGGCCGCCAATTGTGAAATTCAGATTCGATTCATACTGCGCATAATAAAAGCTCATGGCCAGAGGTATAATGTAGCAAAGCACCAAGATGCACTTCTCAGCCGTTGTCGAGAAAATCGAGTTAAAAGAAATCGTTGCGGTGAAATACTCTCTACGATTAATAATTTTCTATAGCGTCGTGGCGCAGCGGTAAACGCTCGGGTTCGTAATCTAAAGGTCGCCGGATCGAATCTCGCGCCATGCAAATTTTTTTATTTTGTTTTTTGTAATTCAAATTTACACACACACACACACACACATATATATATATATTCCCGGCGATCAGTTGCAACAATTATGCATATAATAAGTTGTTGAAAGTCGTTTGTCGTGGAAAAATAATACGTGAAATAAAACACAATATCACGAATAGTATTCAAGTGGATGCAATTTATTGAAAAGTTCGGTATACAGTCGCACATAATTAACAGTTAGTGACCAGAAGTAGCTGGAGTATCGCACGAAGCAGAGTGATAGTTATCACAGAAACATGGAAAGCAGAAAACAGCACGACATCGAGCACATCTGATAAAAGAATGCCTTTTTACAAGAGCAATTGTTTTTTAAATTATCTGTTGGGAAACACACGTGATTGACATTCTGAAAAAATTATTCTATCGTTCGTCAGGTTTGATGCATACCACGCGTATCGTATCATATCGGCAAAAGTCGGAGAAGACAATTGATGGTTGACGATGGATATATATATATATATATATATGTGTGTGTGTGTGTACATTTGAATTACAAAAAACAAAATAAAAAAATTTGCATGGCGCGAGATTCGATCTGGTGACCTTCGGATTACGAACCTGAGCGCTTACCCCTGCGCCACGACGCTGTAGGAAATGACAGATCGTAGAGAGTATTTCACTGCAACGGTTTCTTTTAACTGTCGATTTTCTCGACAACGGCTGAGAAGTGCACCTTGGTGCTTTGCCACATTACACCTCTGGTCATGAACTTTTATTATGCGCAGTATGAATCGAATCTGAATTTCACAATTGGCGGCCTCCCCTTGTAAGAGGGCCTCTTACATTACTGTGAAAAACGGGCGGAGTACCGTCTACTTGGTAAATGTAATCATCGTGACTTGGGTCAGCAAGATAACTGATGTTCCAGGTGTCCAACATGCCCCGAAATGATTTACCTTCAGCGTTTGTTATTCGAAGCAAAATGGGACGTACACTTTCTCGTGCGACGTCGCGCACAAAACTTTCACTTCAGTGGAGTGACGGTGATATTCAGTTAGCGTATGTGGTTTCTCGGTACGCTAGATAAAGACATTGTGTGTGTTCACTTTGCCACTTGGATTGAAATTGGCTACATCGCTGAGAATGAGCTTTCTACAAAACCAGAGTCCTCTATTTTTAAGGTCAGCTCTTCACAGAAGTCGCGCCTTTTCACTTTGCTGGCGCAAGGGGCTTCACAATCCCAGTTTGAGACACTTAAAATGTACCCGCATACGCAAGAACTTGCACACGGTAATCTTCGACTCGAACAGTTCCCTGCTCGCTTTACTGAGTGATTTGCGAGGACTCGAGTAAATGGCTCGCTCATTCTTCGGACGTTTGCACGAGACAGAGGAAGTCGACCGGGACTGTCTTCCCCTTAGATAGGCCTCCGGTTTCCACGAGCTATCGGTACCAGTATCATTACTTCTGTGTGGTGGATCTTCCCTAAAGCGTGCAAGAAACTCTACTTCGTCTGTAACCACAGATCGGGACACCTGAAAACGAGGCACACGGAAACGTTCTTCCTGTCGGGACGCCGTTTTGGATACAGACGCTACGCCCGCGCAATAAGCACGACGGGCGGACTGCGGGTAGCGCATCAAAAAGTAACGAGGTAGCACGTGCAGCTTGACGTCATCCGGCGTGACCGGGCAGCCACGTACGGCGCGGGCGTCAGTGGGTGAGCGCTTGACATTGAGCCTCGGAGCGGGCGGCCGGGCCGGGCTGGGCTTCGCTTCGCCACGTGACTGGCTGGGCCGGCAGGCGGCCGTTGCGCAAACCAGCCGTACGCAACTCTGGGCGAGGCTTGCTGCGCTGCGCTGCGCAGCGCAGACGGCGGCGGGCCCGGGAGCGGCGCGCGCGGCCAAAGTCAAGGCCGGGGCCCGGGGCCCGGGGACCGGCCGGTGCGCGTGCAGCATGTCTCAGCTGAAACACCTCCTCACCACACACATTCTCCGAACTCCGAGCATCTCGCGACGGCTTCCTCGTACAAGACACCGTCGCCGTTGTTGCCGCGTCGCACTGCGCTTTTGACGAAAACGTCCAGACTCTCTTCGTGCTGCCACATTTCGTGTCGTCTGCGACGCCAGTGGCCGCCGTCGGAATGTAAGCAACTGGACGGATTCCTGTGCAGCGTCTGAGCATCCCGACCGCGCTTCCGTGGCCCGCCGAAACTGTGCCGCAGTCCCAGTTGGAGTTATTGCCGGACATTGCCACCTCAGACGTGACTGTGCGTAACGAAAACGTAATACGTGTCACGTATACACATACATTCCGTCAAACGCTGAAAAAATTAGCACAAAGCTACACGTTCTCTGTTAGGAACATTGCCTCTCTGGCACGAAACACACGTGAAGTTTCTATTGCATATCGAGAGGATATCCTACTAAGTCAATCGTTTAGCCGAAATAGGTCACGTCCTGTGATAAATCCAACGAAGCGTCCTCAGCTCGATTCTTTGTTGACCAAATTGACGTGGCGTCTGTGTGGATTTTCTGTTTTCCCCGCGACAAACAACAGAGCCCAGCGCTGCGCGCCTCTGACGTCATATCCATCCGGCCCGAGGCCTACAAGAAAGACAAGCCGCGGCGCCTTGTCACCCAGCCAGGTCTCCGCTCGCTCGCTCAACTCAGCAGACAAACTACGTTCCTACGCCTGTGAACTCGTAACTAGGTGCGTACGTACAAAGGAGAATTGCATCTTCTACTGGAATCTGCTAATAAGGATTCTTAGTCCTACAATGATCGGAAGTCCATAGGCCTACTTATAAGTTGTTACGGCTGTACTGGGGTACAACAAAATTAAAATTACCAGTTGCATAAGGCACCACTTCTTGTATGAAATGAGGACTGTTAAGCAGGAGAGACTATAAATAAGCCGTTATACCATTTATATCGAGAACTGACCTTGAATTGAATTTTGTTGTAGTACTGTTACAGTAAGATTTCCTAATAGCAAATTCCAGTAGAAGATGTAATAATCGGTACTCGACGTACACGCCGCCGGCCGTGGTGGCCAAGCGGTTCTAGGCGCTTCAGTCTGGAACCGAGCGACCGCTACTGTTGCAGGTTCGAATCCTGCCTCGGGCAATGGATGTGTGTGATGTCCTTAGGTTAGTTAGGTTTAAGGAGTTTCTAAGTCTAGGGGACTGATGACCTCGGATGTTAAGTCCGATAGTGCTTAGAGCCACTTGAAGCCGACGTACACGCCCAGATGCCAGTTAACAGGTTCAGCCGAGCTGAGTGAACGAGCGAGTTCACGCCCACCTTCGGCCGCTGCCACTGCTGGACGGTTTGCCACGGTTTTACCTGCTTCGAAGGGTCGGGTCCCTTGTCCCCCCCCCCCCCCCCCTCCTCCTCCTCCTCCTCACCCGGCCGCCCAGTTTGCTTTCGAAGTTCCGAACGTGACCTCAGTATGGAGGATATTATCACACGTTCGTATAAATCACCCTCTTCTCCCTCCGTTTTTCATTTTTGCCGTGACGTGCTAAATCCTTGGACGTGTCATTATATTGGAACTACATTTGCTGATCCAGTGGCTGTGCGAAAACTTCGGTTATCCTAATACAACCTGTTGCTCTCATCTCAATTTGTGCGCCTACCGCGTAGAGGCAGATTTCAAAATGTTCCGATCTTTAACTGATTTTACACCTAAATTATAAATTTCTGGTCAAGGGTCCCTTACCAAATCTTTACACTATGTGATCAAAAGTGTCCGGACTCCCTCAGAAACATACGTTTTTCATATTAGGTGCATTGTGTTGCCACCTACTTCCAGGCACTCCATGTCAGCGGCCTCACTAGTCATTAGACACCGTGAGAGAGCAGAATGGGGCGCTCCGCGGAACTCGCGGACTTCGAAAGTCGTCAGGTGATTCGGTCTGGCGTGTGTCACACATCTGTACGTGAAATTTCCATACACCTAACCATACCTAGATCCACTGTTTCCGATGTGATAGTGAAGTGGAAACGTGAAGGGATACATACAGCACAAAAGCATACAGGCTCACCTTGTCTGTTGACTGACATAGACCGCCGACAGTTGAAGAGGGTCGTAATGTGCAATAGGCAGACATCTATACAATCACACAGGAATACCAACTTGCATCAGGATCCACTACACGTACTGTGACAGTAAGGCGGGAGGTGAGAAAACTTGGATATCACAGTCGAGCGGTTGCTCATAAGCCACACATCACGTTGTAAATGCCAAACGACGTCTCCCCCAATGTTAGGAGCGTAAACATTGGACGTTTGAACAGTGGAAAAACATTGTGTGGAGTGAGGAATCATACTACACAATGTGGCGATCCGATGGCAGGGTGTGGGTATGGCGAATACCCGATGAACATCATCTGCCAGCGTGTGCAGCGACAACAGTAAAATTCGGAGGTTATGGTATGAAAGTGATTTCCATGGAAGGGCCTTGCACCGCTTGTGGTTTTGCGTGGCACTGTCGCAGCACAGGCCTACATGGATGTTTTAAGCACATTCTTGCTTCCCACTGTTGAAGAGCAATTCGGGGATGCCGATTGCATCTTTCAACACAATCGAGCACCTGTTCATAATGCACGGCCTGTGGCGGATTGTTTACACGACAGTAACATCCCTGTGATGGACTGGCCTTCACAGATTCCTGACCTGAATCCTACAGAACACCTTTGGGATGGTTTGGAACGCCGACTTCGTACCAGGCCTCAATGACCAAGATGCCCTCCTCAGTGCAGCACTCTGTGAAGAATGGGCTGCCATTCCCCAAGAAACCTTCCAGCACCTGATTGAACGTATGCCTGCGCGAGTGGAAGCTGTCATCAAGGGCAACACCATATTGAATTCCAGCATCACCGATGGAGGGCACC
This sequence comes from Schistocerca americana, assembly GCF_021461395.2. Classification (NCBI taxonomy): domain Eukaryota; kingdom Metazoa; phylum Arthropoda; class Insecta; order Orthoptera; family Acrididae; genus Schistocerca; species Schistocerca americana. Next base: position 606,452,705 of record NC_060124.1, on the reverse strand, counting down.
ACGAACTTTTAAGTAATTTTAAGCCAGGTGTCAGGATACTTTTAACCACATAGTGTATCTACTACGTCCCCACTACAACTCTTGGAGCCTGTAACAGGATATGTTGAACACTCTGCACATAAAGAGGACAAGTTTAAAAATATGGTGAAACAGGCCAGATTAACACCTTAATACCGTCAATAGACATAAACGAAGCTAACTTGCACAGCGTCGAAGAGGTGTGGTTGCACAGAGCAGGTCATAATGTGAACTAACGTTACTGCTGTTCTCGGCGAACCTGGCGGCGCTTGCGACTCGCGAAGCCTGGTCGTTGCGTACGCGTGACAAGTGTCCTACTGTACATGTGTAGGACATACGTACAGTTTGGTGAAAAACGTAAAATCAGATTAAAAGCTATTCTGGGACTAAAATGTGTTACTAGTTCTTGCGGTAATAAAACAAACTGCAACAAATTGGTAAATGAAAATAATTTAATTGTAAAGGTGGTGCCTGCCACATCCATGCAAACTCCTTTGTAACACCATTGGTATATTGTTAACATTTCGTAGACTGGGGATTTTGACACTCCTTTGCCCAGGGGTTATCAGTGTCTATAGGAAGCGGTATTCACCATCAGTCTGAAAGTTCACTGTAGGGATCGTAGTCGCTATCTTATGTGGTAAAGGAGATAGACTTGTTCCAATGCTTACGGGCTCGAACCTATGGATGTCAACATTCAATCCTACATTGAACCTTACATATTTTCCGGATTATTGTCTTTGAAATTCTGAAATACGTGTTTCAATTTTGTTTTATATTATTGCTTGTAAGCCATTAATTTAAATTCACGCTGCTCGTAATATCCCCTTTCTCCAGTCGCCTTGTAAATAAGTATTTCATGATTTTATTCGTCTCCCTTTCTGACCGAAAATTGACTGAGCAGCACTGAAAAGATACGATTGATTTGCAAATAATGTCATGAATTTCACATTCCAGTCGTGGATAACATGCCTCAAGGATAATATGCGATCTAGAATCCCTGTATTTTAAATGATACCAGAAACTCATTTTCCCACAAAAATTCCACGAGTGATGTGAATTTCATTTCAGGGGAGGCTTCTAAGCGCAATGGTTGGGGCTTGGGCTAGTTCTGTGTCTAACGTTGGTGGTTGTGGTTGACGGTTGCCGTCATGTATGTAGACATTCGCCGTGGCTGCCCTCGTGGTAGCATTGGTATTGTTGTAGATTCTCGCTCCTTTGATCCCACCTGTAAACGTGAAACAATAACCGTTACAAGGGGAGACGTTATCATGAATGAATGGCATAATTCGCGGATGTAATGAAAGTGTTTGCCCTAATGTACTGTCTGATTCACCCATGGAGAGCTTTGGGTTGGGGGTGTTGACTTTTATGTCTGGTTGTTCAGTGTACTGGGTGACGCATTACTTCCCCTACGTGTATTGGCGTACGCAGAGGACACCTGTCTGCTCTACACTAATCATGTTCAATTATTCATTTCCCTCCTTTTTCTTAATCTGATGAAATATAGTAAAACACGCCTTGACGTCTTATATAGATGTTAATAAACAGCACTAACATAAATGACACGTTAGATCATAGATGTTGGATGTGTGCTCAGTAATTTTTGCTAAAGCTATCAGTTTCGAAGAGCTTTTAACCATCGCCCTTCATTAATCTTTGTAAAAAAAGAAAAGCAAAACATGAAAATACTGAGCTTTGCTTTTACTATAACTGAATTTCAAAACTGTAAATGCTTCCTTACCTCCAACCACCTCGACAGCAGATGAGAAGTTACATGGTAGTTACGGTGTCGCAGTGAACCGGGTATCCTAAATAGGTGCGTACTTGGCGCGCGTTCCTACGTGGCATTCACGAAACAGCGGCATCTGCTATGTAAGCAGCTTTCTGCCGGGCTGGCTCTCGCTCTGCCGTGAACCTCTAGGATGCAATTCTGTCATCTTTTAGCAAAATAAGGCCATTTTGAGTGTGTGGTGCAGCATTTTATTCACGTATATGTATATACGTAACTTTGTTTTTTGTGGCAGAGGCTCGTAACTTTATTTATGAAATGTGGTGGAATGTTGTGTATACCGAGAAACCTGAGCGTTAATTTTATGCCCTTTCAAGTTGACTCTTGCGCAGTATGAGAGTTGAGTACACTGGTAAAAGGAGTGATTCATTTGTATGTATTTGTTGTGGTTGATACCAGTAAATTGTTAATAGGTGTTAGTAGAGCGATCACGCGCTCAGACTATTTAGAGTGAAGAATGTGCTAAGCCATGGTGCAAATCAAGTTAGACGTTGTATCGAGTACACAATGTAATTAGCCTGTTTTAGTTCTTATTTATCGAGCACCTGTCTCGTAGCGAATACTCTTTCGTAACTGGAAGAAATGGGGTGTAGGGGTAGCATTATGAATACGAAGAACTGCACACCAGCGTTCGCGTCCGATTCGTGCCGGATCCAGCACCGTCTTGTAAGTTACAACACCGCAGGTTTTTCTATGGAGTAATACTGATGTGACGTACTCTAGTCACGCAGTGAACGTGTCCTATCATGCATAGAAGTATCCGAACGACCTTAGTTACGTCCCGCCTCAATTGTATGCAGCCCAGATACCGTAACCCTCTTACAGGTCCTTAACCCCTTTCCGGTACCGTCGTTTAACTCTACAAAATTGGTACTACAAGAGAGCAGTAGAAAACACTGCTCCCGCGTGGTATTAATCCAGATACAAATTAATAGCGTGATTATGCAAATAACAAGAAACACGTTATTAGAGATGACACACACTATAACGCTTGTAAATCCTAATTTATCACAGTAACTGACATTTGAGAATTCAAGTTTCATCTTGAATTTGCGTGACGAAAATTTTTGTACTGTACCAAGATCCAGGTCTCCTTCCCAGCAATCATTGTTCCTCTTATCAAACCACGTAGTGTCTCAAATAAGATTTGCATGTCAAGTAGCAATGTGTGCATGTGTTCAAATATGAAATGAAGAAACGTAAAGTTTGTGAAACTTCCTGGCAGATTAAAACTGTGTGCCGGACCGAGACTCGAACTCGGGACCTTTGCCTTTCGCGGGCAGGTGCTCTACCACCGAGCTACCCAAGCACGACTCACGCCCCATCCTCACAACTTTACTTCTGCCAGTACCTCGTCTCCTACCTTACAAACTTTGTTTTCGTCAGGAGTGATATGACAAACCGAAATGACTATACGAAAAAGTTTTGCTTTACCGGGATTCGAAGCCGGTACCTATTATGCAAATTGATTTGAGTAGTCGTTTGGTTGCCACGTCTCCAAATGATTTCAGAAATCCGAACGAATGTTATCTATGCCTTCCCCCTTATTTGTGTTGCCTACCCCTTCTCTGATCGTAAAGTCTTCCGAAGCTATCTTAATTTCTGACTAATACCGGATCCACTAGTCATCCACATCAACTCTCATATCTCCTATCACGTCATTAGACAGTTCCTGTCCCTCCAACAGACTTTCAGTGTACTCTTTGCGTTTAACAGTAGAGTTCCTCTTGCGCTTTTAATGTTGACGCCTCGCCTTTGATCGAATGTTGTTTTTACTTTTCTATGTGATGACGTACTCCGACAGCTATTTCTTTGTTATTTTTGCTGCGTCCATTTCGAGTTAACGTCCCCGCACTTCCATTTATTTCATTCCTAAGTCACTTATATTTCTGTATTTCTTTCTTTTCTTGGACGTGTTTGGACTTACTCGTTCGATCAGTTCTGTTACCTTTCGTGTAACTATACTTCCCGGCGCAGCTTCAGATATATCTACTGCTCTTGAGTTGAGCTGTGGTGTTCATTATCGCAGTATCTGCAACGTTAGAGAACTTCAGGAAGCACCTCGTCATTCCTCACACTTCAGCATCCCACGTCTTTGCTCATTCGTTCTTACGAAGTAGTCTGCTGAAACAGAGGCCTATCTTCATCATTCCAAAATTGTTATCAGACTCTGTCTCTGCATTTATGTACGTGTTTCAATCCAGTATCAGATTTCAGAATGTCTGCCTGACCAAGATGTAATCCAGCTGGAATCTATCAGTGCCTCTAGGAGTTTCCCATGCAAAACTCGTCATATTGTGATTTCTGAACATTTCGTTACTTCTAGCTGAAAGCCCATTGCAGAACTCGGTTAATCTTTCTCGTCGCTCATTTCTCCTACCGAGCTCATATCCTGCCACAAATCTGTCTCGTATTCCAGTCCTTACTACAACGTTCCAGTCAGCCACATAACGGATTACACGTTCTGTATCCCCATATACTTTTCTCTCTGTTTACCTTCTGTGTGTGACGTGAGAATCTATACCTAACTATTTTTCCTGCTCTTGGTTTACTATCAATTATGGTACGAACTGTCTTCTGTACCCTCCTGTTCTTGATAATCCTACTGACGTTACTCCTTATTCTGCTGCTACTGATAATACCCTGTATTTGCCTGACTATGAATTATCGTATTTTTTTCGTTTCATTTCACTAGTCCCGGTGTAGCTAGACTGAGCCTTTGCATTTCCGTTTTCAGATTTTCTAGCTTCTCTTTTGTTGATTATTGAATCGTTTTCTCATGGCCACCTCTCGGAATTCCTTTCCCGAGATCCGAATGGAGGACTACGGGGGAATTCCTTTCCAGAAGAGAGATCATAATAGGGAATAAGGCGGACGGACACCTACTATTTGGATGCGGACGCTACGCGCTATGGGTGGCGGTTTGTGAGACGGTGGAAGGAAATGCACATGTTAACCGTGGCAGAATGGTGACGATTGCCAAATGAAAACGTGGGTTTCAGTCAGAAACCGGGAACATACGCAGACTGGTAAGTAATTAGGTAGCTCCCGCAGCACTTTTTGCGTCTTCCTGTTTGATTACTGATCAGTCAGTAAATCCCCACTTCCGAATCTTTAATGAATAGCGCTGCCTTGTAGAAAAGTCATATCTACGGAACTGTGTGTGTGTGTGTGTGTGTGTGTGTGTGTGTGTGTGTGTGTATACACACACCTACGCCACCTGACTGTGTGTGGCGGAGCGTGCTTCCAGCACCATGAACTGATCCCTCCTTTCCTGCATTCGCACGTCGATATAATTTTGCGAGTTCTTTCACTTTTATGTCTAAATACCGTCCCGAAAATTTTTTGCGAATACAGTTAGTAGTAAAGATTACTGCCTGAACAGTGGAAGTATAGTAAAACCATTCGTTTCATCATTTTTTTTGGGGGGGGGGGGGGGGGTTGCGAGAAAAGGTTTCATAAAGTTCTCAAACTATGTGTGAAGATTGTCAGAAGTCTCTCAATGGTGTCCATGTCATATACTGGGTGGATATTATAGGCTGCACCACTGGCGGGCCCCAAATTACGCTGCTTCAAGACGTACACCCTAGTTCGTAACTGTAGTACTTAATTCGTTCTGTTAGATACTTACCGTATGGTCATAGTAGGTTACGGCACCATTTTACATTTTTAAATTAGATCGATAACTATATGAAATGTTAAAAATCAAAAGTTTTGTTGCCCTAGAAGCCATTAGATAGGCAACCATCATCTGGGGCTGTTGTGCGAGTTACCCTTTTAGTTGCGGAGCACCCAACTTGGTCTTTTCTTTTGAATCTGCGCTCTTATCTGTCGGTGTTTCAGTTGCTGTGGTTAATTTCGAGAAAGAATGCGACGCAGCGCACTTTTAAGACGTTGAGTGGCGTGGCCGGCCGCGGTGGCCGAGCGGTTCTAGGCGCTTCAGTCCAGAACCGCTCGACTGCTACGGTCGCAGGTTCGAATCCTGCCTCGGGCATGGATGTGTGTGATGTTCTTAGGTTAGTTAGGTTGAACTATTTTTTGAGTGGCGTGCTTATGTTGAGTTAGGCGGAGGGAAACAGCTATGCATGTTCAGAACGTCCGGTTAAATGCCCGCCCAGCGAGTTGGCAAAGCGGCACAGGGGGTTTCCAGTGGTTGTAGCATTGTTACGACTAACGGAAACCTCCGTACAACACTGTTTGCAACTGGGGAGTAGAAGCCATTTTACATTGTTTGCGCGAAGATAGAAAATAGAGGTGTGTGTGTGTGTGTGTGTGTGTGTGTGTGTGTGTGTGTGTGTGTCTGTGTGTGTGTGTGTAGCAGTAAAGTGAATGGCGTTTTTGTAGTGCCTCAGATAAGCGAGGTTTCTCGTTCTGGAAAGACCGTTAGCGGCTGTAACTGTTCGCGGAGTTATTTGCGCTGTTGATAAATTGTGAAAACTGTGTAACAGCGTGTTAAGGTACCTTCACACTGAAAACGAATACCAAGAGACTCGGTTGACAACCGTTTTCAACTCGAAGTTTGACTTGGTTTTCAACTATTGTCAACAGTTGTTTGAAGTCGCCAGTCTCAACAACTAGTTGAGGGATGTCTCGAATTTTCACTTTGTGGTCAGAAAAAAACGGCAGAGTTGTGTGACTTGCGCATGCGCATTTGCCGCATCGTCTGCTGTGTGTTTCTTCGTCTGCTGTGTTTCTTTCGACAGTGACAACTCACGAGTCGTCTACAGATCCAACAATTCGGTTTTTGTTTTAAATGGAAATGAGGGAACCTCTGTAGGATCCTTCTGATTCTGCAAGGAAAGATTCGTTGAAAGAAGTTTCGCATACAGTTGGTGTGCCACTTGTGGAGTGTGAAAGGAAATGGACAAATGAATACCTGCCGCCAAAAACGTTGTAACCCTCACTTTTCTAAGAAACCGGTTTGTCACGTATAAACGTTGTATGTGCCAAGAGAAAGGCGTGTATGAAGTTATGTTGGCAAACATGTACATCAAGCGCCATTTTTCGTTTGTTTCCTATTCGTCGCGAGGCGAAACGTTGTAAACATGGAGCAGGAACGTCGTGTGACGTTAAGTCAGAGCATGTGCGGAGATATAAATAGGGGCCGGAAACGGAAAATTGAGAATAGTGAATGGAAGAGGAATGCGAAGAAACACAAACGGAATTCGGGGCAACCATATTTGGCCCACAATAGCAATCCAATACCTGGGAAAATCCCTGCTGGCAGTTCGTAATGAACCCAGGAACATGGTCGTACTTGATCTTTCTGATGGTCCAGGTGTTACGGTATGGGGAGGCAAACGTGTGCCTGTGCTAACTTCCAAATCACCGATCACCCAGCTCAAAAGAAAGAATTTTTAAACACGCTGATACATGTAACTAAAACGGTTTGTGACAAGGAATACATGCATTCTAAGGTCAGATATCTAAAAATATGTACCGGAAGTATAGCTCTAGCCAACGAAATCTTAAGTTAGCCGTAAGTAAGAAACACATACTCGGTCATCACATGATCACCGTAGAGCACACCTTACTTTCTGCATAGCAACCACAGTACGGTAAGTATTCAATATATTTTCTTAGAACCTAAGAAAATTAGAGTGTTTGTGCGTCCAGTAACAGCCAGGCCGCGTCCCAGCGCACCAGGAAAGTATCAAAAAAATGGCTCAAATGGCTCTGAGCACTATGGGACTTTACATCTGTGGTCATCAGTCCCCTAGAACTTAGAACTACTTAAACCTAACTAACCTAAGGACATCACACACATCCATGACCGAGGCAGGATTCGAACCTGCGACCGTAGCAGTCGCGCGGTTCCGGACTGAGCGCCTTAACCGCGAGACCACCGCGGCCGGCAGGAAAGTATCAAATTGCTAGGTAAAGGGGTACTACTCAAATTGGTTAGTCAGTGCGAACTAATTCGGGACGCGCCGCCACATTAAATATCGCGATTTTGACATCTGATGTCTTATGAACAAACATACGATTTTGCTCGGTGAAACGAAAATACTATCCCGTGCCTCCGCCTCAGGCGTTCTGTCACGACATAAGCCATTGAGAGCCGAATGAACAAAAAAAAAAATTATTCTGAACAGCTTCTACTGCGGCAGTGGTGCACGGGAACAGGCGCTTGGTGCTGAAACGTTACAGACAAATAAAATGAATTATCCACTTCCTAGCGAAATCAGCATCGCTACCAGTGTTCCTCCATCAGAGACATCGAAATAACATCTGGTAGTATTCGGAAGCTCACTGACTTCGTGGCATGTTCTTACGTAATTCCACCAACTTAATAAAATACCACATAGCTTACGTGTAACTCCTGACTACGACGACGTACTTTCAAATCTGATGCGACAAGAAATTCGTGAAACATTTCTCCTGTGGTTTTACGAATTTGCCCGCGGTGATGAATCTAGTTATGTCACGACAGAAGCAGAATACGGCAAAAGTGAAAGAAATATTGGAATAACTGCATCAGCGTTGTTCTAAAACAAAGTAAACCAGCTTTGACTGTGACAGTACAATGAGTTGTGAGATAAGAAGAGATTATGGTTTGTAACATTTCGTGTTCTAAACGGATGTCAAATGCGGCGAATGGCAATTGCTATGATGACAAACGAGCAAGTTCCTGCGAGAATTTTGTCCTTCTATGACGTGTCCTCCTATGACGTAAAATAACGTCATACAAATGCGTGCGATCGGCGTCATGAGGTCGGAACATGGCGGCCTGAGCGTGTCTTCACTGACTTGCTGCGGTTATCTGTTTGTAACGACTTTGCCGCCGCCGGCTTCCGCCCATTTAGCGCACACACACACACACACACACACACACACACACACACACACACACACACACACACCACAGAGAGAGAGAGAGAGAGAGAGAGAGAGAGAGTAGATGGCAGCATAACCAGACTTGGAAGTGATTCTCGGATACCTGCCGACATAAATGAAACATGCCAACAAGGTGCTCTGGTGGAATACTGGTAGCTTGCTGACTTCACGGCTCTTAATGCGGAGCTTTCGGAACCGGTTCAGCGTGTGCCTGTGCAGTCACTGACGGAAAGAATTATGCCAGTGTGTCGTCCGCTCTGTATTTGGCATACACTGTGCCCGCAGATTTGAAATCGAGGCCAGGAGACCAGCATCTAACTGCCGATTGCTAAAGCACAACCAATCTGAAATGCTGCCTGCTCGCATTCCAGAGGCCACGAACTCGAGACCACACACGAGACTTCCTCCAAGACTCGTGCTCTAGCTAATATGTCTAAAAGTACTATTAAAGTAGTTTATTAATAATGTAGCGAAACATGATCAAAGTAGGTAGCTAATTATTATCGTAAAACCGCGTCAGGCAGACTTTAATTCTCAGAATGTTCGTCTAGCAGCCATGCTGTTAGTGCAGCGTTTTGTTGCTCAGGGATAGGGAAATGTTGCAGTTAGCTGGAGACGGGCGTGTGCACGACGGCCTGTGTACAGCTGCCCACTCATTTGGTGTCCTGAGTCTGGTGTTAACGCCTCCTGCTGGAGCAATTGGCTCGGCTCCACAGTTCGCAGACAGGCACAACTTGGGTTCCTCCAGACGTGCTAGCAGCTGCCAGATCGTGTTAAGTTGTCGACAAAAGTTCACGGGAAACACAACCGAGGTGAGGCTGTACGATCGAGCCCAGGCGTACATCCAACACCGGCCAGCGGATGCCTGCACACCGGGCAGACACTGTAGCATTTTGTTTCGTTAGACACTCCAGTTGTAAAGCTGTTCACACGAGCATATTACTGCACATAGTAGCTAGAACTGCGCTAACCAACACATATGATGTCCTTTGGGACAAACGAGATGAGGGACTGAAAGTTTACTTTCTGGAAAAGGTGTCCTTAATGTGGAATCTCTTGTGGGGGAAGCAAGTTGCAGATTGTGCCTTCCCACTCTTCATTCACCACCATATGTGCCTACGGTTTAAGTTCAGGGATATAATGGGGATTAGCAGTTGCCCGTTGTTCGCTGAGACCCTTGCAAGGAAGTCGGCGCACGCTCTTGTCGCACGCCTAGATGCGCTGATATCGAGAGTTCGGTGCCGCCGCCACTGCACCGTTGCTTCATTCTTCATTATGTTTCTAAAAGTTCGTTGCTTCTCCCTGCTGGTGAGGTGTAGAGACCGAAGGACGACACAACGAAAGAATTTTTCTTTTTAGATCCCCCTAGTCGTTATATCTTCTTATCGTATCTTCCAACCTTTTCTCAAGATCTATCTCTTTCTTTCTGAAAGGGGGGCCAGTGGACTCCCTGTTAATTTGAAATATAGCGTTTACTGCTTCCTCCTTCAGCTTCTTTATCAGAAAGTATACGATCGGTTGTTTTTGATTTTTTTCAGTTGTTTAGGTTCCTATGTCAGCCTTCGACGGTACGAATCGTAGTCCTGTGCGGCGGTTAACGACATTCCACATTTCAGCTGGTGTACTGGGGTTTTCAAACTATTTACTGACCACATCACTGTGTGCAAATTTCCTGAACTTTTCTCCACTGGGTCTTCCCCCATTGTTACCACCGACGGTGATTGGGGGAAGATGTGGCTCTGCAGCACACATGCAACAATACAGTCTCTGTCCCTGAATTCATCCGTTATTCCAAGTTCGTGTGTTTTCTCTCACAGATATTGGTTGGAAAATTATGACGGTGAGGGATCCGTCGGAGAGCACTGTTTTCATAGCTTTAATTGTTGCCATTTCAAAGTTTAGCATCGCCTTTTTCTGTGGCAATCCAGGCGTATTACATTTTCACGCAATTTGGGTGCATAGATCCTGAGAAATCAGTACCCAGAACAACCACCTCTGGCCGTAATAACGGCCTTGATACACCTGGGCATTGAGTCAAACAGAACTTGGATCGCGCGTACAGGTAGATATGCCCATGCAGCTTCAACACGATACCACACACAGTTAATCAAGCGTAGTGCCTGGCGTATTGTGACGAGCCAGTTGCTCGGCCACCACTGACCAGACGTTTTCAATTGGTGAAAGATCTGGAGAATGTGCTGGCCAGGGCAGCAGTCAAACATTTTCTGTACCCAGAAAGGCCCGTACAGGACCTGCAACATGCGGTCGTGCATTAATCTGCTGAAATTTAGGGTTTCGCAGGGATCGAATGAAAGGTAGAGCCACGGGTCGTAACACATCTGAAATGTAACGTCCACTCAGAGATCGCGATTTGGCTTCACGATCTGTTACAGCCATGTGGATAAGATGCCTGTCATCTCGACTGCTAGTGATACGAGGCAGTTGGGATCAAGCACGGCGTTCCGTATTACCCTCCTCTACCCACCGATTCCATGTTCTGCTAGCAGTCATTGGATCTCGACCAACGCGAGCAGCAATGTCGCGATGCGATAAACCGCAATCGTGATAGGCTAGAATCCGACCTTTATCAAAGTCGGAAACGTGATGGTACGCATTTCTCCTCCTTACACGAGTCATCACAACAACGTTTCACAAGGCAACGGCGGTCAACTGCTGTTTGTGTATGAGAAATCGGTTGGAAACTTTCCTCATGTCAGCACGTTGTAGGTGTCGCCTACGGCGGCAATCTTGTGTGAATGCTCTGAAAAGCTAATCATTTGCATATCACAGCATCTTCTTCCTGTCGGTTAAATTTCGCGTCTGTAGCACATCTTCGTGGTGTACCAATTTTAATGGCCTGTAGTGTATGTTTATTATTCCGGTGTGCAAAGCATGTTCAATTTTATATATGTTATTAGACGATATAATATGTATATGGTCCTCCAATGAATAAACGACCAGTTAAAACTAAATCACACAGGTCAAATGGAACAAGATGAGGAAAGATGTGATTTATCCACTGATGCGCAACCTATAAATACGATTCCATTTAGTAATACTAATGAGGCACACAGGTGATTGTGCATTTCCAGACAGCATTTTTGAAATGAATATGTCCTGGTTACCCACATATTACTGTTATGCTTGGAAGTATTTATGTATTGAAAACAGCGACCAGCGACATTATTTCTAAGAATAATTAAGTTGCGGCAGCAAGTATACCAGGCGTGGGCTTTGTTATATGAGAGGCTCACAGCGTTCACACTCGATACTACCCCGAAAGATGATAGACATATCAACACAGTTGAAACGGGACACGTACACGTCCTAGTGACATTACGGTGAAGTGTCACCGAGGTCAATCTAGCGTCTCCCGTTGAGCCACGATTCTGTCATTCGCAGTTTCTTAACAGCTTCGAAAGTTACTCCGTCCGTCATTTACGCACAACCAGTTCGTATACTCGAAAAGAAACGGCTTCCCCTTCGTTACTGTAATTATTTCCATTACTTAGGCTACTAATGCCTACCGGACTATGCGGGCACTGCCTGGGTGACGGTGACCAGACACCCGCGGCAGGTGAACGAGACGCTGGTAGCCAGCCGGCGGTGGACGGGTCCTCAGAAGCGTCGTCTGTGTGGCCGCAGTCCTGCCAAGCCACGCCACGCCACGCCACAGCGCGCTATTTGCCGACTTACCTCCTCACTGCCACAGCAATTCTCGCACGCCGTTCCACCTTTCTTATGATGCGACTTGCGTTGCGTTGGTTATCCAGTGCTCACCCTCCGGGAATAATACCGCGGGAAGGGACTGATGGGGCGTCCAGTCTTTCTTTCACAAAGCCGTTGGTGTAAAAAGAAGCAGCATGTGCAGTAAGGGAACGACTTGGTAGGGCTTCTTATGCTGCGACATCAAGGTTTCTACTTCCCCATGTTCGATTGGTTGGAGCCGGCCAGATGTTACGCGCTAGAAGTATTCGATTCGTAAGAGACCATTGCGACACGGTTCAGCTTCCAAGAGAAGATCCGACGCCGCGCAACAAGGCTTTACGTGTGAGAAGAAAAATTTCTGGTTAAATTTTATTTCTTGGTCTGAGAGGTGTTCCAAGTAAATAGTTTTAGTTGTCATCAAGTGCCATTACCTTAAATGAGTGCCGCCTGTAGAAGTAATTTGATGAACTTTGTGTGTGTGTTTTGTTTTTATAAACTAATAAATTTTCATTGTTTTTCAGGTGGGTACCGGTGGTGACTAATAGCTACTCGCTGATGGTAAGTATTTATTCGAATTATTCTGCAAATGGAAATCTTCCACGACACCTTGGACAACATAAAGTGTAGGCGTATTGGCGGCCGTCTGAGTTACCTGTTACCATTGGAAGTCGTGTTTGTTTTTCTTTCACATTTTTCCTACGCTCGGGTGGCGTGGAAATGCCGGTGAAACTAAACTGGCACGCCTCACGCCTCAGCATCGCCGAAGTGAAGTGACGTGACGGCGTCTCGACTCGTGGCGGTTGCGTCACACGCGGGCCGCAGCGCCATCCACGCTGCCGCTTCTCGCGTCGAGGAACGGCCGGCCCGTGCTGCTCACGCTTCCTGGCACCCAAGTCCGGAAATTCTTTTGTTGTATATACAGTTGTTCCAGTAATCGGCGAGTGATGGCTGCGAACATTGTGATAAACCCATAGCTGTGGAAGGACGTAGGAAGGCGTTTGTATGAGAGTACATACAAGGACAGGATCGTCTCCAAGCGGTAATCGGAGGAGTTAACCTCAAACCAGGAGGAGGAATTGTCACAACATATTACCTGTCGGTCTTCGCGACAACGAAAAGTGCTCTGCACCGCATGGCGCCCACACGAGCCTGCGGGAAAGCGCTGCAATAGTACGTTTGCGTGCACGTGTACCTGCCACGTAGGTGAACGAGAGTTATCATCCTTTAGACGGTCTCTGATATCGTTATTCCTGTCGTACACAAGTCGAACAAGTGTGGTACGTTGTATATTTTGGAATTTGGTAAGATCCGTATTGTGCGTGGGAAACTGCTCTGATATGATTTGTCTGCATTGTGTTTAAGAAGGCACTTGGCCTCCCCCCAATATTTTCTCTGTCTGGACGGCGGGATTGCCAGGAGTTGATTTGCCTGAAGCTTCCATGTCAGAACTCATCGTCACCTTCCTCTCGGCTCGTCTTCGAATTCAAATATTTTAATTTAGATCTGATATAACAGGTGTGATATAATTAAATTTTCATCTTATCACTATAGCAGATTCCGTTGTAGCTGTAGCGCTTCACCTCCGGCCGGGCGCTGTTCTGCGACGCACACTGTGCACACGAGTAGGATGGGCGCCGCCAGTACGTGTACGGAGGTTTCGCTGCAGAACGATTTCAGCAGGGACCCGTTTCCGGAAGCTAGCAGTTTCTTGCGGTACTTACGGAATGAACGTGCAGTACCACGTCTGACAGTCTCCCTCGACTGATGGCCGACACAGCGGTCGTCACTTTGCCGCACTATGTTCGTCACCCCATTCGTAAACGAGGCACTTATTTCTTAACAATGCCCGAAGTCACTTTGCCATCGTTGTCAGGTTATGTACTTTGTTAGAAAAACAGTAATCACGTGTGTCATTGTAAACGACTATTCTTGTTCCAGCCAACAGGCGGGGATTAGAATGCGATTTATCTCGAGCACAAGTGTTGCAACTTGTTACCAGGATCGTTGTAGCCTGCGGTGCCGAGGCTGGTTTGACGTAACGCTCGACGCTAGCCTATCCTTTGCAAGCCTGTTTGTCTCCTCATTAGCTACTGTAACGTGTGTGACTTAAGTCTGGTTACTGTAGCCAGGTCCTGTGACTGAACGCTTTGAGAGTCCTGCCACTTTGATGGAAAACCTCGTTTATTTTGAAAGTTAATAAAATTAACGAAACTGTAAGAAAATGAGAAAAACTCGTTTTACTAAATGATAACTTAAATTTACATCATAACTAATAACGCAGAAACCAGAATAATTTTTCTTAAAGTTAGGAAAAGGTGTCGGAGGTGTTATTCGTTTCCCGCGGGACACAAGTGTCCCGTGGAACAAGAGTTTGTGAAACGCTGCTGTAGACAAACCTTGATTTCCCTCTGCGATCTGCCACCCCCACACTTTCATCTATAACCAACTTGACGTATCCGGGTGTGATCTATCAACCCAACTGTGGTTTTAGCCACAAATTTCTTTTCTTCTAAAGTCGATTCATTATGTCTTCTGTAGCAGAGCGCTTCAAATGATTATTTTCGGTTCTTGTCTTTACTGTTTATCGTCCACGTTTCTCTTTCGCATGACGCTACCCTTCACACAAGCACCTTCGAAAAATAATTCCTAACATTTAAATTTGAATTCGACATTAACATATTTCTCTTTTTCTGAAGAAATTGTTCTTACTTTTGGCAGTCTCTATTTTACGCCCTGTTTTCTTCAGTTCCCGTCGCGTTCTGGTTGCGCAAAGAGCAAAACTTTTGTAGGTCTCTCACGTCGCAGTTTCTAATTCACGGCTCTTGCTATCAGCTCATTAAAAAATTATTCTCTATAACTCTAGTTTTAAATTTGTTCACGTTCTTCTTACACGTATAACCTCTTTTTGAGACACTATTTATACGGTTCAACTTGTGTTGCAAATCATTTACTGCCAATGACGGAATTTCATTAGCAAGCATTTTTGTAACTTGTCCCTCAATCTTAAATCCTTCTCCAAATTTCTGCTCCGTTCTGCAGTAAAGTTCTCGTTCTTTGTAGAGATTAAATGAGACATGTTCCAATTGCGAATACATAGAAAGAAGGATCCTTTATTGTATGATTATATGATAGCAAAACAAATACTGGTAGCAGTTACTTCTGTAAAATATCTGGGAGTATGCGTGCGGAACGATTTGAAGTGGAGTGATCATATAAAATTAATTGTTGGTAAAGCGGGTACCAGGTTGAGATTCATTGGGAGAGTCCTTAGAAAATGTAGTCCATCGACAAAGGAGGTGGCTCACAAAACACTCGTTCGACCTATACTTGAGTATTGCTCATCAGTGTGGGATCCGTACCAGGTCGGGTTGACGGAAGAGATTGAGAAGATCCAAAGAAGAGCGGCGCGTTTCGTTACCGGGTTATTTGGTAACCGTGATAGCGTTACGGAGATGTTTAATAAACTCAAGTGGCAGACTCTGCAAGAGAGGCGCTCTGCATCGCGGTGTAACTTGCTCGCCAGGTTTCGAGAGGGTGCGTTTCTGGATGAGGTATCTAATATATTGCTTCCCCCTACTTATACCTCCCGAGGAGATCACGAATGTAAAATTAGAGAGATTAGAGCGCGCACGGAGGCTTTCAGACAGTCGTTCTTCCCGCGAACCATACGCGACTGGAACAGAAAAGGGAGGTAATCACAGTGGCACGTAAAGTGCTCTCCGCCACACACTGTTGGGTGACTTGCGGAGTATAAATGTAGATGTAGATACTGTGTTACTGGCTTCTTTTGCTTCCCTCGTTCCGTTTGCTGCCATTCGTTTGGCCATTTGTTTGTTTGATTAGAATGTCCAAGCGATCCTGTGCAGCGTGTGTCAAATAAAATATGTTGGCAATTTTTTTTCTGTGTTGCTATATTATCAGCGTGAGGTTATAAGTGATGGCAGCCTGTTTAGAGAACATCCATTGTGTGTGTGTGGTTGGGGGGGATGGTTGTCCTAGGGGGACTGCGCGACGATTGTGTGTCTTTTGTGTCATGCAGCGAACGTTTCTGGCAGGAAACGTGAGAGACCGGATCCACACATCGATTTATTATTTTTCGCTCACTTCATACATTACGTTCGGCACGTACGCGGCTGGTTCGGTAGATTCACTGACACATCGTCTTAGAACAAGTGCAACGTGCTAGACAGAGAAATACGCATCTAATTCATATTTAAAGAAGAACTGATGTGCCACTGTTGATTTCCCGTATCCTAAGTGGAATGGTCCTCAGGGATGTGGAAAAAATAAAAAACGTTATAGACTCTTGCGTGTACGCATTAAAGCTCACACCAGAAATTTCCTGGTATATACTGTATCGTTTATTCCGCAAGATAATTCCTTTATATTGTAGTCGAGCATTAGCAAAACAAAGAAGTTTTCAAGAATGCCGTGTCAAAATGTACGTTACGTTGCATCACTGTGATGTGAGGTAGGTAATATGAGCCGTGCGGAGTGGCCGCGCGGTTTGAGGCGCCATGTCACGGATTGCGCGGCCCCTCCCGCCGGAGATTCGAGTCCTCCCTAGGGCATGGGTGTGTATGTTGTTCTTAGCATCAGTTAGTTTAAATTAGCTTAAGTAGTGTGTAATTATAGGGAGCGATGTCCTCAGCAGTTTGGTCGCTTGGGAATTCACACACAGTTGAACAGTTAAGTTGAAATACCTGGGCTAGCAGGAGAGAGCGTATTAGGTTATGGAAAGGGACCAAAATAAGTTTCTGTCAGTTGCACTCAACATAAAAACTTTATTTATCAACACACAATATTGCAACAATGATACAAAACACTCAAAACTGCAATCGACCTCCTTTGATTAACTTTAGATCGGCTGAAGGCCACACTCAAAACCCAAGACGCAAGGCCTAAGCAAGAAATTGAAATACGAGGCTCTTCTGGAGGTTCCACCCAAAATATTTTTTAAATCTTCATTCTAAACAGGCTGAAGGCCTTAGCAATTTAACTTCAATGGAACTTGGCAGGAGGGCGCATATTAAGCAATAAGAAGAGTTTCGATCAAAATGCAGAAGGTCTTATCTTAAAACATTTCATGCAAAATTCGGCTCAAGGCCTCATACAAAAGCATAACCGAGCGAAGTGGCGCAGTGGTTAGCACACCGGACTCGCATTCGGGAGGACGGCGGTTCAATCCCGCGTCCGGCCATCGTGATTTAGGTTTTCCGTGATTTCCCTAAATTCGCTCCTGGCAAGTGCTGGGATGGTTCCTCTGAAAGGGCACGGCCGATGACCTCGATGTTTGGTCTCTTCCTCCAAACAGTCCAACAATCCAACAAAAGCATAACAATCTTATGCCTTAAGTGCAAGACAAGAACATTAATGTAGGAAGTATTAAAACTCGGCTGCAGGCCCCTATAAAGAATAACAATCTAGTGCCTTAAGGGCAAGAGAAGAACATTAATTTAAGATATTTTGATCCTCGTCTGAAGGCCTGACATCAACCAAATAACTAAAACCCAAACAGGGAAATTACTGTAACACACAAGTAACGGCGCTCAGAAGTTTCCAAAGGTAGGCCTGGGATTCTAACACCAACGCCCGTTTAGGTGAGACAGGCAGCCTGTCCAACGGCTTCCTAATCTGAATGCAACCCAACCGACAGACAGCCGACCGACCAATCAACAAAATCAGTTGCGCTCGACGCAACCAGCAAAACGCGAACAAGATTTCAATACAACGACACAGAGAATATTGGCGCCCACGACGACCAATAACATCTCAGCTGTCCAACTACATGTCGCGCTGGACAGCAACAACACGACGAGGAAAATACACTGCCGAAAATTACGTCAACGACGAGGGCAGGTAACTGGATCGTCAACGGCCGCAAAGCAGAAGATACCGTTAGTCAACTTCAATAACAGGGAATAAATTAAGTTAAAGTCCACAGGAAGACGTCTGGAATCTTAGCCAACTCGAATACACACACGTTGTTGTTCTTGGGAATGTCCCAAAAGCGACAACCAGGATCAAATGAAGAAGTAGGTTAATTGAGGACTCAACTTTAATGTCGAAGATGGGCGGGCGACGAACTTCGCAGCACTCGCAAGCAGCACCTCACACTCGAACCGCGCGTGCACACCGCCAGCGGGCCCGTCCAGCGTACGCGCGACCGGAGACTTCCTTGCTGCTCCACGACAACCGACCGACTGGTCACACACCGCGCAGCCGGAAACTGTATCCGCCACAGCAAAGATAGTACAGCAGTGCTAGTATCGTTACACGCTGCTGCTCCTGCCACTCACAAAGAGGACATGAACATTATCGGAGTAACCGCAGGAGAAATAAAACCAGAGGACTGCAACCAAGGTTCAACCCAAGAAAAGCATAACTCGAGCCAGCCACGGCTCATAGGTAATAATAAGTCAGTTTCAAAGTAAATACACCGAAGTGCCAAAGAAAATGGTATAGGCATGCGTATTCAAATACAGAGGTATGTAAACCGGCAGAATACGGTGTGCGGTCTGTAACGCCTATATAAGACAAGAGGTGTCTGGTGCAGTTGTTAGATCAGTCACTGGACTTACAATGGCAGGTTATCAAGATTTAAGTGAGTTCGAACGTGGTGTTGTAGTCGGCGCACGAGCGATGGGACACAGCATCTCCGTTGTAGCGATGACATGGGATCTTTTCCTGTACGACCATTTCACGAGTGTACCGTGAATGTCGGGAATGCGGTAAAACATCAAATCTCCGCTGTCGCTGCGGCTGGAAAGAGATCCTGCAAGAACGAGACCAACGACGACTGAAGAGAATCGTTCAACGTGACAAAAGTGCAAGTCTTCTGCAAATTGCTGCAGATTTCAGTGCAGGGGCATCAACAACTGTCAGCGTGGGAACTATTCAGCTAAACATCATCGATATATGTTTTCGGAGCTGAAGGCCCACTCGTGTGACCTTGATGACTGCACGATACAAAGCTTTACGCCTCGTCTGGACCCGTCACTAGACTGCTGATGACTTGAAACATGTTGCCGGGTCTGACGAGTCTAGTTTCATGTTGTGTCGAGTGGATGGACGTGTACGGTCGTGGAGACAACCTCACGAATCCATGGACCCAGCTTGTCAGCAGGGTGCTGTTCGAGCTGGTGGAGGCTCTGTAATGGTGTCGGGCGTGTACAGTTGAGTGATATGGGGTCCTGATACGTCTAGATACGACTCTTGACAGGAGACACGTACGTAAGTATCCTGTCTGATCACCTGCATCCATTCATGTGCATAGTGCATTCCGACGGACTTGGGCAATTCCAGCAGGACAATGCGGACAACCCTAACGTCCAGAATTGCTACAGAGTGGCTCCAGGAAGACTCTTCTGAGTTTTAAACACTTCTGGAGACCAGCAAACTCCCCAAACATGAACATTGTTGAGGATATCTGTGATGCCTTGCAACGTGCTGTTCAGAAGAGATCTCGACCCGCTCTTACTCCTACGGATTTATGGACAGCCGTGCAGGATTCTCGGTGTCAATTGCTTGCACTACTACTTCGACGTTAGTCCAGTCCCTGTTAGGTCTCGCTGCGGTACTTCTGTGTGCTAGCGGGGGCCCTACACGATGTTAGGCAGGTGCACCAGTTTCTTTGGCTGTTCAGTCAAAGTTGGTTGTGCTAAGAAATTGATCAATTACATTGGACGAGCTGCCCTCCGCTCCTGCTATTGAAAATGTGTGTTGGTGATTAGTAGACAGCTTCCTACACGATAGTGAGAAACTCTGTGAAGATCGTTTTTGTGCCTTCTGTCGATTCTGTGAGCTGAGCTTTTGGTTGAAGACACATTACATTATTCGTCGCTGAACACTTTGTTGTGTAACACTCTCCTTTCCCCATTCCCTATTCCACTCGGTTGCGGTTCGCGTTAAAAACGATTGGCAGTAAGTCTCTGTGCAGGCCGCGATCTCTCTGATTTTGCCTTCGCGGTCTTTCTGCGGGATGCACGCAAGAGGAAGGAATATATTGGTCGACTATCTAGTATATATGTGTCATTTATGGGAAAGTAAGATGAAATAGGAGCACAATAGGTGATAGAAAGGACGCAATAGTGGGACGCTCGTCCCAAAGACAGGCCCGATGGCGTAACGGCGAGTAGCCGCCAGCTGCCACGCTACTGGAGTGGGCCCAGCAGAGCGCGCCGGCGCCGGCGCCTCGGCCTCGGCCTGCGGCGCAGTGCGCCTCGCTTCTGCACGCCTGCCGTCTCCAGCTGCCGTCGTCTCAGCGCACTCGTTGGCGGCGCACCGCGCCACGGAGATCGCCCGTTTTCCAGTGAACGTACGCCGCATCGTCTGCTGTCAGTTGCTCAGTCTTGGCGGGAAGACGAGGCTACAGAAATCGTGCAGACGTTTCAGACTCGCTCGTAAGGTATCTGAAGCGTGGTCGCGCCAGTGCCGGGCGACGTCAGGAGACGTAACGCGCCAGAACGATCGATCGGATGGAAATGTAGCCGTAGGCTAGGTGGAACAGATCTCGGGAGGCGAGAGCGCGCTAGGCGCACTCGGCGCTAGTACTGCGAGGCGGCGCGGCGCGGCGCGGCCGGCAAGGTGACCCCGCCGCGGAGGCCGGAGTGTCGCCTTGTGCAACAGGAAGCCCGGCTCGGGCAGCGCTTGCGTAACGCCGGGGAAGCACGGCACGGCACGGCACGGCACGGCACGGCACGGCACGGCACGGCACGGCACGCGAACCGGGCCACCGGGCACGGCCGCGAGCTCCTGGCGTCTCCAGCACGAGCGTGACAGTGTGGCGGCAGCAGCAGCAGCAAGACGCCGGCAGGTGTGTGTGTGTGTCGTGGCCGCTGTCTCAGGGAGAGCAGCAGTGCGGCCGACACCAGACGCTCGACGCTGCGTTACGCAGTCCATTTGGTGTGCTTAGGTTGGCCCGAGTGAGACACGCTTATATGCAGCAGCAACGGAAAGCAAGTTGCAGTTGTGCGGCGGATTCCGAAGACACGACTCGGCGACCGTCTGACGTTATTCGCAGAAAGGACGGCAAAGCCGAGTGACGGCGGCTCGTATGGGATCTGAACGCCGCACTTCTCGGACACGGAGCGCCAGAGGAAGGAAACGAGATCCGCGTGTGTCTCGTCGTCGACACATTGATCAGAGACGCGACACACACACACACACACACACACACACTTACACACACACACACACACACACACACACTCGGTTGGGGAGTAAATCGGCCGTGTGCTTTTCAAAAGAACGGTCCGGGCACTTCTCTCAACCGATTTAGAGAAGAGCTCGCGAAATGCAAAACTCGCTGGCGCGATGGCAGTTTAAACCGCCGTTCTCCAGAATGCGAGTGCAGTGTCTTACCGCGACCACAAATATAGCCTCTCGATGTCGATCGCCACCGCTAACGCTTTTGTCAGTGAGGCAGATGACGCAAGTTAAACGGCCGAGGCTGCTCCCTCGAAAACGCCGCAGGCAGCCGTTTGCACTGACCGTCTGTAAGGCTCCGGGAGTAGTCTGGCAGAAACCGCTCACGAGTTGCTCGTGGGAGGCGATGGGCCGTAGTGTGTGAGCGCAGCCACGTCACAGCCGAGAGTGCGCGGGAGAGGCCGGCGGAACGAAGAGGCGAGCCGGTGTGCGGCCGGTGTGCGCCAGTGCTCCCATTGGCGCGCGCTCCGCTAAGTGTTTGTCCACAAGACGTCAACTGCCTACACTTGCCGGTATTCCTCCGAGCGCAGAAAAGGTACAGTAATAATACAGCGGCGTGTTAAAAACGATTAACAGGTTCCAGAAGAAAACATGTGTGACGTATCGCACAGCTCTAATAAATTAGTCCTAATTCACGTATTGAGTCTCATCTCGTTGTTTAACGTAGCAAACCTATAACTTGTATGATCTTCTTTATGTCGTTGCAGCAGTAAAAATTGCCGTAACGTGCTATTATATTTCGACGAGATATCAACTCGGGGCACTCACTACAGACAGATGTACACGTGTACACTCGACGAAACTTAAAGTGTGTTGTGTCCTCTTACTACGGGCTTAATAAGCCACAACTGGAAGTGGTGCGGTCCGCAAGTATATGGGCCGGTTTCGGCCGGGAGACGGAGTCAAAAGCTGACAGCCCTGCAGCCGTCCTTCCGACCGATGCCAGGACGACACTGACTGTACGCCCAGTGCTTCCGGCTGTCTCCTGCCGACTTCCGCCGCTGTTAAGCCGTCACACAGATACCTCGTGCATATCCACGGTCACCTTATAGCAACAACAAGACGCAGTCAGTACCTCCACTGCGCTGCAACAAATGTCGGGGCTGGCGCGTCACCGTGAACGTCAATAAATGTAACCTGTTGTGCATACGTAGCAAAATAAATCCGCTACTACTTTACAGCTACGCTGTTGACGACAGATTGTTGGAGCAGTATCGACCGTAAAATATCGAGGAGTAACGATCCCTGGCGAACCTAATTCGAAAAGCAAATGCCACACTGAGATTAATAGTAAGTATGTTAAGGACATTTAATTCGTCCACTAAAGAAGCGGCTTGCGAGGCTCTTCTTCGACCGATTGTTGAGTACTGTTCCTCATCATAAGGTAGAACTGATGGAATAGATGAAGGCCGACGAAGAGCGGCGCATTTCGTCACGGATTTCTTTAATCGACGCGAGAGCGTGACAGAGGTGCTGAACCGACTCCAGCGGCAGGCGTTGTGCACCACGGAGAGGTAAGCTATCGACATTTCGAGAGAGCACTTTCCGGGAAGAGTCGCCTAACATGCTACTTCCACCCGCATACGACTAGCGGAATGACCACGGCGAGGAGAGTCGTGAAACAGGAGCTTTCGAGTATCATCTTAGTTGTGCGACTGGATTCACGATTTCCTGTCGAAAAGATCACAATTCCTACTGTTTGACGGGAAGTAATCTAGTGAATCAGAAGTTGCATGAAGAGTTCCCCACTGAAGTGTCACAGGCAGTTGGCTCTTCTTAATGGATGTAAACGATTTAGGAGGCAATCGGAGCAGCCCTCGTAGACTGTTTGCAGATGATACAGCCGTATACCGTCTAGTATAGTAATCAGAAAATCAAAATTAATTGGAAAATGATTTAGAGAAGATATCAGTAACGAGCCGAAAATGGCAACAGGCCCTAACAATAAAAATGTAGGGTCATCCACGTGCGGAAAATGATAAATCACGCAAATAGAAATAGTGTCGATTTAGTTGTATACCTAGGGATTACATCTACGAAGAACTTCAATTAAAACGATCACTTAGAAAATGTTGTGCCGATGGCGAACGAAAGGCCGCGTTTTATTGGCAGACCATTTAGAAGATACAACAAATCTACTGAAGACTGCCTACACACACAGTGTCGCGAATATGATACACGAGTTTGGGTGGCAACCATTCAAAACAAGGGCGATTTCCGTTGCGGTACGAAATTTCACTCGTCAGCTTTCTCCTTCCAATCCGAAAATATTTTGCTTGTGAGAGAAATAACTTGAAGGTGGTTCAGGAACCCTCTGTCAAGCACTTAAGTGTGAATTGCGTGAAACAGAGTTAAAATGAAAACTTGGTAAACTCAATCTAGTTTAGTGACGACCGCGCTCCAGGAGGCTGCTTGGCTGCGCTAACTAACTCGAGGTCTGAAAACTGAAAAGGTTCAGCTAGACATACAAAACCCACATCCGGATTCTCTCCGTTTTCCTTACTGCAAGAAATTAGTTGGTACATCGGGAAGGAGCGCCATGTTCTCACTTAAGAAATAAACTAGGAAAGTACCAGCCATCCTCCAGAGATTACTGACGACTCACGAGCTGCTGCTCTGCAGTTATTGCGCACACAGCCCCCCCCCCCCCCCCCCCCCCCCCGCCTCCCTCAGAGGTAGCTCAGATGGTGGAGCACTTGCCCGTGAAAGGCAGAGGTCCCGAGTTCGAGTCTCGATCCGGCACACAGTTTTAACCTGCCAGGAGGTTTTACATTTTCGCTGTTCACGCACTAAAATTGCCACATGAAGCTTGACGTTTCAGTTTAGTACTTCCTTACTGCTGACTGTATTCGCGACATATTTTACAGAGACAGGGAGAAGGGAAGACGGACAGCGAGAGAGGCGGAGGAGGTGAGAAGCAGAGAGAGGGAGAGGAGGAGATGGACTAAAAGAAGATTAGAATAGATACGTACCTGGGCAACGCCAAATACTCGACATATACGCCGGGAACGAGAAGTGTCGGAACATTGTTCACACAGACGTATTGCAGTAGGATTCTGGCTCCCACACACACCGAGGCAGTTACGATCTTTCCCATGAAAAATGAAATGAAGTATGATCGTATGGCATTGACTGTGTAAAAAGATTTTCCGTGAAGCAAACTAGTGAATTGCGAGCGACGTGAGTTCTTTCAGCTTTCCCATCGTCTAAAAATTTGGTGTTTCTTTCCGATGTCCTGCTATTTGCTGGGCCGCGATGCACGTAGGCATGCGCAGTGGGTTTCGGCATTAACATTTATAACAAAGTACTGCTTAACCGCGGGTAACCCCGCAGAGGGCAAGTAGTTACGCAATAACAACTCTTAGTGAACTCTTGGTTTATGGGGATCTGTTAAGATACCAGTTAAATGTCAATCAGCTAAAATTCTTTGCATCAGTTTGACGTAATTGGTTGTAACTGGTCTCGGGACGCTATTTTAATTTACAAACATTGTTTACTCAGAGTAAAGATAAAATTTTCCGTGTTGTCGTTGTTATTGTTGTTATTACTGCTTTGTAAAAGTGGTAGTCCTTTTGCTCCATTCTGAATAATTTGCATACGAAAGTGATGTGCTTAAAGTCTGCTTCAGAGCAATACAGACCATCCTCAAATTTTTGTGTGTGCGAGTGCTTCGTAAAGCTATCACGCTGTAGATTCGTTCTGATGATCGAGACTAACACCTTTTCTGAGCTCCAAGTCGTGAAATTACTCCTGCTGCAGGTCGAGTCTGAGCGTATGCGCTTGGTTTATCACTGTTTTCTGCCCCATTAGGTAGGCAGTTCGTCTAGAGCGCATTTCATAATAGAGCGATTGTAATCAATATAAGGGCTAGAGATTTCCGATGTAAAAGACGTTTCCTTATAGTGTCATTTTCAGTTTCACTCAGGTACGAGTACGCATTGCCGTGGCCGGCCGGGATGGCCGAGCGGTTCTAGGCGCTACACTCTGGAAACGCGCGACCGCTACGGTCGCAGGTTCGAATCCTACCTCGGGCATGGATGTGTGTGATGTCCTTAGGTTAGTTAGGTTTAAGTAGCTCTAAGTTCTAGGGGACTGATGACCTCAGAAGTTAAGTCCCATAGTGCTCAGAGCCATTAGGCATTGCCGAGATAAAGCGATAGGAACTACATTTAATATGGAAGCATGCTCATACTGGGATCTGTCTATCGCGGACAATTACCCCGTACTGCTCTCAACAGTACCCCAATTTTTCATCAGAAAACGTTGAATAAATTGTGTGTAACTTTGGATGAGCGCACCAACTGGGCAGAAAATACAATCGATGCGTGGAGTAAGACTGCTACTTGACTTTACGCCCTCCAAAGGTTTGGTGCCTCATTTCGAGGGGACGTGGAACGAAAATTTGTGCACTTACTCGGTCGTTGTACCTGAGCTGTTGCGGTGTCACGCACCACGGCGCGGCGGTGAAAACCCTAGGCGTTTAGAATTAACCTCGAATTCGTATGTGCGTTACGTCGTCATTCTGTTTGACCTTGTCAGTGCTTTATACGGCTGGTTCGGTCGATTGCGGCGAAACACGTTACGTGAATATGAGACGTCGTGCCTGATGGGACACGTCACAGTGCACGCCGCCAGTTTTCTCGCATTCCAACCTAAAGCTTCCCATAAGGAGAAGTATTTGCGCACTTATTCTCCATCGCTGCTGCGCGCCCTCGGAGCAAGCTATCGTGGTGTGTTCTGACATAATCCGAACCACTTGCTGTTGACAGCTTGATAAAATTTGCGCAAATTAACGCGCAATGTGTAAAACAGTGAATCCACCTTGTGCCTGTTACGGTCCTTACTCTTCGCATTTCTCCGTCACTCGCAACATTTTTTACTTAAGTTGTTTGTCTACCTCGTCTGCCTATTCTGTGGCGTAATTTGTCTTCATTATTCTACTTTCGACGAACGTACGTTTGCAATGTACACTATGTACACGACTTACAAGTACGTGGCGCCCTCCATCGGTAATGCTGAACTTCACCCTTAGCCTTGATCACAGCTTTCACTGTCGCAGGCATACGTTCAGTCACGTGCTTGAAGGTTTCTTGGGGAATGGCACTGAGGAGAGGTATCGATGTCGGTTGGTGAGTCCTGGGGAGAAGTCGGGGTTCCAAAACATCCCTAAGGTGTTCTGTAGGATTCAGGTCAGGACTCTGTACAGGCCAGTCCATTACAGGGATGTTATTGTCGTGTAACCACTCCGCCAGAGGCCGTGCATTATGGACAGGTGATCGATCGTGTTGAAAGATGCAGTCGTTATCCGCTATATGTTCCTCAACAGTGGGAAGAAAGAAGGTGCTTCAAACATCAACGTACGTCTGTGCTGTGATAGTGCCACGCAAAACAACAAGGGATGCAACCCCTTCCATCAAAAACACGACCACATCATAACAAATGGCTCTGAGCACTATGGGACTTAACTCTTCTGAGGTCATCAGTCCCCTAGAACTTACAACAACTTAAACCTAACTAACCTAAGGAGATCACACACTCCCATGCCCGAGGCAGGATTCGAACCTGCGACCGTAGAGGTCGCGCGGTTCCAGACTGTAGCGCCTAGAACCGCTCGGCCACACCGACCGGCCCACATCATAACACCACCGCCTCCAAATTTTGCTGTTGGCACTACACACGCTGGCAGATGACTATCGCCGGGCATTCGCCATACCCACACCCTGTCATCAGATCGCCACATTGTGTACCGTGATTCGTCACTCCACAAAACTTTTCCCCACTGTTCAATCGTCCAATGTTTATGCTCCTCACACCAAGCGAGGCGTCGTTTGGCACTTACCTGTGTGATGTGTGGCTTTTGAGCAGCCGCTTGACCGTGATAACCAAGTTTTCTCACCTGCCGTCTAACTGTCATATTACCTGTAATGCATCCTGATGCAATTTGATATTCCTGTGTGATGGTCTGGATAGATGTCTGCCTATTGCACAATACGACCCCGTTCAACTGTCGGCGGTCTCTGTCAGTCAACAGACGAGGTCGACCTGTACGCTTTCGTGCTGAACGTGTCCCTTCACGTTTCCACTTCACTATCACATCGGAAACAGTGGACTTAGGGACGTTTAGGTGTGTGGAAATGTCGCGTACAGACGTGTGACACAAGTGACACCCTATCAGCTGACCACGTTCGAAGTCCGCGAGTTCCGTGGAGCGACCAGTTCTGTTCTCTCACGATGTCTAATGATTACTGTGGTCGCTGATACGGAGTACCTGACAGTAGGTGGCAGCACAATGGACCTGATATGAAAGACGTGGGGTGTCCGGATACTTTCGATCACATAGTGTAGCTCTCACTGTTTGACTGCATACAAGACGTTAGAGTTGTTTATACGATGCGCCGCGCAGCCCACCGCCGGTAGACTCCGGCCCCCCGGACACAGGTGTCCGCGCTCTCCTCGCGCTCTGCCGCCGGCCGCGGCCGCCCGCCCTGTCGAGGTGTCACGCACACGCCTCGTCGGTAATGGCCGCTGATTATTACGTGGGCCGCGCCGACTCATGAATTATTCAGCAGCGGGCAGCGGGGCGTCGCCCGCGCGGTCACTGCCTGCCGCCACGGTCTGTGGAGTGAGGTTCCGACTAGGGCCCGGCCGGGCCGAGCCCCCTGCTGCCCGCTCAACGGACGTCGCGCGCCGAGTACGTCGCTTGCAGGTGTCTCGTCTGCGTCCTGTGAATTACGCCCAGCGAAATTTGCACCCGTAAAAGGTCGAGGAAGGGTCCATTAATCCTTCCGTCCCAACTCCGCGACTTCCACGGCTTACAGAAGGGCCGAGGTCCCGCGCCGGCCAGCCCTTCGGCGTCGTCCTGGCGAGGAGGACTGCAGAAGCTCGAACGAGGACTGTAATGCCTAAGTTTTTAGAGTCGGAACCGATTATAGATTTTTTTATTTTCCATCGCACCCAATAATAATTTTTTTACTTACGACCTGATATTCAGAAAATACGGTGGAAAAGATTAAACGCGAGTTACAGACACTCATTTTGAAAATCTTCTCTCTTCTACTCGACAAAGCATACTTTAAAATGAAATGTGATCTGCTCCCGTGCTACATGTAGTGTGCATAACATGCGTTGTCGTTCTAACAAAAAGGCGATCTTGCACGTATACAGTGTGAACCAGAACTTCACCGACAAAATTTTGCAGATTGTCCAGCTATATTTTCCACTATTTTGGTATGAGGATGGTCCCCAGTGGTTCATTACAATCTAATTACATTTCGTTTGTTTTCTTACCCCTTGTAGCGGTGTTGCGTTCAAAATACGAGGGAAAGTCAAATATAAGCCGCAAAGTAGTTATAAAATTGTATTATAATCAAATAGGAAACTTAAAAGAACATCATTTTTCGACGTTGTCTCCTTGCGTTTCAACGCACTTGGTCAATCGTTTTACAAGCTTCCTGATGGCCTCATAAAAGAAGGTTCACGGTTGAGCTGCGAACCAGGAATGCACCGCTTCTTTTACTGCTTCGTCCGACGCAATTCGACGGCCCCTTAAAACCTGTTTGAGTGGACCAAACAATTGATAGAAGGGGCAAGATCGAGACTATATGGAGAATGGTCCAGTACTTCAAATTTGAGTTTCTGGAGCGTTTCAGCGGTGTGGGCAGCAGTATGCGGACGTTGCCATAGCGATCGAAATGTTTTTTTGCAGATGTCCAAGCGCGTTTGTTTATGCAACTGTGTGAGTCGTTTTGGGACCCATGTTGCACAAGCTTTATGAAACTCTAGTCTGTCGTGGATGATTTCGTTGGCAGAACCGTGACTAATTTGCAGACGCTGTGCCACTTCGTCAATAGTTAATCGTCTGTCTAAGAGAATCATTTCACGTGAACGCTCAATCCTTTCTTCATTTGTGGCGGTAAACGGCCGTCCGGTTCCGTCATCGTGTGTAACACTTGTGCGACCACTTCTGAATTTTTCAGTCCATTCTTAGACACTCCGTTGTGACAAAACACTGTTCCCATACTGTACCGAAAGTATTCGATGAATTTCGGCCCCCTGATACGCCTTTCGACCACAAAAAACCGATCACTGGACGTTGCTGTTCTTTGGTGCAAGAGACAGCGGAGCAGCCATGATTAACAGCACGGCAGCGATAACGAAACTAACCTAGCAGCTTGAAAATTTCAAAGATATAACAACAAACAAACAGAGCGTGCGTCATCAACCAAAAACGACAGTACTACCAAAATAGACAAAAATATAAACAAATTGCGGATAATAATAGTCTTACCCTGGTATCTGCACAACAGTGACATTGTTGACGGAATGCCCTCTGTGTCTCGTGCTTGGAGACTAATAACGTATTACATTCCCTCATGGTATTTACTGTTGACAACAGTAAGGCCTACTTTACTCTTTGTCCTCAAGTGTGCATTCGGTGCTGCTCGGTTCAGCCCCGAGTTAACTTTTTTCCGGCAGCGTTGGTTCTGCATTAACGGTGGCACACAACGCTACGGACGGCCGAGACGCGTCTCGCCTGCAGGTTCACTGAACACAGTGGAGAAACGGCACGACGGCGGCGTGCTCAGCAGGTCTGCATCTGTACACAGGCGCCGACGAATAACCTCATACGTTCCTCTTATTACGTCTTGATGATTGCATGTTACAACCTTTTTCAATGTTGTGAAAATGTTTTCTCAGAAACAAACAGAATTGTACTAACAAAGCGTATTATGTCACAATTACATTATTGCTTTTTAACGTGCCAGCGGACATGACGGCTCTTTGTAATCAGATACTCAGAACGTATCCGTCGGTGGAGTTCTTGTTCATCCTCTGTAGCTACTTCTCCCACTCCTAGCACTGCGTGTCTGCATCCTCTATACGTGACTTAAAATATGAAAACAATTTTCTTTATAATAATAATTCTACATCTGCATCCGTGCTGTGCAAAACATTGTGAATTCCATGGCAGGGGGTACTTCCCACTGCACCAGTTGTTAAGATCTCTTCCCGTTCCATTCACGTATGAAGCGGAGAAGGAATGACTGCTTAAACGTTTCAATGGCTGCTGTAATTACTCTAAACTGTCCCCACGATCCCTACGGCACCGTCATGTTGCTGGTTGTAAAATATTCATAGATTCGTAGTTTAAAACTGGTTGCTGAAACTTAATAGCTACTTTCTTTCTCCGGACAGTCAATATTCCCTATTCATCCTATTTGGTATGAGGTGTACACAGTTATATCTTAGGATGGGTCGGACGAGTGTTTTTGTGGAGTCTCCTCCGTGTACTAATTCTATGTCCCTGGCATCCTAACAGTGAACCAATGTCTACCCCTTGTTTCCCTACGACTCAACTTCTTTTCATTTCCATTTCATATCCCTGCAAGGTGTTACACTCAGGTATTCGAATGAGTTGACCGATTCCAGTTGTGAACTCGTTGATATTGTAGTGCAGTTTTCTGCAGATAAGTGTATAAGTGTGTGTGCTCATTTCAATCGTTCTTGCCATATTTTTAATTTATCTGACTTGCATGACATTATTCTACATTTCAAAGACTCAATGTGATTTCTGGGACTCATTTTTGACTCGAAAGTGTCCTGGTAATCACACCTGAGACACCTGAAAGCTAGAAACCAGAAGGCGCTGAATATCATGAAGTGCCTTGGCGACAGATCTAGTGGAGCGGACAGGGTGCGTGTGCTCCAGTTACATAGGGCTTTAGTCCTGCACGGCTGGAGTATGGATGCACAGCGAGGCCTTCTAACCTGAAGATTATCGACGATATCCACAGTGAGGGTGCCAGGCTGGCCACGAGTGCTCGTAGCACCACCCACATACCCAGTCTCTGCGCTGAGGCGGGCGAACCACCAGTAGCTATCTGGCGACGGCTCCTCCTGGTGCGTCAGGCATGTAAGTATGCTCCGAATTCTCTCGCATACCATACTGTTGCTCTTCCGCCTCTGGAACGCCTCTTCTCCAATTGTCCACTAGAAACAACGCCGTTTGCGATCCGCGTGCAGCGTATGCTGGAGTCACATGGTGTGGAGCACATACAAAACTCAATACAAGGTTTTAACTGCCTGCCACCCTGGTTACTGCAGAGACCCAGTGTAATTTTAGATTTGGTGCAGTACAGGAGAGACTGAACTCTTGCTTTTGTTTTTAATGAGATATTTTCTGATATTTTATATGAGTACCACAGCTATGTAGCTATTTACGGATGGGTCTAAACAGGGGGACTCGGTTGGCTACTGTGTTGTTTTCCCGGATCGTGTCCTCAAGTCCGACTGCCTCAAGCCTTTACTGTCTTCGACGGAGAATTATATGCACTCTTGCGGGCACTGGAGCAGATGAGATTCCTTGTCTGTTCAGATTCTCTGAGTGCTCTTCGCTCTCTACAACGTCTGTACCCAGCAGATAAAGTAGTCCAGAATATCCTGGATGCCCTCCTCCAGCAACAAGGAACGGGGAAGGAGGCGTCTTCCTGCTGGGTACCAGGGCACATGGGTATTGCGGGGAACGAAAGGGGGGATCGAGAAGCCAAGAAAGCGCTGCGTGATCCTCAGTTATTTGAGTGTGCCATCCCGATGTATGCTATAGCCCCGGTGTTGAGGCCCAGAGTCTTGCGTCTGTGGGATGATGAGTGGCTGGGAGTGAGAGGTAATAAGCGCCGTCTAGTAAAGTCCATAACGCGGCCATGGCATTCTTCTGTCCAGCCACGTCCACGGGAAGAGGTCCTCGTTACTCGCCTTCTCACAGGCCACAGCCCTCTGACTTGTTGTTCCTGCGAGAGGACTCTCCACTCCACTGTGCGGTGCTTGTGGCGCACAGCCTTGTGCGCGCTGCGTTTCATTGGACTGTCTTTTATTTTCCGACCAGCGGGCTGCGGCAGATTTGCTTTCTGTTTTAAGTAACATTCAACCGAATGTGGTTACAGTTTTAGAGCTTTGTGATTTGTCCTACATTTTAAAACAGGATGTCTGGCTGACACCTGTTTTTTGTAAGTGGTCAGCCAGTCACATTTCCCTGTGTCTTTCTTTTAGCTCCTTTGTTGTTTTATTTGTGTTTTAATCTCATGTATAACATCTACTTTTTCTCACTGACGTCGATTTACATTAGGACTCTGGAGCACAATTATACTGTATTCGTAAATTATTAAGTACCTTCAAACAAAACAATCCTTTGACATTTAGTAATCACAGATTCAGTATAATCTTTCCGGTGCAGCACAACTAGGTCTTTATTCTGAT
The DNA here is from genome assembly GCF_021461395.2 of Schistocerca americana. Classification (NCBI taxonomy): domain Eukaryota; kingdom Metazoa; phylum Arthropoda; class Insecta; order Orthoptera; family Acrididae; genus Schistocerca; species Schistocerca americana. The sequence continues at coordinate 606,419,890 of NC_060124.1, read as the reverse complement.
GAAGCAATAAGTGCTATCGTGGTATACCAAATTAATTCCGTATTTCTTGATTTCCTGAAGACGTTAGATACTGTTCCTCAAAAGCAGCTACTAATCAAATTGTGTGGCTATGGAATAGCATCTCAGTTGTGCGAATGGATTCGTGATTTCCTGTCAGAAAGGTTAAATTTCGTAGTAATTGACGGAGAGTCATCGATTAAAGCACAAGTGATATCTGGCGTTCCCCAAGGAATCTGTATAAACGATTTAGGAGACTGTCTGAGCAGCCGTCGTAAATTGTTTGCGGGAGATGCTGTCATTTGTCGTCTAGTAAAGTCTTCAGAATATCAAAACCAGTTGCGAAATCATTAAGCCGAAATATCGGTATGGTCCAAAAAGTGACAATTCACGCTAAATAATGAAAAGTGTGAGGTCATCTACATTTGTACTAAAGGAATGCGTTAAATTTCGGTTACACGATGAATCACGCATATCCAAAGGCTGTCAATTCAACTAAATATCTACGGATAAGAGTTAGAAACTATTTTGACTGAAACGATATACACTCCTGGAAATGGAAAAAAGAACACATTGACACCGGTGTGTCAGACCCACCATACTTGCTCCGGACACTGCGAGAGGGCTGTACAAGCAGTGATCACACGCACGGCACAGCGGACACACCAGGAACCGCGGTGTTGGCCGTCGAATGGCGCTAGCTGAGCAGCATTTGTGCACCGCCGCCGTCAGTGTCAGCCAGTTTGCCGTGGCATACAGAGCTCCATCGCAGTCTTTAACACTGGTAGCATGCCGCGACAGCGTGGACGTGAACCGTATGTGCAGTTGACGGACTTTGAGCGAGGGCGTATAGTGGGCATGCGGGAGGCCGGGTGGACGTACCGCCGAATTGCTCAACACGTGGGGCGTGAGGTCTCCACAGTACATCGATGTTGTCGCCAGTGGTCGGCGGAAGGTGCACGTGCCCGTCGACCTGGGACCGGACCGCAGCGACGCACGGATGCACGCCAAGACCGTAGGATCCTACGCAGTGCCGTAGGGGACCGCACCGCCACTTCCCAGCAAATTAGGGACACTGTTGCTCCTGGGGTATCGGCGAGGACCATTCGCAAACGTCTCCATGAAGCTGGGCTACGGTCCCGCACACCGCTAGGCCGTCTTCCGCTCACGCCCCAACATCGTGCAGCCCGCCTCCAGTGGTGTCGCGACAGGCGTGAATGGAGGGACGAATGGAGACGTGTCGTCTTCAGCGATGAGAGTCGCTTCTGCCTTGGTGCCAATGATGGTCGTATGCGTGTTTGGCGCCGTGCAGGTGAGCGCCACAATCAGGACTGCATACGACCGAGGCACACAGGGCCAACACCCGGCATCATGGTGTATGGAGCGATCTCCTACACTGGCCGTACACCACTGGTGATCGTCGAGGGGACACTGAATAGTGCACGGTACATCCAAACCGTCATCGAACCCATCGTTCTACCATTCCTAGACCGGCAAGGGAACTTGCTGTTCCAACAGGACAATGCACGTCCGCATGTATCCCGTGCCACCCAACGTGCTCTAGAAGGTATAAGTCAACTACCCTGGCCAGCAAGATCTCCGGATCTGTCCCCATTGAGCATGTTTGGGACTGGATGAAGCGTCGTCTCACGCGGTCTGCACGTCCAGCACGAACGCTGGTCCAACTGAGGCGCCAGGTGGAAATGGCATGGCAAGCCGTTCCACAGGACTACATCCAGCATCTCTACGATCGTCTCCATGGGAGAATAGCAGCCTGCATTGCTGCGAAAGGTGGATATACACTGTACTAGTGCCGACATTGTGCATGCTCTGTTGCCTGTGTCTATGTGCCTGTGGTTCTGTCAGTGTGATCATGTGATGTATGTGACCCCAGGAATGTGTCAATAAAGTTTCCCCTTCCTGGGACAATGAATTCACGGTGTTCTTATTTCAATTTCCAGGAGTGTATAATCCTATGTGGAAGGGAAAGCAGAGACTGCGTTTCATTGCCAGAACGGAAGATGCAACAGCCCTACTGGAGAGACTGCCTACATTGTGTCTGTCCGTCCTGTGCTGGAGTACTGCATTGCGGTACGGGATCCATACCTGACAGGACTGACGGAAGACATCTGAAAATTTCAGAGAAAGGCAACTGGTTTTGTATCATCGCGGAATATGGAAAAGGGTGTCACTGATATGATAAGCAAAGTGAGATGGCCATCAATAAAGCAAATATGTTTTTTTGTTGCTGCGAGTTTTTTCACGAAATTTCAAACACCATAATCCTTCTCTGAATGTGAAAATATTTTACTGTCGCCAACCTATATAGGGATAAATAATCATCTTAATAAAACAGGACACATCAAAGCTTGTGCAGAAACATGTCACGAGGTGTTCGTTATGCCCAATGGGAAGGCGGCACATGTCCCTGAGAAGCTCTTTCTGGATGGCAAAGCTCACTCCTCTGGGATGCACAATGGTAGCTTTCTCTTCCAGCGGAAGCTGTATCCTGCACCTAGACCATTCAGTTCGCCTTCATCTAGAAGACGAGTATCTTGCTGTGTCAGTGTCAGATGTTCCGAGACCCTCGATCCATAACAGCTGTCCTCCTCAGCGAGTGTTCTTACATTGTGTTGCACAGTATATTTCTTATTGTTCGATCGCACTGGTATGACACTATTAGATGTTGCTATCCAGTCAGCAGTAAACGCTGGTCGTGTTTAGGGCAGCTCTCCTAGCCCCTTCCTCGTATGAAGTGAACGGAGTGAATCGTAAGTGGGATTGCTCAGCCGTAATGCAGCAGTTCAGTTGCTCTGCAGCCACAACCCTAACGCGGATGACCTATAACAGACGTACCGCCTGCGTTGCAAAGCTGTCACTATAGGCTTTGAGACGTGACACTCCTGCCCTCGAACGTAACTTGTCAATCGTGGGAGGACTTCTGCAAGAGAGTGAGTACTGTGTCGGAAGACAGCTGGGTGTAACTTCTTTCACGGTGACAGATTTGCCGCACCTCGGCAAATGCAACTTCCGTGATAACTTAGGAACGATGTAATGTGGCAAGCAGGTTCAAGACAGCTGAACGACTCCTAGTGAGTGCAGCACCCATCCCCAGTTCCAGCCGAGATGGGACTTCCCGTCCCGACGTCAGGACAGATGTTGGGGACTTGACGTGCCGTTGAGCGCTTCGTCTGTCCTTATAGCAAGTTCCCCACCGCGAGGGCAGGAGATTGTCTAGATCACACCAACCCTTTCTCCTCCCTCGAGAGCTTCTGGCACTGCAGCGAAGGACTAGATATCGCCGTCAGTGCAGCCTCGTTAGTCTAGAGCAAGACTTCCTAAACTTCTCCTCTGACTCAACTCTTTGACAGTCCCGTACTTGGATGTAACTCCTCGTTTGTTTCGAAGGTAAGAGAATTTTTTTAAAAAAATGAGGAAAATTTGTTTTATTCAGTGATTACTTCAGTTTAAATAGTAACTAATAATAGAGAAACCACAATGAAATTAAAAAAAATCAGTATCTCCAAAATATTAATTATTAATATTTTTTTGCAGAGCACGTATCCATTTCCCGCGAAACACCGGTGTTCTGCGGAACACAGTTTGGGAAACTCTGGTCTGGAGCAATGTGCACAAGGGGCTGGTGATGTTGATACTTGGATAGGCCGACTACTCTTTACACCCTACCTTGAGAAGACTTAGATGGTTCCGGGGCCTTTAATTGTTGACTTTGGAATTGTGAGAAGTTAACTCGCGGGTCAAAGTGAGGCTGACTACCATTATTCAGCCTCATTTTGTAATTAATCGATGTCCGCAAATAAACTCGACCGAATATATTTGCAGAGGAATGCATCGCCTGATTGTCTAGCGCGCCGCATATCGCGAAGTGTTTGTGCGTACGGGAGAAAGCCGCGTGAAGGGAGGGACGAAAGGAACGTTCGAAGGAGAAGCGTTTGTAATTAAATGCAGTGGAATTAAATCAGGGGAAGGCAGGTAATTTGATTATAAAATGAGTGAGAGGGAAGCTCTGCTATTTGAGGAGCAAAACAACTTACGAAGTACATTGAGGTGACAAAAATCGTCGGACAGCTCCTAATATCACGTTGGACCTCCATTTGGCATGCGTAGTGCAGCAGTTGGACGTCGCATGGAATCAAAGAGTCGTTGGAAGTCCCTTGCAGAGATACTGAGCCATGCTGCCCCTGTTTGCGGTCCATAATTGCGAGAGTTGCCGGTTCACAATTTTGTGCACGAAGTGACCTCTCGGTTATGTCTCGTAAATGTTCGCTGAGATTAATGTCGGGTGATGTGGGTGGCCAAATCAGTCGCTCGAGTTGTCCATTGGCCCGGTGACATGGCACACATTGTCATCCATAAAAATTCCATCGTTGTTTGGGAACGTGAAGTCCGTGCAGACGATCTCCAGATTTCCAGTCAATGATGGATTCAGCTGAACCAGACGACTCATTCCGTGACATGTAAACACAGCCCACAGCATTACGGAGCTACCATCAGCTTGCACAGTGCGTTGTTGACGACTTGGGTCTATGACTTGATGGGATCTGTGCTATATTCGAACCCTATGTTCAGCTCTTACCGACTCAAATCGAGTCCCATATGACGACATCACGGTTTTCCAGTCGTCTAGGGTGCAACCGATATGGTCACGAGCCCAGGAGAGGCGCTGCAGCCGATGTCGTGCTGTTGGCAGAGGCGCTCGCATCAGTTGATCTGCGTTTATTTCGTGCAGTGTTGCTTGTCTGTTAGCACTGACAGCTCAAGACCGTTGTCCACGGTGAGAGGTAATGCCACAGATCTGGTATTACCGGCACGCTACTGACACTGTGTACCTCGGAATATGGGATTCTGTAACGACTTCTGGAATGGGATGTGCCGCTTCGTCTGGCCCCGACTGCCGCTGCGCACTCAAACTCTGTTAATTGCCGTGGTGCGGCCGTAACCGCGTTGCAGCCCTCTTCACGTGACTCACCTGACTACAGACGCCAGCTGCGCCAGTGCACTGGCCTCTAATAACTTGTATACACGAAACCAGTGCCATCGCTGTCCCATGTCTTTTTTCACTTCTGTATAAATGTTGATAGTAGGAAGAAACATCTATGTTGAAAAAGAGAAATGTGTTAATATATTTCTGAAGGTATTTGCGTAGAGTGGAACATTGTACGAGACCCAAACACGTAGACGATGGGCAGAAAAGGTGAGGAGAGAATAGAAACATTCGCAGTGTAGTGTTACAGAAGAATGCCGAAGATGATATGGGTAGGTGGGATAAGAAATGAGGAGATACGTGTATGGAGGCGGGGAGAAAAGCTACTTTCGGCAGAAATTGGGTAAAAGATGGTGGGACATACCCTGAGACACCAAGATATAATTAATTTGGTAATGGAGTGAAGCGTGATAAACGTGAAAGTAGTTTGTGTGGAATGCTGAAGAGGATACAGAACGGTATTGGACATTGAAACGGCCTGTAGTGTTTTCGGAGAAGACGGTTGGGAATGACGGCAGCAGCTGGAGTGTTTTTCCGGAACTGGAGTGGAGTCCAGGGCCAGAGTGCGCTGGCGGGTCGGCCGCAGCCTCGCTGCTCTGCGCTGCCCTGCGGTCGGTGCCGGCGAGCGGAGGCGAGCGAAGCGAGGCGAGGCGAGGCGAGGCCCGCTCCGGGCAGAAGCAGGCAGGCCGGCCGGCGCGGCAAAGAAGCGTGTCTGGTGCTCACGTTAGGCTACACGGACAGCGGAAACCGAGTAAGCGGTAAACGCTATTTCCCTCGCATTTTGTAGGGGCTATCGGCGAGAAGTAGTTGCGAAAAGGTTTGAAATTACGCGTGAGCACGCTGTAAGTCGCTGCGCGCCGCGGCCTGCGCCGCCTCCAGACACACAAAGCATTTCTAACTTAAATCCCTAACTTACTGAGCCAAATCTATGACGGACGATTATACCTACCGATGAGCACATTATGACAGCGTGTTAGATTTCCAATTATCAAATGTGGTGTCACCACCAGACACCACACTTGCTAGGTGGTAGCTTAAATCGGCCGCGGTCCATTTAGTACATGTCGGACCCGCGTGTCGCCACTGTGTGATCGCAGACAGAGCGCCACCACAAGGCAGGTCTCGAGATACGGAAGAGACTCGCCCCAGTTGTACGGACGACATTGCTAGCGACAATACGGACGAAGCCTTCCTCTCATTTGCCGAGAGACAGAATAGCCTTCTGCTAAGTCCATGGCTACGACCTAGCAAGGCGCCATTAGCCTTACCTACTTTGAGAGTTATCGTATAAATGTCTCAAGAAGGACGTTGTAAACCAACAAAGATTAAAAGTTAAGTATAAAGCAGCTACGTACTTTTCTTGCTACCATTCAATAGTTATCCTGTTCCAGACTTGACGCCAGTCGGCGTGTGTGTACGCGTGCCTTTCGGCTCCCTTCTCAATGTGGCGTAGCTAGCTTGTTACTCCACAACATCAATAATAATATGAAACGCTGTAAATAAAAATTTTTGTTACCTCGGAAACGATTAGATAGGCCACCTCCACTTCCGATCGACTGACCGTTTCAGCCGTTTAGCGATACGGACGCTACTGTCGGACAGGGACGGCGTCACTGCCAACTCTGGCGCACCGAAGGTCACTGCATTCCACACGATTTAGAACGCGCGTTAGTCCATTCATCGGAAATTCCCATGTACTTCCACAAAAGGTTTATGTATGTTTTCAGTAAAAAGCAACACTCATTCTGCAAACGGGGCTCACGGTACCCCTAACGTTTAATCCAGGGGCGGCGCAAAGTAAAGTATAAATGCGGCCTCTCATCACACGATCGGTAAAAAGAAGACCAAAAACATAAAATTCCTTTTATGTAAAGTTACGATAAATTGAATATTTTCAGTGTGATACTCGGTCATTCGTCCCGTCGCCGCCCGTGATGTACTTGAACCTCTAGAGTATCACTCTTATAGTCGGCCAGTTCGTCAGACGCGCTGCTCTGTTACCTCACGGCTACTTCAGCTGCAACTGCGAATATGGAAATGTAGAAAAATAATGCGCACAGGTACCTCTTCGATTTGATGCAGTAGTTTGAGAATAGATTTCAGGATTTTCAAAAAAATTATGAGAATTTTTGTGTTTGTGTGGCACCTTTAACAAATAGCGTAGATATGTTGCCAGAACATTTTCAGATGGAATGCATGGAGTTGCAGTCTAAAACCCAACTAAAAGAAAAATTTCATCATGTATCGTCGTTGGATTTTCATAAATCATGCCTGCCAACACACAAATTTTCTTACCGTACAGTCATGCGTTATATATATATATATATATAACACGTACGTTAGTGTACAGTTATTTTCAAGAGTAGAGCAAAGAAAGACTAGAACTGGAAATAAACTCTCAGATCAACGGCTTCAGAATACACTGAGAATTGTAACCACTTCAGTCGAACTTGATACTGATACATTAGTTTCCCAAATTGAAAGTCAAATGTCACATTAATTCCGTGATTCGTAATTACTTATTTATAAAATTGTTAATGGAATCTTATAAATAAAATGTCAAATTAATTCCATCTTGCTTTTTTAGGATAAAGAGTCAAATTCTAAATCACTTACGTCTCTCAATTACACAGTTTTTCCTCGACGGCTTTTGTTATTGTTGAGTATATTACGTCTGGCTGAAATACTCTTCTTCCAGTGCGGCTCAGGTAAGCTGAAAGGGTGGACATCCTTCTTTTAAGCACTGGTAACATTCTGCGTATACAATGTTACGACCACATTTTCAGAGGCGTTTCCGAAACGTGGAAAGAATTTTAGAACGAGACCACGTATTTAGAATCAGGCTGTGTGTAATATGCGCGCGCGTTTGTGTGTGTGTGTGTGTGTGTGTGTGTGTGTGTGTGTGTACCAGCTCCGTGCTACTTCTCTGTCACGCGGGAGTGACAGCAGGTTCAAGATTAAGCGTTCTGTGGACAACAGTTCATAAAATACGGAGCAGTAACTGGGATACGCAGGAGGTGGGCCGTGAGCCGGCGTTGTCCGCAATAGATTCACGCGAACCACGGCCGCTCGAGAGAGGGTGTCCCGGCAGGGGTGTGTACTCCCTCGCTTCCCCCGCACCGGTCCCCTTAAAGACGAGTCTAGCGTGCTAAGCACGGCCCCACCTCGCTCGCTCTCCCTCATCTGGTGCCACCTGCTGGTCTCAGGCACTTTGCAGCAGTGTGCTTTTGAATGTGAAGGAAACTCACATGCACGCCGCGATATTGTTGGCGTATGTCAAGTACTGGTGTACATTCGTTACCGTTGCCCTGGCGTTCGATGTGGTGTAGGGTGGTGCTGTGGTAGACCGGCTTTCAGTCACTCGTACGACCGTACGACACAGCGCCGCTTAACGTAGCAGCGTTTTGTAATTGGATTTCAGTTCAGCATAGCGTTTCAGATAGAGGGGTTACAATCTTGGTAGTAAGAAATCCACTTCCCCCTCCCTCTCTCCCCCCTCCCCTACAACCCTCCCTCCTCCAGTCATCCCTCTCTCCCACCCATCTCTTTCCGCATATACGCACATAGAAACAGGCACTGATTTGTGAACCAATTTTGGCTTGTAAAATGTTTTAAAACGTTTTGCTCAATGTTAACAAAGCCAGTGTCGAAAAGCAACCACTTAGGGCTGTAGGTTAATACCTACACACTATTCACCTATCCTGTTACGTTGTCTATGTGTTTTTAACAGCAGTGACAACCTAAGTCCTACATAATGTTACGCAATCGCGAAACCGGACTGAAATAGGCGCACAAGTAATTTTAATCACCAACTTCTCGTCTTTTATACACAGAAGACAACTGTGTCAGGAAATGATAAGCAGAAATGCTGCAGGGAATATTCAGAATCAGCGAAATAAAAAGAGTGGATGAGGGAGTCTACGCTAACTATCGAGAGGTGTACGTGGTCCTTATTGCTAGTGTTTTAGGGGACTAGAGGTTGCTACCACAAACCCGGCTGAAACCGCGGCACTAAGTTCACCTGTACGCTCGCGCTACGGCCCCTCCGTCGACTACCAGTCTGCTTGCCGTGATAGCCTCGCTGATATGTTTCCTGAACGCTAGCTATCGTGGACAGGAGTTCTGTAACAGCCTGGAAGCCGCGGTCTCTCAGGGTAACCCACTAGCCAAGACAACTCTCGCGCGCCCAACTATTGCTTGCAGTCTCTCTCAAACGATTCTGAAGAGACTGTTGTTGTTGTAGTCTCCATTGTGAAAACTGGTTTGGTGCAGCTCTCCATGCTACTCTAGCCTACGCAAACGTCTTCATCTCCGAATAAATATTGCACTCTACATCCTTATGAATCTGTTTCTCCTATGAATCTCCTAGCCTCCATCTACAGCTCTCTTCACACTTCCCCAGACGCAAAATTGATGAGTCGATGGCTCACAATGTGGTCTTTTAGTTGAGCCCGTCTAAAAGTCAGTTTATGCCACAGATTCGTTTTCTCCCCAATCCTGCTCAGTACTTCTTCAGCAGCTACCCAATCTAGCCCTACAATCTTCATCATTCTTCTTTAACACCATACTTCAAAAATTTATATTCTCTTCTTTTCTACATTGCTTATGGTCCACGTCCATGGAACACTATGTTCCAGAGAAATACCTTCAGAAAAGGCTTCCTAACATTTTAATTTATATCCGATGCCAAGAAATTTCTCTTCTCCAGAATCGCTTTTCGTGCCATTTGTCAGTCTACATGTTATATTCTCTCGACCGTCTATGATCAGTTTTTTACTGCCCAAATACCAAAACTCATTTACTACTCTTAGTTTCTGATTTCTTAATCGAATTTCCGCAGCATTGCCTCATTTAATTCGACTACATTGCTTTATTCTTGGTTTGCTTTTGTTACAGTTAATCTTATATCTTCCTTTTCGTTCGACTGCTCTCTCACAGAATTACAATCTCATTATATTTCTTCTCTCCGAACTTTAATTTCTACACCGCATTTCTTCCTGGTTTACCATATTGCCTGCTGTATGTACAGACTAGCTTAACATCGGGGATAGACTACAAAGCCTGTCTCACTCCCTTGTAAACCACTGTTTTCGTTTCAAGCCCATCGACTATTTCTACTGCCGTATGGTTTTTGCACTAGTTGTATGTAACCTTTCGTCCCCTATTTTTTACCCCTACTACCTTCAGAATTTTGAAGAGTGTCCTCGGTCAGTCCTCGATTATCGTGTTTTCGTATATGTCTTTTATAATCAAACGACAAGAGAAGAGTCCATTTGTCCATCATTTTTCGAGTAAGAAATAATGGAATAGTTGATGTGCGGCAGCTGTAACAATAAGCGCGCAGCGGTACCGTCCTCAACTACTGGTCTGATTCGCACTAGGCGGAATACCCTTGTTAGGCGTTACGTTAGACTCGGAACAACGATGCGAGATGTCATTTTTAACTGTAAGGATTAGTTGCGAAATGTGTAGGTAGGAGGAACCGTTTACCGTGATTGTAGTACCTCCTGACGGTGAATTCCGGACAACTGTAGTTCGGTTTGTAACCGCCGAGGAGATGTAATGAAGTCTAAGTCACACATCGAACGCATTACTTACAACCTTTCTCCGCCCAATTTTAGAGTATTCTTGGTCTGTTCAGAGCCTAGGCAAATTGAATTAACGAAAGGAATAGAGAACTCTCTTGGAAGAGATGCAGGATTGGACACTGGCTCATACAGAGACGTGGGCCTGCCGAGTTTATTTTTTCACTTCGTACCCTCCCCGACGCGTCGTTAGATGGCTTGCCGAACACGTTTGTACGTGCAGAATGCACACAGTCGGGAAATCACTATTAGTCGCTGATAACCGACGCAGAGTGTTCCTCTCCCAGTACGACAAGTGAGAGGTGTAAGCGGTCGTTCATATTTTTATAGTTGGGAAGCGGGTGCTGGGCGAGGCGCGACGTGCGTGGCCTACCCTGGAAGGGTAGGAAGCAGTGCCGCAGGGCAGCGGAGCCTCGTCAGCCAGGGTGCGCTGCAGCGTGGCAGCTGAGAGCTGCGCAGTAGCAGGCAGCCGCAGCCGCAGCGGGCGCTCCCTGCCCGGGGCCTCGGGCTTCCCATTCTGCACGCCCTTTACGGGCTAGAGCGCAGCCAGCTGACGTCTCATTTCCTATCCGAAATTCTGTTCCTGAAATTTTCCGACCAGCTTCTCGGAACATTGGCAGCGTCTTTCTTTCGAGCCTCTGTTAGTTAGGATTTGTCAGCTTTTCTGCTGCACTCACCTGCCAGTCAAACTCGCACACGTGGCCATTGCCACCGTTCTTTTTCTTGTACTGTGTACGAGGAGCGTTCAGTGAGTAGTGCAACACATTTTTTTTTCTTGAAGCAGGATTGTTTTATTCAGTATTCCAATACACCACACTATTCTCCATTTTTTTTTTTTTGTATAAAGCCCTGTTTTTCGACATAAACTTCATTCAATGCGACGGCCCTACGCTACCTTAGTAGGGAGCCTGCGCGCCCCCACGGAACCACTCTGCTGATCGACGACGGGGCCAACGCCTTGCTGCAAGGTTATTGCCTTCGCATCGTCCACGTACTGCTTCCCGCGCACTGCGCCCAAACGGAAGTCTGGACACCTGGGCTGTAGGGTAGATGAGGAGGAACAGTGTAATGCAGTTTTGTGAGCTTGGAACGCAGTACCAACAGACGTCCAGTTGTGCAGCGACGTGTGGGATTGTGACCCGTCGCTCACCTCGAATGAGTGTGTCGGCACGTTCCAACTCTGCAGGAGTCACAGCTGTGTGCGGCCGGCCCGGCCCGCACGCGGGAGATGGGACAGGTTTGCGGTGACGACAGACGCCCCACCGTGGTTTTGCTAACTGCCAGGTCTCCGTAGACATTACGCAAGCGCCTGTGAATATTTGCGAAGCTCCGGTTTTCCAACAAAAGACTCAGTGGCGGCTCTCTGAACTTCGTTACAGACGCCATTTTGAAGGCTACTTATAGCGCCTCCACCAATCGGAACTCGGAGAAACTATAGGGGCTGAAGTGGGAAACCTTCCACTTTGTCCCTCAACAAAGTCCACTTTTGCTTCAACCGAAATTGGCCCGAAAAAAAAAAAGTGTTACATTGTTCATTGAACGCCCTTCGTTCTCGTATGTCCCCTGTCAGTCGTAGCTGGTCCGGGGAGCGCCGCTCGAGCAGTATTCACCTACTGCACGTGCAGTCGTGTCGTGAACAGTATCTTCTGTACAAGTGCCGCAGCTGGCCAGAGCCGTCCGTACCTGGCCTGAGCCGTCGTTATCATTCCAGTTCAGTTTACAATTTGTCAGTCCGAAATGTTGGGGTATCATGACCGAATGCGGTTGTTACTCTCTAACCCGGCAGTCAAAGGTCCAACGCTTTTACGGTTTCTTGAATGCACAGTACTTTACTTCTCCACACTAAGACCTGGTTGCCAGTCTTTGAGACATATTAATATGTCCTTGGAATCTAACTGGATATTAATGCAATTTTTGTGGTATAATTTCGTCATATATAACTGCATCCTTCGGGAAAACCAGAGATTACAGCTACTACTATCCGCCAAACCATTGTGTATAACATAAAAACCAGTGCTCCTGTTATTTAGCTTGTACCCCTGTTGCGGTTTTCAGTCTTTTCACGTAATTCACATGCTCCTCTATCCTCTTTCTCCCTGCGGAACTACTTCCTTCCATTACCAAATTCCTTGCTGCCTCATACCTCCTCATTTGTTATTCGATCTATACAGCTAATCATCATTATTCCTTTGTAGCACCACATTTCAAAAGTTTGTGTTCTCTTCTTGTGTGAACAGAGTATTGTCCACGTTTCAGCAGTAAAACTAGTGCACTACTACTAGTGTGTCATGTCGTCGTGTAATTCGCTCAGCAATAAATGATTTAATTCCATTACAGTCTGTTACCCTTTTTTTTGATATTATTGATGTTCATTTTATAATCTCGTTTGAAGATATTATTCAGTTCTTTTCAATTGCTCTCCCAAAACCTTTGGTGCCTCTGAAAGAAACAACAATGTCATCGGCAAACCAGGAAGTTTTCATTGTTCTCCCTGAACTATAATTTGCGTCCGTGAATTTTTGTCGGTTCTACCTTCAGAATTTCAAAGAGTTTACTGTAGTGAACTCAACCAAAAGGTTTCCGTTAATACATAAATGCTGGAAACTTAGGTTTGCCTTCCTTCCGTCAATCTTCTACAAAATGTCGTAGGGTCAGTATTGCCTCACATGTTGCTACATTTCTCCAGAACCGAAACTAATCTTCCGAGAGGTCGGCTTCTGCCAGTTCCTCCGTTCTTCACCAAATAATTCTTGCTAGTAGTCGTGGTTCGGGAGGGAAAATGGGAATGGAGGACTGTTTGACCTCCTCAATATTTTAGTCGAGAGTTTGGCGTCATTAGGAAGCGATGAAGTAGAGCTGCATGTTTTGGCGGGGCTGCAGTTTGCCCTCGGTATCAGGCGTTCCCAGTGCCGGCACAGGGAGACCGTGGCGCAGGGCTAGATCAGTCCAGTAATTATCCACAGTGTCGCCTCTGCAGCTATTGGAAAGGCCGCCGCCCCTCTTCAGGAACCATAAGTTAGTCTGGCTTCTCGGCAGGTAGCGCTCCGTTGTGGTTGCTCCTGCGGTGTAGCTGTGTGTATCGTTGACAGGCGCAAGCGTCCCCATGTCGCGAGGTGCATTTTTAATGGAGAAGGGGAGTTGTTGTCGGTGGCAATATGAACAGGGCTTCTGGTCACCTGAGTATGGGGGTTATAATTATACAGTGTCAAATAAGGGTAATGGAAGAGGAGATCTGATAAAGAATAAAAACAGCAGTGCGGGGAAGCTGGTATGAGCAGCGTTATGGTAGCCGAAATAGACACTAAGGCAAGACGCACCGCAGTAGTACTAATTTATATACCCTCTGCAAATGATGACGAGACAAAGAATGCGTGATGAGATAAAGCAAATTATGCAGATAGTTGTGGGAGGCGAGAATTTAATTTCGATCGGTAACTGGAATTCCGTAGTAGGAAGAGAGAGAGAAAAAAATAGTTGTGTAACGTGGAGCTAGGGGACAGGAGTGAAAGATGAAGCCGATGGTAGAGCTCGCGCCGACCTTTCTCAGTCCCAGGTCACGTTTTGCAGTGCGCGTCAGCGCGGGCGGCGTTCGCCTGGCCGGGGGCTCCGCGCCTGCACCAGCTGCCAGCGGCGTCCCGCCGTTGTCGCCCTGGTACGCTCTTCTGTTTCCTCCACCGGTCGCCGACCCACTGCCCTCGCATCCTACCGAGGGGACGTTCGCAGGTTCCTGTGCCAAACAAGAGGACTTTTTCTTTCCACGATTTCTGATTCTCCTTACACTGACTTAGGCCTTCGAAGACGTTACATTTCTTGCGCGTAAGTAAAGTTTTCGGTGGTGGTACTAGTAGTAATCTCACCACGACTGCGTTTTTTCCAGCACTGAACTTTTGCGTTCTGCACCGCAGAAAATCGGTAGCTGCACGCTCGCACTTGTATTGTCAAAAAGCTGATAAAGTGCCCGATTGCCTCCTCACGGTGTATCGTACACTTCTGGAAGCTGTAAACTCACTAAAAAGGGGCGGGCAGCACGGCGAGGTATAGAGCGAGGCCTGGACTGTGATTGTGAGACTGTGGGGGCGGGCGGTGGGAGGCGAGCGGCGAAAGGTGCCGTACAAAGATATAATGGTGTCGCTCGCAGCAGTCGGCCTTACTCTGCAGCTAATGCTATTCTTTGGTGACTTCGGCCGCATCCCATTCACTGTATACGGTCAGATGCTTACCGCCAGTTTGCCGTTTCTGTTTTAAATGCTGCAAGCTGTGTCGACTGACGATAAGCGTGCTCCTGTTTGAAGGCTGCCCCAAGTCTTAAACGCGCATCCGAATAAGTCAAATTTGAAACAAAAAATCATTTGTGTGTTTCTTCGAGTGAAGTGATTTACAGCCGATGTCGGTACTGGTGTCGGATCATCGCGAGGAGCGTGACTGTACAGCGAGGCGGGCCTGCCCGGAGAGCTGCCTGCTGCCTGTGGTCAGCGGCGGGCAGAGGCGCCACCGTGGCTTCCGCTCACCTGCACTGGCTGTGTCGTCGTCGCTTCGTCAGCTTGATACTTGCGTTTCTACTCTATGTTTCTGAGCCTGAACGGATTTTGTTACAGAAAACTAGCAGTACTGAACTGATCATCACGCTATTCATTTCATTTATTTAATTGCATTTTACTCTTATTACACGGGAAAATATGCGGAAATGTTGATGAATTTGTCGAATTAGTGAAAGACAGAAACGCTGCGCTACAACCTTGTGTGATCTGTAAACCTCTCTCTCTCTCTCTCTCTCTCTCTCTCTCTCTCTCTCTCTCTCTCTCTCTCTCTCTCTCTCTCTGAGAGACAGAAGCTACAGTCGTAATCAGTATCTGGTAAAACAAAGTGTCTAATTCTGCGCACGGGAATAGGAATATTGATATATTCGTTACGAAAGCTTCTAACCATTTACAGTCGCCAAAACGTTTGAGTTACACTTGTGATCATTTTGAACTTGCCCAAAACGCGCAAAGTTTCTCTCTCATTAATTACCGTGTGTAAGTTTGTTAGACGTCTTTAGTCGGACAGTTTCCTCGTCCTTGACACGAGTTCACCGAGATCTTACTGTCTCTCCAGCAAAATAGGTTGAGAAGGCACTGATGACGTCACTTCATCGTAATTTACAGAGACAATTCGTATACAACAAATGTCGTCTGCAGTATTGATATTTGATCGGGCTGATAAAATAAAATCCCGCCTAATATCAGCATACAACTGGGAAAATATTTCCGAAATTCGATTTTTCTCTTCCGCAAGTTGTGCCACGTGTGAACTTAATGGGAAACAGACCCCAGAGAGGGGGGGAAGACACAGAAAGGGAGAAGTAGGTGCACCCAGAACTGGTGACGTGCTGCAGACGAAGTTGTCCGTGGTTCGTGCGACGGTACGCCCGCCCTCACTGGCCGATGCTGGTGGCTCTCTTGATGCGTGACGTCCAATTTTCGTCTGGCGAAGCGATAGTGGCAAACGTCATTTTGCCATGAAGGACGCTTTATTCCTCGTAGTATTAGTATTGTTTTTTTAGGGATCGCACTATGCTGTCCAGAAATTGCCTGTGTTATATTAATTTATCCGTTTACACATCGTGCACTACGGGTAATGTTTTTACATGTTCGATGACGGTGTGAGTTGAAGTTGAAACGTTGCGGAGTGAGTGGCACGTTTCCAGTACGAGCTGCCCCAGCTAGAGCAGAAATCGGGAACCGAGTAAACCGCGCTTCGACAGTGTTCCGTCACCTACATTTTGGTTTCTCGGCGGGCGGCCACGAGCCGCAAGCTGCCCTGCTCCCCAGCGCCTCGTGTCCGCCGCGCCGCCTGGGTTGTAGGCCACCCGCGCTCCTCAGCTGTAAGGTGGTCTGCAGCTGCTAGGCGAACAACCAACACTCAGCTGTTGGTGTTTGGTAATTACTGAACTAAACTGTTCTGTATTAGACTGGCCAAGTATTCGACATACTTGCACTCTTACAAGTTTGTAACATGTACATAAATACACGAAGTCCCTAATGACAACGGAGCGAGGTGGCACAGTGGTTAGCACGCTGGACTCGCATTCGCGAGCACGACGCTTCAATCCCGCGTCCGGCCACCCTGATTTAGGTTTTCCGTCATTTCCCTAAATCGCTCCAGGCTAATGCCGGGATGGTTCCTTTGAAAGGGCACGGCCGACTTCCTTCCCCGTCCTTCCCTAAGAAGATGAGACCGATGACCTCTCCGTCTGGTCCCCTCCCTCAAAACAAAACAACCCAACCAACCCTAATGACGTTCACAAGGAAAAAACACGAACTCGAAACTTTCGTTTAGGATCAGTCGCCGTTTGTTCAGCATGCTCTTTCGTATTCAAGGATGTGTATTGTTTAGACACGTTTCTAAACAACGAACGGACTTCCTTAACAGTTTTCCATATGCTTGTGTAATGGGGTGCGTGCAGAGATAAAAAGATTACAGTATTTGCATTGAGTGCCACAGGAGTTTTCACATAAAGATACGTTTACCACTGGAAAATCACACATACGCCAGAACCGCGAACGTAACACGTTATCGTTTGTAATATGCTCACTTGGTTTGACAATTCCTATTCCGTGTCCTATGACAGTGTGAACCAGCTAAGAACTGAATGTTACGATATATTTCGGAGAAAAAAAAGGAATGAAACATTGAGGGTAGTAAAAGATATTCAGGAGAGTCATAACATATACTGAATCTTATTTATTGGCTTTTCAACTGAATGTTCAAATTACAAGCAACAAAAAGTTGGGGAGATTGCGAGGAGGTGGAATAAAATTTGAACAGCTATACTGTGTTGTCGCAGATGCTACTTGTACAACAGTCTTCATTCATCAATGGAAAATGCCATGTCTTTTAAACAGAATTGTAGGCTGTCTCATCCATCCTCAGACAGCCTATCTTCACTGCAATTTCCAGCTATCTGTGTAGCTCCTGGTAAGTTCTTGTAAATATCAAGGTCAGTGCGGGGAATGAAACATAGCATTGACTGAAGTTCTTTCCTTTTTGCCGTGATAAGTGGTCTTCCTCTGAGGTACTTGAGTTCCAGGGCAATGTTGTGAAGGTCAGCGAGGCAACGTCTAGCTCACTTAAAGAGCCACTCCACAGTATACTACATCGTCGTCGTGAGCGTCCGCACTTAAAACTTTAAAACTGCTTTACAGTGGCCTTCTCTTTGCTTAACCCGATGCCTCCTATGTTCATCCGAGATGCAGTCAGTCCATAAATTTTCTTCTGATGTTCAATTTTCAGAGCTGAACAAATCGTCGCTTTTCATTTCCAACACTTAGAACTTTTATTTCCTGACTCTCTGTGTTTTGTGTTCTGGATTACGTGTAATTTTTTGGTTGCATGTCATATTGCTCTGAAATCAGTGTCATTAGACAGATAATCGTGGCCTCGGATTAAAAATTTTTGAATGATCTGTTTTGCGTGCTGAGCGGGACCCTAAATTACGAGGGTAATCCCAAAAGTAAGGTCTCCTATTTTTTTTTATAAGTACAGAACTCTGTCTGTATGGCAGTTGGTCATACTGTTATGAAGAGTGCTTCACGCACTGTGTGTAAACATGCGCACGCCGAGCAGAGGCGCTCAGTCTCGGCTTGGCAGCCGTTGAGACTGGAGCTCCCGTTGGATGTTACCGCCAAGTGCGAATTAGCTAAATGTTCAAGCTGTAAACTGATGTAAACCATTGTAGAAATAAACAGGTCTGTGTACTTATAAAAAAAAATAGGAGACATTACTTTTGGGAATACCCTCGTATACGCTTTAGAATCGTTACAAGTTTGAAATTTCTATTTTTGGCACTACACGAATCTAACCAAAGCTCAGCAGTTTCTGTTGTAGGAATAACAAGTAAGTGTTTCATGGTGCTTTAGGTGCATAGTTCCTTTTGACATGACATGGATACCTAAAATGAAGCAAGAAAGTTGGCGTTTGTAATACACAAAATCAGTAAGAATTTTCGGAAGTCAAACATTTTGTAGATACGAGGAAGTACTGGGCCCACACAATTATTTATTTAGTTATTTTTCCTTAGTATTTTCGCGATGTTGACAATCCAAGGTCAGCCTGTAGATGATGTCGCTCTCTTTCCAAGTTGACAACTTCCAGATCTTTCACATTTTCAGAAGTTTTGTCTAGTGCACTGAGTGGGTTTCAATTTGGCAGATACATTTATTGCTATGCCTTTTTGTAGTGATTTAAATGTAGGTTGGCCTCAATTTTGCAAACTTTTTCCGACAACAATTGTGACACAGTTTCAGACTCTGCATGTTCTGCTGTCACTCGCTCTTTGCACAGCTTGTACATCATGCTTAAAGTGAGATTGCACGTCGCGTCCCGGCACAGCCGCATTATACCAGAATGAAGTAAGTGCGAACTGCGTAGCGCAATCGGGACGTCAACGACAATGGGTTAGTTATAAGTTGCTGTCAACCTTTATATCGGAGATGAGAGGCAGAGAATCTCCTTGGTTTGAAGCAAATAAGTTTCCTGAAAACAAGTTACACAATTGCAATAGGCAGAAAAGATTGGTTAGTTTCTATCAAGTTTATTCTCACATATAGTTATGTGAGGTGTTGGACCATAAACCCCTTAGTAAGATTCAGTCTATTTATTCGGACTTGCTACTTCAAAGCTAATTGCCTGTACATATAAGATCAAGTACAAAGCAATCACTTGTTCTTGGTTAGCACTGAAATCTCTCTAAGTAATTGGGACAAAGACTGACAGCCCCTGTTCAACACTATTCCAATGAAACTCTAAAAATCCTACTTGACCTGCAGTTCCTGAGTGTCCACTAGAGTCTGTCACCGTCTTCTCATAGTTTTTATCCGCTGTATCGGCTGCTATGGGCCTGCTCGGCCCCACTGGCGTCTCGCTGCGGAATCTCCAAACTGCCGGCACTGGCTCTGAATCTGCATCTGAATCTCTGCTTCCAGCTATTCCGCTGCCTGGCCTTTTATTTCGTTTCTCATGTACTTGGGTGCAAACGAGTTAATTTGTTTCACACGACCCTTTCATTTCTAAGTGATCGGATTGCACAAGAATGCCTATGGTTCCACACGACACTCTCGTTTCTAATTGGTCGGCTTGCGCAAGAATGCCTTCAGTTCCACACGACACTTTCGTTTCTAGCTGCACACAACTTAATTTGGTTCCACCTGAGTCTTCTCCGCACGTGACTGACACTCTCTCTTGCTGTATTATCGCCCTGGTGTTTGCGTCTTCCATTGCGCAAGTTTGATTCTTGCTGCTTCCTCTGGCAGGAAGTCAAACACTAAGTTATTTGATCAACAAGCCATACTTGACAGCCTCCGCCGCTTATCTTGTCCCTACGTCCTGGTTGACTATTTCTTAATGTCGGCTGGCTGTTTGCCTATGGAGCCTGGACTCTTATTATGGTCACAAAAGCAAGAATAAAAATTAAAATTTTCTACGGTCACAACATGCAGGACGAATACTTCCTACCGGGACTGTCTTTCCGATAGTGGGTCCTGTAGCAAGGAAATGAATTAACACGATTTCTGACGTGACGGATTCTTTCTTCAGGATATTTTTTATGCAGTTCGCAATTCCTCTTCTGTCTTATAGTGCATTGAATTTATCTTTCAGAAGAGAGCTGTGAATCTCCGCATTGTTAATACAGTGTGTGTTTGGAAACATATTTTTGTAGTCCTTCACGTCACCTGATGCTGTAGGAATAAAGTTATCTCGGAAAATGTTCTTGGCGAATCTTCAGCATTTGATCTTCTATCATTCACAGAGAATGACTTTACAGACCGTCCAATCAAAGCTGTTTTTTGGTTTCATGCTGTCCATCGTTGTAATACATATTCAGAAAAATTACTGTAGATCCTGCGGTGAGACTCTTTCGTGATAATCTGTGTCGACATGTGCATCAGAATTCCTTGGTCATGTTTCCCATAACTTTTCGACCTGTCGATGAGGTAAGTGCATTTCCGCTGTTTTTGCGAGTCTTCCAAAAATTCTTTTTCCACTTAGCTGGATTGCTTCTCTTCAGCTTGACTTTCATGGTTCACTTGTTCTGCAAAAGATAACATTTTTTTCTTAATGTAAAGCTGCAGAATACGTGTTCTCCACTTACATATTCACCAACCCAACTTAGGATGCAAAAAACGGTAAATAAAAGTTGACAACGGATATACGTTCCAAGCGATGATTGTTCGTGCATTTGGTATCCCAAAGTGGACCAGCTATGTTTCTGAAGTTGACAAGGTTATAGACGTTGAATGACTAACACATGGCATGCATCGATCGAAAACATGTCCCCATCGATGGGCGTGAGTATCTACTACATAGTTCACAGTTTATTTTACAGATAGCATCAAGGCGCATCCTCCTCTTGCTAGGTCACTTTCTCATATAAGCACAGCCCTAAATAATTGCATGCAACTAGGGAACATTTTACGCCTTTTTGAGACACGTTTGTATGGTTTTTAAGTATAAAACGTACCTTCACTTCTTGATTGAGCTGAGAATGGCTGAGCTGAGGATGGCACATTTTCGTCCGTGGAACGCAATTGAATGTACGTCTGCACCATGGTCCGCCATCTTGTCACTGGATTTAGTTCACTTTCGAGGCAGAGATAATTGTACATCTGAGATATTCCAGAAGTGCCAACACAGAAGATGTCACTCAGTATCCCTCAAGAGTCTTGGTTTCCTTTTATTGCAAGAATATTTTTGATTTTCTACACCGTTTGCCACAGCATACTGGAAATGTTAACATTTGTACTTGTTTCGCTCTGGCATAGGGTCCTGCACACTATTTCTGTCAGACTGAAGTTTCAGCTCGATATATCCCCGAATACTGCAATCTGATTGCTTCCCGCCAAATTAGCGGGCAGAGCTTGAGTCTGTATAAACCATACGCCCTGCACCCCCGACCTTATCTGCTATCGTTTGCCAGTGTCTCGGGTCGTCTTCTACCGCGTGTGTATGCAACCAGTTTTTATTTGGAAAACTGAAGCGATCGGTGTCATCAAGCAGCAGCGGCAGTACCAATGGCGGCAAACGTCCTAGGTAGTGGGAATTACCTGGTAAGTTAATATTCATATCAAAAACTGCAACTTTATCTTCCATGAACAATTTCATAGTATTATTTTACCTCATAGTTTTTCGCGTGTGTATATCCGTTATTATTTAATATATATATATATATATATATATATATATATATATATATATGTATATATATATATATATATATATTAGGTGATATCAGTGAGATGCACAGGTGGCTGTTCCCCAGTTCAGGCGAGGACGAAATGCCACAGTCGCTGGTGGGTGGAGGAGACGGAGAGAGAGCTTTGTCGGCGTGAGGTGGTGTTGGATGACCAGAAGGAGATGGCAAGGAGCCAGAGCAAATTGGTAATTTATGTATACATCCGCTCATTCTACTTAGAAATGATAATAATCAGTATTCTTTCCTTCCTTGTAGTAGTAGTAGTAGCAGCAGCAACTGGCGGGAACATTGTACTTAATTTTCGTTACTATTTCTCTCTACAGCACCACCGTCCATGGAAACCGCTCTGATGCGGGTATCGGACGCGGCGAAGCCTGCTTCGCCAAAACGGGGCCCAGTGAGGCACGCCTCGCTTGCAAGGGCGCCATTAGTCGCCATGCGTGAAGTCTTCCCCCCCTCTGCAACAAAGCATCGCTCTGGCGTCCATGCGGCACCCTCCCTCCATTAAGTGAGTCAGGGCTGCAGCAGCCAGACTGCTTACACTGGCCAGATACCGCAGCGTCTCCTTCTCCTTCACGTGCTCATCGCCGCCGATCTCACAAGGTATGGCTCGTACCTCTCAACACCTCACCGCGAGCAGCTTCGTCATCTAGTTGTGGTGTTAGTAATACAGAAGATCCTGTGGTTAGCGGCTGCTCCGTCTCCTGGCATTTTTAGTGATGGATATCGGGTCAGTGACACCATACCATTGAATACTCGGTGATTGCTGACGCCTTTGAGGAGCAACTCTCGTTCACAAAGACGAGAATCTGGCAGAAGGGTACAGCGGCCCTTTTGGGTTTCTAAGAGCGAGCCTTCCTGTCAGGGAAACGGAGGGCATAAAGATCGTTAATGATAGTTGATATCCTGCCATTAAATGCCCTGCAGTGCTGTGCAGCTAACTGTTGCAACCCCCTCCCCCCCCCCCCCCCCTCCGAAGCTGCCTCTGGCGTTGAAGAGACATGTCTTCGTCACCTTTTGAGGGATAATGGCGTGATGTCACGGAGCACTTCAATCACCGAGTGGTTTTGTGAATCCAGCATGAGATCTGTACTGGCCCCAGTTGGAAGTTACAGGGTCAGGTAAACGACTCAGCCAAATTCAACACCTGGACATTCATACACATGCCTGTGATCCAGTAAATGGAGAGTCCAGCTATATAGAGCTAATAACAGGGCATGCATTAAATCCCAAAATGATAAGGATCGGTCTTTTTTTGCATGGTCAATACTGGATTTTCACTCACCCACTCACTCACTCACTCACTCCGTCTTCAAGCCACAAGTGGCCCATGGGGACCACCCGACCGCCGTGTCATCCTCAGATAAGGATGCGGATAGGAGGGGCGCGAGTAGTTGGCACACCGCCCTCCCGGTCGTTATGATTGTTGTCTTTTAACGGAGCCGCTACTGTTCGGTCGGGTAGCTCCTCAGTTGGCAACATGAGGCTGAGTGTACTCCGAGAAATGGCAACAGCGCATGGCGCCCTGGATGGTCACCCATCCAAGTGCTGGCCACTCCCAATAGCGCTTAGCTTCGTTGATCTGACGGGAACCGGTATATTTACTGCGCTAAGGGCGATTCCCTCCCAATACTGGCTTGCTAAAGAAATATTAAACAGAATACTAAGCGCACATCTCGGTATGGTAGACACCTTGACATTCGTAAGTGTTATAACTTCGATGGTATCGAATTTCCTGCCAAGATCCAGGATATGCCTAAATTTGAGATGCGGAATACCAGAATATCGGTTCATGTTTATGGCCTGGAGAACCATTGTCGTCGGCCCTCTCCATTTCTCAAAATTTGCCTTTGATCATTAAGATGTATGTAAACATGCTCCTGCCGCTCGGAGTGGCCGCGCCATGCCACGGATCGCGCGGCCCCTCCCGCCGGAGGTTCGAGTCTTCCCTCTGGCATGTGTGTGTGTGTGTGTGTGTGTGTGTGTGTGTGTGTGTGTGTGTGTGTGTGTGTGTTGTTCTTAGCGTAAGTTAGTTTAACCAGTGTATAAGTCTAGGGACCGATGACCTCAGGAGTTTGGTCCCTCAGGAATTCACACACACAAACATGCTCTTATTGTCCAATGAGAAAAATAAGGAGAAACGCAATCATCATTTTGTTTGGATCAAAGACATGTCTCGCCATCTCGCCTCCCAGACGAGTAAACATATTTGCATATGGTGCGTCATTACGTTTTCCTCAGACAGGTTATTAGCGAACTATCTAGTACATTGTGCTTACAAGGGCCCGATTCGTGTTATTGTGCCTACTGAGGAAAATAAATCCATTAAGTTTAAAAATGCTCACGATTAGGAACGATGCCAATTTGTGGTGTATGCCGACTTTGAATGCCTCCTCGCTGCTTTGACCTGCTGTGTCCCTGCAGCCTCATATAATAGCTTCACAGAAAACATATACCACATGGGGCAGCATACCAAAATGTACTGTCCTAAGATTCAAGTCTTAACCGATACACATCTTGTTCCTGGGATAATCCTGCAGTTTGGCTGCTCACTTCAATGGAAGGCTGATGAGCTTTACAGCGACAACGTTCCCACGACCAAATCGAAGGAAATTGAAGATTTGTACAAAAACGCAGTTGACTGTCGCATTTGTGGCTGCTGTTAGACAGAAAAGTGGAAACACCTCGTCGGGATCACTGTCGTCTTACGTGGAAGTTCCGTGGCGCAGCTCACAATATGTGCAGTTTGAAGTAATGGCTACCAAGGCACATACCCTTTTTCTTCCATAATTTAAGCGGGTATGATGCTCACTTTCTTGGTGAGCATTTGGCTGATTTCGGCTGGGAGAAAAGTCAGGTGACTACTGTACCCGAGAGCATCGAGAAATGTATTTCATTCTCCAAATGAATGACGTCAAGAATTACAGTTTACTTCTTCGACTCGCTACGTTTTATGCAGGCACCGCTCCAGAAGCTCGTTGAAACCTCGGGAGGATACGCACACCACTCAAGCTGCATCTGCCGACGATGGGAAGGTTCAACTTGTGACTGGGAAGGTGGTTTTCCAATACGAGTATCTAAATAGTATTGCAAAACACAATGAAACCAAGCTACCCGACATAGCGGCATTCTCCAGCAACATTACAGGCGACGCCATAACGGATGCAGAGTATGAGCATGCCGTGAATGTTTGGCGGGAATTCGACATCTCCACTTTAGGGGAGTATGCACGGCTTTACATGGACACAGACATGCACTTGGTTGCGGCTGTTTACGAGAAATTCCAGAGTCTATGCGTGACAACGTATTTTCTGGATCTGCCTTTTGTTATACGGCACCTGGGTTGTCTTTGGATGCTACAGTCAAGAAAACACAGTGCATCATCGAAGTATTGACCGACCTTGACATGTTTCTTTACTTTGAGCGACGGATCTGTGGGGTATTTTGCCGATGTATTGATGTGCACGCCAAGGCAGGTAACCCAGGTTCAACACATCCCTTCGTTTAACATCGTGTATTTGGATGTAAATAACGTACATGGACATGTCATGCAATAATCACTGCCACTTGAAGGGTATCGATGGGTGCCTGAAGACGAATGCAAGAGATTAGGCGGAAAAATCAAGGGGAGTATGGCGGCTGATCCTGATGTGGGATGTGTGGTGGAGGCGGAGCTCACATACACTATTAGTCTGCGTGATGTGCATGCCGATTTGCTCCTGTGTCCAGAGCAAGTAGTTTCGTGTGGAGGATCCACCCCAAAACTGATGACATGCTGGGGAGTAAGCAGAGTTATCATAATCTTCAGCAGTGTATCAGCTTGGGGATGCAACTGGCTAGAATCACCCGGACTATCTCCTTCCAGCAACCCCCTGATTGAAGGAATATATTGATTTGAATATGACTCTGAAGGCTTCTGCGACATGTGATTTTCAGATAGATTTTTAAATTAATGAATAATTTTCAGTTTTTGATAAAACGATGGAGAATTTGAAGGAAGGGCGTGAAATTTTGGTTAGAATAAAATGAGATGGGCGTTATGGCCCAAGAAAATGAATTGACAGACTAAATTTTAAGTTGGTCACCATATTCAATTAGAACTTCGTTGCTGTTTAATGGGGAAGACAACAGTAGAGTTTATGAAGCCTATTTATGTGGGGATGTGCATACTAGACCTATCCAAACTCCACATATACCAATTCCAGTCTGAGTTTACGAAAACTCATTTCTCAGATTCTAAATTACTTTATATGGGTACAGATAGGTTCATTTATTGGGTGAAGAACTGCGATCCATATTAAGGAATGAGGTAGCATGGTAATGAATTCGACACGTCCTCATACACGGCTGATAATCCTTATGGTATTGTTCCACAGAACAAGAAGGTTGTCGACCTTATGAAAGACGAGGTGAATGGATAGCCGATCATGGAGTTTGTAGGTCTGCGATCAACAGTGTATGCGTATCGCACATTGGAAGGTGCCACCCAGAGGCGACCTAAGGGTGTGGGTCATATGACATCGAGAGCCCCCTCTATCGAAGGCGATTTGCGGTGTCTGTACAGCGGTGTTCCTGGTGTTGCACCACAGCTTCCGCATATGGCACGGCAACCTAATATTTGATCGAGAGGACATGAGGTGTATACTCTGCTGCAAGTCTAAAATCGGCCTGTCGCTTCATGATGATAAAAGGCTAAGTTTTGATGATGGGATTGAAACTCTCCTACACTGACACTATTCAGTTGTAGCTAGAGTAGGGGTAGGGGAGTCTGAGGGGAGGGGGGAGGAGAGGGGGGTGACGTAAATATTTATTTTTACTATGTATGTTATATCTATATATGCACCCAATGTGTGGAAAAAATATAAACATGAAAAATATGTATATTTGTGTGTGTGTGTGTGTGTGTGTGTGTGTGTGTGCACCATATGTGTGAAAAAAGTTAAAAATGTAAACAAAAGCATAAACGAACAAAAATGTGTATACTTATTTATTCATACACAGTATGTGTGTACTCTGTAAATATCTATCTGTGCATCATGTGTGTCATTAGTTTTTAAGTTTCATCTGCCACTAGACTGACTAGTTTGAAAGTGTACACAGTCCATCAGAATTATTGTAGTTGTTCATACAGTACTACTGGAAAAAGAATGTAAACATATTCTAAATCAGTGCGAATGGAAAACATTGTAAAATCATTCTCAACCAGTCTCCCTGTTGGGAGGTTCCTTTTTTTTCTTTTTTTTTCTTCTTAGTTATTGGTAACAGCGTGTAAGTTAAAAATACCTCTACACTGAAATATCAGAGTCAGATTGTAGCTCAATAACTGAACTGTATCTCAAAAATCAAATTATATCTGTGTGAATTGAATAAACGAAAAAATTGGTTACCATATGTGTTTTTTGCTGCTATTTACAAAAAAACCTATCCCTTATTGCAGAGCGTATATAAAGGACACAAATTACATTAGTTTCTCTGAAGATGGGAGTGCTATTAAGGAGGTGAAGTTTAAGATGGAAGATAACAAAAGATATAGGAATATGTAGTGTGGTTGCATGAGATTATGCCTGTCATGCAGCACGAATTGGCTTACGAGAGCAGGAAGCACGTAACTGTGAACACTTTCAAAGACATATAGCAGACATGTCTAAAATTGTATCTCCCGTACTTGAAGAAAAGCACAGGCATGGTAACTAGGTAAAGCTGTATACTGTCAAAGGGGGAACAGGGTGAAATGAGTAACAGAAGCGCACACGTGTTGTGAGGTAAAAATTCATTTATTTCCCATCCGACTTAAAAATAATTTTGCATTTTAATAAGCAAGACAGAGCAACACTATTTTCTCACATATTCTCTTTGAATCAGTGTAGAGCAGGACACCTGTAGGACTCGCAGGTCTTGAGTAACACCAAACGTTAAGGTTCGACCCACCCATGGGATCTTCTCCTTCCCCTTCACGTAGATGAGGGTATCTGTGTGGTCGAATAATCGAAGGAATGTCACCATATCTTTATAGACTGTGCCAGGATCATCCCAGTGATTCCATGGTAGAAATGTGTCAACTGGTTTGCACTCTTTCGTGTTCTAGCACACTTCACACCCTTGAAATATGTCGATGTTTACTGAGAATGTCTCTGTTATACTCGCATCTTCTGTCTATGCTATGAATGCAACATCTTTAAGTTTTAACTTTCTACAATCATCATCGTAGAAACCCGTGTGTCTGCAATGATGTTCACATCTTGTGACACCGTTGTGGAATGCTCTGGCTATGGCGCAGCAGCTGCTCATTTGTAGAGCTCGTTGCACAACGCCGGTGAGGGGGCAGTAGTTAATCACACGGTCATGTAGTATATGCTGCAGCGCGTTCTGGGAAATTTGTCGGAGATTCAAATCCAATTTGTACATCTATAGGTCCAGATTTAATTATCTCGTTCTGTTTTGAGCACGCTGCTACGATGATTGACGCCAGATCCTTGAATTTTCCTGGATTGAATAGACATCCATCCTCTTTATAGTATGAAACACGGAACCTCGCGTACATGCCATCTGCTAGACTATGCACATTTTCATCCCACTGCAGGTGTAAATTATCATACGGGTAGAATTTGGAGATCACGTACTCTCTGGCATTAGTTAACCTGCAGTTATGAAATTTGGTGGAATCATTTGCTATATTCCGCCTCCTGTTGGACTGAAACGCAAGTATGATGAACCCTGGCTGAGCAGAGGTTTTAATAAATCGTGTTTGTGTGCTTGCAGTCAGTTGCACTGGGTGATCGAGGACCTCCCATGAATGGAAAGATAATGCAAGAAATACGCCAACATTCAAAACTTTTAAAAGCTTCAAACGCTGCTCATTCGATACTGTGATGTATGTCATTTTCCATATTATTTTATTGATGGTGATCTCATTCTCCCCTTGAACTCCTTGAATGTATGAGTTGGCATCGGTTGCACTCCGTACAAGAATAAGTTCAGTTTAGCATTCGCCTTATGTCCTCAAAGTATCCCATAAGCAGTTTTAATGGTATACATGCAGTAAATCTCTTGTACTCTTCCACTGTTCTTTCCACTGGCTCGTCAGTGAACCATCCAGCATTTTCCAAATCGTTCAAATCTGAGGTAGAAGCAGAGACATACGTAAGAGTTGGTGTTATACCTACATTGCGTGTATGGTCAGTCTCGACTGCGTTAAATTTATATTATGTCACGAAACAGGAACGTTAAAGCATTACGTGTATGGTTTGATGCCAGTGTAGCAGTACTGTCCCTTTTCGTAAATGTTCAATTTTATTTTATTTAGCGTATGGCATCTACAGAGTAATTATGTTCAATCAATACGTATGAAACTCTGGGCGAGGGTTAAAGCGTCTTGGTGTCGGATGACAATCAAATTCTTGTTAAATGTGGTTGGTTCGTAAGGTTTATACGATAATTATTTCTGGCATACACTTGTCAACTTCCACTAGGCTACTTATATCGAACGACATCACTGTGCGCTTCAGACTCCCTGATTTAAGGGACTCGCAGTAGTTCGCACCTGTTGCTGTTCTGTTGTGCACTTCGGCTTTACACCTCACTTCCACAATGTCTTCGTTGACAATGTGGGGCTGCTGCGATCCCTGACTGGTCGAACCTCGATACCGACGCTTCCAACCCGGCAAGTCAAGGGTTGTCGATTTTTCCTCCAACAGGTCTCGGCTGGCTGAAGGTCGCCACCGCATCTGGGTCCGTGTACGTTCAAGGTCACTGCCGGTTTCGTTTTAGGTGTAGCCGTACGACGACTTCCTTGCAGCTCCAGGTAGTTGAAAGCGGGAACTGTTACTGGGAGGTAAATAGCGTTGGTAGGGGTCTCAGCAGTCTTACACACTTTTCCCACTGATGGGAAGACTCTGTAAACTGTATGAATCAATCTGTTGTTGAGTTAAGAGTTTTGTTGCAATACTACACTCGACACGGATTGTACTGAGAGGGAGTGTATCCACTGAATGGTCGGATCTGTAGCATTATTAAGATCCTTCTTCAAAACCCGTCCTGTTGTGAAACCCAATAGCCGTCCTATTGATTCTTTCTGGTTAGCGGGCGCTGATGACCGCGCGGTTGAGCGCCCCACAAACCAAACATCATCATCTTTCTGGTTAGGGTCAGTCGTTGCACTCACTGCCTTTATTTCAGATTTAAGTGTATTGATGTTTGCAAATAGTGCAATCACTTTTTCAGATCGTTTTAAAACTTCGTTTAAACCGTCAATATCGTATGTACCAGGTTCTATTTCCACAATTTCTTTTCCACCATTAATTTCCAGATGAAGTTTACTGCTAACCTCTGTGATATTCGGAATGCTCCTATGTCTCCGCCCAATCAGCACAACACTCCACTCCCTGTTGCTTAAATCAGTTGGTGGGAAGTAATTCGGGCGTAATACTGACGATCGTTCTTTTAGAGAGTATCCGACACTGCATCTGAACATCGACTGACGGCTGGATGCTTAATATATCTCCTTATGTATGCTTCTTCGTAAACGTTAGGAGAAAACGTGATGCACAGATGTCGACATAAGTATCTACATCTACATCCATACTCCGCAAGCCACCTGACGGTGTGTGGCGGAGGGTACTTTGAGTGCCTCTGTCGGTTCTCCCTTCTATTCCATTCTCGTGTTGTTCGTGGAAAGAAAGATTGTCCATATGCCTCTGTGTGGGCTCTAATCTCTGATTTTATCCTCATGGTCTCCTCGCGAGATATGCGTAGGAGGGAGCAATATACTGCTTCACTCCTCGATGAAGGTATGTTCTCGAAACTTCAACGAAAGCCCGTACCGAGCTACTGAGCGTCGCTCTTGCAGTCTTCCACTGGGGTTTATCTATCATTTCCGTAACGCTTTCGCAAATACCATATGATCCTGTAACGAAGGGCGCTGCTCTCCGTTGGATCTTCTCTATCTCTTCTATCAGCCCTATCTGGTACGGATCCCACACTGCTGAGCAGTATTCAAGCAGAGGGCGAACAAGCGTACTGTAACCCACTTCCTTTGTTTTCGTATTGCATTTCCTTAGGATTCTTCCAGTGAATCTCAGTCTGGTACCTGCTTTACCGACGATCAACTTGATATGATCATTCCGTTTTAAATCACTCCTAATGCGTACTCCCAGATAATTTATGGAATTAACTGCTTCCAGTTGCTGACCTGCTATATTGTAGCTAAATGATAAGGCATCTTTCTTTCTATGTATTCGCAGCACATTACACTTGTCTAAATTGAGATTCAATTGCCATTCCCTGCATCATGCGTCAGTTCGTTGCTGATGCTCCTGCACTGCAGAACAATTTTCCATTGTTACAACCTCTCAATGTAGTACAGCATCATCCGCAAAAAGCCTCAGTGAACTTCGATGTTACCCACAAGGTCAAATGGTTCAAATGGCTCTGAGCACTATGCGACTTAACTTCTCAGGTCATCAGTCGCCTAGAACTTAGAACTAATTAAACCTAACTAACCTAAGGACATCGCACACGTCCATGTCCGAGGCAGGATTCGAACCTGCGACCGTAGCGGTCGCTCGGCTCCAGACTGTAGCGCCTAGAACCGCTCGGCCACTCCGGCCGGCTCACATGGTCAAGGTATTAAAATCTTGATAGCGATGAAAATTATAGAACACACGTCTTCTGTCGGTCAAGTATCGTAGTAACTGTTCAGTAGTAATAGTTTAGAGCAGCTGGAGGGAAGATGGCGAGAGCGCCAGCAGTAGTAGTCTAAAAGCAGTGCGTGTAGTTACCATTGTGAGCATGTCACCACTAGCCGAAGTTTACTGTCACTGTGCTCTGCAGAAGTTGCTCCCAGGGCTTGCTTCTGCCAGTTAATGTTTAATTTCATTCGGTCCACACTTGTGAAGGTTTTTCTTCATGGCGTGACGTACAAAGCTGAATGTGCAAGTAAATCGATATGGAAGGAGAACACTATTTTAGGTTGGACTACAGAAGTATGATTCTCTCTCTCTCTCTCTCTCTCTCTCTCTCTCACACACACACACACACACACACACACACACACACACACACACACACACACACACACACACACACACACACACGCTCACACGATATTGTGACTTTTTCTTCTTTGTCTCATTGGTTAATTCACATCTGTAAGAAACCAATACTGATGAACAATAATTAAGAATCGGAGAGAAGAGTATGTGGTAGAAGATTTAACTCATGAATGAATTTCATTTCTTCTGTAGTCGCGCAGTGAATCTCAGTATGACGTATGCCTTTCCCACAGCGAGACCCGCGTGAAGGAATATTTTCCATTACTGGTAGTGAAGACAGTAGAAGGGATACGTCCGACGCGTCTGAGTTTACTAGACGAGCTCCTGTCTTCGTACAAACTAGAAATCGGCTTACACAGCGAGTTGCAGTGTAACTGAAGGGGGCGAAACACTTGCACTAAGTGCCCCACTGGGAATTTTTGCAGGTGGGAATGTACTGGGGGAGGAGGTAGTCTGCTGTGAAACAGGTGTGAGGGACACCGCAGGGTGGTCAGCTGCCGAGCTTGGAGGTGCAGGTTTGGCAGATGAGCGCGGCGCACGCTGGGACGGTCCGAGCGGGACTGGACTGCTGGCCGGCCACGTGTTCCTTGCTGTCTCTGCTCGTGACTGGTTTGTGCAGAGAACAGCGCAGCGGAATATTTTATCCGACAGGATGCTATCCTTTAACGATATGGTAGAAGTGCTTGTCTTGTCAAAAAAATGACAGCTGTTTCTTTCCCCAGCAAGGGCACATCGGTTAACGTTATGAGTCAAGATTAGAGTGTCGCCGCAGCAGATACTGAAGAGACTATTTCCTCTCTTCAGGAAATGCAGATTTGTACCTCCTCTTCTCAGAGACCACTCCGCTGTGGTTGCTCCTACGGTGCGGCTATCTGTATAGTTGAAACACGGAAGCCGTCAGACCTCGGCAAGGTCCGTGGTTCACGCAGCAACGTGCACACCTCTGATCGTAATGAAATACCTGTCTGGATACTGTATGAAGCTGGAGGTAAAGAAAAGATATAAACTGGCGCCGTAGTAGGCATCACTCTTTGTAGTCCCTGGTAGCCAGCCCGTGTTTATTCGCTCGAAAAAAGGGAAATAAAATACTGGGCCATGCAGAGCGTGGCGCAGCAAGCCACGGGCCAGTATGGCTGGACTGGGTCTCTCTCTCTCTCTCTCTCTCTCTCTCTCTCTCTCTCTATCTCTCTCTCTCTGCATGGCTCCTCTTGTCACAACTCATAGGCATTGTTCGTTTTGTATGGGCGGCCCTTTAATCGTTTTACTCCTTCACCCCCTTTCAGACGTTTATTTTACTGATATTTACAGTCGTTTCAAGCGCTCTGTGTCGAAATACAAGGTGTACATAAAGTCCGAGAACACTTTCAATTATTTATTGCACAACTACTAAACATTGTACAGATGTCATACATATTGCATTTTGGAGAGAAACTCTGAAAGTTGTTTTTGCAAACATTCAATATGCGAACAATGAGTGATCCAGCAGACGTCAATACGGTACTCGAATTGTTGCCATACCCGTCCCAGAATGGCATCGTCAACTGTGGCAGTCGCTTCCCGTATTCTCTCCCAGAGCTTTGCTACGTCACGTGTTAGAGGCGGTACATACACCAGAGCTTTTAATGTGTCCCTCAGAAAAAAGTGGTGATCAGGGAGGCCATTTCATGAAACAGCTGTCCCCTTCTGTAGCACGGCCGATCCATCGATGCAGCAGCTTGCAGCTCCGTGTTCCGGTACCTACGAACTTCGTGATGAAAATGGAGTGGAGCTCCATCCTATTGAAAGATGAACGGAGAGTCCGATGCATCTGAGCCATCAGCCATTGCTGCAGCACTTGTTTTTGTCGAATTCCGACACACAGAAAGCTCGCTCCGCTCCTGAACTCGCCATGTTTGCGACTAGCGCCGACTATCGGCAAATTACCAAACTACGCTGTGGCGGTATACATGGAAAAAAAAACTTTCGGGGTTTCTCTTCGAAATGATATATGTATGATACCTGTACAATGTTCGGTTCTTGTGCAATAAATAATTGAAAGTGTTGCCGGACTTAATTATTGATGATTTCTTTCCAAACGCGGGAACTGCGCTTTTGTGACTGACGGACCTGTAGCATATCCAGATGTCTAGTTTATGTAGATAGGTAGCAATTTGATGGTGATTTGGTGAAGCCAACGAATGTGGATGTGAAATTTAGGCTGTGCTCGCAGGCTGTGTCCGTCTTAGTTTGGAAGGTGATGGTTCGTTTTCCATTACATTCAATTTACTTGCAGTTAACTTAAACGCTACGTTGAGCAAAGGTAGACAGTGAAAACTGATTGTTATATTGTGTGTTACATGTCTCTATTTTCCTCTGGATAATGTGATTTTTTCCTTCAAAGTTTCAGTTTGATAGGATTCTAGCACCTGGTATATTCAGACTGTTGTTACGTTAAATAAAGTACCTAATATTTGTCCCGCGACCGAACAGAAAACATCACTGGGTATAGAAATGAGCTGTTCCTCCATATTGCTTTGCCATGACTGCCGCAACAGGTGCTACCAACACACACATCGAGCAACTTTCACCCTTCTTCTTGCGCAGAAATCTCTCGATACTCCTAGTTAGCAATCACAACTCAAAAACAGAGATACCGCTCCGGAAAGTAATTTCAGCCCCAACTTCAGGAGTGAACATCATAAAAGGTGTTAAATTGCAGAGATATTATAATAGTTTGACTAATACACAGCGATCCTTTATCTACTGGGTCGTTACGACACTATGACAGGGCGGTGTACAAAAATGATGATCATCTGTACTCTTAAATGATGAGAAAGATATATTCAATTGGCGTCGTTATCAGACGGATTATTCACGACTTTCAAAAACTGTGTAATACCACCAGATCAAATTTTCCTCTCGTGTTCATGAAACTATACTTCTCTGTCGAATTTTATAAATTATGTGCAGTAACCAAAACTCAAAATTGTATTAAAGAGTCACAGTTCTCAGTTTATTTATTAATCAGTAACATCGACGACAGCATCAGCGCTAATAATTACCTGGAGAAACTGAATACCTGTCTCAGTTGCTTAAGCGTCGTTTGCTTTGTAGACGATTCACTAACGCATTATTAATCAGATACAAAGCAGTTGTGAATTCTAGGCCTTATACATCAAAATCACAGATTGTGATTAATTTACGACGATAACATAGTTTTTCAGGTAGAAAACACGTGTTAGCATCCATATGGAAGCTACACGAGCACATCTGATGGTGGCGTTCGCTCTCGCGTCCCCTGTCTGCCTCTTAGTCAGCGCTGCAAACCAGAATGTCCGAAGTTCATTTAACTCGGACGACATTGGTACTGCGTCTCAGACATTTCAATGAAAGCAATATAATGGGCGGGTATCGAATCTCCGCCCTCGATTCAGCCATTACTCGTGGGTGGCAAATACAGGGTGGAGAAAAATTGTGTCTCGAAATTTTAACCCTGGATAGCTGATGGCAGTAGGAACCAAAATTACTAATCTTGTGTAGGTCGACAACGCACCATTTTTAAACTACGAAAACTTGTCGGCACGCGCTCCCATTAGGCGTGGGATTGCCCTGTTGCCGTTCGTCGGTTGGCGGGCAGCGCTCTGGTTTTCGGTTGACACATACAAACGCCCCTCTCCCCGTCACTGCCGCAACGTGATACGCACACGTGTCGACCAGGTCTTGCTGTTTGTCTCCACCTCACGTCAGAGGCACTCACACGTAAGCTTCGCTTCGGGGCACACAAACGTCATCTGTGATTTAGTCATACAGAAAGCATGGCGGCGCAGTATTCGTTCGAAGAACAACGAGATATGGTTTTTGTTTATGGACTAGCCGACGGTAACGCGCATGAAGCTCGACGGTTGTATGAGGAACTGTACCCAGCAAGACGCCACCCATACCCGCAAACGTTTACAGCAATTCATCGGCGACTTGGCGAAACAGACTCGTTAGCGGGATATCACGGTGATGCTGGAAGACCTCGAACATGACGGGATGCTGCATTTGAAGAGGCTGTTCTCGGGCGCTTCGAGGAAGCACCTGTGAGAATTACTCTAGCGGTTGGACACGACATGGGGATCACTCATCGGTTAGTCTGGGATAACGGCCAGCAACCATTTAGTTTCCACCCTGTGCAAGACCTACATCTTGTAGCGGACTATGGACACAGGCTAGGGTTTTGCCGGTGGTTTCTACGGCGTGTTGCACGAGATCCTGATTTCCCCGCCATTGTGTAGTTTATCGACGAGTGCACCTTCCATCGGGATGACCTTTACAGCACTCGAAACGTTCATTACTGGACGAGGGGAAATCCTTGCGTCACGTACCTCCTCGGACACCAGGAACGATTTTCGCTCAACATTTCGGCAAGCATTGTGGGTGACCATCTCTATTGGGTCGGTCCGCCTACCTCCTCGACTTACCGGAGTAAATTACCTTCACTTTTTGCAAGAAACTCTACCCGGCCTGCTGGAAGATGTTTCCGTGGACATACGGCTACGCATGTGGTTGCAGCATGATGGGGCGCCGCACATAAGTCATGTTTTGCTCGGATATTTAAATGAACTCTTTGACGGCCGAGTAATTGGCAGAGGTACTCGTAGGACATGGCGCCCGCGATCACACGAGACCTCACGCCACGGGACTTTTTCCTGTGGGTATTATTCAAGGTTCTAGTTTACCCACCTGGTCGCGAAGCACCTAGAAACGAAGAGGAATTAATGGATCGCATTTAACATGCCGCCAACCACATCAGGGTAATGCCAGGGATCTTTGAGAGAGTCCGGCAAAACACCGTTCGATGTTACGAAGCTTGTGTCGCGTCAGAATGTCGCCAATTGGAGCACCTGCTTTAAGTAAACAATGTCCTAGCTACAAAAAGGCCCTTTTCAGGGACGACACAATTTGTAAAATACTTTCCCGGCATGTCTTATCATGAAAATAGAAAGAATGTGTGGGGACCCCGGCGGATTCTCCCCCAGGCCCCCAGAGTGGAGGGCTGGCTCGCTACCACCGAGCGTGCGGCCCGCCTCGGATACGTCGCCATCTCCGGCAGGCAAAGCATTCGCGGTCACGCATTATCCAGAGGATCCGGCAACAGGGCAGTCCCACGGCCGATCGGAGCGCGTGGCGCCAAGTTTCCCTAGTTTAAAAATTGTGCGCTGTCGACATACACGACATTAGTAATTTTGGTTCATACTGGCATCAGCTATCAAGGGTTAAAATTTTGTGACAGAATTTTTCTCCACCCTGTATAGCTGCGTAGAAGATTGTAGAAACGCACACAGTAGGCACCAAACATAGAGGATGGTCGGCAATAACTCAGAGCATGGAGAAAAGGAAACGGTAACTCACTTTACGTGCCGCGCTTAAGGAATGCCTTTCTTTTTCGCGTAGTGTTGGCTGCGGTTGGTTCTGAAAGGATCCGTGTCGTATTTACTCGCAGTATTCGTTCTTAATACGTAGTGGGGGCTGCACGACCACAGTGCGGCTCGCGAGGGTCTAGAGTGGCGGCCCAGCGGGCTGCTCTGCTGGCGACGAGTTGGCCAGACAAGTCACGGCTGAGGGGGTGGGTGCGAGTGTGCAGTGTGAAGGCAGCGTGTGTGTGTGTGTGTGTGTGTGTGTGTGTGTGTGTGTGTGTGTGCGCCCGTGTGCCC
This sequence comes from Schistocerca americana, assembly GCF_021461395.2. Lineage (NCBI taxonomy): Eukaryota > Metazoa > Arthropoda > Insecta > Orthoptera > Acrididae > Schistocerca > Schistocerca americana. The sequence goes on along the minus strand of NC_060124.1, from coordinate 606,382,349 downwards.
GCGCTTTCTGACGCGTTCCGTTCTGCTTTGTTCTGTTGCAGTGACAGCGACGCAGCCACCGCAGAGGCCGTGGATCCCGCTTACGAGGCCAAACCGCAACAGGCCGACATGTAAGTACACACACACACCTCTCTGCTAGTGAACGCAGTCGGGATGCTTAATAACTACTAGAGCTCGTATCTCTTGGTCGTATTAATTTATTAATGGTTCAAATGGCTCTGAGCACCATGGGACTTAACATCTGAGGTCATCAGTCCCCTAGAACTTAGAACCTAAGGTCATCACACACATCCATGCCCGAGGCAGGATTCGAACCTGCGACCGTATGTCATCATTAGTATTTGCTGCCACTGACTGACATATTACTAAATAATAACAGCGCAAGTTGGTTTTACCAGCGTCACCTTTCATACAGGTTAAATACCTTCAAGTTAGTGAAATATTCAATGTAAGCTAACATTCTCCTTAAGTCGCACGTGATACCATTTCGTCTGTCACCTCGTAATTAACTGTCACGCCGACTACCAACAGCCCCCCCCCCCCCCTTCCACAGCGTATGTGTGTTTTTTCACTCCAAACAGTTCCGTATCTGCGTCCCATGTGTCGTAGTTCCAGGTGCGCTCCGCATCCATAACCTCATCCTGTCGGAGAAAAAAGAAGGAGTATTCCAATTCAGAGCAACACAGATTTATGTGTTCTCGACTCACGGAAGGCGTATTGTGTGAATGGTGCTTCCATCTTCATTCGCTTGTTCCCGTTGCAACGTTACTGCCTATATTCAATGAGTGACACCCTGCCTGATAGTACTGACCGAGAGTTTGTATCCTCAAAGTGGACTGGCTGAACGGCTGTAAGCAGTGGCGTTGCCTTGGCGGTGAGAAAGCCAAACGGCGGTAACTGGCTTCAGGCTTACTGCGGAAATCGGCAAGTCTTGGTGCCATCGCTAGCGGGTCATATTTCACTGAAGACTAAAAACATAAATGCATCACATATTCCTGTGTGAAAATTTACGGCTAAAAATGTTTTACCTGCTGTAACCGTTACCTTATATCCTCCAAGGTTAGCTTTTATATGATGTTCATTAATTGGTCAGATAGCTTGTAATCTGCAAAATAATTCTTTGAAGGAACTACTGGGCGAGTTCAGAAAATTATTTTTTCTTAAACCGTGATGTCGTAGAAAGCAGAGACGACTAGATATAAAACGTCTTTACATCTGTTGTTTCACTGTAGAGTTTTCTTAAAACATTTATATTCAATCCTGAAACGGAATTTCAGTATTCGATACCGAGAACACTTTAGAAATAGCGGCAGTAAACCGCCAACTTTCTTCCACTACATGAAAACAGTACGACATACGGCAAACGACATATAACAGCCTGTTGACGTCCTAGACATTGCACAAGGAGGACAGCTAATGAGTAATCTTGAAGAAATGGGCATATATTCACACACACAAAACTACCCTCAAGAAATTCTAAATCGACAGATCGATTTGAAACATTAACATTACAAAACGACTCCCTGGTGGGTACATGTGTGAGTACCTATAATGAACTTCAGTCTCTCGGTATTTTTAAGACAGACCACACCTTCAGTGACAGTACGGTAAAAATTATGCGCAACGGATTTTAAACGCAAATGAAAAGAAATCTAGGCCTCTCGAGAAACTGAAGATGACAAATTGTATTTTTATTCCAAGGTGACGCCTATTACTTCCCATATACTTAACTAAAACTAATAAAGGTAATCAAGTGATCTAGTTTACTAGAAAACAGGATGGAACTCAATATCACGACAGGTTTATTTCTAAAAGACGTGAATTAAACACAGGTCAACATAAGATATCGATTTTATTCTTCCTGATGTTAATTAAAGTCAAATGTTGTGATAGACAGTCGACAAAATTGAACAAAGGGTGGTGACTTGACTCTAATTCTGACTTTAAAAAATTGATAACGCGGTCCGACTGGGATTAATACAAATGGCAGTGACTGTTAACTGTATCCTGAGAGAAACTACCACGACGTGCTTAAGCTGGACAGCGACCGTTGCTGCTGTGAGCGTGCCGTGAAGTAAGAAGATGCCGCTCCGAAGATTCCCAGCAAGCTGCGGTGCCCAGTGGGACGTGCGGCCCGCGCCCAGTCTACGACTCCGAAACCGCGTGTGTTTTCTCCAATACTGAACCAACTACTCCACTCCACACTTCAACATCCTGTCTCGTAGTTGCCAAAAGGTCCGCGTGAGGCTTGCGCCAAAAAGCTAAAACCACCAACTGAAAGCTAGCAGACCACTCATGTGTCATGCACCGTATAGCCCAATCAACGCACGGTTCTTTTATCCGCACGGTAAACACTGCGGCTCGTTTTACTATGTGATCTCAAGGAGGAAAAAAAAAAAATAGCCTCACGTCTCTCCAGCTTTCTGCAGTGTCGCCCCATTTTACCCATCCTGGAAAAATGTTTTCACTGGCCTAGCTGATACTGATCTTCCAAGCCTCAAAGAAAGTAACGTGAGGACCCCTGTAGAAACGGCAGATTTAACTTTGCCTCGGCCGGGAGTAATTGTCACTCACTTCACGTCCGTCACAGCTTGGTGAAAGCAGTCGTAAAAAGTTGTTGTCTGTGACCTCGGGGACAGTACGGCGTCGTCCCGCTCCGGGCCCTCCGCTTCCCACGGCCAGCGACCCCCTCTGGTTTGGGCCGAGTTCGGCGTCACGAGCACTGCCAGCCCTCCCACCGACCACTCACCACACAGCCTATGATTGTCCGTTCGATTGAAAAAGTGAAGCTGAAGAAATGGGCTGCTGTCTTTTCACAACACACAGAGAATTCTATTGAAATTATCATTCTAAAAAAGATTTGTGTAATCAATCAAAATTTGCAAATATCGTATTATCACAAAACTAAAAGTAACCACTGGAAAGCATGCCTTTACGTAAACAACGTTGGGAAATTGTTACAAACCCTGCGCACCACAACATTATATGGCGTAACCAATTTTACAAAAAGCAATTGGATTAAATTACAGCTGGCCGCGGTGGCCGTGCGGTTCTAGGCGCTCCACTCCGGAGCCGCGCTGCTGCTACGGTCGCAGGTTCGAATCCTGCCTCGGGCATGGGTGTGTGTGATGTCCTTAGGTTGGTTAGGTTTAAGTAGTTCTAAGTTCTAGGGGACTGATGACCACAGGAGTTGAGTCCCATAGTGCTCAGAGCCATTTGAACCATTTTTGATTAAATTACATAATTATGATCGCAGAACCACATAAACACGAATCATACCAGAAATAAATGGTGTTCAGAAATTCCTGTTACGAACTTCTAGGACTTACATAGAGGGGAGTGAGTACATAGTACTTTGAATAGGAACCCATGTGTGGAAACCTACCGTTTCTGTGCTGCAGCTGTTTCTAAACATGTTTCCTATGTAGCTATTGAACAGGGTAGTCACGGTGGGGGAATTACATTAGATGGGCTGATGTCATTTGACGTCTGCCCTACCTCTGTGATCTCAGTCACGTGTCTGTGAGTGTTAGAGTACACGTTTGCAGAAGACCGGTCTCGACAATGTCCGGCTCCATCGCGTACATTTTTCACCACAGTTACGCAACGGCTTTGACGAAGGCTACCTCACTATCAGCAGTCGTGACTTGGAAGTGGCCGTGTTGCATCATGTTGAAGAGAACACGTCAACGAGTATACGAGCAATTTCTTTGGCTGTTAATGAGTGGAAGCGATGTACTGGATCACGCCTAATCAGTTACTTGTAAAAGCAGTCACCTTACCAAAATGTTTTCGAATGGTTGTAGAATGGAAACGCTACGTTTCTGGAAATGGGTTCCAATTCAAAATATTGTCTACTCACTCCTCTCTACAAGTCCTAATAGTTTACAATGGGAATTTCCGTACACCCTATATAATATAGCTGATGAGATTACCAAAGAAGGAAACTGCCTGTAACCGGGTGACGTCGCTGACTCAGCCATCAACATAGCTGTACGAAACTGCATTGTGAAATAAACTTTAATAATTCCACAGTTTCATAAATAACTATTCAAACAAAATTTAACGTCTACTATAGCTCCAATGAGGAAACCTATAAAATGGTGTGAAAGCTTCTGGGACGTCAATGTCATACGGATATCAAGACCATCTTATGTACCTAGCAAGCCATAATTCTATAATAGGCTAAATTATATACGTAAAAAGTTTGAAATATTATACCAGACTGTGCACTTTAAACAGATAACCTGAAGATAGCAATTACGCTGAAATAGGCCTACAGTGATAAACAATATAAATAAACATAGTAGCGTCTTTGGTCCCACAGCGTACTGTAATAATATCCTTATATGACATGATATGAAGCAACGGACCCAGATAAGTAAACAAAGCTGTTGTAGGTATTTGGGTGCATTACAGTGTAGTGGCGACACGGTCTCTACCTGGTGATATGTCTGCCCCGAGATCTTGAATGTGGTGCTTACTGTGGGGCGAGTACATGGTGTGTTGTTCTCAACGATGTCATTGGAAACACTCCCTTATATTTTCGTGTGTGCCAAAAGAAATGTTCCTACTGTGGCGTGTCCCTTTGTGTTAATTAGTATAATTTGGCTGGTGGTTGACTGGACTGTGGCAGTTTAGCTTGGTCGTTCCTACAACACATGCCATATGGTTCAGCAGGATACTGGTTTGCGCTGCTATATGAACAGAATTTCGACATTTCACCCACACAGATGGTTGGAACCACTCCATGTAGGTCACAAGGTATGTGCCCCTGCCTGACAATGTCTTTATGTTTTCGAGGCATGTCTCACACTGTAGCAGAGTCTCATGTTCTCATGAGTGGAAGGTATTAACCATTGAAAGTTCACAGTATGGTCACTGCGTGTTTGCTGCAGTTGATCTCATGTATTCGTGACCTTTTTGTTCAGTGTCCTCAAGACATTCCTGTGCATGTAACATTTTTTTTTCGTTTGGCACAGGGGCGCACTTGACCTTTTGTTATGTGTCCTCGTCTCAGCTCGTACATTGTGTGTATGCAGTAGAGGAGTAGCGAAGGGTTTTCAGATGCAGTGGCATGATATGTTAATGCCATGTCATACATTGTACTAAGACATTCTTGTCGGATAAGAAATGAGAAGGAAGCGCTTGTTTGTGAGTGTAATGGGGATGGTAAAATGTAGCTCTAGTAATTGAAATCAAGTGAGACCAGAGCGCATTGGCTGATGGTGTCAATGGGGAATCGCTGATACAGTGCAGACACAAACAACAGGGATGACTGACAACCCAGACCACATGGCGAAATAACATGACCAGAGAGCAAAACCCCAATTGAATACCAGAATGTAGCAACTATCAGCAACCAGAGCAACGATGAATAGAGAGATGATCTCAAGCACTGTTGGAGCATGACTGAGCCCCTGCACTGTCAGCTTCATAGAACCACCGTGAGCGCCGATAGGCTGGTACGGTTCGTGTGGCCCACGCGTAGCACTGTGGCAGCGACAGCAGCACTCACAGATTGTAGGGGTGCCACCTAGCGGCTGTCACCTCGGTCTGTGCCTTCTGGTGGGCTGCCAAAATTGGCAGACCGAGGTAACAAAACCCTCTCCCCCTAAAATGGGCGTGCAGGGCCTGAAGCGCCCTGAAAAATGTTTTCGTAGGTGAACAGGTGGTGTCATGTCTGTGGAAGCCGCCAGCTGGTAGAAGAAATGCAGGGCTTTGGGCACTGTGCTGTGGAACTGCAATGTGGAAGATAACTGCAAAGCAGACGGAGGCTGTGATGATATCTCGACCTCCATACCTGTGCCTCTGGGAGGTGCCGACAGTGTCCTGGAGTGCAAATGGTACTTGTGAAATTGAGGGACATGTGAGGCTGGGGACTCCAACTCAGATGGATGAACTGCTAGCGGGGTAGACTGAAAGCGGGGACGCAGTTGGTTCATGTGCTGATACTCCAAATCTTTGGGGTAGCAGTGGTAGTAAGGTACCACCCGAGAGTGGCCACTGTGTAGCTGGCATCCATGAGGGTTTGGCTCTATAGCTGAACCTGGAAGGTTCATCCAGCATGTCGGGCCTGGTGTTCCTTGCCGTAAGATGGAGGAGGGTATGCCGCTGTCGACCGTGGATGAGTTGTGCTGGACTGTGGTCATGGACAGGGGTGGACCTGTAGGTGCTCAGGAACATTTTGAGTGCCACTGTTGTGGTAGATGCACCCACGGCCTTCAACATTTGCTGCTTAAATGTGCACATCATCCACTCCTCTTCGCCATGGGAGGAGGGATGAAATGGAGGGCTACTCAGGTATTTGATGCCATCGGCCGTGTAGAGCTTTTCAAAGGCCATAGCTGTGAATTGGGGCCCATTGCCAGTTATGATGGTCTGGGGCAGCCATTCAGTGGCGAGAATGTACAGAAGGGCAGCTGTAGGTGGTCGATGCCATGCTGACCACAAAGGGTTAGTATGAATAAGCGCCCATGACACTGAACCACATAGAGCTGAGAAAGGTGCCAGCAAAGTCGAGATTAAAGCAGTCTCGAGTCCGACGGAGAGTGGGCCAGGAGGCGAAAGACTAAGGTGGAGCAGCCTGAGGGTGACTACATACATAACAGCTGCACACCATGACATCAACATCCTTATTCAGTCCTGGCCAGTAGACATGTCGCCTGACACAAGTATATAAGGTAGTTGGCATGAGAACACAGTGGGTACCCACCTCTGCATCCAGCAGGAGATTATGGATAAATGATGAGAGAGGCAAGACGAGGCTTGGAGCTTGGGAGCAGCTGACATGGAAAAATAAATGTGCCACCCACGGAGTACATAGTGTGTGACATGCCACAAGATAAGGTCTTTACTTGTTGTGCAGTAGGCTTGTACTTGATCGTGTGGATGCTAAGGAAAAGAGCCCAACGCTGGAGCCTTTGGGGCTATCCGCTCTGGAAGCCAAGAGTGTGGCCTAAAGAGTGCTACTCCCGGTTTATGGTCTGTAATGAGGGTAAACAAGGTTCCAAATAGGTACACATGGAATATTTTCACTGCAAAGATGATCGATCGCCAACGCCTCTTTCTCGATCTGGGAGTAATTGCATTGGGGAGGTGTTAGCGTTTTGGATGCATAGGCGATTGGTTGCTCCATACTATCATTAATGTGTACCAGCACTGCACCAGTGCCATGGGGAGAAGCATCCGTAGCCAAAACAAGTGGGCGTTATGGGGAAATGGGGATAAGGCGGTATGCAGAATGTAACATGCGCTTCAGCTGTGTGAAGGCCTGATAACAGGATGGCGACCACTGAAATGGAACATCTTTTTTCTGCAGCTGGTTGAGGAGATACATAATGTGTGCTGTGGAAGAAACTTAGAATAGTAATTCACTTTCCTGAAAGAAGCCTGCAAGTCCTGAAGGTTTTGGAATGTGAGAGAGAGTCAATAACAGAAACATTATGATCAGTGGGCTGAATGCTATCTTTTGTGAGCAAGTGGCCTAGGTAGTCCTTGTTCCTGGAAAAAATGATATTTGTGCAGATGGAATTTGAGTTCTGCAGTATGCAGTGTAGTACAGAGGGTATACAGGCTATGCAGGTGATGTTAGTGCATAGTACCTCTAACAATTAAGTCATTAAGGTAATCAGTACAATCTGGGATGGACATGGTTAACTGTTCCAAGTATGTCTGGAAGATCACTGGAGCAGAAGAGATCCCAAAAGACAAACACTTGTATTTGTATAAGCCAAAAAGCGTATTACGACAACGATGAGTTAAGATTCCTCATCTAGTGGAATCTATAAATAAGCATCAGCAAGGTCTATTCGAGAAAAAATTCACATCCAACAAGCTTTGAGAGGAGGGCCTCTTGACATGATATAGGGTAGCTTTGCACCAGAGCTTGGGCTTGATCATCGACTTAAAATCTCCACAAAGCCAGAGGAAGCCATTTGGCTTCTGGACCATGACCACAGGTGTGGCCAACACCCTAGTTTTGACCAGTTCTAAGTCCCCAGCGTCGTGAAGGCGATCGACTTCGAGCTTAATAGCCTTCCTTAAGGAGGCTGGCAGAGGACATACTCGACAGAAACAGGAACTGCATCTGAATGTAAAGAAATATGTTCCTCAAAATGGAGTCTCTTAAGTTGGTGCATCACAAAACAGTTGGGACAAGAAGGTAGACCCCGCTAATGCAGCTGGACTGGCTGCACAGAGGTCAGTGATATGTCCAAAAGTGATGAATCATGATGCCACCGTCGGGGAGAAGGTTTGCGCGAGTTCCGTTCTCATGGTGGTGGTTGAGCTGCTGTAAAGTGGGGTTGGCCCATAAGACGTTCGTTTCCTGCCTGCGTGATCTCGAAAGAGTGTGTGCTTTTCAGTATGTCGTCCGAGGAAAGATTGTCTACTTTGAGGGACGCAGTGCGAACTTCTGGATTAGAAGACAGTTGGACCATTGTGTCAGAAATCAGGGAGTCGGCATATGACGTTTGGCAAGAGGGGTTGACACAGGTAAAATCACGACGATGACTCAGACCTTGCGAATCCGTCACCGACGAGTGATAACGCTGGCCCAATTGCTTGTGGTACTGATGGAACTCGAAGCATGATGTTACCATGTGAAACAGTTGCGGATAATAGTTCAACATCAACGAACACATTTCCTGGAAAGTGAGTGCAACCAGGTTTGTGAGGGGAGCCAACTTCTGTAGCAAGAAATGTCTGTGGGGAAGCCCAAGTAACGAAGAGCAACCGTTAAAGAGCATCAACAGACACCCGAAAATTGGGGAACTACTGTTTCAGTTGCTGCAAATACGCGTCCCAATCCTCCTTGGTGTCGTTAAATGGTAAAATGCGGGTGAGTGGGCCCGGGAGGTGACCACGTTCTCGATGGGTTGTGAACCTTGTACGTGTAACTGTTCTGACATAAGCTGAATTTTCTGACGCAGATGGTCCATTTGCTACTGGAAATGCTGCTGCAATTGCTTCTGTGGGAGCGGTGGCTGCTGTTGCTGTTTCGCTAGCTGTAAAAGTTTTGCATCCATAGTGCACTGTTAATCTTTTTTCTCATCGTCAGTTCTAGTGACTGAAATCGAGTGTGACCAGAATGCACTGGACGACAGGCCGACGTCTTCAACATTGAATTAGTGGTGCAATGTAGACACACACACAAGAGGGATGACTGACAACGCAGACCATATGGCGAAATACCAAGACCAGACTGGACTCGCATTCGGGAGGACGACGGTTCAATCCCGCGTCCGGCCATCCTGATTTAGGTTTTCCGTGATTTCCCTAAATCACTCCAGGCAAATGCCGGGATGGTTCCTCTGAAAGGGCACGGCCGGCTTCCTTCCCCATCCTTCCCTAAACCGATGAGACCGATGACCACGCTGTCTGGTCTCCTTCCCCAAACCAACCAACCAACCAACCAAGACCAGAGACCAAAACCAAATTGCATACTAAGAAACAACAACTAACAGCGACCAGTCCAATGTTGAATAGATAAAATGATTGCCGGTGCTGTCGGAGCATGACTGTGATCTGAGTCCCTGCAAAGTTGCCTTTAGAAGACCGCCATGAGCGCCAATTGGCCAGTACTGCGGATGTGGTATGCACGTAACGCCGTGGCTGCAACAACAACACTCGCAGATTGTAGGAGTGCCATGTAGTGGCTGTCGTCTATGATCATGCCTTCGGTGGACTGTCAAAATTGTCAGACTCAGATACCAGAATAATTGTTTCACTGTAGACGAATTCAGTTGTACATACGTGCGCTAAGACTGTGCCATACATCTGGCGACCTAACGACTTGTGGTGTCCGCTAGGTGTGAAATCACAATGCATGTAGTATGCCTGCTGTAATGTTCTGATGGTCATCATTTCAGGAATGACACATTGTTGTCTGCAGGTGGACGGTAATGGGTCGGCGTATTCTAGGGGGGAAGGCAATATGGCAGGTTGCCTATCCAGTTGCCCATAAGGGCCTGACATGTAGGCTTTCCTGCTGAGATAGAGGTTGCTAGTATTTCTACACAACACATCTGTTGTGCAGGGAGTCTATTAGGAAGGGGCTTAAAAATTCTGATGTCTGTATTGCTGTAAATATTAGAGGTAGAGCATTATAAACCTAACACGTTCGTCCTTTTGAGGCAAGGATTTTGTGTCGAGAAATTTGGTCCACTTCACTCCGGGGGCCTGGGAGGTGTTCCTGGACATGCATATATATACACTCCTGGAAATTGAAATAAGAACACCGTGAATTCATTGTCCCAGGAAGGGGAAACTTTATTGACACATTCCTGGGGTCAGATACATCACATGATCACACTGACAGAACCACAGGCACATAGACACAGGCAACAGAGCATGCACAATGTCGGCACTAGTACAGTGTATATCCACCTTTCGCAGCAATGCAGGCTGCTATTCTCCCATGGAGACGATCGTAGAGATGCTGGATGTAGTCCTGTGGAACGGCTTGCCATGCCATTTCCACCTGGCGCCTCAGTTGGACCAGCGTTCGTGCTGGACGTGCAGACCGCGTGAGACGACGCTTCATCCAGTCCCAAACATGCTCAATGGGGGACAGATCCGGAGATCTTGCTGGCCAGGGTAGTTGACTTACACCCTCTAGAGCACGTTAGGTGGCACGGGATACATGCGGACGTGCATTGTCCTGTTGGAACAGCAAGTTCCCTTGCCGGTCTAGGAATAGTAGAACGATGGGTTCGATGGCGGCTTGGATGTACCGTGCACTATTCAGTGTCCCCTCGACGATCAGCAGTGGTGTACGGCCAGTGTAGGAGATTGCTCCCCACACCATGATGCCGGGTGTTGACCCTGTGTGCCTCGGTCGTATGCAGTCCTGATTGTGGCGCTCACCTGCACGGCGCCAAACACGCATACGACCATCATTGGCACCAAGGCAGAAGCGACTCTCATCGCTGAAGACGACACGTCTCCATTCGTCCCTCCATTCACGCCTGTCGCGACACCACTGGAGGCGGGCTGCACGATGTTGGGGCGTGAGCGGAAGACGGCCTAACGGTGTGCGGGACCGTAGCCCAGCTTCATGGAGACGGTTGCGAATGGTCCTCGCCGATACCCCAGGAGCAACAGTGTCCCTAATTTGCTGGGAAGTGGCGTTGCGGTCCCCTACGGCACTGCGTAGGATCCTACGGTCTTGGCGTGCATCCGTGCGTCGCTGCGGTCCGGTCCCAGGTCGACGAGCACGTGCACCTTCCGCCGACCACTGGCGACAACATCGATGTACTGTGGAGACCTCACGCCCCACGTGTTGAGCAATTCGGCGGTACGTCCACCCGGCCTCCCGCATGCCCACTATACGCCCTCGCTCAAAGTCCGTCAACTGCACATACGGTTCACGACCACGCTGTCGCGGCATGCTACCAGTGTTAAAGACTGCGATGGAAGTCCGTATGCCACGGCAAACTGGCTGACACTGACGGCGGCGGTGCACAAATGCTGCGCAGCTAGCGCCATTCGACGGCCAACACCGCGGTTCCTGGTGTGTCCGCTGTGCCGTGCGTGTGATCATTGCTTGTACAGCCCTCTCGCAGTGTCCGGAGCAAGTATGGTGGGTCTGACACACCGGTGTCAATGTGTTCTTTTTTCCATTTCCAGGAGTGTATATTAAGATACCCTTTTCCTGCAGCTTTGCCTGTGTACATGTGTGTCACATATACTGCTGACTGGTAATGTTCCCGTGACACACTGCTCGTGCAGCTCAGTCTGTATGTCGTGGACTCTGAAACCTCGTTTTTCGCCATGACATGCACGCTGCCATATAGAGCAGGATGATCAAACAGGCGAGTACCACTCTAACATAACACATCTGTTGTGCTGGGCAGCTTACATTTCAGTGGTTGGAAAACTGTTTCCTGCCTTTGATGTGTAGGCTCCCTTGAAAAGCAGGTCGATAAGGCAAGTCTGTATTATTCCCACACAATACACTTGCCATGCAGGAAAGCCTATATGGAAGGGTTTTAAAAAGCACGCATATTTGTCTGTCCATAATATTAGATCCAGAGTGTTTTTATGAACCCCCCTATGCTGGTCTTGGGGCGAAGAATTCGTATGTCAGATTTGGACCCCACCCCTCTGCCCATCGCACCCTCACCTCCCTATCTGTCAGTCTCCTCCTTAAATATCACATCTGCACTTGAGTGCTGACACCCCAACGCAGCCATCTTCATTTCCCAAACTTTACCAGCCTCTAGCAATTGTCAGAAATCGATATAGGTATGAAATGCAGATACAACAGATGGTGTGTGAAGATATATTTAATCATGATCATACACTCTTATATACGAGTGCAATATCAGTTGTACTATGCCCAGGTGCCATGGTGCACGAATTACTAGTGAGGTCACTCTACTACATGCCATGTATAGCTGACACTGTGTGAAACATTCTGTCGTACAGTTGTTGCTTCATGTCTCCATGGTTTGGCTTGGTGCTTTTTTCATAATGATGGTGAATTGCAATTTTACTGTGATCTGTAATCTACGAAGTGATTAAGTGTTTGTGATGTATGTATAGGATAAAGTGCCCATGTGTTTCAGGAGGGTGCCTAATTCTGGGTTGCTGGATATCTCCCCTGCTTGGTGGTGCACTCCGTAGCTCGTTCCAACAACCTGTAGTGGGACTCATTCTGAGGGGCCATTGTGGTGCTGGTGCTGTTAACATTTAGTTCTTGACTGCTACTTTAGCGTTGTGATCAAGCTAAACATTCTCTACAGAGCTCAGCTGAAAGTCCCTCCTCAAACCACACAATATGTAGTTTCAAAGTATTTGATATGAGACAGTAGTTAGAAAAATGTTGTTCCTTATCTAATGAATAAAAGTTTCAGCCACCACTCACTTAAGGGTTAGGTTATGAATGTAAGAGATAGTCCTTAATAGCAGGCAGTAATAGGTTGTATGATGTTGTGTACCTGGGATTTGGCATGATTTTATACAAACAGATGCTCTGTAGTTTATTCCATATTTGAGAGACAAAGATGTTGGGCTATTAATAGGTTGGACATATTGCTGACTCAAAACAATAGAAGTTTTTTTAAAATGGTTTCAAAAAATATGGGATCTATCGATGTGAATCCCATTTGTGGGTTTTCCTCCTCGACAGTCTGTAGCATGAGCATTATGGACTGCAGTTACGGAAATTAAAGAAACAGCAGCTTCTGCTTTTGAAACCAGCTCACCTCCTCTACTTCCACCATCAAACCCAATGCCCAACACCAAGAGCTGGTAAAGCAACATTGTTAATGTAATATCCTTTTAAAAAGGTATTGGAACAATCCCTGGCCAAAGGGGACAAAGAAAGCAGGAACCAAGGCTACAAGAAAGACATTACCTTCAACAACACCTGTTCCAACAACACCTATTCCAGGAGCTTCATTTGATTCCTATAATAGATCTTCATCACCTGGGGATACACAAAGGAATCTCTTCATAAGAAAGAACTAGAGAGTTATGAAGCAGAAGGATCATGGTGAGGGAAAGTCCAATTCAAGTATTTGATGAGAGCGTGCTGAAACACACATTATCTGAGTGTGAAGAGGATGAGGAGTGCGTTTATTGTGAACAACTGTGGTCAACTGTTATTTATAAAAAGACCTGGATTAGGTGCATTGGTTGCATTCACTGGTGTTATGAGCTTTGTACAGGTATCGACGATGTTACCTGGAAAGATTTTAAATGTGACCTCTGTATCGGACGCCAGTGTCCTTGCCAGAGTGGTAAACATAGAGAATATGTGTCTCATTTGCCATGGGATGGCCACATGTTTGGCATCTCAGATGGCATACTCCCAGTACTGCTCATCCTTCAGTAATCCCAAATTATAACACAAACCCCTGAGTTGGTGCGTACTGCTCTGTTGGTTGTGTGGATGTCTTTGTTGCTAAATGGACCATGAACCACTTGCAGTAACATGCATAGGATGTAACATTCCTGTTGATTAGAGTGTACTGTGTACACTCTTCCTAACATATCACTTCTCACTGCATTAGTGCCCGAGACACCCTCGCCAATGTCCACAGTTGTGTGCAAGTGGTTGTGTACAACATAAGTTGAAGAATGCTGTTAAATTTGTTTGCAGTGGAATGATGACCACAGCCTGGGTATCTCTGGAGATGTCCACACATAGACCATTGTCTTAGCGGACACTTAGATTTGTCACAGAGAGGTAATGCTCATTTATGGGAAACCCTAGCATTAAACCATCTTTATTGCTTATATATATCTACTGATGTCGTGCAGCTAGGTCTCTTCTTCCTGTCACCCATTAGACATACCAAAAATGGCCATGTCATTGCCCTTATTGGCATACTTACACAAATAATTCATAGTGTCGATAACATTAAAGGAAAATATGGAATAATCGAATGAGTGTCTGTTTGAGCAATGTGCGATGTATGTGTACTGCATGTAGTAGTGAAATCACCACATCTGTCTGTAAAAAGGGTAGCCATCATATTCATAAGTAATACCCATGAGCAGTGGTCTTGGATATTTCATAGTACATGTACTGCCTCACATGCAGGGTGTATGTAGAATTATGTATTTGCAAACTCTGTGAATCATATGTCATGTGGGGATGGAAACATGTAGGTATTTCACATGGTGTGTAAACGCAATCCATGCAACGCGTTTGCTGTGATGTACTGAAGGTGATGACCTATGAAATGACACATTGTATGCAGAAGTATGGGTGTGTGCATGGCAGAGGCAACACAGCTGTATATGGTGTGTTGCCTATCTGATTGCAATTGGACTTAATGGTCGTGACCTGTAGGCTGCCCTGCGGAGGAGGTTGATTATGCAAGTTAGTATTATTCCCTCACAACACACCTGTCACTTGGGGCAGACTGTATGGCACGGGCTTAAACAACTTTGCATGTCTGTATCTCCGTAAATATTAGAGCTAGAGCATTATAAACTCCGTGTTCGTCCTCTTTGGGCAAGGAGTTTGTGTGCCACATTTAGTCCACTGGGAGGAGTTCCTGAACATACATACATATGCTCACCGTTGTGTAAGAGACATTGTAAACAATAATGGCTATGTAACATTCCCTTAGAGTAGCCCTGAAAGCACCTTGGCAGCTGTCTATATTCACGAGCAAAAACCTTACGACCACTGCCCATTGCAAAACTGAGTACCACATGGTGGTGTTGTGAGCACTTGATGTGGCAAGGAAAGTGTGTATAAGCAGAGCAGAGACAAATTGGGAATCATTCTAGCAATGAGATGGACCGCAGATGGGGAAATTCATGGACATAGGCGACTTGAACAAAGGCAAGATTGTTATGGTCTCATACCTTGGAACAAGCATGACAGATAAAAATTGGTAATCATTCTAGCAATGAGACGGACCGTAGATGGGGAAATCCATAGATATAGGCGACTTGAACAAAGGAAACAGATTTTCACGTGAACAAATTTTCATTGTAAATACTTAAGAACTATGTCCTTTTGCCTAAAAATTCTAATTATAACACTATGTAAATGTTGTTTATGTTGTTGTTGTTGTTGTTGTTGTGGTCTTCAGTCCTGAGACTGGTTTGATGCAGCTCTCCATGCTACTCTATCTTGTGCGAGCTTCTTCATCTCCCAGTACTTACTGCAGTCTACGTCCTTCTGAATCTGCTTAGTGTATTCATCTCTTGGTCTCCCTCTACGATTTTTACCCTCCACACTGCCCTCCAATGCTAAATTTGTGATCCCTTGAAGCCTCAGAACATGCCCTGCCAACCGGTCCCTTCTTCTTGTCAAGTTGTGCCACAAACTCCTCTTCTCCCAAATTCTATTCAATACCTCCTCATTAGTTATGTGATCTACCCATCTAATCTTCAGCACTCTTCTGTAGCACCACATTTCGAAAGCTTCTATTCTCTTCTTGTCCGAACTATTTATCGTCCATGTTTCACTTCCATACATGGCTACACTCCATACAAATACTTTCAGAAACGACTTCCTGACACTTAAATCTATACTCGATATTAACAAATTTCTCTTCTTCAGAAACGCTTTTCTTGCCATTGCCAGTCTACATTTTATATCCTCTCTACTTCGACCATCATCAGTTATTTTGCTCCCCAAATAGCAAAACTGTTTTACTACTTTAAGTGTCTCATTTCCTAATCTAATTCCCTCAGCATCACCCGACGTAATTCGACTACATTCCATTATTCTCGTTTTGGTTTTGTTGATGTTCATCTTATATCGTCCTTTCAAGACACTCTCCGTTCCGTTCAACAGTTCTTCCAGGTCCTTTGCTGTCTCTGACAGAATTACAGTGTCATCGGCGATCCTAGAAGTTTTTACTTCTTCTCCGTGGATTTTAATACCTACTCCGAACTTTTCTTTTGTTTCCTTTACAGCTTGCTCAATATACAGATTGAATAGCATCGGGGAGAGGCTACAACCCTGTCTTACTCCCTTCCCAACCACTGCTTCCCTTTCATGCCCCTCGACTCTTATTACTGGCATCTGGTTTCTTTACAAATTGTAAATAGCCTTTCGCTCCCTGTATTTTACCCCCGCTACCTTCAGAATTTGAAAGAGAGTATTCCAGTCAACATTGTCAAAAGCTTTCTCTAAGTCTACAAATGCTAGAAACATCGGTTTACCTTTCCTTAATCTTTCTTCTAAGATAAGTCGTAAGGTCAGTATTGCCTCACGTGTTTCAATATTTCTACGGAATCTGATCTTCCACAAGGTTGGCTTCTACTAGATTTTCCATTCGTCTGTAAAGAATTCGCGTTAGTATTCTGCAGCTGTGGCTTATTAAACTGATTGTTCGGTAATTTTCACATCTGTCAACACCTGCTTTATTTGGTATTGGAATTATTATATTCTTCTTGAAGTCTGAGGGTATTTCGCCGGTCTCATACATCTTGCTCACCAGATGGTAGAGTTTTGTCAGGAGTGGCTCTCCCGAGGCCGTCAGTAGTTCTAATGGAATGTTGTCCACTCCCGGGGCCTTGTTTCGACTCAGGTCTTTCAGTGCTCTGTCAAACTCTTCACGCAGTATCGTATCTTCCATTTCATCTTCATCTACATCGTCTTCCATTCCCATAATATTGTCCTCAAGTTTATCGCCCTTGTATAGACCCTCTATATTCTTCTTCCATCTTTCTGCTTTCCCTTTTTTTGCTTAGAACTGGGTTTCCATCTGAGCTCTTGATATTCATACAAGTGGTTCTCTTTTCTCCAAAGGTCTCTTTAATTTTCCTGTAGGCAGTATCTATCTTACCCGTAGTGAGATAAGCCTCTACATCCTTACATTTGTCCTCTAGCCATCCCTGCTTAGCCATTTTGCACTTCCTATCGATCTCATTTTTGAGACGTTTGTATTCCTTTTTGCCTGCTTCATTTACTGCATTTTTATATTTTCCCTTTCAGCAATTAAATTCAGTATCTCTTCTGTTACCCAAGGATTTCTACTACCCCTCGTCTTTTTACCTACTTGATCCGCTGCTGCCTTCACTACTTCGTCCCTCAGTTGTTGTTTATAGTTTCACAAAACTGCCGCGTGGAGTGGCCGCGTGATTTGAGGCTCCATGTCACGGACTGCGCCCCCCTCCCCCTCCCCCTCCCCCGCCGGAGGTTCGAGTTCTCCCTCGGGCATGGGTGTGTGTGTTGTTCTCAGTATAAGTTAGTTTAAGTAGTGTGTAAGACTAGGGACCTATGACGTCAGCACTTTGGTCCTTTAGGAATTTACACACATTTAAACATTTTTCTCAAAACTTGATCTGAAGGTTGAGCTGCATGACCCTGTTCGCCTTCTTAAAGTAAGGGTTATAAATCTGGCGTATATAGGGTCAGTCAGAATGTATGCATCACTTTAAAATAGCACCTCATTTTCCGCAAATAAACCTCTTCTTCCCCACCACACCGACGCAGTTCTCATGGTACGATTCTCTGCCATTGCCTCGGCACTGAATCCAGTCACCAAGTTTCGCCGATACTGGATCGCTGTGTTTAATGTTGCAGAGTTCACGAGACGTGCCACTATCGTCATATGTTTCTTTCGAGGCTTCTGATGGACCTGACACTGACGATTCATGCTTGTAGGTGTTGTCTGTACTTAAGCTGGCGTTTCTTCAAACTGTCGAGCTGGGACGAGATTTCTCATTTTTTCGATAATTTTTAGTTGCATTTGTATTTTCTGGGGATGTAAAATTAGTGCTTTCTGTTCACTGGCTTAAGATTCTGCTGTAGTCTTGTTTGAAGATGGCAGTAAGTCGTGGGAGTGAAATAGAAGGTTTTGGCGTGCCACTGTTTGGCCCGTCATGAGCTGGACTAGCGGCAGGAGTTCAGTTTCCTCTGGTGTGTTTTCTTTGCTCGACGATATACTAGCCGGTCGGACACTGCGTATTCGTTCAACGGAAAAAACGCTGGTTGAATGAAATCCGTTTTCTACAATCGTTGGTGTTGACACTTTCATCCATACAGCCTTGAAAATGTTTCCAAATGTGAGTTTGTTGGTCTTCCTTGTTCCTCTTGTATTACGAATGAAGTTCATAGGTTCACTGTCGTAATAACGGTTTTAGTGGTTTAAAAAATGACATGTCTTTTGGCTGCAGACGCGTCAGGGCTCAGTCAACGTAGCGTCTTTGCCAGTCTATTTGTGTATCCGTTCCACTTCAGCTGGCAGTCGATATTAATTCTTAAAAAATTGTGTTTGCTATACAAAATATGATATTTTTATCTGCCCATAGGTTGTACCACATTATTTTTCACCTTAACGAGAAATTGATATTGCTTGTTCTCTTTATGTCCAGTGCAAGTTTATTACATGATGACCAATTACCGAATCCTTTTTAGTGTTTCATATGTCTTTTTCTTCGAGGAGCTCTGGTGTGTTATGTGTGATTATAAAGTTGCTGTCATCAGCAATAATTATTTCCCCCCTTGTCCAACATTGCCTGGAAAGTCTTTGGTTTACATCCAAATCGTGTTGGTCGTAAGATACTATGCTGGGGAACTCCTGTGTTAATGTACTTGGGATCTTATTAATGATTCATTAATAATTTTGCTTTATTTGAAGCCTGTACTAGTTCTATACCTTCATTTCCACGTAAGACCTTTTATTTTAGTACAAGTCCCATGTATGCGACGTGTGGGTTTTTCATTAACTCAGCGAAGTGATATCGGCATGGTAGCGATGCCATGTGAATATAGTCTGAAACGTAACATTTTATCAAATAGCTTTAGTTCTTTGGGACTGGCTTTTAAGTCACCCACTGTATGCAATTATGTTCGCGCTCTCTCTCTCTCTCTCTCTCTCTCTCTCTCTCTCTCCCTCCCCCCCTCCCTCCCTCCCTCTCTCCCCCCTCCCTCCCCCTCCCCCCTCCCCCCTCCCCCTCTCTCCCTCCCTCCCTCCCCCCCCGCCCTCTCTCTCATCCTTCCAGCAAATGAATTATTCCTTAATGCTTATGGACTTGTCATTTCAATGTAGCCCTTTTTTAGTCACGTACGTTTTCCTGAGTAAAGCGGTTTACAGATAAAATTTTCGGCAAAGTTCTTTTGAAAAACATTTTCTCTTCTTGTACATACTGTTAATCGTCTACTTCTCAATTCCGTATCAGGATACAATCCAGTCAAATCCTTTCGGAAACTGAACTAACACTTAAATTATATTGCATGTTGACCCTTTCTCTTTTTCAGGAAAGGTATTCTTGTTAATATTAGTCCGCACCGAATGTATTCTCTATGTCTGGCGACGTCAGTTGTTTTGCCGCTTGAATGTAGTAGATGAGTTTTGCTGTTTGGTGTCTCATTCCCTTTGCACCACTTGATTTAATTTGATTAGACCCCGTTCACTTTGTTCTAATTCTAAGCACCATATCAGCTTATATAGCCTCTTTACAGCAAATTAGCATCCTGTTCAACTGCTCTTCCAAGACTTCTCTCGTCTCTGACAAAATTACAATGACATTGCCAAAGAACAAAGCTTTTATTTATTCTCCACGAACATTAATTCCCTTTACAAATTACAGGTTTATTTCTTTCACTGCTCGTTCAGTGTACAGAATGCACAGCGTGGTATGTAGGCTACAAGCTAGTATCAATTCCTTCTTAGTTACTGCCTAACTTCCATCTACTGTACGGGATGTAGATGACCTCGCGCTCCATATTTCATTCCTGCTACCTAAGAATTACGTTGTCAAAATATTTCTTTAACTCTACAAATTCTGTAAGTGTAGGTTTATGTTCCGTCAGTCTCGCCTGTTTTAGGCTCAGTATTGCGGTCAGCTTCTACAATTCTTTCTATTGTTCTGTAAATGATTCATCTCTTTAGTCTGCAACTGTGACTTATTAGAATGATGGTCCAGTCATATTCACACCTGCCAGGACCTGCCTTCTTTGGAACTGGAATTATTACATTTTTGCTGAAGTCTGCGGCATATCTCCTGTGTCACATACCCTGCAGAGTGAAACAGATTCATCGTGGTTGGTTCTCTCACGTATTTCTACTTTCTTTTAAACTCTTGTGATAGTGTCGTATCACGCCTCTCATGTACACACAAATCCTGTTTCCTTTCCAGCATATTATATTCAATTTTATCTTCTTTATATAGCAGTTCTGTACATTCCTTGTACCGTTCATCCTCCCTTTCCCTGTTTAGTACTGCTAGCTGTTGGTATTCATACATCTGCTTCTCTTTCAGGAAAGCTTTCATTAATTTTCCTTTAGAGGTATCTAACTTTTCTATAGTCACAGTACGTTCAGTATACATGTATATATCTGTATGCGTATTCCGCAAGCTACTGTACAGTGTAGAAGCAATATTTGACATCTCCTGTAGTATTTGCGTATGGATCAAGTGAGAATGAGTGTCATTATGCATGAATTTCGTTTGTGTGAGTTTACTCTGAACTGAGTGGGCTGTAGTGACCTGTTACAACGGTGGCAGCAGTACGTGTGTGTGTGTTGTGCGTGTTGCAGGCATCTTCACCGTGATGTGCTACAACGTGCTGTGCGACAAGTACGCGACGCGCCAGATGTACGGCTACTGCCCCAGCTGGGCGCTCGAGTGGGAGTACCGCAAGAAGGGCATCCTGGACGAGATCCGCCACTACTCTGCCGACATCATCAGCCTGCAGGTAGGCGGCGTTTCAGGAGTCCACCTGTTCCGAATGTGCTCTGTGGGGCAAGTACGTAGCTTTGAAACTTGTCGTAGTCTGGACCGTCACAAACAGGTACTCAGGGGAAATGGTGAGGCTCGAACACAATCTCGTCAGGCGTATCTGGGGGCCGTGCGTGCATTCCCCGGTCATTCTAAAAGTTTATTTTGCCGCCGTCGCTGCATGTTAATAGTAAGGCAACGAGTTTCGGTCTACTGAGCTATGGAGATGAAAAAATGGCCTTCTACAGTAAAATCGGACTCGATGCCCACCGTATTTACGGCAGATTGGGCGTGTCGAGTTTTATTTTTCATCCAGTCTTTCGATTTGCAATCTGACACTGACTCCGAGGTGTGGTGTGTCACACTGTGACCTAGAAAATTATCGAACTACAAATATATTATAGAGTTTTCTTTGTATTTTTAAAAGAGGCACCTACTAGCTCATCGCTGATGGAGGTGACGGTACTTTGTAGGAATTTTGGTACGCTGGGTTTCTCGCCGGCCGCGGTGGTCTAGCGGTTCTAGGCGCGCAGTCCGGAACCGCGCGACTGCTACGGTCGCAGGTTCGAATTCTGCCTCGGGCATGGATGTGTGTGATGTCCTTAGGTTAGTTAGGTTTAAGTAGTTCTAAGTTCTGGGGGACTGATGAACACAGTAGTTAAGTCCCATAGTGCTCAGAGCCATTTGAACCATTTTTTGGGTTTCTCGTCCCCATTTGCCCAACCGTGTTTAGGTTTTCCTGGAGCGAGAACTGGTGTGTTTAAGAGGGGGAGAAAGCCGAAGTGAGTGCATTCGGCATTGTTTCCAAATTTATTCAACTGGTGGCTCTCTCTGAGCGTCCCCCCCCCCCCCCTTCTTTATCCTCCATTTGTGAATTGGTGGGAAAAAAGAGACATTCTGTAATGAGCTGCTGGAGAGGAAGGACATAAGGTACTGTCTGTATTTATTTATATGTTGATTGTCCTCCAGCCACTTGCCCTCCCCCACTTGGGAATTGGTGGCAAAAGAACACAGGCTGTGCTGAGTTGCTGGAGAGGTGTGATGTAAGTTACTGTCTTTATTTATTTTTGAGGGTGTGATCCCGGTGCTGAATTGTCCTACAGCTGCCTCCAGTCTCCGCTGCCCCCCACCCCTAATTTCCGTAACCGCTCACCCCAGCTTTTGCCAGTCGTGTCTGTGTATATGTTCACCTTGCTGTGTGCCGTAGTCCACAATACCACTCGAAATTGGGGGGAAACTGCCGTGCAACTGCTGCCAGAAGAATTGCCTCCTATTGGTCTACAAGTGTATAACTGCTGAGGAAGTTGTACACAGATAAGTTGTGTGAAGGGCAGGTCACCAGACTATCACTGAAGTATAGGAAGAGTTGCCTCCTACTGATCTACAAGTGTATAGCTGCTGAGGAACTTGTACAAACATACAAAGTAAGGAAGGGAGAACCGAGCGAGGTGGCATGACGGTTAAGCACACCGGACACTCATTCAGAAGACAACAATTCAAAACCGCATCTGGCCATCCTGATTTAGGTTTTCTGTTATTTCCCTAATTCGCTTCAGGCAAATGCTGGAATGTTTCCATTGACAGGGCATGACTGATTTGCTTCCTAAACGTTCCCTAATGTGATGGGACCAATGACCTCGCTGTTTCGTTCCCTCCCCCATGCCAACCCACCAACCAGCCAACCAAAGAAGGGATACGGCAGCAAAATATCACTGAAGTGTATGAAGAGTTGTCTCCTATTGATCCACAACTGAAATAGCTGCTGAGGAGCTTGTACACAGATACGTGGTAAGAAGGGATAGGGCAGTGTAGGAAGGAAGGCCAATACATCCTTCACAACTGACGAAAAATGCTTCACTGGTCTAATCACACATCAAAATTGCCACGAAAAAACAGCACTCGTAAGCAGTTGATCATAATGCAACATATGCACTGGGAATTGAGAAGAATCGTTGTAATAACACAACTACCGCAAAAACTGACCCCAAAAGATCTTGCCAGGAGAGAATGGTGGTTCCTGCACATGTGGTTACCTCGATGTGTGGATACAGACTAAGCAGCTTAGAACCAATCTTACCTCCCCTTCTCACTTCCTCTCCTCCTGCATAGGTAGGCATACTGGCTTTACAGGCCTGTTCTAACCTGTCACTGATGATACACGGAGAGGTCCATCCATTACCAGTGCTCTGCTTTGGTCAGTGTTGGATTGACAATTATGTACTATTTTCAGACTGCAACTGGATCCTCCTGTAGGTAGTGGTTTCGCTTACCCAGGTCTGTTCTGACCTCTCACTGGTGGTACACAAAGATGTCCATCTGCTGGCGATTCACAGCTTTGGTCAGTGTTGGACTGACTGTGAGATACTATTTCAGCTGTGTAGAAATCAAACGTATTTCTAGGAAACCCCGACCCGTGGAACAACAGTGATATACTTGAGTGTGGTGTACAACTCTCTGGATGAAGAATGGCCAACAACGTGCTGGTGGGAAGAGGCAGCTCCAGGATGTGCACTCACCAGGGGGGTGGGCGCCGCAACCAGTGGCCATTGAATACTGAAGTCTCTGCGGGTGATCGCTCATCCGTGTGCCAGTACTGGCGACCCCTGTTGCAGCCGGCCGCCTCCCATAGGCCGGCGCACTCTCGTAGCCTCCCAGCACTCAGAATTAGTGTCTGTGCAAGTCTCCATAATAAACTGTCATGCATGCGGGTTTTACAAGAATTTCAGACGCAGGAAATATCGGTACAGAGAGTGGGAGAGATACCATTCGGGAAAAGAAAAACACTGTCATTTTTACGTTAATAGCAAATTACTTTGTAACGTCAGACAGAGTAAAACATTGCTAACGTCACCTGGAGAGATTTTACATGTCTCCCTCTTCTGATACATCGAAAACAAATGCCATCAACATGCTGACATCGAGCATTTTTAATGATTCTATTAAATATACACATACTGGTCCATTGGAGCAGGTGGCCAGTGATCAAAGTCACTTCCATGGAGCTGTGTAAAACTTTGTCGCGAGGAGGCCATATCCCACAAAATATCAGTCTCAATCGCGGATAGGGTGCACACCATAGTGAAAATATGCACACATGTGGTTGGCAAAAGTGGGGGCAGTAAGTAGTAGGAAGTAGCAGCATGTGGGTGTGTGTGGCTGTAGGGCAGGTTCGAACGCCCTGTGGCGGTGGTATTGTGGACTGGAGCAGTCAGTCTTCAAACTTTGAGGCTAACACACAACACACGATCGGAAAAAGTGGGTGCAGTTGGTGGCAGAGTGTGGAGGCAGCAGGATAACACCCTAAAAATAAATAAATAAATGAAGACAGTACCTTATATCCTGCCTCTCCAGCAGCTCAGCACAGATTGAGTCTTTTACCTGCCAAATCCCAAGATGTGGAAGGGGGCGGAAGTGAGGGAGGGGGCAGAAGCAGAAGCAGATGTGATGACGTCGTCAGTGCGTCATTGCCCCATCTATCGCCACAGAGAGGAGGTGGGGAGATTCCCCCCCCCCCAAGGGAAAGCCGCCATCTTGAATACATTTGCCAACAGTGCAGATTGCGCTATCTTTAGCTTTGTTCCTGTACTGTGGTTTGTTCGGAAAAATCTCGGTCAATGCTCATCCCAGATCCTTACCAGTTCTGCGTCCTCTGACCGCAAGTCTTGCGCCCAGTAGAGGTGTGCGTGGATAAGACACATCTCATCCACATCTGCAAACCTGCAGCCTGAGCGCGCATTCAGGGACGTTAAATACACTGGAGCTGCTGTCGGTAGGCTAGCGCCTGGCACTGGTTTTCTCCTGCCTAAGTCGGAGCTCCTAATTTGTATTCCTTGACGAAGAACCTGGAACCCGATCGTGAGCACTTAGCCTGTCACATTCTGGATAATTGCCGTAAGTCACCTCTAGAGAAAAAGTGATTTCGTGTCAGTTTCTGGAAACCGGTAGTCGTATGATGTAGCAGTTACTTGGAACGGAGCATCGTACTTCGCCACCACGTAAGAAAGGAAGTGCATCGTTTTCACCAAACAATATCCTCAAGCTATTTCTAAAGGTAAAAAGCCTTTTACTGACGCCATTGAGGAGAATGTTGTTGGCACCTTCATGTTCGGGCGACCCTGGAGAATTTTGACATCGCTGCTACCGTTAATAAAACCTATTATGCCATTTTGTGCAGCCTTACACTTTTGTTTCAACAAATTTCAAGGCCCGGATTTGTGTAGACTATGAGAATACTTTTTTTTTTTATATACACACACACATATAAAGCAGCCCACTCTATATTTTTATGCTCGCTGTTAAAAACATAGCCGAATTTCTGTTCGGTCATCAATATCAATTTGATTTCCTGTATCAGTGTGCAGTCACCTTGTTTTTACCAAAAATGATATCAATGTTGCTAATAACACAAATGCACTCTCGGTAGTTTGAACTTGATGATGCCGAATTCAGCTGGTCGCGGAAGCACATCTACGTGCACACTCTGCAAGCCACCACATCGTGCATGGCGGAGGGTACCTTGTACGACTCCTACTCATTTATTTTCCTGTTCCACTCGCAAGTGGAGCGAAAGAAAAGCGACTGCCTGTATGTCTTCGTGATCCTTACATTCTCTGTAGTTTGTCGATAATGTTTCGCAAAATGAAGGTCGTCTTCGCTCCAGGGAATCCCATTTGAGTTCACAAAAATTAAAAAATTAAAATAAATCATCTCCTTAATAGTCGCCTGTTGAGCGAACCTACCGCCAACAGTTATAGCAGCCCGCCTCTGACTTCCTTCGACGACTTGCTTTTATCAAATCTTGCTAGGGACCGCAAGCACTTGAGAAGTATCCAAGGATGAGTCGCACTAGCGCCCCATATGAGGTTTCCTTGACCGATCAACCACACTTTCCCAAAATTCTTTAGTAAAACCAAGTCGATCATAACACTACTGCTCGTTACGGCGTTGCTTCTCCTACTCATCCGCTTTCGCTGACATCGTTTCCACCTGTAGAGCAAACTGCTGATAAAGTCACCTTGTACCCTTCCCATACACCACAGTACCGTCAGCAAACAGCCTATCCGATCGTTTACTGTGTCTACAGAAGACAAGAAAGGACCTACCGTGCTTTCCTGGGGCACTCCTCACGTCACCCTTGTCTCTGATGAACAATCGCCGTCGAGAACAACGTGCTGTGTTCTATTACTTAAGAGTTCTTCGAGCTACTCAAATATCAGGGAACCTATTCTGCATGCTCAAGCGCTTTCCGAGAATGTTGGACTTTGGAATCTGCCTGTTGCCCTTCATCCTTTGTTCACGGTACATCGTGCGAGAAAAGGGCAAGCCGAGTTCCGCACAAGCGATGCTTTCTAAATTCAAGCTGATTTGTGGAGACAAGGAAATTTATTGTATTGGAACTGAGAATATGTTCAAGAATTCTGCAGCAAACGGATATTATGGATATTGGTCTGTAATTTTGCGAGTTCGTTTTTCTACTCATCTTATATATTCGAGTCACCGGTGACTTTTTTTCGATTTCATCTTCTGATTGAGACATTTACTATAAATGCAGGCGAAGTAAGGGGCCAATGCCGTAGAGTACTCGTTGTAAAAAAGAATTTGGTTTCCATCGGGACCAGGGGTGCCTATTTCCCATGTCCTCCATACAGGATTCTGTGCGATGGTCAGATGACGGTATGTTTGTACGATACTCCTGCGTGAACAATTTCTTACACGTGAAACTTCAAACTTGAACTTTCCTTTTGCTGTCTTGTGTCGCCACACTAGACTGGGCGACGAATCCCCTATTACACCCGTTAGGAATGGAATTTCGAACGATCCCTAGTTGTTAAACGACCTATGCTGTATGAGATCCACACCCTCTTCAAATTTCAAGTTTCTGTCCTTCGCAGTTTGTGTTGGGCGGTGATGAACCAGTGAATCATTCTGGCCCTGTTTCACTCTCTTAGGGGTTTAGTTTCCATAAACAGTGAAATTCGTGTTTTTTTATTTCGAACAGAGAAGCCATATTCAAATTTTCGTAAATTTACCTTAAAAATACTTGTAGAATGAAATATTTCCATATAAAGTTTCATTCCCTCTTTCATCCTCAGGGGGGTAAATTTCCAAAAACAGTGAAACACGTATTTTTTATTTACAGCTGAGAAGCCAAATTCTAAATGTCATAGATTTAGCTTTAAAAATGTTTTCACAATGAAATGTTTCATAGAACATTTCATCCCCAATTTCACCCTCTTACGGGTTGAATTTCCAAAAACAGTGATATATATACACTCCTGGAAATTGAAATAAGAACACCGTGAATTCATTGTCCCAGGAAGGGGAAACTTTATTGACACATTCCTGGGGTCAGATACATCACATGATCACACTGACAGAACCACAGGTACATAGACACAGGCAACAGAGCATGCACAATGTCGGCACTAGTACAGTGTATATCCACCTTTCGCAGCAATGCAGGCTGCTATTCTCCCATGGAGACGATCGTAGAGATGCTGGATGTAGTCCTGTGGAACGGCTTGCCATGCCATTTCCACCTGGCGCCTCAGTTGGACCAGCGTTCGTGCTGGACGTGCAGACCGCGTGAGACGACGCTTCATCCAGTCCCAAACATGCTCAATGGGGGACAGATCCGGAGATCTTGCTGGCCAGGGTAGTTGACCTACACCTTCTAGAGCACGTTGGGTGGCACGGGATACATGCGGACGTGCATTGTCCTGTTGGAACAGCAAGTTCCCTTGCCGGTCTAGGAATGGTAGAACGATGGGTTCGATGACGGTTTGGATGTACCGTGCACTATTCAGTGTCCCCTCGACGATCACCAGTGGTGTACGGCCAGTGTAGGAGATCGCTCCCCACACCATGATGCCGGGTGTTGGCCCTGTGTGCCTCGGTCGTATGCAGTCCTGATTGTGGCGCTCACCTGCACGGCGCCAAACACGCATACGACCATCATTGGCACCAAGGCAGAAGCGACTCTCATCGCTGAAGACGACACGTCTCCATTCGTCCCTCCATTCACGCCTGTCGCGACACCACTGGAGGCGGGCTGCACGATGTTGGGGCGTGAGCGGAAGACGGCCTAACGGTGTGCGGGACCGTAGCCCAGCTTCATGGAGACGGTTGCGAATGGTCCTCGCCGATACCCCAGGAGCAACAGTGTCCCTAATTTGCTGGGAAGTGGCGGTGCGGTCCCCTACGGCACTGCGTAGTATCCTACGGTCTTGGCGTGCATCCGTGCGTCGCTGCGGTCCGGTCCCAGGTCGACGGGCACGTGCACCTTCCGCCGACCACTGGCGACAACATCGATGTACTGTGGAGACCTCACGCCCCACGTGTTGAGCAATTCGGCGGTACGTCCACCCGGCCTCCCGCATGCCCACTATACGCCCTCGCTCAAAGTCCGTCAACTGCACATACGGTTCACGTCCACGCTGTCGCGGCATGCTACCAGTGTTAAAGAATGCGATGGAGCTCCGTATGCCACGGCAAACTGGCTGACACTGTCGGCGGCGGTGCACAAATGCTGCGCAGCTAGCGCCACTCGACGGCCAACACCGCGGTTCCTGGTGTGTCCGCTGTGCCGTGCGTGTGATCATTGCTTGTACAGCCCTCTCGCAGTGTCCGGAGCAAGTATGGTGGGTCTGACACACCGGTGTCAATGTGTTCTTTTTTCCATTTCCAGGAGTGTATATATATATCCGACTGAGAAGCCAAATAGCTGTTTTCATAGATGTTGCTTTGAAAATACTTTTGTAGTTCTTTAATGATGATTTATTTTTAAAGACATTATCATCCGTCATTTCATCATAGCGGTTAAATTTCCAGAAATGCTGAAACAAATATTTCTTTATTTCTGGCCAAAAAACCAAATACCAATTTTCGTAGGTCTGGCTTCAAAATTTCCTGAATAGAGACATATTTTCAAAAAACCTTTCATCCCCTGTTTCACCGCCTTAGGCGTGGAATTTCGAAAAATTCCTTCTTAAATGACGCTTACAGTATAAGATCAAGATCCTCTACAAATTTCAAGTTTGTGTCCATAGCAGTTTGGGCTGAGCGATGAGTCCATTAGTCGGACATTGCCTTATATATAGTTTGCTCCTGTTCTTGAGTGGTAAGTGTTGATGTACTCAAAGACACTTTGAGCCAGTTGTGTTCTTTAGCTTATTCTCGACAGCAATTCAGAAAGTAATTACAGAATTCAGTTAAACTATCCCCTCACATAGACTTCAGTCCTTCGTTTATAGCAGGTAGTCATTGTCTGGTAAAACTGTGTGAAGAGCGGGGAAAACGTAATGTATATCTTTATCATCGAACTTTTTCTTCCACAATAATTGTTTTCTTTGCTGGATGAAGTTTTGTCTGACAGTTGCAGAAAGGGTCCTCCTTACCGTGAAGGGACACAGTCAATGATTTGAAATTATCAGAGATATCACAAAGATACGCCAACTTGAAAATAAGCTCACTGTCTACGAACTTCTCAGAATTAAAATGTTTTTCTTGAACAAAGTAAAAGTTCATTCCTGAGTTCATACACCCTTTTCAAGACATTTCCACGTGGAAACCAGCGAAAGTTAATTGTCATGGAATAAGGAATGCGCGCAGCCCCCAATTGTTTGAAAATCTCAAATTAAGTGGCCAGCTTTTAATGACTGAAGAACCTAATGATGGGAGGGGTCGTGCTTTTTGAGGTCAATGCCTCTTCTGAAAAAAAGTGTGTCCAGTACGTATCGGGCTTAATACCGCGACGTCCATGTGTGTACCCAATTGATGTCGTTTTTTTTCAGAAGATAGTGCAGCGTTTCAAACAGGTCTACTGCTTTTGTTACAAGGGTTCTTTCACTGCGGATAAAGATCACCTTCTCGAGTATTATTGTCATATCTAAACTACATGTAACAAATTACAAGCGCATCGTTATGGTTATCTGTAGCTTCACCCAACTTAATACTGAAATCATCATTATCTCTGAGTTTTTCGGTCAACTCACTATTAATGTCGTCAGATTTATAGAGTATTTGACGACTGTAGTAGACTTCTCTGACAAAGGCACACTTGCTAGTGACTTGGCAGCTGACTCGCTTATCATAATAGATACTATGTCCAGAGCAGCTGGTGAAATAAGGTCTTCCCCCGCTATGGTCCGAGATTCGTTGCTCTGTCCTACATGGTAGGAATGTATGTTTGTAAGATGAAAGAAAATTATTTGTTGGAAGCGTAACTTGTTTAGTGAAAGACTTTTTGTCCTGTCATTTTTTTTAACTTGTGGGGAAATGATTCTCGTGGTTTGGTTTATCAAATTGTCGTGATTTGACTCCAAATGTCGTTACATTTAATTAGGAAGCTAGGAATTTGAAAGAAATGACACATTGTGGTCGTTCTCTATTTCCCACAGCAATCTAACTAAAACTGAAATTCGAGTATCTGCTCATGTTAAGGGGATACGGAATCGGATTTTGGGTTAAAAAATCGAATTTTTTTTTATTGGCGTATTATATTCTGCCATGTTTCCTCTTTAAAATGACGTATCATACATAGCTCTACTACAATTATAACTATTTTATTTTTATATATTTGTGAGATCGGGTATTGCGCTTTAGTTATACACGTCTCTCGTGGCTGACCATGAACTTTTTGGCAGTACCTTTAAAGTGACATGAATTCAAATATCCCGGTTTCCAGCGACTATTTATACACTAGTTGCCCGAAAATGTTTCTCTCTGGTTTCCTCAAGTTACTCTTTGACTTTGTGGCGGGACTGTTTTGTAAACAGTGTGATATAAGAAAGTAGTTGTTGTTGAGTTATTTCGTATTTAGTGCTTCATTTTTCGCAGTGAAAATGCCTAGAGCTAAAGCAAAAGTATTTAAAAAGCGTGTGAACTGGCAAAAGAAAAGAAATAATGATTCATTAGCAAAGCAAAGCAGTTCATCA
This sequence comes from Schistocerca americana, assembly GCF_021461395.2. NCBI lineage: Eukaryota > Metazoa > Arthropoda > Insecta > Orthoptera > Acrididae > Schistocerca > Schistocerca americana. The sequence continues at coordinate 606,351,267 of NC_060124.1, read as the reverse complement.
TCATCACTGTTGGAAAATGTGAATCCACTTATTACTGATTTGCCGAACGAACTTACACCAAATGAAAACAGTGCTTCTCATAAAAAACTAAGAGATTTGGAAGAGAAATATAATTTACTTGATAGAGGGAATGAAGTTTTTGAACTCATTGATACGAATATATTGTGTGAAGCTCTTGAAAACAGTTTGTGCTGCAAAAAATGTCATGGAAACGTTTCTCTGAAAGTAGAATCCCATGTTGGCCTGGCTGCCCAGTTTAATTTAATATGCAGTGTTTGTAAATACAGCTGTAAGTTTCCAAGTTCGGTTTCAGTAACTGTAAATAATGGATACAAGAAAACTGAACTTTATAGTGTAAATATTAGGTTAGTTTATGGATTGCGAGCAATTGGTAAGGGCAAAGCAGCTGGTGATATGCTATGTGGTGTTCTAAATCTTCCAAGTGCACCTTCAAAGTTTGAAGCTTACAATTATGTACTAGGATCTGCAGTTGAAGATGTAGCACAGAAGTCAATGCAGGTTGCTGTGGAAGAAGCAGTGGAAGAAAATGACGGCAGTCGTGACCTCACAGTGGCGTTTGATGGCACGTGGCAGAAAAGGGGCCACACCTCCAACAATGGTGTTGTAACAGCAACTAGTGTTGATACTGGCAAGGTTATTGATGTTGCAATAATGTCTAAATACTGTAGGTGCACAGGCAGGCTGAAAAATGAACACAGTGATGACTGTATTGCTAATTATTATGGTAGTAGTGGTGGCATGGAGGTTGCTGGGGTGAAGAAAATTTTTCATCGCTCTTCACAGTGGTATAATGTTCGCTATGTCAAATATCTGGGAGATGGTGACTCTAAAGCATTCAAAGAAGTTTTGGAAAGCAAACCATATGGGAACAGTGTAAATATAAGCAAACTTGAATGTATAGGACATGTGCAGAAGAGAATGGGTGCCAGGCTGAGAAGGTTAAAATCAGTTATGAAAGGGAAAAAACTAGATGATGGGAAAACCTTGGATGGCAGAGGAAGATTGACTGATTCCATAATAGACCACATTCAGAACTGCTATGGCCTTGCAATCAGGCAAAATACAGGCAATCTTGAAGAAATGAGGAGAGCTATATGGGCTTTATATTTCCACACCGCATCCACGGATGAGCATCCACAACATGGTTTGTGCCCCAAAGGTGAAAACAGCTGGTGTAAATACAATAGGGGACTAACAACAGGAGAGAAATACATTCACCACCACAGTCTACCATCAGCCATCATGGCAGAAATAAAGCCCATTTTCAGAGATCTGGCTGACAGAAGTCTTCTGATGAAATGTCTTCACGGAAAAACGCAGAACCCCAACGAGTGCTTGAATAGTGTGATATGGCATCGTCTCCCAAAAACAGTGTTTGTCGGAATTAATACACTACATTTTGGTGTGTATGATGCTGTGGCAACCTTCAATCTTGGAAATATAACTAAATGCCAGGTCCTTCAAAAGTTGGGTATGTGTGTTGGTTCCCGTACGGTACGTGCTATGTTCTTTTTAGATCAGCACAGACTAAGGCATGCTGATTATATAATCAAGACATTAGTGAAAAAAGCAAGACAGGTGCAGAGGGGTGCCAAAAGAAGACTTGAAGATGATTATGAAGACTGTGAAGGGGGTATTAGCTACGGATCAGGAATGTTTTAATCTTCTTTCTCCGTTTCCCGTAAGTTTACTTTTTACTTCATCTAGGAACATTATCTCAGGTACTGGTCAACCTAGAAGTTTGAAATTTTTATGACGTAGTGACATAGGTCCCTATTACATACTGAAACAACGATTTTTTAATTACTTGATTTACAAAAGACTTAGGGGTGATAGTCTAGTAAAAAGCGATGGAAAAAATTTACTTAAAAATAAATGTACAATATCTCTGTAAGAAAATACTTTGACAATAAACTGTTGTTTCAGTATTGTTGTAACATATGAATGCACATACAGTAAAATTTTTACCTCTCTGTCTCCAGTAGTTTGTGAGAAAATGTTCCCTATAGTAGGCATATATTAACATTGCGGGGATAGGTGATTCCGTATCCCCTTAACTACATTTTCGCCTACTCGTTTCTTTAGAAGTGCGTGATACATATGAAATATGATGGTTTATACGTAACACTTAAAACTTTGTTTGTGACGACAGATAAACACAAATCACAGAATGCAAATCACAATTAATAACGATCTACATTTGACAAAAACTAACTTCCATAATGACTTATTGAATAAAACCAAATGAACCACACAGTACAACTCGACTGGCCGTTAGATATCACTACTAGCGCACACGTTTTTCCTCTGCTCAGAAAGCAAATGAACCGAACAACTGTTTATGTGCAACCACCGTGGCGGCTTCTCTGCAAAGCCGCGACGCACCGTTTGAAAAGGCTGCGCTAATGCATGACTGTAGAGGTCGTCGTATGCTTCGCGCATCCATCTTTTTACATCAGCATTTCCCTCCATTGAGCCACGTAGGAAATTTGGGAACCATATACCCCCCATTGACTTCTGTCGTGGTGTAGCAGTAAATGAAGCAGACAAGAAGTAATGCAAACGTCTCAAAAATGAGATCGACAGGAAGTGCAAAATGGCTAAGCAGTGATGGCTAGAGGACAAATGTAAGGATGTAAAGGAATATATGACTAGGGGTAAGATAGATACTACCTACAGGAAAATTAGAGAGGCCCCTGGAGAATAGAGAACCACTTGCATGAATATCAAGAGCTTTGATGGAAACCCAGTTCTAAGCAAAGAAGGGAAAGCAGAAAGGTGGAAGGAGTATATAGGGGGTCTATACAAGGGCGACGTACTGGAGGGCAATATTATGGAAATGGAAGAGGACGTAGGTGAAGATGAAATGGGAGATATGATACTTCGTGAAGAATTTGACAGAGCACTGAAACACCTAAGTCGAAACAAGGCCCCGGGAGTAGACAACATTCCATTAGAACTACTGATAGCCTTGGGAGAGCCAGCCCTGACAAAACTATACTATCTAGTGAGCAATATGTATGAGACAGGCGAAATACCCTCAGACTTCAAGATGAATATAGTAAATCCAATCCCAAAGAAAGCAGGTTTTGACAGATGTGAAAATTACCGAACTATCAGTTTAATAAGTCACAGCTGCAAAATACTAGCGCGAGTTCTTTACAGACGAATGGAAAAACTGGTAGAAGCCGACCTCGGGGAAGATCAGTTTGGATTCTGTAGAAACGTTGGAACATGTGAGGCAATACTGACCCTGCGACTTATCTTAGAAGAAAGATTAAGGAAAGGTAAACCTACATTTCTAGCATTTGTAGACTTGTAGAAAGCCGTTGACAATGTTGACTGGGATACTCTCTTTCAAATTCTCAAGGTAGCGGTGGTAAAGGCTATTTACAATTTCTACGGAAATCAGATGGCAGTTATAAGAGTTGAGGGGCATGAAAGGCAAGCAGTGGTTGGGAAGGGAGTGAGAGTTGTAGCTTATCCCCGATGTTATTCAATACGTATACTGAGCAGGCAGTAAAAGAAACAAAAGAAAAATTTGGAGTAGGTATTAAAATCCACGGAGAAGAAATAACAACTTTGAGGTTCGGCGATGACATTGTAATTCTGTCAGAGACAGCAAAGGACCTGGAAGAACAGTTGAACGGAATGGACAGTGTCTTGAAAGGAGGATATAAGATGAACATCAACAAAAGCAAAACGAGGATAATGGAATGTAGTCGAATTAAGTCGGGTGATGCTGAGGGAATTAGATTAAGAAATGAGACACTTAAAGTAGTGAAGGAGTTTTGCTATTTGGGGAGTAAAATAACTGATGATGGTCGAAGTAGAGAGGATATAAAATGTAGACTGGCAATGGCAAGGAAAGCATTTCTGAAGAAGTGAAATTTGTTAACATCTAGTATAGATTTAAAAGTCAGGAAGTCGTTTCTGAAAGTATTTGTATGGAGTGTAGCCATGTATGGAAGTGAAACTTGGACGATAAATAGTTTGGACAAGAAGAGAATAGAATCTTTCGAAATGTGGTGCTACAGAAGAATGCTGAAGATTAGATGGGTAGATCACATAACTAATGAGGAGGTGTTGAATAGAATTGAGGAGAAGAGGAGTTTGTGGCACAACTTGACAAGAAGAAGGGATCGGTTGGTAGGAGACGTTGTGAGGCATCAAGGGATCACCAGTGTGGTATTGGAGGGCAGCGCGGGGACCAAGAGACGAATACACTAAGCAGATGGAGAAGGATGTAGGGGGCCGCCACCTGTCCACTGGCAGGGTGGTCGTGATCGGCTGAGGCTGGACGGCGAGTCGCCGCATTGACTGTGCGTCTCGAGTGACCCTGCAGTGAGCGCGCATTCTCCGTCTCCCGCTACTCCCCGTGGCAGCCGTCGTGCTGGCGGCTGACCGCGGCCAATTTCGTCTTCACCTGTTCACGAACTGTGACCGGCTCCTGCGTCCGCACACAGCGCGCACACCATCTTTCCGTCCTGCTACTATTAATTTGAGAATTAAACTATAACAGCGCGCAGAGGAAGCTAACTGTGTCACTTGCTTCGTTACACTGCGTTAACTGAGTAAGGATTGCAGTAACTCGAGTGTCACTGGCAGCCAGCAGTGAGCGATATCATCCTTTAGATGCATACGGTAGACGAGTTCTCGGCAGCACACTGTCAATACGTGCATGTAAAGTAGCCACAAGATAAACGAGTTCTGCAGAAATTGGACACGAAGAACATTCCGAGAATGTCTTCAGAGTACGTTTTCAGCTCTCTCACAACCGACGTATGGTGCTGCTTCGTGCAATAGTGTTCGTCGATCGTGTGTAACACTAATAGATGAAAATGGTAGACTAATACTGACACTGTTAACTTTTAGTCACGAACTAATATTATTTGGATACTCGCGATAATAACTACTCTGCGGATAGGAGCCCGCACCCGAGCGGATATTCCGACCTTAGCAGACCTCTGCGTAGCGAGCAGTACACGGGACGACTCTGTCAGCTGTGCGCCACGCGGTGTTCCCGAGAATGGCGGCTCCCAACTGCCTAGCCGCAAGGTCGTAGTGACGCGCTCGCTCGTTGAAATACGTCACCGCGGGCAACGGCGCGCCTCCACACCCCGCCCCACTGCCCTGTCGCGAGTTTTCGCCCACTCCATCTCCCTTTCCAGCGCGGGACGGGAGTGTGCGCCCACGAAGATGCAAAACGCCGTTTACTTGCTTACTGGTTTCCGACCCTTACTCGCGCTGCGCAGTTGAGCGTGAATAATGCACCACTTCCTCGACAGCCCGCGCTGCGTAATTTCTGAGTCCATTGTCGGCCTGTTGTCTTCGCGGATGAGACTGGCAGTGGTAGCTACAGAGAGTCGCTGTGGATACGTCTGTCTGTTCCGCGGTAAGTTTGTGGCCGAAGTCATTTGTGGAGGGAGCTCCGTGTAGACGCAGCGACGACAAGCGGACGGAACGGAAGGGGCGGGAGGGAAGCAACATAAGGCTGTGGCGTTTCATTGATGTAATTATATGGAACACAAAATACAGTATTAGTCGCCGTGGCCGCATCGAATTCGAAGCCTGTGTGTACCCAATATCCCAGGTAAAATTTACCTGCAGATTAAAACTTTGTACTGGACAGTACCTTACCTTTCGCGGTCATTACTCGTATTAACTTGATCTATTTTTTATTCACAAAAAGTGTTTTATTCTGTTGAATTACAATGAGTTACACCGTTGCACAAATACGTATGTATTACAAAAGTGTGTGTGTGTGTGTGTGTGTGTGTGTGTGTGTGTGTGTGTGTGTACGTATGTGTTACATCTCCTAAACCACTGGATCGATTTCAGTCAAATATGGTACACATACCGGTTACTGTCTGGAAAGAATTGTTCAGTGGCTAAGAACCACCTGCTACTCGAAGGGGTGAGGGTCGCAAGCAAACCTCACACTACGCAAATAGCCTCCTTGCGACCGACTTCACACGTGGTTTCGAACCTCTACGACGCATTTCTGACACCTCCCACAAAAGGTGAACATATTCCTGCGTTTTTGCTGCCCGTGCAGTAAAACTGCCGTATCCGGCACGATGTTTCATTTTATTACTTCTGAATTACAATTTCTATTTGCAGCACATTTTACAGATACTATTCACATGTACCAGAGAAAGTACTTGCAAAAAATAAATCGTTGTACACCACACAGTCCACGAAATATTACATAATAAACATTGAGCTGCATAGAAACGAAACTCCTGGGGGAAATTCGACAGATATAGCGGTTAAGTATGAAGGCTGTGCTAAAAATATCCAACTTTTAAAAATAAAATCTATCGTTCTTCAGATACAACTGTTTGACACTAGTCACCTTCAAAGTAGTCCCCTTCAGCTTCTACACATCTCCTCCAACATTGCTCTCACTGGCCGGCCGGGGTGGCCGAGCGGTTCTAGGCCCTACAGTCTGGAACCGTGCGACCGCTACGGTCGCGGGTTCGAATCCTTCCTCGGGCATGGATGTGTGTGACGTGCTTAGGTTATTAGGTTTAAGTAGTTCAAAGTTCTAGGGGACTGGTGACACAGAAGTTAAGTTCCATAGTGCTCAGAGCCATTTGAACCATTTTTGCTGCCACTGCAGGAAGAACCATTACTGGAAAGCCTCTTTATGTATGGTGCGCAGGTGCTCTGTCGAATTCGGATCTGAAATCTGATCCATTTCAGTCTTCTTCAGTTTAGGGAAAAATCAGAAGTCACTTGGTGGTAGGTTAGGGGAATAGGAGGGTGACAAACCACAGCTGCCTTGTGTCTGGCCAAAAAACTCTGAATTAATTGAGAACGATGAGAGAGTGTGTTATCGTGGTGAAGGTGCCAACTATCCGCTGCTGGCAAGCTGCGCCGTTTACGTCTTACTGCTTCACAAACACGATGCAGAAGCTGTTAGCAGTAATCGTTATTGAAGTTAGTACCTTCCGGGCGTATCGTCGTGGATCACGTCATTGGAGTCAAAAAAACAGGGTCAGAATGACTCTTACATAGCTGTGGATGTGCCTCACTTTTTTTGGGTCTCGAAGATGCCGGATACTTCCATTGTGATGACTGGAACTTTGTATCTGGGTCAAGTCTATAAACCCAGGATTCGTCACCAGTGATCACTGTGCTAAGAAACTTGGGATTACTGTTTGCAGTATTCAACATGTCCTGTGTGATCTCAGAATGGCGGTGCATCTGTTCAGTTGTTAGCAGTTAGCGCATAAATTTTGCTGAGACCCTGGTCAGGTTAAAATGTTCTGTTAAAGTAGAACGAATCGATCCAATACTAATTTTAATGTCATCTTTGAAGTGGTTGTACTTATCCGTGTGGTCTCCATTGCTTCATCCTCAGACACTCGTTGAATCTTGGTGATTGTTTCAACTTGAGAATCGCCAAGCTTAAAACAAAATTTGAGGCAATAACGTTGTTGCACTTATTCTGTCAGTTTGCCCATGACACAAATTCCGACGACTATCATTTACGCGTGTTCATTTGCAGTGACTGGTGCTCTCACGCTGGTGAAAAAAGTCAGACATGCCCACTTCGTATGCCTTAAAACATAGACTCGATACCACTGTTGGTTTTGGAAATACAGAACAAAGCCAGATACTTTCCGAACATTCGTTATACGTGTAACATGTGCGTGTGTGGGCAAACTCGTGGGTTAAAAATATCTTCTCCCAAAACCCTGTATTGGTTTCAACCAAACTCAATACACATGTCTCTTACTGCCTGAAAGAAACACAGGGAATGGGAGGGGTGAGAACCAGCAGTGTCCATTAGGGTGGGGGTGATAACATGGAGAGGAAAGGGGAAGATACAGAGCGAGTGGGGAGGAGTAAAGGGACAGCAATAGAGAGCAGTAGGAGATGGGCAGACAGGGCAGGCATAGGTAGACAGAGACTTGGCCAAAGAAGAGTTGGACAGTGAAGGGACGAGAAGGATGCAGACTAGTTGAAGACTGGGCAATGCCAGGTGCTTAGATGGTGTTGATACAAAGCTCAACTGTTATCAACACATTTGTAATACTGTTTTCATTAAATAGAAAAGGAGGTTAAAAAAGAAAAGAAAAAAGTGACAGTGGCAATGTACATTCTTGTATCTGCAATAATATAAGTTTTATTAAATAACATAAATTAGTTTTAACTTTTTATGCCAAACAGTCTCTCTGTGTTATGTTGATATGTAACTTGAAATAATTTTAGATATAAAGTAGAGAAATTAAAGAGCAAAACTCCAAAAATTGCAACGTAATGTTATGGTACCTTGTGGGAAGGAAAAAAAAAAAGGCGACAACCCACTTTTTTGGCTACAGTTCTTGTAGTACCACTCACACCTCGAAACTTGACAGAAGTTCTCATGCATACCTTGTGGGAAGGAGCAAAGCTGCAGAAAAATTCCTTTTCCCCAGCCCAGGCGAAAGTTTCTTATTCTGTGGGGAATCTGTGCTGTGGTGAAGACATTTGTCCCCATTATAGTTTCGTCCAGGAGCTGTAGTGCTGCAAGGTGTGTCCCATAGTGCTTAGAGCCATTTGAACTGCTAGGTGTTGGAAGTTTGGATGGTTGGAGCAGTAACAATGCTAACGGCGGAAGGCAAATTCCCCATTTTGAGTCCCCCTCCAGCGCACAGTCACATAGTTTTAAAAATGATAGGATTCATTCTGGAAGCAGACAGTGAGTCTCCCATGGAATGCGAGTGCCTCACCTGGCATTCTGCAGTGCACTGCAGCCTGTTGCTTGGACGCGACACTGTTGCGGGGGGTGGTTGGCTTCAGTTCAGAACAGAACAGCCAAAGTAGTAGTGACCTTGCAAACAAGTTGGAATGAGTTGGCACTTCGAGATGTTTCACACTCCAGTGTTTTAGTCACTTCATTCAAACTCCACACTTGTTAATACAACAACAGCGTTACGTTGGCAGAACTGACCATCACCCCTGCTCTAACCATGCCATTAGTTGAGCCGAGTAAGGCTCCCAGACTGACGATTGATGCTCAGGGCTAGTGGTTCTGCCCCACACTTACAGTCGATGCTTGAGAATTGGTTGAGCAACGATTCGGCAAACTGCTTGCTTCTTAACTGGATTACGTTTTCACAGACTTGTAAATCTTACTAGGAACCACTAATTAACTGTTGTCAAACAGCTTAGCTCACTGTGCTTTCATTTTTAGAAAATTTTTTTCATCAGCCTATGGCATATTACAGGAGAAATAGGTACATGCAGCAAAATGGCTTTCAACTATTTTGTTCGGTGCACACGAATTCTCTAGTCTTCCTGTTTCTGTGTTGCTGACTACTCTCTGACGCAGTGTGAAGGCTTGCGAGGACACTGTGAAAAGAAAATGCACTGGCTCAACACTTTTTGTCTGTTCTCACCATCACATCACCTTAAAAAAGGGGAGGAGGGGCTAATGAGCTACTGACAAACACTTTTCACCAAAGTTTCTACAAATGCATGCTGAATGCTTCCTTCCCTTTGTTGTGATAAAATTTATTTTGTTTACAATAAGACTATATGAATTTTCCGACGTCTTTCATTTTGTTTCCAAAGAGTGAAAAGTATGGCAAGACTTTCAATTTGATGACACACTGCTGTTGATTGTGTCTCGCCTGGAGAGTTGCGTGTGTTAACACACCAATTTCAGGACTCAGGGAGGCTCATCTACCCTCAGTCAGGTCCATGCGGCAGTTAAACGATGAGGAGTGGTGTGCTAGCCACCGTTGTTGGGGTTTTTAGGCAGCTTCCTGCACCTGACTTTGTGAATATTGGGATGTTATGGTACCCACACTACGCACAGACACCTGGGGCATGGAATACACACATTCCATCCAGTGAAGGGAGGGTCAAGATCCAACCACTCTTTATCACCACCGACATTTCCGACTTGAAGACACAGCATGGAGTCCAAGAAAAATGAGACAGTGGTCGATTGTGAATTGAACGCTGGTCCTATAGCTCTGATAAGTTAGGCTAAGGAAACCCACACTGGATTAAAATCACTGACTGTGATTATTCGGACACTGTTAGGCTGTGGGCCTGAAATGTATAAGCAAAATTTCCTTATTTTCAAGTGTTGTAACGATTTGCTTGAAGGTGCTTAGCTGCTTGAGCCCGTTACCCAGTACCTCATAAGGTAATTCATCAGTAGCTTTTTGTATATGCGGTTCCATAGCAGCTGTTCAATTCACAGTACCAGTATATACAAAAGGTATTGTTCTAACAAATGTACCTGTTTGGAAACTTATTCCATTTCTTGACCTGTGACCTCACTTATTTTGGAAGTGGAAGGATAGTCACTTAGCCCCTTTCTCATGAGTTACGTTGGAATGAATTTATGAAATAATTTCTACTGTGTCAATTCATTTTTACTGACATTTAGTGTCATGAGACATTTTGATAACATTGAGTTACGTGTACATTAATCTGAAGTTTGATGAGGTTCATTTGCTAGGTCTGCCAGTCAGGTTATGTAATGAAACATTACCCCGTACACAAAGATACATTTATTTTAGTGTGTACCTTAAGTGAGTTGCACAATTAAATCATTAGTACTGTTATTTACATTGTTGCTGGAAATTTATTTATCTGGCACACAAAGTACTGTAACGAATGCATTTTTACTTAACACTATCACATTCAGATGTTTACATCATTCCAGAGACTCTTAATTGTTAATATACAGCCTCTGACAATAAAATTCAGTGAATAGTCCTGTAACATTAATGTGGATGAACTATGAACTACAGTTTCCTTACTGTCCTTCGAAATAGTCACCTCCCATAACTATGCACTGCTGAGCTCTGCGTTACATGTCCTGTAAACTTTGCACAAAGTCTTCCTTTGGGATGGTGTTCAAAAGCCGCATCACATTTCGTTGGACGTCAGGAATATCATCAAATATCTTTCCTTTCAAAGCGAGTTTGAGTAATGGGAATAGGAAGAGATCTAGAGGATTGTGATCCGGCGAGTATGGTGGATGTTCAAGTTGCACCAACCCCTTTTTTGCCAGGAACTGTTTGAAGATACTGGCTGTGTGTGGGTGAGCGTTGTTGTGAACAAAAAAACCAGGAACCTTGTTGTGTATACTTGGTTCATATCCTGCATAGACGTTTCATGAAACGGGTCAAAATTTCAACGTACCATGCAGCGTTCAGTGTCGTTCCCACAAGTAGAAATTCCTTGTGGATAATGACTTGACTATCGTAAAAGGTGATGAGCATCGTTTAGATGAGTGATTTTTTGGCTCTGTGAATGTAGACAGTGGATTTCTTTTTTATTTTATGTGTAGCTGTTGCTTTATTATTATTATTATTTCTTTACTTTCTCAGACGTTAAGTCTGGTTAAAAATGGGACGTGACGCGGACCTTGATCAAGCGTCACTTCCTTTTAACTGTACGGTATATGTTATATTGCATTTAGGAACTTTCAGGTAATTGAACATGTATCAATAATTACGGATTTCTGTAATTGTATATATAAGTTCGGATGTAGCTGTATTGTATTGATGTACTGGTGGATATTGTGTGGTATGACTCCTGTAGTTGATAGTATAATTGGTATAATGTCAACTTTATTCTGATGCCACATGTCCTTGACTTCCTCAGCCAGTTGGATGTATTTTTCAATTTTTGTATATTTGTTGTATTGGGTATGGATATTTCGATTAGTTGTGTTAATTTCTTCTTTTTATTGGTGAGTATGATGTCAGGTTTGTTATGTGGTGTTGTTTTATCTGTTGTAATGGTTCTGTTCCAGTATAATTTGTATTCATCATTCTCCAGTACATTTTGTGGTGCATACTTGTATGTGGGAACATGTTGTTTTATAAGTTTATGTTGTAAAGCAAGCTGTTGATGTATTATTTTTGCTACATTGTCATGTCTTATGGGGTATTCTGTATTTGCTAGTATTGTACATCCACTTGTGATGTGATCTACTGTTTCTATTTGTTGTTTGCAAAGTCTGCATTTATCTGTTGTGGTATTGGGATCTTTAATAATGTGCTTGCTGTAATATCGGGTGTTTATTGTTTGATCCTGTATTGCAATCATGAATCCTTCCGTCTCACTGTATATATTGCCTTTTCTTAGCCATGTGTTGGATGCGTCTTGATCGATGTGTGGCTGTGCTAGATGATACGGGTGCTTGCCATGTAGTGTTTTCTTTTTCCAATTTACTTTCTTCGTATCTGTTGATGTTACGTGATCTAAAGGGTTGTAAAGGTGGTTATGAAATTGCAGTGGTGTAGCCGATGTATTTATATGAGTGATTGCTTTGTGTATTTTGCTAGTTTCTGCTCGTTCTAGAAAGAAGTTTCTTAAATTGTCTACCTGTCCATAATGTAGGTTTTTTATGTCGATGAATCCCCTTCCTCCTTCCTTTCTGCTTAATGTGAATCTTTCTGTTGCTGAATGTATGTGATGTATTCTATATTTGTGGCATTGTGATCGTGTAAGTGTATTGAGTGCTTCTAGGTCTGTGTTACTCCATTTCACTACTCCAAATGAGTAGGTCAATATTGGTATAGCATAAGTATTTATAGCTTTTGTCTTGTTTCTTGCTGTCAATTCTGTTTTCAGTATTTTTGTTAGCCTTTGTCTATATTTTTCTTTTAGTTCTTCTTTAATATTTGTATTATCTATTCCTATTTTTTGTCTGTATCCTAGATATTTATAGGCATCTGTTTTTTCCATCGCTTCTATGGAGTCACTGTGGTTATTCAATATGTAATCTTCTTGTTTAGTGTGTTTTCCCTTGACTATGCTATTTTTTTTACATTTGTCTGTTCCAAAAGCCATATTTATATCATTGCTGAATACTTCTGTTACCTTTAGTAATTGGTTGAGTTGTTGATTGGTTGCTGCCAGTAGTTTTAGATCATCCATGTATAGCAAATGTGTGATTTTGTGTGGGTATGTTCCAGTAATATTATAGCCATAATTTGTATTATTTAGCATGTTGGATAGTGGGTTCAGAGCAAGACAGAACCAGAAAGGACTTAATGAGTCTCCTTGGTATATTCCACGCTTAATCTGTATTGGCTGTGATGTGATGTTATCTGAATTTGTTTGAATATTAAGTGTGGTTTTCCAGTTTTTCATTACTATGTTTAGAAACTGTATCAATTTAGGATCTACTTTGTATATTATTATTATTATTATGATTATTATTATTATTATTACTATTATTATCATCATCATCATCATCATCATCATCACTACCATTATTCTTTTCTGTGTGATGCCAATAAGTGTGTCATGGTTGCCATTTTATGCAACTATTTATTTTATCGTGCTGAGTTTTCGTGCTTCACATATTTATCTCTGTTAACTAGTGCTCTGTAGGCAACATATTTTGTGTGTTGTAGGGTGGCAAGGTGAGCTGTACACACACACACACACACACACACACACACACACACACAAAATTAACAAAAGTAAATTATGACTCTACGATGTGTCCCCCCCCCCCCCCCCCCCCTACCAAAAAAAAAAAGAGTACATTACATAATCTAAAAGTGATGGAAACAAGGATATTAAAACTTTCGTGACAGCACGATAATTACATGCTCATTTTCACATTTACACAATATTATGCTTTTTCTATCACACTTCAGTAGTTTAAACTATGCACTGAATAATTTCCCCCATCTTACACTCTGGAAGCCACTCTTTAGAGCAGCATGTGTTTCAAGGCCCCTGAAACAAACAAAAAAGGGCAATCAGCAGCAGGATCATTCTTATTATGTAAGACATTACATTAGTTTTCCGTTTGTGTTTACAACACCCGCTCCACATTTTCTGGCATTCTGAAGGACCTGCATTGGCCATGTGTATCTATTCTTAGTGTGCTACCAGTTTCCTCCGTCTGCCGAACCCAGGACCGAATTGTGTTTGCATTAGGAATGGCATTGTTGTGTGGAATGTTGAACTGTTGCTGAAAAGCTCATTGTGTTGCGATCACAGATCTGTTGTTTTCATAATAAGCACGAAAGGCAAAACCATGATGTGCACCGGTCCAGAAATGGGGTCAACAACTGAACAAAGGCAGACCATGTGCAACTGCCTACCCCCACCAAAGCCCCAGTGGTAATCGATAGAAACAGTCAGTTCTGCCGCACCCTGTACTATTTGCTTTCACGTGCTACCTCTGTTTCACTTGTCAGAAAAATACAATCTGCAGTATTGGATATGTTATACATATTACTTGGCTTTTGAGACCTGTTGTTAAAAAGTGTTTCTGCAACTTCAACATAAAAATATTGCTGACGTAATTTGGATCCCTACATCTTTCTCTAAAATTATATTACTGCTATCTTCCCTAACAGACCCTTTGCTATACCCATTTACATGTGACCATACAGTCTTGGAAATGTTTTTAGAAGTTGAAATTTGTTTCTGGTAAAATCTGGAGTTAGTTTCTCTTATAACTGTACTATAGACTCTCTCCTTCTTGTTATATGTGCCAATGTTAGTCGTAGTTGTGTTTATCCAACAATTTTCAGTGCTAGTTTTAGATCCTCCTTCGGTTTTATAATATCTAAGGTGATCCATTTCCTAGTAACTCCCATATTTAGACTTCTGGATACAATGGGACAAGCAATATTTATGTAATAACTTAGTGTTGAGCAAAAATATTCACCTTTTTCCTCGACATAATCTATGGAGTGTGTTTCCTTCCCGTCTTCTATCTTTAGTAATGTTTGTAATTTATGCAAATTTTCTGGTTTTAGCTATCTAGATTCTAGCAGAATTTTTTCACAGTTAACGTTTATTCCTGATCTTTCAAGAATTTGCCTAGTCTGATATACTAATGTTTATTACTTAACTGTTTATGTGGTCTGAGGAATATTAGTAATTACATTTATTGATAATTGCACCTACTATATTTGAACCTATTGCTTGACCTTTATATGGTATGTAAATTTTGTTATTAAATGTGAAATAGTTGTTTACAGTACTGGTTCAAGCAGGTCCCTGAATTCAACAGTTTATGACAATGAGAGCTTTTTATGTTTTAGAAGATTTGACCTAATGACTTTGAATGATACTGGGATGGGTATGTTGTGTTTAGGTTTGTAATGTCACACAATATTAATTGGATGTAATGGCAGTGTTGATGTCTTTAATTTCCCCAGTTAGCTGCTGACTATTTTTTACTGATTTGTTTCATCTTTTTTTACTCATATATGTCTTGGCTATTATTTGCTTCCTGGGTCCACAGTGGATCTAGTGACACAATCTCCTTTGTGTATTTTTGGTGGTGATTTTGTCTTTGATGCCTGAGATATCATAATATTGCTATACTTTCTCTTACAGTAAGTTAGCAAGCAATGTTTGTTCTTCAGCTGTGATTTGAGCTTTGTCTGAAATACTTTTGGGGGATCTTTTTGTATTTCAGTAATGTTCTCAGTGAAAAATCCAATGTTTTCCTTATGAATTCTTCTTCCTCCATTTTATGCAATGTTCCGTTTGTCTGCCTGGGGTAAGTATATCTTCGAGTGTTCTCCTGTCATCTTGGTGGGCATTGTAACGTGCTTCTTGTCTGTTTACCTCAGTAGTTATGGCTGTCAGTGCCTTCTGAGCCATAACAGTCATTTTGTTATTTCTCAGCTTTGCTGTATCTGCAACATTTTTTTGTTGCAGCAATATCATCTTTCTTAAGGCAATGTGATGGTGAGAATGGACAAAAAATGTTGAGCCAGTTCATTTTCTTTGTATAGTATCATTGCAAGCCTTCACACTGTGTCGGAATGTACTCTTGGCTGTTCATCATGGCAAATATTGCAGCTCGCAACTGAACATGCACAGAACTATGGATTTTCATGGTATCAACTGGGTGAAGTAGTTGTAGATGTATTTCAAAAAGTGTGACAGTGTTGATTTTGACTGTGGTGGTTGAACTCGCTCACAGCTCCAGTTAGCCAGAGCTTATGTAAGGAACTCGGAATGTGTCCTCCTGGCTGGCTGCCCTTCTGTGGCTGTGCTGGTGAACAGTAGGCATTATGCACACATGGCACGAACTCACTTGTGACAGTTTATGTTCTGACAAAACTTGTATCTCACATGCTGAAAGCCTTCCAGTTAGCGAGGGTCATTATTCTAAGGTCTCATTACCCACCATTTGTATATCCGGGCCAGATGTCTTCTGCCTGTGAACAAATAATTCGAATCTGTCTGTGACAGTGTTCTTCATATGAGATGAAATAAAGTATGTCCAGGAGAAACATTCTCTACAGTGGACAGTGTGTGACACGGCAAGACAAACACCGAGCGAGTTGGTTGAGACAGTGGTAAGTGGTAATAAGGTGTAGGACTCACACTCACGAGGACAGCAGTTCAAGTTCCCATATGGCCATCTCGATTTAGGCTTTCCACGATTTCCCTAAATTTCAGAGCAAATACAGGAATGATTCCTTCAAAAGGACACCATCGATTACCTCGCCTGTCATTCCCCAATTTGAATCTCGTCCTCCATCTCTAATGGCATGGTCAATCCAAATTGCAATCTCGGTTGCCTGCTGTTTCTAGGTAGACAAAAGATGAAATTTCCGTATGTTGTGTATATGTGTGTCATTGATTCCTGCGTACTTACCTGCAGGAAGTGGAGACAAACCAGTTCTACAGCTTCTTCCTGCCACAACTCAAGATGGATGGCTACGACGGCATCTTCTCACCCAAGTCGCGTGCCAAGACCATGACAGAGAACGAACGCAAGTTCGTCGACGGCTGCGCCATCTTCTACCGCACTGCCAAGTGAGTACCTAACATGTGCTACCTGCTAGCTGCAGCTATTACCTTGCTATACACTGGCATGCAAACGGCTGGGCAGGGTGTCAGCTGGAGTGGCGAAGTGCTTGTTGCCTCGCAGCCCAGTCCCTTGACAGTGAGATCGAGCCTACAGACATTTTGCCCGGCACGGCTCAGCTCGGTACAGGAGTCCTCTCAGTTTGAATGGCTGAAACGTGTTAGAAACGACTGTAAAATACAGAAATATGCTTATTGTACAACCCATTACCTAAATGATCATGAAGTAATTTAGCTGTAACACACTGCACTGTCCTGCAGTTGATGTTTGATGGTCAGCAAATGTAAAGATTTCAGCAGTGTCAGATGCTGAAGAAATGATACCTCATACCACATGATGTCACTATTCATGTGTGTCTCCAGACATTTTCTTCTTTGAAAATGACATCTTTTAAACAACTGCTGCGAGCACTTACAACAGAAAGTTAATATATATCTTAACATAAGCAGCAGCACGTAGTGTCATATTTCGAAGCATACATGTTGGTGTGTTGTCGTATGTTCCTCCTTTACTCACTATTGAGGTGCAAATGAGAGTTTCAGTGAATTGGTTGGAACACAGTGGAATGGAACAGCTTGTGGCAATGGTCTAATGTGATCACTGTGGCTTTTAATGTCGGACTACGGCAGCGTGGATACAGTGAGTATGATGTACTGTGTCCGTGTGTTGCCCTTGTCAGGTGTGTGTGCTGTTCCTGGCTGCTTTGTTTCAGTCACTTCATTGGAAATCCACAGTTGAACCCACAGAGACACTGCAGTGTCTCTTTTGGGGAATATGTGATACTGCGTGTGTTAATATATATATCATTCCAAGTAAATGCTTAGCTTGTTAGCTGGACAATGCCTCCCTTTTGTGTCACTTGTGACTGTTTCTCCAGCAACTTGTACTTGTGCAGTCTGTAGATTTGTTCATCTTCAAACATCAACTGTACACGAATGCAGACTTTTACAGATCAGTTACATTTGTGACTAGTGGAACAGGCACATAACCATATTTAAAAATAATTTGTATTCTCCCATGAAGTAATTTTCTGGAGGCACTCGTTATGCACAGCACGACCAGTGTGTTGCAGTCCTAGGTGCCAGGGAAAGCCTGGGAATGTAGACAGAGTGACATGCAGTCTGAGCCTAGCGAAGTGTTTTCTGACTGCTGCACTTGCCATGGTCCAATTACTGCAGTTTAGTGTCATGGTACAACCTGATCTAGTCAATTCCCTTCATCTGGCACATCTCTCAGCAAAATTTCTTGCTTTGTTACAGAAACTTGTCAGACTGCCCTTGCACAAAAATCACATATTATTTTCGCATCTCGAGTACTGAGACTTGTCCCTGATACTGGATGTCATCGATATTTGAAGTTTTCTCTGAAATCTCAAAGAACTATGTGACAGGATGATTAGTCATTAGTCGACAGTGTTATCTCCTCTTGGTAAGCATTTGTGTATCGTCGACACTATGTTAATCCGTGTTTCCTTCATCCGTTATAATACCTGTGAGTGTATTACCGTGGGGGTATTTATTTCAAATGGACATCTATGCAGAAGTGCTGTGAGGTTGAAAGTTGTAATGAGGCATTTACATTGCACTCGATTTTAGAACAGTGAAGCCCAGATACCTGAATCCAGTATGAGAGTTGCACAAGTTAGTATAATAAATAGGACATTTACTGAATTTTACATTGGTGCTTGTCAGAACATGATAATAATATTGAAAAGGAAAAACAGTTCCTAGGTTCTGCAAAATTTTGCAGAAAATTAGGAACTGTTCCTTCTTTATAATATAAATAGGTCAGTCAGTACATCAAAATTTTGCACAGATGACACACACAAAGTAATCGGGTCTGTTCCTGATGGCCGTTGTCCAGTGCGGCGTGGGATGACTGGGGTGGTCGCTAGATCCCCTGATTTGGATTAAGTGTGGGCCATTGTGCTGGTGGTCTGTTGAGTAACGTTATTTGCAGGTGACTTGGCTTAATTGATGGCAGGTGTCTTTATATGCCACACTGTAATTTGATGTAACGCTTATGCAGATGAGAATAGTTATCTGACATGTATGTGCCATAATACCTGACCTTGCATTTACACACATATTTTCCCATTCCAAGTGTAAGCAAACTAAAATATGTTACTGACTTCTTTCAGATTTACCTTGATAAAGGAGCACTTGGTGGAATTCACGCAGCTGGCGATGGCCAATGCGGAGGGCTCAGACAACATGCTGAACCGTGTCATGCCAAAAGACAACATTGGACTAGCAGCCCTTCTGCACACCAAGGAGGCTGCCTGGGACAATGGTGAGTTTCATTTCTGCCCCCTTCCATTCACTCGTGTGAAAAGTCTAACAGTTAACAGAATTATAAACCTTATCTTCCTTGAAAGATGCTGGACAATTGAGAAAAGAAACTCAATTTCAGCATTCCAAATGGGAATGTGAGAAAAATTAGTACTTGTGCAAAGAGGTCACAGACCAGAACACTTTTGTCTAAGAAGTTTCTTTGTTTTTTGCTGTCATCAAAATTCTCTTCCTGGCAGTGCAGCATCTCTCACTTGGAACAGGTGTGGACTGCTGGCACAAGATACTACGTGTGGTTCTTGACTGTTAGTTCCATTACCTGTTTCTAACAAGAGGTGTTTCTGCAGTATATTGTCAAGTTTTCTGTGGTATGGGTTTATGGTAACAGTTCATGTATGGCATATTCTAAAAAAGAGGCATGTGACATGCTTACAGTACTCGAAAAATGTTGCCAAATTTATGTACAAGTAGAATGGGTTTGAGCAGAGATATAACAAGGATGAAATTTACAGTGAGTGGATGCACAGATTGGTAATAGTGACAAACAAGTTGGAAGAGCTTTGTGAAGTTTGGAAGGTAGGTGATGAGGTGCTGGCAGAATTGAAGCTGTGAAGATGGGCCGTGAGTCATGCTTGGGTAGCTCTGTTGGTGGAGCGTTTGCCCGCAAAAGGCAAAGGTCCCACATTTGAGTCTCAGTCCATCACACAGTTTTAATCTGCCAGGAAGTTTCATATCAGCACACACTCTGCTGCAGAGTGAAAATCTCATTCTATCAAGTTGGTAGATATGTCAAGGATGATAGAAGTGCACATAGTCTTGGTGCAGTAAAACTTACCCCCATATCTTTCTACATGAAGAACAGAATGTGATTCTAGGGTGAACAGAAATGCCTCTTGTGGAGAACTGCTTGCTCCCAGACACAGAGATAATTCAGAAAACTCAAAAATACTACTGCACAAGATGAAACATGTTTTGAGTTCTTATCACTGTAAACTGAAACAGTAAAATGTGATATTTCATAATAATTTGATACAAGTATTAGAACAGCTAACAAAGTTTGTTCAAAGTTACAGTCTAAGAAAAAGTTCTTTCCTCACTGCAACAAATCCCCAAGATTGTCGAAGCTTTACAGAATCTCAAAATTTAGCATGAAGTTCAATGTGAGATGCATTTGATAGTTTCCAAAGAACACCAGTGTCAATACTCAATCAATATCTTCAGTGTGCGATAACAATGGTGATGTTATCGATGATAGTGACACTAAAGCAGCGTTGCTAAACATGGTTTTCCAGAATTCGTGCACAAAAGAAGACAAAGAAATATTCCAGAATTTGAACAACTACCAACATGAGTAACTTAGAAGCAGATATCCTTGGTGTAGCAAAGCTGCTTAAAACTCTTAAGAAAGGCATGGCTTCCAGTTCAAATTGCTTACCTGTCAGGTTCCTTTCAGAATATGCTGTTACGATAGCTCCATACTTAGCAGTCGTATATACCCACTCTCGCATGTAGAATGATCTGTATCCAAAGACTGGAAAGTTGCACAAGTCACACCACCAGCCAAGAAAGGTAACAGGAATAATTTTCTGAATTATAGATCCATATCACTACGTTGATTTGCAGTAGGAGTTTGGAATGTATGTGTGCTTGAATGTTATGAATTGCCTTCAAGAAAATTATTTATTGACAAATAGGCAACACAAACTCAGAAAATATTTTTCTAGTAAAGCACAACCAGCTCCTTATTCCATGAAGTAATGAGTACTACTGACAGTGGACATCAAATTGATTCCATATTGTTACATTTACAGGAGACTTTTGACACTGTTACTCACAAGTGACTTCTAATTAAATTGTGTGCTAGTGAAGTATTGTCTCAGTTGTGAGATAGGGTTTTTGATTTCCTGTTGGAATGGTCACAGTTCATAATAATTGATGGAAGATCATTGAGTAAAACAGGAGGAATATCTGGCATTTCCCAAGGAAGTGTTACAGGCCCTCTGTTGCTCCTGATCTACATCAATGATTTAAGAGCCAATTGTGAGCAGCCTACTTAGATTGTTTGCAGATGATGCTGTCATGTACATCTACATCTACATCTACATCTACATCTACATCCATACTCCGCAAGCCACCTGACGGTGTATGGTGGAGGGCAACATCATAGAAAGACATCAGGTGATCAAAACAAATAGCAAAATGATTTTGAGAAGATTGGTGCAAAAAGTGGCAATTGACTCTAAATGATGAAAAGTGTGAAGTCATCCACATGGGCATCAAAGGAACCCACTAAATTTCACTTACCTAATAAATCATACAAATATAAGGGCTGTAAACTCAAGTAAATACTGAGGTATTACAATTATGAATAACTTAAATTGGCACATTCGCATAGATAATGTTATGGGGAAAGCAAAAGGAAGACGTGAGATTTACTTGGCAGAGCACTTAGAAAATGTAACAGGTCTACTAAAGAGACTGCTTACTTTATATGTGTCCACCCTCTTCTGGAGGATTGCTGTGTGATGTCGGATCAACATCAGATGGGACTGATGGAGGACACCAAGAAAGTTCAAAGAAGGGCAGCTTGTTTTATATTATTGGAAATAAGGGAGAATGAGTGCTGGGGATATGACATATGAATTGGAGTGGCATTTATTAAAACAAAGGCATTTTTCACTGTAGCAGGACCTTCGTGTGAAATTTTGTTTGCTAACTTTTTCTTCAGAGTGTGAAAATGTTTTGTTGGTGTCCACCTGCATTGAGAGAAATGATCATTATAACAAGAGAAATCAGAGCTCGCATGGAAAGATTTAAGTGTTTATTTTTCCTGTGTGCTGTTCAAGAGTGAAACGGTAGAGAAGAAGCTTAAAGGTGGTTCAATGAAATCTCTGCCAAGCACTTAATTGTGAATTGAAGAGTAATTGTATAGATGTAGATTAAAAAAAAAAAAACACTTCAATTATCATTCAATTGTTTTTACTCATCTCAAGTGTTGTTAAAATTGTCAGCTTCAGGATGCGGTTTTCAATGACACACACACACACACACACACACACACACACACACACACACACACACAAATTGTTAGACACAAAGGACCAGTTTTGGGAGCCCTTTTCAATAATACTACCTTTTTCCATGATTGAAGTTTCAAGTTTAGTTTGTTATCTTCATTTTACAGCAGCTTCCAGCCAATGTAAGGTTCACAGTTGTTTTTGCCCTTACCAGTTTACCTATATCAGATTCTACCCCACAAATAATGGGCACATTGTTTCCAAAAAAAATTGTGTCTATGGAAGGGCTCGTGAACAGTCAACTTCACAATTACATCTCTAGTGTGTTACACGGCTCCAGCAAGTGTTACTGTTTGCATATTGTAATTACCAGCTCCCTGGGCTACATCAGTTTCAGGCAGTGTTCTGTTACTGATGTCTAACATGAGAAATTATAACAAAGCTTAAAATGGTTAACCTAAGACAGCCAAGTACAATGACACAAGAAGGCAGAAAAGTTAACGAGCAAATAAATATAATGAATTAATTAAAATATGGAGAGAGAGAGAGAGAGAGAGAGAGAGAGAGAGAGAGAGAGAGAGAGCGTGCTACATATTTACAGGATGAACATTAATAAAACCGACAAATTGCAAGGATGTGACTGGAAATGGAGGAAAAAAGGTCCTATGAACATATGTGCAAAAATGCCATGGTAGAGGGCACTAACGAATGAAAGTCTCTTGTGTGTTGCAGGCTGTGTGATTGAGACAGTGTACTGTAAGCAGCAGAATGGTCTGGTATTCATGTTGGAAACAAACAGAGATGGTGTCTGTGTACCGCCAAGCAGATGGGATCGGTGGAGAGGCAGCACAGCTATACAAAAACAAGTACCCTCACAGACACCGACTGTATCACACAACATTTCAAGCCCTTTTTGGGCATTTGTGTGATCACAGGTCCCTCCAGACAGATGAGCACGCAGGGATGTGGCGGACACTGCGTATGTCAGATCTGGACGACCCGGTTCAACAGGATATTGAGGTGAACCGTAGTGCAAGCTCCAGGCAAGTGCCCTGCCAACACGGTGTAAGCTAAAGTACGATTATGTGTTTCCTGCACGAAAACTGATACTATCCCTATCACCTGCGACGAGTGCATGGATTAGCAACAGCAGATTTCCCTATACGGGAAGGATTTTGCCGATGGTTTGTGCACCGGCCATCACAATTATGTGATTTCTGTCATCAATCCTCTTTACCAATGAAGCAGCCTTCACCAGATCTGGCATCATAAATCTACATAATCATCATTTACGGGCTGCAGATTATTCTCAGGGAATGGTTGTGGTGTCCCATCAGCATCAGTTCAGCATCAGTGTGTAGGCAGAGATTCTTGCCAACCACATACTTGGACTGTTTGTTATTCGACCGTGCATTGATGGAGGAATGTGCCTGGACTTCCTACAGAATACTATGCACGGGCTGCTTGAGAAAGTTTCTTTGGCAATATGACAGGTTATACGGTTTCTACAGGATGGAGCATCACGCTACTTCCGCATTACATTTCGCAGACCTCAACATCTTCCCTGGACATTGGACTTAAACTTCAAGGATTTTTACCTCTGGGGGCATCTGAAAAGTGTTGTGTATGCTGAACCAGTTTCTAATGTGCAGACACTTCAACAGCGTGTTAATGATGCCTGTGACACTCTTTGGAGAGAGGCTGGAACATGCAAAAGAGTGCAGCAATCCATGATATGATGTGTGCACTTCAACTGTGACATGAATGCTGTGCAGCTCTGTACTATGTTTTGGGACAATTTTTGTCATTGCACGCACACCATCTATTTCGGGACACACATTCACAGGACATTTTTCCTCCATTTCCAGTCAGGAATCTATCTCTGTAGTTTGTTGGTTTTGTTAATTTCCACCTCTTGAAAGGTGTTCATGGGTAGCTGTGTAGAGCATTCATTGTTACTACTCTGTGTGAAGAACTCGGTTGTGTCGCTGCCAGTGTATCTTTGTAAACACTGTTTGTGAAGATAGTTACAAATAAAATAGTTTTTTTTCCACACAGCAATCAACCTGCAAGTGATGGTACTGGATCAAATGGTATGTTTTACTGCTGTGTCATAAGAATTGGGCATTGCAGTGGAAATTGAAGGGTGGTTGTTGGAGAATATTCAGAGGATGTCTTATACATACAGTCTTGTGAACAATTATAAAAAATTGTATCCACTAATCAGTCGTCTACAAAAATGCTGTGAGGCCTGAATAATATTAGTTTCCATATGAATCCTACCTAATTCATTTTGCTGTATTTGGAATCTCATGTCTTCTGTTTTATCCAGTCAAATAACTTCATATTCAAGATATTTATGTGTATTACTAATGCCTACCAATATAGATTTTATATTGGTATCACCTATAGCTTGTCTCCATTCTCTTTTGTAATGTATTATGCCTCTGTAAATTATTATATGCGCTGTTCTTTTCTCTGTTTCTTTTGGTCCTGTGCCAGTTATGACCTTTCCACTTAAGTTGCTGTACTCTTTAGATTATGGTATTGGCACTTAACTATACTTGGCAGAGCATTGGCTAATTTTGAGCCTGGATTTTTGAAGATCCTTTTCATGAAACGGTATTATTTGGCTGCTAATATATGAGCTCTGTTCAGAAAAATTTGGAACATTGTCCACAAAATTTTTCTGTTCTTACTTTTCACTTATTGTTCGTTATCTCCTTTGAAATAGAGCACAATTGATACACTGCTCTGAACACCGTTTTTCCACTTCTGGAAGAAGTCTCGGTATGCCTCTTGCTGGATAGGACGAAACACCGTCTGCGAATTTTTTTTTAGCTCTTCTATCACTGTAAATCTTCTTCCTGTCAGTGGGTTTTCAACTTTGGAATGCATCGGTCTCGAGAGTACGGAGGATGAAGCAGCACAGTAATTTCATTTTTTGTGCAATAGTCATGCATGAACAGGGATGAATGTGTGGCTGTGTTATCATGATGCGAGAGCTGTGAATTGTCTCACCACATTTCAGGCCATTTTCCATCTCACATTTTCTCACAGGTGCTGCAACACATCCTGATAGTACCATTGATTAACAGTTTGTCCCTTGGCAAAAACTCATGATGCACTAATCATTCAGAGTCAACGAAAACTATCAGAACGACTTTGACATTTGATCTGATGAGCTTTTTTTGGTTGTGGAGAACCTTTCCCAATGTATTGTGAAGATTGAACCTTGGTCTCAACATCATAATCATAGACCCACATCTTGTCACCAGTTATGATTCTCTTGAGGAATGTCTCATTCTCATTTGTGCGATCCAGAAGCTTTTTACATTTTTATTTTCATTTTGGACGTTTCTAAAAAAAATTCTGATGAAAATATGTGTTAGCTAGTGAGAAGCTGTTCCTAAATAATTTGATTGGAATGCTTGGGGCATGTTTAGACAATTTGTTATGTATTTTGATTGCCGTGTACATATAGTTGTTAATAGTTTTTGCTAGTCATTTTTGTGTTAATAGCAGAGAAGTACAGGTTATTATATTACAATAATTTCTTTGATTTGTTACAAATAAAGTAGATGGTTTGGCAAATCAGTATAT
Source organism: Schistocerca americana (assembly GCF_021461395.2). NCBI lineage: Eukaryota > Metazoa > Arthropoda > Insecta > Orthoptera > Acrididae > Schistocerca > Schistocerca americana. The sequence continues at coordinate 606,325,510 of NC_060124.1, read as the reverse complement.
TCAGTCAGATGTTGATAAGATTTTCAAGTGGTGCAAAGACTAGCACCTTGCTTTAAATGTTCAGAAATGCAAAATTGTGTACTTCGTAAAAAAAGTGGTAGTAGGCTTTGATTATAATATCCAAGTTTAACAGTTGGATTTGCTCAATTCATTCAAATACCTGAGTGTAACATTTTGCAGGGATTTGAAATGGAACAATGACAGAGGCTTAGTCATAGTTAAAGCAGGTGGTATGATAGTAGGGCAATGCAGTAAGTATACGGAGAAGACTGCTAGATTACTCTGTGACACATCGTAGAATATTGCTCAAGTGTGTGGGACATGTACCAAATAGGACTACCAAGGATATTGTATGTATACAGAAAAGGACAGCACAAATGGTCACAGGTTTGTTTAACCCATGAGTGAGTGTCATAGAGATGCTGAAAGAACTGAACTGACAGACCCTTGAAGATACATGCAAACTACCCCGAGAAAGCCTACTTACAAAGTTTCAAGAACCACCTATAAATTATGACTCATCGGGATATACTGTAATCCCATACATATCAAACACATAGGGCTCTTAAGGACAGGATTAGATTATTTACAGAGCATACAGAGACATTTAAATACTCATTCTTCCCATGCTTTGTAGGTGGACAGACTGGGAAAAAGACACCAATAACTGGTACAGTGGGAGGTACTCCCTGCCATGCACTTCAAAGTGGTTTGCAGAGTATGAACATAGCTGTAGCAGTAGCTGCATGTATAGCCTGTTCAAAAAGTGGTAAACAAATTCTGATTGGTAGTGCAGGAGTGGAGGAAGCAGGAAGCAGGAAGCAGGCTCCACCCACTGACTCCCAGTTCATAGGCTGGCAAGGGGGGAGGGTAACAAGCCACTCACTGCTGGCACTATGCTTGAGCTCATGTATCAGTCAACGTAGGCCAAGAAAAAAAGATAAAAAAGAAAAAAGAGAAAATTAACCACAAGGAATTATCCATGTGGAACAAAAATAGGTCTGTGTGATGTACATGTGCAGAAAAACGAATGATTACAGTTTCCACAAAGCTGTATGATTTATTCAAGAGAAAGAGCTTTACAAATTGAGCCTGTTCGTAATGCACTGTGCCATGTCTGGACCTTGTGTAAGTGGTAATTTCACTTGGCATTGATTGATACAGTTTTTGGATGTCCTCCTGAGAGATATTGTGCCAAATTCTGTCCAATTGGCATGTTAGATCATCAAAATCTCAAGATGGTTGCAGGGCCATGCCCATAGTGCTCCAAATGTTCTCAACGGGGGAGAGATCTGGCAACTTTGTTGCGTAAGGTAGCATTTAGCAAGTATCAAAGACAAACAGTAGAAGCTCTTGTTCTGTGCGGTCCAGCATAATTTTGCTGAAATTCGAGCCAAGGATGGGTTGCCATGGAGGGCAATGAAACAGGATGTAGAATATTGTTGATGTATTGCTGTGCTGTAAGGATGCTATGGATGACAACCAAAGGGTCCAGCTATGAAAAGAAATGGTCACCCTAGATGATCACTCCTGTTCGTCAGGCTGTGTGGTGGGTGACAGTCGGGTTGGTATGCCACCGATGCCCGGGGCATCTTCAGACGTGTCTTCGGCCTAGAATGTCGTCGACTGGAGTAGAACTGTCTTAAGTTATCAGACCCAATTCCAGCTGAACACTGGTGACCAGAAAAGACATCTCTGGGCAGGGCCCTCCAACGATCTTGGGATTTTGATGATCTAACCTGCCATTTCGACAGAATTTGGTATGATATCCCTCAGGAGAACATCCACAGTTCTGTCAATTAATGGTAACCTGAATAACTCTTTGCATAAGAGCCAGAGGTCAACCAATGCATTATTGACTTGCTCAATTTGTCAAGCTCTTTCTCTGAAATAAATCATTCGATTTTTCTGAAACTGTAATCATTAGGATGCTGTACAAGTACATCATATCTGCAGATTTACATCCTGTTCACATAATTCCTTCATAGTGCATCATTTTTATGTCTTAGAGTGTATTACATGTGGCACTGAGAACCATATGTCAGTGGCTACAAATTGTGCGTCTGTGAAAGTAAAAACAGAAACATGAGCATAACAAAAGCTTACAGGATTTGTGAAATCAAAATTGATACTTTAATTCTGAATGAATTGATAGTATTTGTGGCTACTAATTCCCTGACAGTTCTCATAGAAAACTAAAAATTAAAAAGAGCCAGTAGTAAAACAGCTGTGATGTTACTGCCTATCTAAGTTTAATCAAGGTAGAGTATTTATGTGGCTGCTTCCCTGCTGGCTCATTTAAGTTCTACACTGAAATGCAAGCACCAGTGAATAATGTCTTCATGCTTAGCAATCAGGATATTATTCTGCACTTTTTTCATGTGACTCCCATGCACAACAAAATATTTCTCAGAGCTGTGATACCAAAAGTCCAGCCAATCCTTTCTTCTATGGTTGGTCAAGACTGGAAGCAGTCTGCTGCACCAAGTAGAAGTCTTTGATTGTTTGTGTAATGACATCCCTGTCGAAGTTATCCAACTGGATTTTCCCTGCGGATCTCTTCCTAATTGAAAAAAGAATTTTAAAACAGTCAGTAGTTAGGATTGCATTCTAACAAGGAGAGATCCCCAGGCAAGAGGCTGGCATTTTGAAATAACCTTTATGGCTGTGTAGGTTAGGGTCCCAGGTATCGCACCGTGGAGCCACAACTAATTGAATGAAAATAATGATGACAGTGATTTCTATAAAGATGTAAGAAAAATTGACATGTGATTGGACCCATAGCCACTAACTTCAACACAGCGGTGAAGTAACTAAACCAATATGTTACAGTTAGGGTACAGAAATTAATTTTGTTATTGAATCGATAGTCATCTAGGGGATTGTAGAAAATTCTTCTTTGTGGATTACGTGCAGATGAGGAGCCACCAGGGTAAACCATTACAACGTACAATATAATACCCGGGATCCAAGCCCACACAACCACATACATGGTTTCAAAATGTTGATTCCACCATTGGGGACCTCTCCCTCATAGGGGAAGAGTACCACAAGTATCTACAATTAATAACAGTGCTTTTAAACAAACAAATAAAGTGAGAATTTAAAGTAATTTGAACAGAGGAAAAGACAGTTTCAGCTCAAAGCGCTGTCAGACTGAAAAAAAATTCGATGTAACCGCTATTTGACTGTATATTACCATATTTATCTTTGAAAACAATAAATTTTTGACAGAATAATTGAATTGGAGAGATAAAAATATCTACTCACAAAGTGAAGCTTTTGGAGCCAGTGGCTTCTTTGTCAGGCAGAACCATTAAAGAGGAGTGAAGGAAAATGACTGAAGAGGTCTAGGACAAGGGGTAGATTTAAGGGAAAGTCACCCAGAACTGCAGGTCAGGGGAGACTTACCATATGGGGTGAGAAGGAAAGACAGATTGTGGAAGACTGCATCGATGAAATTTGAAAATCTGAGAGCTTAAAAGTGGGAGACAGGGTAATATGCAGGTGAGAGGTTACTGCTTAAACATCATGCATGAGTTAAGAAGAGTGAAAAGCTAAGTGTATTGTATGTAACAGAGGTGGGAGGGGGTGGTGGAAAATAGACAGGTAAGACAATGAAAGATGCAGAAAACTAAAACGGAGTGAAGAAAAGAGTGGTTATTGTGAAGAAATGCTGAGACAGAAGCAATTAATGTAAATTAAGGCCAGGTGGGTGGCGAGAACCGAGGACATGTTGTAGCGTTAGTGGCCGGCCACCTGGTGTCTGAGGGAAGACTCCAGATGGTGCGTGTGGTGAAACAGGCGCCAATGTCACAACTGCCATGTTGTAAAGCATGCTCTGTGACAGGATATTACGTGTTGCCAGTGTACACCCTCTTCATAATTTGATGGTAGTCATCCTGATGTAAAAGGCCAAACAGTGTTTACATAACAGCTGATATGTAATCTGGTTTTTCACAGGTGGCTCTCCATTTGACAATATATGTTTTGCCAGTTACAGGGCTGCTGTAGATGTGGGTAGGAGGGTGTATGGGGCAAGTCTTGCAGTGGGGACGGTCACAGGGGTAGGCGCCACAGGGTAGGGAGATGGGAGCAGGAGCGTTGGGTCGGACAAGAATACTGGGAGGGCGACAAAAGCTATTCTGGCGTGGTGGGCAAAATTTCAGACAGAATGAACCTCATTTCAGGGCACGAGTTTAGGAAGGCATGGCCTTGTCGAAGTAGCTGATTAATACATTCCAGACCAGGATAATACTGAGTCACCAGTGGTGTGCTCTGAAGCTGTTTTTTGGAAGGATCAGCAGTACCAGGATTGGATGTGATGACCTGGGCAGTTTGCTTTTGAACGAGGCTGGTGGGGTAATTACATGCAGTGAAGGCTGGCGGGCGAATGGTGATGTGTAGCTGTAAAGTGTCTGCATCCAAACAAATATATTTGCCTTGAATGCCAAGGCTATATGGGAGGGAATGTTTGACATGGAAAGGATGGCAACTGTCAAAATGTAAGTACTGTTATTTGTTGGTAGGTTTAATGTGGACGAAGTGTGTATCTGGCATTTGTTGAGGATGAGATTTTTTGTATTGATTTGTGGGAAGAGACCAAACAGTGAGGTCATCAGGCTCGTCGGGTTAGGGAAGGGTGGGGAAGGAAGTCGGCCGTGCCCTGTGAAAGGAACCATCTCGGCATTTGCCTGAAACGATTTAGGGAAATCACAGAATACCTAAAGCAGGATGGCCGGATGCGGGATTGAAATGTCGTCCTCCCGAGAGGATGAGATCGACATCAATGAAACTGGCATGGGATTCAGAACAGGACCATGTGAAATTTAACTGGGAGAAGGTATTCAGAGATTCCAGGAATTTTAACAAGTCAGCCTCACCATGAGTCAATATGGTAAAAATGTCATCAATGTACCTATACCAAACCAGGGGCTGAAGGCTTATGGAACCCAGGAAATGCCCTCCAAGTGACCCCTGAAAAGGTTGGTGTAGGAAGGAGCCATCTTGGTTCTCATGGCCATACTCATGATCTGTTTGTATGTCTGCCCCTCAAAGGTGAAGTAGTTGTTGGTAAGTATAAAGTTGATGGTGTGTAGGGAGGCTGTCATAGGTCTGGAATCAGGCGGGCGCTGACTGAGGAATTGTTCAGCAGTAGATAGACCATGTGCATGGGGGATGTCGGTATAGAGGGAGGTGGCATCAATGGCGACAAGCAAGGTGTGTGGTGGGAGTGGGATGGACATGGATTTCAGATGATCAGCTAAGGCAGATATACATTTGGTGGGTGCTTTGAAGCCAGTAAGTATAGGATTGCCCTGATGATTTGGTTTGTGGATCTTAGGAAGAAGATAGAAGGTGGGGGTGTGTGGTTTGGGTGGGGTGGGAAGTTCTATGGATCGGGGTGTTAGTCCTTGTGAGGGGCCTGAGTTTTCTAGGAGGGACTGCAGGTCAGTTTGAATCACAGGGATGGGATCTTGATGGCAGACGCTGTGTGTAGAGGTGTCACCAGCTGGTGTAGACCGTCAGTAACATACTCCTTTCAGTTAAGTACTACAGTGGTAGATCCTTTGTCTACTGAGAGGATAATGATGAGGTCATCAGCTTTTAGGGAATGTAGAGCCTGGAGTTCTGCAGAGGACAGGTTAGGTTCATGTTGTAGGGACCTGAGGAAGGATTGCGAAGCAATGCTGGATATCAGAAAGTCTTGGAAGGCTTGTAAGGGATGATTTTGAGGTAGTGGTGGTGGATCAAGTTGGGATCATGGCCTGAAATGTTCAAGGCAGGGTTAAATGTCAGATTTGCTGTTGGAAAGGTTTTGGGATTGGGTGCTGCAAATTGACATTTCGAATTGATATTATGTGTGAAGGGAAGTAGTTCCTTCATGAAAGCAGCATGCTCAAATGCAGGTTTAGAGCTGAAAATGAGACCCTTATATAATACAGATAATTCAGAAGAGGAGAGTGATTTAGATCAGAGGTTAAGGATACTGTACTGTTATGGCTGGTTCTTGTGATTATGGGTTATTCTTGGTCTGGGTGGCAGTGGTGATGGCTGTGGGATGTTAAGGAGATTAGCCAAGCTCGGTTTGTAGGAGAAGAGTAGTGATTGACGGTGTGGCTGTTTAGGGAGCCACAGAGGGCAGGAAGGAATATAACTGTGTTCAGGTAGTTTAGGAGAAGGTGGGATAGCTTCTTGAGGTGAAATCTGGCATGTTGTTGCAGTTTGAAGGCGGTTTGGTGGATGATACCATCCAAGGAAACATGAGGGGCAGATAACTGCAGGATTTTGTAGAAGGAGAGAAGTCTGGTGGTGTGGAAAGTGGCTGATGACCCATACATGCCACAGATAAGTGGGTGAGAGCAAGAGATTTCTGTACTTGGAACTCACTGACCTGTTAAAATTCCTGGAAACTCTGGATATCTTCTCCCCGTTAAATTTCACATGGTCTTATTCTGAATCCATGCCACTTTCCTTGATATTGATCTCGTCCTCAGCAAGGGCGAACTACACACTTCCATCCACATTAAACCTACCAACAAACACCAGTACGTGCTTTTTGACAGTTGCCATCCTTTCCTTGTCAGACGTTTCCTCCTATACAACCTTGGCATCCGAGGCAAATGTATTTGTTCAGATGCAGACTCTGTACAGCAATACACCACCATTCTCACATCAGCCTTTACTGCACGTAATTACCCCACCAGCCTTGTTGAAAAGCAAAATTTTTAGGCCATCACATCCAATCTTGGTACTGCTGACCCCACCAAGAAACAACTTCGGAGCACCACTCGTGACTCACTATTATCTGATCTGGAAAGTATTAATCAGCTACTTCAACAGGACCATAATTTCCTAGAATCATGCCCTGAAATGAGATCTATTCTGTCTGAAATTTTGCCCACCACACCTAGAATAGCTTTTTGTCACCCTCCCAGTATTCTTGTTGGACCCAACGCTCCTGCTCCCAACCCCTATCCCATGGCGCCTACCCCTGTGATGATCCCCACTGCAAGACTTGCCCCATGCACCCTCCTACCACCATCTACAGCAGCCCTGTAACTGGCAAAACATATACTGTCAAAGGGAAAGCCATTGTGAAACGACACGTCATATACCAGCTGTTACGTAAACACTGTTCGGCCTTTTACATCGGCATGATTACCACCAAATTATCAATTAGGATGAATGGGCATAAGCAGAGGGTGCACACTGACAACACGTAATATCCTGTCACAGAGCATGCTTCACAAAATGGCAGTTGTGACATTGGCGCCTGTTTCACCACACGCACCATCTGGATTCTTCCCTCAGATGCCAGGTGGCCACTAACACTAAAACATGTCCTCGGTTCTCGCCACCCATCTGGCCTTAATTTACATTAATTGCTTCTGGCTCAGCATTTCTTCACAATAACTACTCTTTTCTTCACTCCGTTTTAGTTTTCTACATCTTTCACTGTCTTACCTGTCTATTTTCCACCACCCCCTCCCATCTCTGTTACGTAAAATACACTTAGCTTTTCACTCTTCTTAACTCATGCATGATGTTTAAGCAGTAATCTCTCACCTGCATATTACCCTGTCTTCCACCTTCAAGCTCTCAGGTTTTCAAATCTCATCTGATGCATTCCCCAACAATCAGGCTTTCCTTCTCATCCCGTGCATTAAGTCTCCACTGACCCATGGTTCTCGGTGACTTTCCTGAAAACTACCCCTTGTCCTAGACCTCTTCAGTCTTTTCCCTCACCCGTCTTCCTTCGTCTTTAACACTTCTGCCTGAAGGAGGAGCTGTTGACTCCGAAAGCTTGCCTTGTTACAACCTTCTTTTGTGTTTGTGTTCTGCTGCTGCCTGGTGAGTAGACTTTTTATCTATTCAATTAAATTGTTCTATATTTATCTTCTGTAATATCTAGATTTCGGTTGTTATATGATTATCAAGTACATTGCTAAAAGCTGGAAGGTGCAAATATTATTTATTTATTTATTTATTTATTTATTTACACCTCTATTTTGTAGGACCAAATTGAGGAGGAAATCTCAAAGGTCATGGAAAATGTCAGTGCATGAAATTACAGCATAAATGTAATAATAGAAAAAGTAAAATGTTCATGAATCTAAAAAATGTGAAGCCATAATTTGAAGTAAATGCAATCAACAATATAACAGCGCATGGATTACTGCAAAGATTTTTGAATTCTTGTGGTAGCTTGTCAAAAATCGATGCAGCAGTATACTACACATCTTTCTGCAAAAAAAATTAAGGAAGTCTGTTCCAAATGCAGCTTTGATTTCTGCCGAGTATTAACTGAATGGAAGCTACTAATTCTTGGGAATAAGCTGATATTGTTAAAAAGAAATGACAGTAAAGAATATGAAACTTCCTGGCAGATTAAAATTGTCTGCTGGGCCGAGATTTGAACTCGGGACCTTCGCCTTTTGCGGGCAAGTGATCTACCAACTAAGCTACCCTACCACGCCTCACGACCTGTCCTCACAGCTTCAATTTCACCAGTACTTCATCTCCTACCTTCCAAACTTCACAGAAGCTCTTCTGCGACCCTTGCAGAACTAGCACTCCTGGAAGAAAGGATATTGCGGAGACATAGCTTAGCCATAACCTAGGGGATGCTTCCAGAATTATATTTTCACTCTGCACTGCAGTGTGTGCTGATATGAAACTTCCTGGTAGATTAAAGCTGTGAGGATGGGTCATGAGTTGTGCTTGGGTAGCTCAGTTGGTGGAACACTTGCCAACAAAAGGCAAAGGTCCCGGAGTTCGAGTCTCGGTCCAGCACACAGTTTTAATCTGCCAGGAAGTTTCATATCAACGTGTACTCCACTGCAGAGTGAAAATTTCATTCTGGAAGCATCCTCTAGGCTGTGGCTAAGCCATGACTCCACAATATCCTTTCTTCCAGGAGTGCTTGTTCTGCAAGTTTCACAGAAGAGCTTCTGTGAAGTTCGGAAGGTAGGTGATGAAGTACTGGCAGAATTGAAGCTGTGAGAACGGGTCATGAGTCTTGCTTGGGTAGCTCAGTTGGTAGAGCACTTGCCCGTGAAAGGCAAAAGTCTTGAGTTCGAGTCCTGGTCCAGCACACAGTTTTAATCTACCAGGAAGTTTCATATCAGTGCGCACGCCACTGCAGAGTGAAAATTTCACTCAGTAAAGAATATATATACTAAGAGGCCAATGTCAAAATACCCAGACTAGTGAACAGGGGTGACAAGAGGTTTGCGAACTTATATCACTTATTGCCCGAACTGCCCATTTTGGAGCCAAAAATATTCTTTTAGAATGGAAAGAGTTACCCCAAAATATAATACCATATGACATAAGCGAATGATAATAAGCAAAGTAGACTAATTTTCTTGTCGGAATGATCACTTACTTCAGATACCATTCAAATAGTAAAAATGGCAGCATTAAGTCTTTGAACAAGATTCTGAAGGTGGGCTTTGCACAACAGTTTACTGTCTATCTGAAAACCTAGAAATTTGAACTGTTCAGTTTCACTGTTAAAATGCCCATTCTGTGACATTAAAAGGTCGGGTTTTGTTCAGTGGTGTGTTAGAAATTGTGAAAACTGAGTCTTACTATGATTTAGCATTAGTTTATTTTCTAAAAGCCATGAACTTATGTCATGAACTGCACTATTTGAAACAGAACCAATGTTCCACACAACATCCTTTACTACCAAGATATTGTCATCAGCAGACAGAAATATTTTAGAATTACCTGTAATACTATAGGACGTATCATCTACATAAATAAGGAATTAATGTGAGGGGTACAATGAAATATAATGAAAACTATTTTATGACCTGCATGATAAGGTACAAGTTGCTAGAAGCACTATAATTATCTCATTTGATCTGTGTCATCATTCATAGATAAAGTAAAAATACTGATGCAAAAGCATTTTCTGTCTTACATGTTACACATTATGATACTAGATAAAAAATCATTAGTGTCATATCTCGATGAGGAACTTAAAACTTTCAGCACAGGGCAGGAGCTTGTAGAAGAACTATGGCTCAAGTTTAGAAGAATAGTTGATCATACTCTGGACAGATATGTGTACCCAAGTAGAACAGTTCATAATGGTAGCGAACCTCCGTGGTGTACAGTCACTGTAAAGAAACTTCTAAAGAAATAGAGACTGCTGCACAATAGGTAAAAACAAAGCATAGGACTGTAGATAAAGATGTGCTGAATGAAATTTGTTTGGCTGTGAAGGGAGCAGTGTGTGGTGCCTTCAGTGACTACTGTGGCAGAGTCTTGTCAAATCATATTTCACAAAACTCAAATAAATTTTGGTCATATGTAAAGGCTGTTAGTGGTGCCAAAGTTACTGCCCAGTCCCTGCCAAATGAGACAGGAAGTAAAGCGAAAGCTGAAATGCTTAACTCCATTTTCAAATGTTCCTTTACAAAGGAAAACCCATAACAATTGTCCCAATTAAATCCATGTGCCACCGAAAGGGTGAATGAAATAAATATTAGTGTTAGTGGTGCTGAAAAACATCTGAAATTGTTAAAATTGAACAAATCTCTAGGGCCTGAAGGCATCCCTGTCAAATTCAATACTCAGCTAGCAGCTGAGTTAGCCCCTCTTTTGACTGTAATCTATTATAGATCCCCTGAACAGAAAACTGTGCCCAGCTCCTGGAGAACAGCACACAGGTCACACCTTTCTACAAGAAGGATAGTAGAAGTGATCCACAAAACTATTGTCGAATATCCTTGACATCGGTTTGTTGTAGAATCTCAGAATATGTTCTTACCTCAAACACAATGAGATATCTTGAACATAATGACCTCCTTAATGCCAACTTATGTGGAACCCAACTTGCACTTTTCTCACATGACTGAAAGCTTTGGCTCAAGGTGTCAGGCAGAGGCAGTATTTCTTGATTTTCAAAAAGCATTTGACTCATTGTCATACCTACACTTATTGTCAACAGTACTATCACATGTGGCATCTAAGTGAAATTTGTGACTAGATTGAGGACTTTAGGCAGGAAGGACACAGCATGTTATCTTGAATGCAGAGTCATTGTCAAATGCAGAAGTAACTTTAGATGTGCCCCAGCGAAGTGTGTTGGAACCCTTGCTGTTCATGTTGTATATTAATGACCTTGCATTAATAGTAATATCAGGCTTTTTGCTGATGATACAGTTATCTATAATGAAGTGCTATCTGAAAGAACCTGTATAAATATTCAGTCAGATCTTGATAAAATTTCAAAGTGGTGCAAAGATTGGCAACTTGCTTTGTGTGTTCTGAAATGTACACTTTTGCACTTCATAAAATGAAAAACATTAGTATCGTATGACTATAATATCAGTGAGTCACTGTTGGAATTGGCCAACTCATACAAATACCTGTCTGTAACACTTTACAGGAATATGAAATGGAATGATCACTAGGGCCTAAAAAACAGTGAAATATGCAAGCATATATGACCTAAAACTTACATAAATATGACATAAAAAATAAAATAGGACTTAATAGAAGTTTATTTAAAGCATTCTTGTTTGTTTATTTAATTTTTTATTCACCATAAAGTAATACAAAATTCACTTCTCAAAATATTGTAAGTATAGTTCTTTCTTTCTGTAGGGTTTGTGGCTAATTTGCACCTATTTTTTGAATGTCTGAATGTTTTATTTTCCAAACACAAAGTACAGTGAAAAGATCATCTATCAAAACAGTAAAACAATGTTTTTATTTCTACATAGTATTTAAAGGATTTCACATTATTTAATACCATAGGTTAATCTTCAGTGTGTGCAAAGTTGCACTGGATCACAAGGTGCATTTTCAGGTTTTCCATTGTCAGAGATCGTTTTCCATTGTCAAAGACCTACGGTTGTCTCTGAGGATAGTTTTGTACCTGGAAAAGCTCCTCTCCACTTCACATGACATCACTGGAGCATATTTAAAGGCAGCCAGGTCACTGAAGTTCAGCTTTGTTTCAGTATCTTCAAATATTGCGGCATTCCTTGGAAGATTGTCACTAATTTTGCACAGTGTAGAATATCCAGGATTCCATTGGAGAACACTTTGCAATTTGGTTTTCACTTTGTCAGCCACATGACCATGAGATCAACCCAACTCACTCTGCAAATGTTGCGCAATACTCAGGGCCTCACATAGCTGAGTTCCAACAGCTTTCAGTTGTTTGATGGCTTTTGACATCACTGAAAAATTGGTGTTGGTGTATGCCAAGTTGCGAGACAATGTATCTGTAAAAACTTTTTTCACAATTTTGATAGCACTTGATTCATCGCTATCAAGCTCACTGAAGATTGTCTTTATTTGGGTGTAGTTGGTGCAGCATTAAGCCAAGAACCCCATCGTGTAAGAACAGGTTTAGCCTTCACATAGATTTTCTTGCCACAGGAAATTAATTTGTCCATGTCAGGGTCATTTGATCGCACCTCTTCGGCAACTCTGTGCGACGAATGTGCAAGGCAAGTGGCGTACACCATACTGGGGTAGAGAATCTGAAGCCCTTTGGCTGCTTTAGCCATATATGAAGCACCATCTGTTACAAGCAGCAAAATGTTCTCTCTTTTCACACCAGCTGGCCAGAGTAGCTTCAGAGAGTTGTCAAACAAAATAGCAATCGTCGAATTGTTTACTCTATTGAGAGCTTCACACGTTAGTAGGAACATATCTCCAGGGCCATCAACTTTTAGAACACCAACAACATCATTTGCAATATACCGCCCACTAATATCCGTAGTTTCATCTGTCGACAGCCAGATCTTTTGCTCAGCAATAGGAATTCATATTTTGTTGAGCACATCATTGTAGCATACAGATAAATAGTTCTTTCTCAGTGTAGATTCATCTGCAACTGGATGTGTTGTGTACTTCTCCAAGAACCGTCTGAAGCGTGGATTCTTCAGCTTTCTTTTCCAATGGGATGTTGCAGGACACCATCATCTCACACAAATCCTTGCAGAATGATTGCACAGTTGACGATTGACCTGTCTGTTCAAATAACAGCGTTTGCCTGCTGTTATTTGCAGCACTTCGTTTCACATAGATGCTGTGTTTAGCGGTATTACAGTGTTGTTGCACATTAAAGTGCTTTTCTGCACTAACTTTAACTTCACAAAGTTTACAAAATAATATTTTCCCATCACTACTAAAGAACTGCTCTCCAAATTCTCGAACATATCCTCGCAACTTCACGTTGTTGGAGCACTTTGCTCTAGGCATGTTGAACAAGGCAAAGGCTGTATTCAAACTGGTTACTGGGAACACCTGTGTGACTGCGATGATTATTACAGCAGAAGTCGCCTTTGTTGGCTCTGAGAGTGTATTGTCGACTGTGTGCAACAATGTTTTATGTTCGCAAAACGACAGTTGTGGTACACCGATTTTCTGCTACAGTCCTGAGAAATAAAGCTGTGTACTAATTTATCTGTTTATCTTTCATAATAGCACGTTAAATATTGTCTCGTGAGCAATATATTCATTTTCTTATTCGTGTGTCCCGTAAGATACGAGAAAAACGGTATATGCATTTTAGGCAAAAGTTGACGGAAATATGACCTATGATATTAAAAGTTAGCCGCAATATGACCTATTACTAAAATTTGTTGAAATATGACTTTATACGCACAATCAGAATACATTTTTCGACAATAAAATACCCAGATTTGTGTATAAGTTGTTCTAAAATTCACCCTATAGTTCAGAAAAAAAAAGACTTGTCATTGAAATCCAGGCCCTAACGATCACATAGGCTCTGCTGCGGGTAAAGCATGTGGTAGACTTTGGTTTATTGGTAGAATACTGGGGAATTGGAATCAGCCTTCAAAGGAGATTGCTGACAAATCACTCGTGTCACTGGTTCTAGAATATTACTCAAGTGTGTGGGACCCGCACAAAATAGGACTAGCAGGGAATATTGAACATATACAGAGAAGGGGGAGTGTGGATAGTCACAGGTTTGTTTAATCTGTGGAAGAGTGTTACAGGCATACTGAAGGAACTGAACTGGAAGATCCTCGAAGATAAATCTAAACTATCCCTAGAAAATCTATTAACAAAGTTTCAAGAACTGGCTATAAATGATGATTCTAGGATTACAGTATAATCCCCTACTATCATTCGCACAGGGACCGTGAGGATAAGATCAGAAAAATTAAATCACACACAGAGGCTTTCAAATAACCATTCTTCCCATGCTCTGTACCTGAATGGAACAGGAAGAAACCTTTGCAGAGTATAAATGTAGATGTGGATCAGGTGATGTTGGCATCCAACATTTTGTTTCATATTAAGGAACCTTTACAGTGGGAATATGGCCAACTCATAAAAAAGTTAAAGGAAAAAATCATATAGTTGCAAATTTCTGTACAATGGAAGAGGTCATGTTATGAACAACATACTAAAAATTCCCACCTGTGTGGGTAGTTTAAAGGTTGCTTTTTCATGTTTATATAGAATAACTTGGAAACTGGGGCTTATAGAGATAATGTTTCCCAGCACAAAATGTTCTACACAAAAATCATACTCATTTTTCCTCTAGGAGTAATAGTTTAAAAGTAGTGTGTGAATGGCATAAAATTTATGTTTGTTATTAAATTACATGGGTTAAGAACAAATATTAAAGTTCGTGTTGCATCTAAATGCAGTAAGACAGTACTTATCCCTTAATAGTTTCCGGCAACCTGCCTTCCATCACACTTCTAAACTTCAGCCGCCATCTTTCCACTCTTTTACACCACAGGGGTGTAAAACAATGGAAAGATGGCAGCTGAAGATTAGAGGTGTGATGGAAGGCAGGTTGCTGGACTGTGGTCATGTCCTTCCGTGCTTCATAGCTGAAGAGTGAGCAGGTGATTCCCTACTCTATCTGCCCCACAGTGTAACCAGAAGAAAAACTACAGGGTGTTTCACAAAGTTATACTGACCTTCTGCAGTGTGTTTTAAGGATCACTGGTGAGACAGTGCACAGATATGCTCAAGGGTGTATATTTTTTTACAAACTGCATTAACATTACATGGAATACAGATATGAATCACTAACAGTATTAACACAAGAAATGCATGTGGACAAAATCTATGTGAATCTCTGCACACTGTTGTACAGTGCTAAAGACAAATTGATTCTTAATCATCCTGTACAGCAGCTGTTGTGTCTTTCTAGGAATACTGCTTGCATTCCCCAGCATTTACTGTCCATTTCTTTTATACAAGTAGACAAAATTACTTCACTGAGCTTGTGTTTATATAGTGGAGTTATTTTCACTTTATTGTATGAGTACGTAGTTGCAGTTGTTAAGTGAGCTTTTCATGTAGAATACATTTGTGTACACCATGTTTAAGAAGTGTTTAATTTGTGTGATGTTATCCATGCTCTACGTAATGTTGGTAGGAAATGGATTGGTAAGCATGATGCCTGGCAGCTGTTTATCATTGACATCATATTGTAAAGCCATGTAACCATGTTCTAGTCACTTGGTGGTGAATTAATTAATGATCTGAAAGTTACTGAACTTGTCTCACCATTAATTGCATAAATCTGTTGCATTCAGGAATTCCTAGCACTTGTAGGTGGGCTGCACTGAGTAGAGACACTTACCACTCAACCACAGTATACCTTGCTAGACGGGTATCAGTACTTCTGATGGAATGGGACACACGGAGGGAGAGAAGAGTGCTGTCCAGTGGAGTGTGCAGGGTCATGACAAGACTGCCACTAGGTGCAGCATTGGGAGGCTGTGGGGCAGGGAGGTGGGGAGAGGAGTGGGTACGGGGGGAGAAAATGGGGCTCAGAATAGGAAAGGAACAGGGAAGGGGAAAGATGGGGTGGGTGTGCTGACAGAGTGGCACACAAAGAGGTTGAGGGGACATGAATAGGGAGAAGGGGTGATGGGGCACCGTTGGGTGGATGGTGTGGGCAAAGTACGTTACTTGGACGGTGTGGAGAAAGTAGGTTACTTACTTACTTACTGGTCATGCCAGACTCGAGAGTCCATTACCGCAGCAACGTATTTTCGCCATCTGTCCCTGTCTTGGTCTATTTCCTTCCATTCACCTTCAATACTTAGGCTCCTCAAATCAGCCTTCACATTGTCCTCCCATCTACGCCTCAGTCTCCCCACAGGACATTTTCCTTCTAGGTGCCCTACCAGTACTCTGCGCGCTGCCCTGCCCTCATCCATTTGAGTTACGTGACCCGCCCATTGAAGCCTACGTGATTTAATAATACTGATTATGTCAGGGCTCGAATAGAGTTCGTGAACCTATTCGTTATGCAGTTTTCGCCACTCTCCGCCAATGTCATCCCTTTTTGCTCCGAAAATTTTCCTCAAAATTTTGTTTTCAAATACTCGAAATGGCTTTTCATTTTGCACAGTGAGAGACCAAGTCTCACACCCATGCAGCATAACTGGTAGAATAATAGTTTTGTATATTCTAGTCTTTAAATTCCTAGACAATATCTGTGATGAAAGTAATCTATTCAGTGAGAAGTAGCACGCATTTCTGCTCGTAATCTCTTCTTCAGTTCGGATTCAATCTCATTTCTCGAAGTGATGTCCACGCCTAGATACTTACGTGTGTTCACTTTTTCAAACTGCATGTCTCCAACTTGTAAAATTTCCTGATGTACTGCTGTTCACTTATCCTTAGACCTACATCTTCACTAGCCTTGATTAACGCATTCACATTTGCTGTTACAGATTCTTTCCTATTGCTGCATACCCTAATATCTTAATATTTCCATTTAACTCCACACCCTCTGAATTATCTGCTGCCATTCGTACAATATATTCTAGGACTAATTTAAAAAGTAGCAGAGACAGGGCATCTCCCTGCTTAAGTCCGTTCTTTATTACAAATTCTTCTGACTCAAATTTCCCCAGGCGTACTCTACCTTTTGTGTTTTTCAAACTCGCTTCTATAAGTCTAACATACTTCTTTGGTATTCCAAGTTCCAAAAGAATTCTGTACAATTTTGACTGCAATACAGAATCATATACTTTTGTAAAATCTATGAAAAGATTGTGAACTGGTTTATTGTATTCGCATTTCTTTTCCAAAATTGGACGCAAGGTGAATATTTGGTCAATAGTTGATCTGTTCCTCTGAAAGACGGCTTGGTAATCCCCCACAATTTCATCTGCATATGGTGTAAGCCTGCTTAGCAGAATGTTCGAGAAAATTTTGGAACATACTGGTAATAGCGATATCCCTCTATAATTACTACAATCCATTTTGTCACCTCTCTTAAAAATTGGGATCAGAATCGACTCCTGCCACTCTTCCGGTATCATCTCTGAGTTCCATACTTTAGTTATCACTTTGTGAACTACTTCCACCAATTTCTGTGCCCCATTTTTAACTAATTCTGCAGTTATGCAATCTGATCTTGGTGCTTGGTGCTTTATGGTTTTTCAATTTGTTGATTGCATCTCTTACTTCCTTTAACGTTGGCTCAGGTATGTGGGGTTCTGCTGTATGTATTTCGTACGCCTGCTCATTTCCTGCTTCCTGGTGTACATTTAATAGATGCTCAAAATACTTGATATAGCACTGGGTCTGTCAGTATTCCCCCAGCATCCCCTTGAAGTGCATTTGTCCTAGCCTTCAAAACCCTTCCTATACCCAGTTATGTGTAGGTAGAGTTCCCTAATGTTTTTTGTTTTACTGTTTGTTTCCATTTTTGTAATTTGATTGTTCAAATAATCCCTCTTCTTTGCCCATAACCTACTACCAACTTCCCTTCTCAAGTTCAAGAACTCCTCTCGTTTTCTGTCTCCCATTCTATCCCAATCTAATCGCACATTTCTCCTTTCCTCTACCAATTTCTTGCATTCCTCATCAAACCACGGTTTTTTCCTGTTGTTCTTAATTGTACCTATTGTGACCTTCGCTGCCTCTTTGATATTATTCCTCACAGTGATCCACTGTTTATTTACATCCTCGTCTTGATCTTCGTGTGTCCTGAGAGCATCAAACCTATTTGAAATTTCTATCATGTACCTTCTTCTAAAGTTTTCATCATTTAGTTTGTCAGTGTTGAACCTAACAAGTTCTGCATTGTGACGCCTTGATGTTGCTGTAGATAGCTGTTGGTCAACTTTGGCAACTACAAGAAAATGATCAGAATCGCAGTCTGCTCCCCTGAAAATCCTAACATTTTCTATACTAGTGTGCCATCTCCGATCTACAAGAACATGATCAATTTGGTTTCGGATGTGTCCATTCGGAGAGACCCGAGTTGCTTTATGAATGTTCTTCCTTTTGAAATATGTGCTCTCAACAATCATGTCATTTGAAACAGCAAAATTAACCACCCTTGTGCCATTATCATTCGAAATGTTATGCAAACTTTCTTTCCCAATTGTAGGCCAGAATGCTTCCTCCTTCCCTATCTTTGCATTAAAATCACCTATGGTTAATTTTGTATCATACGAGGAGAACTCATCCCAGAGTTGATCTAGTTCTTCATAAAAGCCGTCTTTAACAACCTCTTCAGTGTCCTCAGTTGGTGCGTGTACATTAATTACTACTAGTCTATTCCATTCCACCTGCCAGACAACACTATAACTGATAGTCGGTCACGGATGAACCTTATATCTCTGATTGCGTGAAGCACTTTTCTCTGTACTGCGAAACCTGTTCCGAAACTGTGAGCTTCCGCACCTCCATAGAAAAGTGTATAGTTACCCCTCTTTATGCTACCCTCCCCCCGCCACTGAGTTTCTTGAATAGCTGTAATGTCTACATCGTATCTGTCTAATTCGTCTAATAATGTCTGGAATGTTCCTGGCCTGTTCAAACTTTTAATGTAGGTTACTGTAGGTTAAGTCTGGGATTATTTATGGAGCAGAGAATGTGGTGTAAGTATAACTCCAATATGCACAGTTCAGAAAAACTGGTGATGCTGGGGAGAATATAGATGGTCTGTGTTGTGAAGCAGCCATTGAAATTGAGCATATTTTGTGCAGCTGTATGTTGTGCCACAGTGTGGTATTCTTTGCTTTTGGCCACAGGTTTGGTGGACAGGAGGTTGGTAGTCGTACCAAAAGATGTGCAACAATTGCAGCAGAGCTGGTCTGTGACACAGCTGGTTTCACAGGTGGCCCAGCCTCTGATGGTTTAGGATAAGCCCGTGACAGGACTGGGATAGAAAGTGCCGCATGGGTGGATTGGGCAGGTCTTGCACCTGGGTCTTCCCCTGTGGGATTGGGAGCAGCATAGGGATGGACTAGGACATTGTAGAGGTTGGGTGGGTGACAGAACACCATTTTACGAGGAGTGGGAAGGATCTTGGGTAGTATGTCTCTAGTTTTAGGGCATGATAATAATCACAGTCCTAAGAAGGATGTGGTTCAGTTGTTCCAGTCCAGATGGTGTTGGGTGATGAAGGGGGCATTCCTTTGTAGCTGGTTCTCTGGGTTGGTGGGAGGATTGGGGTCTCTGGGGAAATGGCATGGAAGATCTATTTGTGGAATCACCAATCCTTCCACCACCCCAAGAATCAGCTACAAAAGCTGTCAACCAATACCACTCTGGACTGTAACAACTGAACCACATCCTTCTTGGGGCTGTGGTTACCTGTCATCATGACCTGAAATGATTGACATCCTACCCGAGATTGATCCTACCTCTTTTAAAGTGGTGTTCCATCACCCACCCAACCTCCACAACATCCTAGTCCATCCCTATGCCACTACCGGTCCCAAGTCCTTGCCACAGGGACCATAGCCCTATGGAAAACCCAGGTGCACAACCTGTCCAGTCCACCCACTCAGCAATTTCTATTCCAGCCCTATCACGGGCTTATCCTATATCATCAGAAACTGGGCCGTGTATGAAAACAGCCATGTTGTTTATCAGCTGTGCTGTAATCATTGTACAGCTTTTTATGTGGGTGTGACTACCAACTACCTGTCCACCAAGATGAATGGCTACCGTCAATCTGTGACCAAAATCTATGTAGACCACCCTGTGGCATAAGTATAGAGTTGAATGTAACATGCTTGGTTTCAGTGGCTGCTTCACAATGTGGGTTGTCTGGATCCTCCCCTCCGTCAGCTGTCCTGAACCGTGCAGAAGGGAGTAAGGATACAACACATTCTCTACTTCTAAAATTATCCTGGCCTTAACCCATGGTAACCTACTTTCACCACACCCTGGACCCAATAGTTTCTGCCCCCTCTGCCCATTTGCATCCTCCCTATTCACATACCCTCACCCTCCTTGTGAGCCCCTTCTGACCGCACACCCACCCCTTCTTTCCCCTTTCCCTTTCCTCTCATGGTGGGCATCTCATCATGCCTCCTTCCAGTGTCTGTAAGACAACACTTTTCTCTCCCTCCACCCATTCCCTGCTATCCCTTCCCCTTCCCCCACTCCCTCCAGATTGCTGATTCTTTTCAGTGTGACACTTGCATTTCATTCCTAGCTGCAGTAGATGATGATAATACATGTGTGAGGTGTGCTTACTTCTGTGGATGAATGCATGTGTGTGTTTCCTTTTTTGAAGAAGGCTTTTGTGTTTCCTTTTTTGAAGAAGGCTTTGGTGGAATGGGTAACTGTGTAACAACCTTTTTGGTGTGCCTGTATGCAACACAGTGTGTTATCTTTTGTGTTAGTAGCAGTCTATCCTTGTCCTTATACACCGAATTACTGGATGACTAAGAATAAAGTTCCCCTCTGGCAGTGAGGAACAATGTTCAAAGATTTACTTAGATTCTGTCCTTATGTATTTCTTGTGTTAATATTATTAGTAACTCCTATCTATATTCTATGTAACGTTAATGCATTCTGTGCAAAATAACCACCCTGGGCATGTCTGCACACTGCTCCGCCAGTGATTCATAAGGTGCACAGCAAAGGGTCAGTATAACTGTGTGAATCACCCTGTGGTAGTTTCATATTACATAGTGGGGTAGAGAGCATGAGAAATCACCTGCTCCCTTTTCATTTTGCGGATGTATAAAGGAGGTAAGTGCATGACCACAACCCAACGACAACATTAATTTCGTACCCTTAATAATCTGCAATTTTTTTCCATTCCCTGCAACACGGAAGCTATTAGTCCTAGAGCTAAAATAAATAGGACCTTTCTTATGGAAAAGTTAGTGTTGTTTCATTTTGTGCTGGGAAACATTTTTGCTAGAAGCAGCGGTTTTTTAGTTATTCAAGAAAAAAATAAAAAATCAACCTTTAAATGAGAATGCTCCCACCCACACACCTGCACCTCACTGGTCAAGATTTTTACTATGTTTTTATGACACTCCCTCCGACCATTATATAAAAAATTGTGGCTGCATGACTTCTTCTATTTACCTTTGCGGCCTTAATTGACTGGGCTTATATCTCTAAACACATAAAAACATTCACACAGTTGAAATTAATATGACAAAACTAGAGAGGACTGTTACAATTGGCCACATAATCATATTCTCAGATATATGTAATTGAAAGAATGTGTATAGTTACTAGGATTGTAAGAAATTGTGAGAAGCCAATATAGTTGTCCCACACCAGATGCTCAATCCAGTCTGTCATAGGTGGGTGTTCACTTAGATGATTGTGAGTCAGGAAGGTGACATTACATTATTCCACTAAGGCATTATCATGGTGCTTTTCTCAGTATATTTGTAACAACACTATTTTTCTGCAAGCACAGGAATTGAGTTAATAACTCGAAAACAGTTACTATTGTGTTAAAGTGGAAAGACTGGAATTTGGAAACAAATGGATGCAAATACCCATAGTATTATTCCTACTCTTACTACACCTGTTTGGTGACCAACTGAATCATGTGGTACAGATACTATCCAAGAGGAGGAGGAGGAGGAGGAGGAGGAGAGACATCTGGTATCCTACTGACAATTTATGCATCCCAGAATAGTTAGGTGAAGCATAAATGTCTGAACAGTACATACACTCCATGTACTAAATGTCTATTGGCCAGCAGTTGATAGAACATAATGTTCACTGTGTACTGTGAATCATATGGGGGTGATATTATTAGTGAGTAGAATGTAAATGTTGGAGTTCTATTAATTACAATTGAAATTATAAAAAAAAAAAAAAACCGTAATGCATATGTAAGCTATGTTAAACATTAATCTCCCAAATCACAGCAGGCTATCAAGTGAACTGCAGATGTGCACTATCAGAATGTGAATAAATATTAGCATGGTTCAAGTTTTCAATAGATTTTACACAAGTCTG
This sequence comes from Schistocerca americana, assembly GCF_021461395.2. Taxonomy (NCBI): domain Eukaryota; kingdom Metazoa; phylum Arthropoda; class Insecta; order Orthoptera; family Acrididae; genus Schistocerca; species Schistocerca americana. The sequence continues at coordinate 606,303,286 of NC_060124.1, read as the reverse complement.
GCGTACAATACTCACTGATCTGTGTCTACCTGTGACATCCTCACTATCACATACCTATGGGAATATAATTAAGTGGCCCAGATTAGTACTTTATTGTACTATGGTCCTTCCTACTCTTTTCATACTGGTTTCGATTACGTGAATGGCTTATGTATTTAGAGATAATTCCACTGTAAAGATTTCTTAACCCTTTAATGCAACACTTTATTTTAAACTATAAAAATTATCATGTTTTTTTTTTTATAGTGCCTATATACTGAGAAAAATACAAAAGAAATTTATCCTTAAAATTAGTATGCACTGTTAACAATTAACACTTTGTGACTGATCACCTTTCAGAAACGACTTCCTGACACTTAAATCTATACTCGATGTTAACAAATTTCTCTTCTTCAGAAACGCTTTCCTTGCCATTGCCAGTCTACATTTTATATCCTCTCTACTTCGACCATCATCAGTTATTTTACTCCCTAAATAGCAAAACTCCTTTACTACTTTAAGTGTCTCATTTCGTAATCTAATTCCCTCAGCATCACCTGATTTAAATTGACTACATTCCATTATCCTCATTTTGCTTTTGTTAATGTTCATCTTATATCCTCCTTTCAAGACACTGTCCATTCTGTTCAACTGCTCTTCCAAGTCCTTTGCTGTCCCTGACAGAATTACGTCATCGGCGAACCTCAAAGTTTTTATTTCTTCTCCATGAATTTTAATACCTACTCCAAATTTTTCTTTTGTTTCCTTTACTGCTTGAGCAATATACAGATTGAATAACATCGGGGAGAGGCTACAACCCTGTCTCACTCCCTTCCCAACCACTGCTTCCCTTTGGTGTCCCTCGACTCTCATAACTGCCATCTGGTTTCTGTACAAATCGTAAATAGCCTTTCGCTCCCTGTATTTTACCCCTGCCACCTTCAGAATTTGAAAGAGAGTATTCCAATTAACGTTGTCAAAAGCTTTCTCTAAGTCTACAAATGCTAGAAACGTAGGTTTGCCTTTTCTTAATCTTTCTTCTAAGATAAGTCGTAAGGTTAGTATTGCCTCACGTGTTCCAACATTTCTATGGAATCCAAACTGATCTTCCCCGAGGTCCGCTTCTACCAGTTTTTCCATTCGACTGTAAAGAATTCGCGTTAGTATTTTGCAGCTGTGACTTATTAAACTGATAGTTCGGTAATTTTCACATCTGTCAACACCTGCTGTTGTCTGTTTAGACAAGAAGAGAATAGAAGCTTTCGAAATGTGGTGCTACAGAAGAATGCTGAAGATTAGATGGGTAGATCACATAACTAATGAGGAGGTATTGAATAGAATTGGGGAGAAGAGGAGTTTGTGGCACAACTTGACTAGAAGAAGGGACCGGTTGGTAGGACATGTTTTGAGGCATCATGATGGATCACAAATTTAGCATTGGAGGGTAGCATGGAGGGTAAAAATCGTAGAGGGAGACCAAGAGATGAATACACTAAGCAGATTCAGAAGGATGTAGGTTGCAGTAAGTACTGGAGATGAAGAAGCTTGCACAGGATAGAGTAGCATGGAGAGCTGCATCAAACCAGTCTCAGGACTGAAGACCACAACAACAACGACTGATCACCTACATAATGCATTAAAGTGTTCATTGTAAACAAAATGGTGGATGCAAACATTATATGTTAAAGTGTAACTCATAAGGTAGAAAATACTTTTGTGTATAAATGATGACACCATGGGTCAGACTAAATAATTATAGTGACTTGAACAACTTCTACTTTATCATATGGTGCTCTCACAGGTGGGCATTAGACTAATTTCATGTTCTGATCATATGATCTACGAGACATAAAATAGTTTTCATTATATCTCAACTAGTGAACTGGCAATTCTTTGTAAACGCTACAATGCTTCATAATTGCTAAATATGTGTAGGAAGTGGATATATATCATAATCAGGAGTATCCCTGGAAATTATATCAGGATGTAAATTTCAACTCCTAATTGTGAATTCAACTATTTTTAAATTATGTAACTCAAAATTATATTGCATAATATAAGTGAAGAAAACTCCTTTGTTTTCATTTTTGATTGTTTTTAAGATTTTTAAATTTTTTTTATACAGAAAAATTACAGAATTTTAGAATGTACAGTATTTTTCATTTTTTGGGTACTGTGTTATAAGGGCATGAACTAGTTTTCTGAATTACTGGGTTGCTAAACATAATACACAACTGACACTGCAAAAAAATTGCCTAATTGTTTAAATGCCTGGTATCAAGTTAAAACCGACAATCATGAAAAAAACAAGAAGTATACTTGTGTGGATACAATTTTTGTTTACAATTGTATATCACACAGTTTCAGATAAGCACATGTGCGAATACTGCCTTGTTGTTTTCCTGCTTACAGTACCACACATGTACAGTGGTGATTTCTGAGTGTAAAGCATTTCGTGTTCTGCAGTTCCCTAAGAGCAGGTCTGTAACTTCAGTTCAGGATATGTTTTGTTTAAAGTTTGTGATCCCCATGTGGCAAAAACATCTCTCAATGGTATAGTCAATTCGAAATGACAGGATGCATGTGTAAAGACAAAGGCATGGGATGACCAAAAATAAAAATGTCTGAAGAGGATGTGGACACTTTCACAACAGCTTTCCTAAATAGCCCTAAGAAATCTGTTCGGAAAGCAAGTCTTAAACTTCAGTTGCCAAAGATGACAATGTGGAAGGTTTAACAAAACATTTACACATACATCCGTACCTGTTATAGTTGGTACATGCCTTAAAACCAGATGACTGTGGTGTACAATATAGCTTTCCAAGTGAAGTGTTGCACCAGGAATGTGACTTTCTTGATTATGCGTTGTTTAGTGGTGAGGCAACCTTTCATCTAAGCAGGAATGTAAATACTCATAATGTTTGTATCTGGGGGTCAGTACATCTTCATGAACCTATGCAATATCAAAAAGTTCCCCAAAATTAAATATTTACTGTGCTGTGTCAGATCATATTTTTTTCACTGCAGTTACCATTATGGGGGTGGCTTATCTGCATATGTTGCAAGAATGGCTCTTGTCCCAATTAGAAGGTGAACTTGGAAACTTTGTCAACAAGATGGAACCCCTCCCCATTGACATCTCTTTGTATGAAAGTGGTTGAATATTGAGGTTCCTGTCAGTTGGATTGGTTGTAAAGGGTCAGTATAACAGAGCTCTTTACTGCTGGCTTTAATGTTCAGCTGACATCACGTCATGCATTTTTTTTTTCCTTTGAGCCTTTATAAAATATCATCTTGATGTTCTGGTGCAACCTAGTGATTTGCTAGAGATGAGGTGCAGAACTGAAGAGGTTATTGCTTTCGTTACTCTGGACTTGTTAACCAAAGTGTGTGAAGAATTGGAGTTTAGGTTGATGTGGGGCATATAACTGAAGGTGCACATATTGAACATTTGTAAGGAAAACTAGTGTAGTTTATCTTTAATTTAATGTATGATTTGTTGTAAATAGCCTAAATTAAACTGTTGAAACTGAGACATTCTTGTATGGGCTCCCTATACATGAGAGAAACAATTGGTCTAATAGTTTAAGTGCCCTGATATCATAGTTAAATCTGCAAGAAAGGAAACGAAACCACATTTTCTGAGCACAGCACAAAATTTTCTTTCTCTCAGAAATCCTGTGCACTGTTTTTTACACACACACACACACACACACACACACACACACACACACACACACCTGGTGCCTCCCCTTTGCAACCCCAAAATCTCTCATGCCTCCTACATCTGTTTATTTATTAATTTGTTTGCTTTTTTTGAAAAAGTTTATTAGACAGTAATCTGGAATCTACACTTAATGAAACAAAAGAGGGTTACCAAATATAGAGCAATGCAAAACTATAATATTTCAAAGAAATTGGTAGCAAAAATTAAATCTCATTCTGTCTTTCTTACATAACTAATGGTATTGTTTTCACTTGAACAACACTTTTCACATATACTATTTTTTTTATGTGATCAAACTCTCAAAAAAATTCAGAACGTCAATAACAGGGTTGAAATTGTTTTCCTTTAAGCAGCTCATGAATGTTCAGTTGTGAATTAGTTAAAACGCATCTCAGCTCACTCTCTGCATTCAGATGATTGTGGTGTTTTGTTTTCATGATGGCCACTATCAAGAATCTGGCCTCACATAGGTATGTAAACAAGAACTGTGCAAGGACTTTTAAGGCTTCCTTTGACATTTCTGGATAAATAGGAAGGAAACTGGCGCAAAATCGTGTTGCCTTTGTAGAAGTTCATTGAATTGAGCGAATAATGGAAAGTTAGTTGGTGAATGGTTGACTTCAGTTTTTTTGGGAAATTCTATGAAAGTGTGGTTCAACTGTAAAGGAGACCACATGTGGGACGCTAGTGCGACCTATTCTTGTGTACTGCTTGGGTGTTTGTGATTGTATGAGGTCACATTAAAGGAAGACATCGAAGCAATTCAGAGGTGGAGTGACACAAGTGTTACAGACATGCGTTGAGAATGTCAATGGGAATCCTGGAATGGAATGTAATGTTGTTTTCGAGGAACACTATTGAGAAAATTTAGAGAACTGCCATTTGAACTTCACTGCAGAACGATCTTGTTGTCTCCAACTTATATTGTAAGTAAGGACCATGAAGATAAGATACGAGAAATTAGGGCTCATATGGAAGCATACAGACAATCATTTTTCCCTCATTCTGTTTGCCAGTGTAACAGGAAAGGAAATGACTAGTTGTGGTACAGGGTACCCCTGCCATGCGCTGTATAGTGGATTGTGGAGTAATGTTGTAGATGTAGTAATGGGAGCATTCAGACAATACTTCCATAGTTGTGTCTTTTCTAAGAAAGCACTTACGATGTCACTCACATCTGTTATTGTGGGCTCCACTTTCAGGTTATTCAGTGTTTCAAAAAAGTCTGCAAGATATGCTACGAAAATTGTAAAGCTATCATCAGTGAATTGATGATGCTCAACTCCCCCCTGACTCAAAAGAAATACAGTAGTTCTACCTCTGAGACTTGGAAATAAAGAACCACAGCACTTGACTTAATTTTATTAACTACACGGATAGCCTCTTTAAGTGCAGTGTTAGCTTTCATAAAGTTTTAGACTCTAGGGCTTGTCTGTGGTTCATAAAGATTAGTTGGAGTGTTTCTTTGGCAATACTTAGTGAGCCAGAGCATTACCTAACATGGCTGCTACTCTGTCAGTACAAATTCCCTTAACTCTGTCCCAAGACAAACTATGTTCAGCCAAGTGATCAAATATTAAATGCTCTGAATAACCAAGCATCACCCATTGGCATATTTTGCGATGTCTCAAAGGCTTTTGACTGTGTGAATCACAAAATTCTTGTAGATAAACTTAAGTATTGTGGTATGAGTGGAACAGTGCACAAATGGTTTAATTCATATTTAATTGGAAGAAAGTAGAAGGTTGAATTTAACAGTACAGATAGTCTGCAAAAGTCAGCGAAATCCTCTAGTTAGGGAGGTATCCAGAATGGTACCTCATAGGATTCAGTCTTGGGTCCCTTATTGTTGTTAATATATAATAATGACTTGCTCCTCTTGTGTTCATGAAGATGCAAAGCTTTTTGCTGACGATACAAGTATAGTGATCACACCCCACAAAAAGAATTAGCTGAGAAATTGTAAATAATGTCTTTCAGTAAATTATTAAGTGGTTCTCTGCAAAAGGACTCTCACTAGATTTTGAGAAAATACAGTATATACCGCTCTGTACAGTAAATGATGTAACACCATTGATAAATATAGACTTTGAATGGAAGTCTGTTGCTAATGCAGAATATTCAAAATTTCTGGGTGTGTGCATTTATGAGAAACTGAACTGGAAGAAACACATTAATGATTTTCTGAAACTATTAGGTTCAGCTACTTATTTGGTGATAAACGTATCAGTAAATTAGCCTGCTGTGCCTATTTTCAGTTACTGCTTTCATATGGCATCATATTTTGGGCTAATTCATTATTAAGAGAAAAAGTATTCATTGTACAAAAGTGTGTAGTCAGAATGATAGCTGGAGCCCACCTGAGATCACCTTGCAGACTTTTTTTCTTCCCCCCCCCCCCCCCCCCTCACCACACACACACACACACACACACAAAGTTTTCAAAGGAGAAATAACACATTACAAGCCAATGAGCCTACACTTCAATTCAACAGGCAAAGTGATTAGCAATGACAAAGACAACTGTGAGTTAACCACCAAAATACTTCAAATTGAAAAATCTTCTAAACTGCGAGGAACCAACACATGACTAATTTCCAGGCAGCTTCAAAAGGAAAAACCCACCTTCACAACCACCAACACTGCATCAAATCGAACAATACATTTGCTAGCTGAAAAACAATGGAGCCCCAGATGGAGATGGGACATTAGCTGAGATGTGGAAACTGGGAGGGCAGCGGGCAGCTGAAACCATTTAGGAGGTTGTTAAAGATTGCTGGAAACAAGCCATAATTCATCCACAACATAAAAACAGTTACAGGACAGATACCAACAATTACTGAGACATATCTCTGTTTTCAGCCATCTTCAAAATTATATCCAAAGCTGTACTGCATAAAATAGAAGATGAAGCAGAATACACAATTGGCGAGTACCAAGCAGGGTTCAGAAAAAAACAGATCATGCCCGGAGCAAATTTTTAAATTGAAAACTGTCCTCAGGATCAGAACAACATGGAAACTTAACACAGTTGTTGCTCTCATGAATTTCAAAAAATCATATGATTCTGTAGATAATCAGACAGTATTCCTAACACTGGGAGAAGCAGATATCTTCAAAAACCCCAAACAATTAGTTGAACAGACATGACTTCAAAAGTTAAATGTCTAGGAGAAGTTTTGGAATCCTTCAGAATAAACGTAGGTGTTTGATTATCTTCAATCTTGTCTTAGACAAGGTCATGAGAGAGTGAGACAAAGAACTACAAGAAAGAAACATAGGAATCCATGTAGGACAAGGAAGAGGAAGATTTGAGGTGAAATGTCAAGCTTTTGCTGATGATATCACAGTAATTTCTAGGGTCAAAACAGATGCAAAGATAATTATAGAAACATTTCACAAAATTGCAGTAGCTAAAACTGAATTATTAATATCATATGAGAAAATGGAATACATTGATCAAAAAAAAAAAAAAAAAAAAAAAAAAAATGAAGAAAATGGAATTAGTGTAACAACTCATCCAAAACTGTTATAATAAATCAGTATCATTCCAGGCAAAAATTAAACACTATGCAACAGTAATTAAACTGGAAGCACTGTACAGATCCGAATGCCTAACACCAAATAAAAGAGGTGAGCAAGAAGAACTGGAAAAGAAAGAAAGGAAAATACCCAGAAAAATTTTAGGTCCACAAAAGAACGAAGATAACAGGACAAAGAGGAGAAATGAACATCTATACAGAAACATAGAAACTATCACAGGCACAATAAGAATGAGGAGATTAAAAAAATTTATGGTCGTATTTACAGAATGAATGACAATAGGCTAACAAAGAAAATTTATAATTTCATTTCCAAATTACTGGTAAAAAAAAAAAAAAAGAAAACAACAGGATGTCTGGAAGAGAGAAGGAAGTATATACCTAAGAAAACTTAACATCGCAGAAGACGCCAAACAGAACAGGGAAAGTTCAAGGCTACTGATCAATGTTGCAAAGTTTCCTGTCTAACAACGAAATTCACAACCTAGGAGGGTGATGTTAATGATCAGAGACAGGCGTTGAGCCAAAGCATGAAGCAACTATGGGATGTACCGTTGTCTTAGGTTGTAAGTGGTCTATAATTGGCCAATTCCGTAATTAAAATATAGGCGCAAGAACAGTTAACCTTACGACCGGTAGAGAAGATATCTATAAAATATGCCCTATGAGAATTATGGAGACTATTATGTTCTGTATGTGCTGACGTATGCTACTTTAGGAAAAAAAATTAACTGTGTGCACAGATATCGTACATCTGAAGATGAAACGTGAAAAATCGAAATTAAACAACTTTGGAATATCATCCTTGCAGCCTGAGGCCATTTCTTCTGTTACTGCTATAATAAACGGTTGCGTTGCTACCAATCCAGTACGATGGATAGTCAAGATAGGTCCTATATGTAAATGGCTAAGGCCGATTCACACACTCATATTGTCCGTTACATGATGTCATGTCACGTCAAGTGAAGTCAAGGCAGTTGATCTCATTTTGCATTGGTGTCCTCAACTATTCTTTTCGCGTGAATTGCGATCTTCGCAAAATGAAAGTCTATCGTTTATATGCGCGAAGCGCACATACACAATGCACTAGCTTATATACGTGGATGCTGGAGTCAACATTTGTACAAAATTGACATTTATTGGATTCAAGTGCAGGGATAGCGTGTATATTAGAGAAGGGAGATCGAAGTGCAAACCAACACAGAGAAAGTGCGTGGGTGCGAAAAAATCATTACGTGGCACAGAAGGGGAATTTCACGCATTATATGTGGAGCTTGAATAAGAGGAATCGCATTTTATTTTTTGGAAAGTGGAAGCTTCAGTTTTTTTCAGTTGTTACGTCAAACTACCCCCCAGAATTACTAGAAGGAACACAGTGTTGCCAGCTGCAATCACATCCCGTGAAAATTTGGTTTGAGGGCTAATCCAGTACAAATTTTCGAGAGTTAGTCGTATCTCCCTCAATACATTTTCCTTCAAGATAGGTTTCTTTACACGGTGTATTTGGCTTTTAATAGTTCAGGTGCCTTGTTAGTGTTTGGGTTAGCTAGTGAAACCACATAAATATTGGTCACTGATGCTTGTTAGACTATTTTACACACAATCAGAGAGCCGCTTAACAATAAATAGGCATGCCACAAGTACTTATTTAAACAAAGAACTTGCTGTATCTGCATCTTTCAGTGCATTTCCGTATATAACACTAAAAATGCCTTACAACATACAAATAAATTCGACCTTCTAATCAATCCGATTCTACCAACGCCACCTATAAAGGTGGCGTTGATTCTACCCAAAGTACTTTTTTCTCATGTTGCAGCCATGTTACAGTTCATTACTGCATTTCATTGTGACGAGACGAGACATGACATGACGTGACGGCGAGTATGAATTGTGTGATACCAAACGTACTAAAAATATTCAATTTGAGTATGTCACTATACAATACTGTTACTTGATATTTCAAAATTTACTTTCTTTCTGTTTACGATTTTTGTTATTAGATTAGCAAAAAGCGATTGTAAGCGCTCCGAATTGTCATGAATCGATAGTAGTTTCTCGTGTCTCCGCGGTAGCGCTGTGTGTCTGACAAGAGCCCTGCAGAATGTAAACGGACAACGGTGCGTACTGCGTAGGAGCTCGCAGACAGTGAATTGAGGCGTGGATGTTGTGATTGTGGGAAAGGCTTGCGGCTTACAGACATTATTACAAGCTGTGTTAAGTGTGTAAATACGTTCAATCATGAATTCATATGATGAACAGTTTCAAAACCAATACGGTTACAACGTGGGTGACGTAAATTTCGAAGTGCAAGATCAGCTCCAGTTCCAAACATTCCCAGAGAGTTATGACAGCGGTGAACGCAACGATGCAGCCGCGAAAGATATGTACTTCGACCCCACAGCATCTCAAAATTTTTACAGTCAAGAATCGTATACTGGGCAGAGATTTCAGAAATCTTGGAACAACGCCGAAGATGAAGAAGAACCGCCTTTGCTGGAAGAACTTGGTATTGACCCTACTCGTATAATGGAAAAAACAGTGGCTGCATTGAACCCATTTCATCGTTATGGACCTACGGATGATGCTGCCTTTTTGCTACAGGATCCTGACCTGGCTGGGCCACTAGCATTTTGTATTATAATGGCAGTTTCGCTTCTCGTCACTGGCGGAAAAGCTCATTTTGGATACATTTATGGCATAGCAGTGTCGAGTTGCATCTTGATGTACTGCTTATTGAACCTAATGGCAGCCAAAACAAATATACCATTTCCATTTGTAGCTTCAGTACTGGGATATTGCTTACTTCCAGTACTAACGATACCATTCATTGGTTTATTTGGAAACACTGTTGGTATTTTAATAGCTACATTGGCAGTTATATACAGTAGTCTATCAGCATCACGTTTGTTCGTTACTATACTTGGAGACCAGGATCAGAGAGCCTTAATTGCTTATCCCTGTGCACTCGTTTATGGTGCTTTTGCACTTATAATAATTTTTTAGGTGTTGTGTGCAACATTGACATGTGAGTATTGAGTAATGAGAGTCTGTGCAAAATGTTTCAATAATATGTACTAAACTCATAATAAAATTTCTAATATTCTTCCTTATGTTTTGGTTTTCTGATTGCTCTTACCTTTTCCGCCCGTTTGATGCGTTTGTGGCACTGTAACAGTTTTTGTTTACTAAGTGCCAAATTGGCAGGTACAGTCAGTGTATCCTATACTGTATCACAGAGAAATTTTAAGTTTAACTTTAGTGGTGACATTATGGAACCTGCAGGATGTGTATTTATTCGAGACTCAATCGTTTTCTATGAACAATCGTTTTCTATGAACAGTTTTGTTTCTCACCCTTATTGCAGCTGGCTCATTCAATAATTTGTGATACAAATTTCGACATAGAACTGCAGTGGTATACTCTTGTCTGTTGCTCCCTCTCCTCCCTCCCCACATGGACACACATGCCGATAACCTGAAAGGTGAGGAAAAAATTATTGTAATCTGTATCACTGAAGGGACAAACAAAAGTAGGGGACCTTTTTTTTCCAATAACAATATATGGATTAAAAGAATTAAGTATAATGTCCAAAACAGCAGAAGTCACAGCTGTGCAGAAAATTATTGCCTTACTCGCCCCTCTCCTGGTCTATGTTGAAGTAAAATGAAAGGTGTGATCATATAATTTTAATTCACAAGTGATATGAAATGAATTGTTGTACTTTTAATACTGTTACGAAGTTCACACTAAAATTTCTTGTCAGTCAGTTTGTATAGAATTGCTGTGTAGTGCTCCTTCCACTCATTACCCTGCAGAATTTCGAATGAATCTTAATACTGACAAACAATTTATTAGTCAGTTGTGCTTTGGAATGATTGCTATGGTTTCTTAATGGTTGTATTTTACTATTATTTTATATATATTTTAATTTATCTAGCTGTGCTTATATGCTGTAGCTCCTAGAGGTTTGTAGTACATATGAACCTTTTGTTTTTTTCTGACTTCATTTTTTGTTTTCGTTTTAATTTTCCTCTTTTTATGATTAATGCAGTATTTACTCTCCCCAGCAGAAAGTGGTGTTATGGACAGATTGTCAAAATACTTCCATCACATGGTTTATTTTCGAGGAATCATAAAATTTTGGGTCTAGTGAATAATGTGTGCTGTCTGTATATTCTTTGGAGTGGTCATATCTTGTGTACACACAATGTTTTTTCTTTCTATGTTAAAGTTATAGGTGTTGTTCATATGTTCTGTTTATTATGTTTAGTTTATTTTTTGTGGATGGTGGCTTAGATTGTGTTTTTACTAGAACATAGTAGGTCTAACGGAGGGCGCCATCTCCACTAAATGTATATATGTGGTCTACTGAGGATGGCAATCCATTTCAGATTGTGCAGTATGCCAGACCTATAAGCATTAAATTTTGGTAAATTTGTGGTAACAGACAGAACTCTAGTATTACTAAGAGTTGTTGGTTAGGTGGGAAGGCGATAGTTTTGTTGTGAGATGGGAAAGCAATTGAATGTCATGATTTTCGTTAAATAAAGTTTGAGATGATAGCAGCGCGGTAATCTAAAAGTTCTCTTGAGCTGCCATAGATGAGATATATCTAATGGATTCATACTTGAGGACCTTCAATGTGAGAGCAGCCTTTTACCACTTGGCATGCCTTAAATGCTTTTGGTGTAGTGCCAATTCCAGATTTTATCTTTAATACCCTCTTAGTCTTACGAGGTTTTTGTCCCCTGGTTAACTCTACCTCTTGAGGTTTGTCATTACGAACTAGAGGTGAGAATTCTTTCTTCGTTGCACTTTTCCCATCCTTCCTTATTTATCCCTTCTAATAACTCTTTGATACCAATATCTTTATTTGGAAGTCCTTGCAAGTGGTAAGTTAAATGATCAGATCACTCCTTGTTTTGATATCCGTCTGATCTTGGAGTTGAACCCCTTGTTGAAATGTAGGGTCAGTATATTGTTTCTCATGTCCCTTACCTTGAGCTTCAGTTTACATTGGACCACTGTGAGAACCATAAAAATGTTCATTGTTGTCTAACCCCTCTGTACGTGAAGTATTGATGTGAAGAACTGTATTGTTTTCCAATCTGTGATGTTTGTGACCTTCTGCTCCTGCATCTTTGAACGTGGAAAATTCTCGTCCTCCAGGAATACATCCCTGCCGACTGTTGTGTGTCAAGTTGTCTTGTCGATGAATGGTTTGTGTGGCAGTGGCCTATGAATCTCAGTTTCTTTGTCTTCTTATCCCACTTCTTGTGATGGGGTTTAGAATGTGAGTCGTTGCACTGCAGCTTAAAATTCTCAAGTGTGGAAAAGAAGGCGCTCCTGTATCAGCCTTTATGGGGCCTTTTATCTCCAAGTGTGGTGGGTGGAGAAAGATTTGATTAGTAGTGGCTGTAGAGACAGCTTCAGCTCAACGCTCTTTTGGTAAGTTGCCATTAAACACCATGGCACAAGCATTTTCAACCAATGTTTGATCAACTGTCAGCAATACCATTTTGCTGTGAACTGCATCGTACTATAAACTTACGAAGTCAGAAGTATTTTGAGATCCTTTATGTATGAGCTGCTATGGACTATGGTTATTTCAACAGTTTCTCGTTCTTTTCTTCCTCATTCCTCTCATCATTTCTAAATTTATCTCTTATTTCTTTTATCCAAGTGGCTTCAATCCTTTTCTTGGGTTTTTCATGGAAGCATTTGGAACCCTGTAACTTATTTCTGGTTGGCAGTGATTCCTCATTATCTTGTGTAGTAACTTGGGATTTGTCCATGTCCCTTCCTAATTCTTTGCACCAATTTACGAAAGTAAATGAACAGTCTTTTTGCCAGTCTCTTGGGATCTGTCCTTTGGATGTGGCCACAGAAAGCTATTCTTCTGATCCTAATCATAAGTGTATTTTTTCAATATGTGTATAAAGTATTGAGATGTCTTTTGCATTGTGTTTAATTTTTAACTGCTCCCAAAATTTTCATTAGTATTTTTCCTTCTGTGATTTCCAGTGTTCCATCATTGCCTTTTTGTTCAGAGTTCAACAATCTGCTGCACAGAGAGCTTCTGTGTGAATTGCTGTAGATTAGTATGTGAGTTTAGCATTGATAGATATTGACTTATTATTATATGTCCTTAGTGAGGTGATGTTCTCTTCATCTTTTTAACTTTTGATTCTCTATTAAATGTCGTGTTCAATTATTTCTCGTAGGTACTTAAACTTTTTAGTTCTCTCAATGTTTCCATATTCAGTTTTCATTATGTTTGAGGCTACTTTCATGTGTGTGATTAATTTGGTTTCCTCAAATTTAGTTCATTGTTGAGATAGTCCTTTCTGTTGACAGTCTGCAATTTCTTGACATTTTTGTCTGTCTTCTTTTCCACCAAGACTTTGAAGTTTTTAAATGTCATTGTGACCTTGGACTTGTCCTTCAAAACACAGACAAACTTGTATCATGAAAAATCATCAGTAGATGGGACAAAATAAAGATTTCCACTAATAGACACTGTCTGACCTTTTGCTAGTTTCAAATGAAAGATGTGATTGTTTTCCCATGACGCACAACTCACAGGGAACCTTGACCACAATTAATGAAACCTTGCAAACTTCGGCGTAGTTTTGGACTTCTTTCGTCCTTGCTTGTGGTGCCACATGTATCCACTACCTTTTGGGTAGTAGCATTGTTTTGTTTCGCTTGTATTCAGACTGGAGGTGCCACTCATAAGAAATGCTGTGGCACTTAGTTCATATTGTGCATCATAGACAAATTCACATTTCAGTCATTAAAGATTGCTTTATGCCTTTTCAGCAAAAGCCATAAAGCAACCTTTAATAACTGAAATGTGTATTCATCTGTGATATAGAATATGAACTAAATTGCAATTTTGTTAACTGAGAGCAAATTCATGGCTGAGTTGGGGATGTGAATGGCATCAGAGGCCTGTATTTCTGTTTTGCTACCGGTATAGGAGGTCAGATTAATACTTCCAGAAGGCTCTGCCACTAACCCATAACCTCGCATGATGACTACTGAGCTATTACATTGTTTGGCATTAAGAAGCTCCCCTCCATCATTGGTGATGTTGATTGAGGCACAAGAATCTAAATAGCACATTTCCATACTGTGAGACTGTTTAGAATCTTCTGCAAGGAAGGCTCCCTTGTATGCTGACCTTTTTTTTTTTAGTTACATTCCCTTCATTATTATTTTTTGATGAGCTTTCGCCTTTTTTTGCTCTTGCTAGAACATTATTTAGCAACATGATTTGGTGTGTTGCACTAGTAGCATTTAATATTGCATTTTGTATCGCTTTGTTTATTTAGATATGATGATGATTCTTCATTTCCATACATGTCTTCAGATTTGATAGCTTGTAGTGCTTTTACTTAAATAGAATCTGTGATAACACGTGTACATCTGTTTTCAAGCGTCATAATCATAGGTTGATTATTATCAGGTAATTTTGCCCGGGGAGGTCATGATGATTTGATTGTAATATATATTAATATTAATGTTCTAAATAAGTCCACTCTTCAAATGCTGTTTCCATTGTCATTCAGGCTTCTGGTACAATATTTGTATCCCTTGTATGGGAATAATTTGTCTTGACCATGAAGATTACTATCAGAGAATGTGCTTTTCTGGCTCTTTTGTTCTAAGAATTGTTCAGTTTCATCGTATCTGAAGGAGGCATTTCTAAAACATCCCAGAGTTTGGCTTCATGGCAAATTTCCACATAGAGTAGTTTTTGCTTCCAGTCAACATTTTAACTAATATAAGCCCAGATGTAGCTGTACCACTCATTTTTAAGTTTGGATGTATAAAATAACTGGCAGTATGCAGATGATCAATTGACGAAAATTAGAAAAAATATGCAGCACACATGGCTGACTTAAGAACCAACTCCAGATTTCTGCATATGACCTCTGTCATTAACATTTATGAAATTTTGCTTTTTCTCTTGATCCTGGATCCATAACGTTTTTGTTAGGCATTTTAAGTATACAAGTGAAGGCTTTATTAAGTGAAGAAAACAGTAAATGCAATACAGTGACTACAAATATACAGACACACGACTACCATAGAGTAACAGTAACAACAAGGAGTAAACAGAAAACTGTTGATATCAGTTTGCATATCCCATTAATGTTAGATTCCAACTTCGAAGAAAGATGATTGTGACTAGGAGGGAAACATGAGTAGCATTGGAAGTGTTTAGGTGACAAAAAGTACCCACTTTATATTTCTGTGGTCTTAAACGTGTGTGTTAAAATGCTAGAAATTAGACAATCTCACTTTAAGAACTGGCATTTTGAGTTTGCCAAGACATCAAATTGATGGAAATAAGGTATCATGGTAATGGAAATATCAATACGATTAGAGCTACAGTTGGCTGTTGGTCATTTCAAAATACATAACAGAAAACTACGAGGGCAGTTGGATAAGTATAGTAAATTTTGTGAAATAATGGAACTTTTTGTTGTGCCTTCATGGTTGGTAAACTTGATTATTCCAAGCTTCATATAAAGAATGTCAAAATGTAGAACACACAATTCATTGTTGACAGTCACCTGAATTGGATGAAGTTCACATGCCTCTGCACCATCACTGAAGACTGTTTACTCTTGGATTAATGAATTTGAAGCTGTTTGCACATACACCAAAAATGAAGTGCATTTCAGCTGTCTGGGTGAGGTCACCACAAAGGAAATCATTGACAAAATTCATGTAGGTAGTTAAAGTCCTCCAGATAAAAATTTGTGAGATTGGTGACTGTAGGCATCTCAACTAAGTAAGTGCCTAATATCCTGCATGGAGAATTTGCTGTGAGGGAGCTTAGTGCAAGGTGGGTGCCACAGTTACTCACAGTTGACAAAAGTGTCTCTGTCACAACATTTCAAAACAATGTCCAGCGATGTTTAGCCACAACCCACAAGGCTTTGTGGCTATTGATGAAACCTGGATCCATCATCACGCACCAGAGTCAAAACGGCAGTTAAAACACTGTACAAAGCATGGTGAAAAGTGAACCGAATAAGGCAACGAGCATTTTGGCAGCTGTTAAAATGATGGCCACTTTCAGATACCCGAGGAATAATTCTTGTAAATTATTTGGAAAATGCAAGAACCATAACTGGACCCTGTTTTGTTTCATTGTTGGATCATTTGGTTAAAAGAAATCTGAGGTTGGCACATAAAGTAAGTGCGCTTTTATCAGCATAATTCATCAGCAGTAACAATGGCAAAAGTGCACAAACTGGGCTTTGAAGTGCTTCCTCATCCTCACTGTTTACCAGATTTAACACCAAGTGACTTCTTCCTGTTCCCTAACTAGAAACTGTGGCTTTCTGGGAAGAAATTTTATCAAATGAAGAAGTGATAGTTGCAGTCAATGAGTATTTTGCAGAGGTTGATAGAACCTATTTTTCCCATGGGATTAAAAGTCTTGAGAATTGCTGGATCAAGTGTGTATCCCTCAAGGGAGACTATTGAGAAGTAAGGTGAGTTGTTTACAAAGCAAGTATATATTTTGTTGTTGCTTTTATACCAAACTTATCAAACTACCCTCATATATTGTATTACTTAATGAGAAGAGAGAGAGGAAATGTAAGTCAGTTGACCTATAACTATTATTTAATAGTGAAGTGTTTTCACATATACACTAAAATAAAACTTTTGTGTGCACTGAAAAATTATTTTCATTTTGGGATTCTGATTTTTTGTTGACCTTTGTTATTCATGAAGACAATCATCAAGGTGGAAACTACATTATTTGACATAACAGAAAGGTCAATAAGGAACAAAAGGAATGACAGTAATCAGAATTATGGTTATTCTATTAGAGCATAGTCATGGAACAGACAAGAAAACTTTATAAATAATTGCTATAAAGTCCATTAGTATAGTTAAAATCTTATAAAGGAGCACACTGCTGACATTCTGAAACTGTCATAAAATTATTGAACACCGGTAACTGGCATGTTGTTTATCTTTGAAGCTGCTACCTGTTCAGTGCAAATCTCTTCATCTCTGCATAGATACTGTAACCTACATCCATTCAAACTTGCGTAACATATTCGAGTGTTGATCTCCCTCTATAATTTTTACCTTTCCATCTCTACTCCCTCCCCTACTTCCTTCCTTCACCTAACCCACTGTTCGTTGTGGACTCAGGATGTATCTTATCAATCAATCCATTCCTTTAGTCAAGTTGCTCCACAAATTTCCTTTTTCCCCTGTGTTATTTAGTATGTTTTTGTGAGTTATAAGAGGCAGTCAAATAGTTTCTGTTTGAAGGCCGTACATTCCAGAATCGATATGCCAATGAGGCAAAATTGCCTTGAGCATTGAGGCAATCCTCCCACCAATGCACCATGTTGGAAATACACATTTGGTAAAACACCATGCCCTACTATGTGAAGAAGTCTATAACTGCCTATCGCACATCTTCATCTAAGAGGAATCATTGACCCATTGAGGCCCTTTTTAAGGGTTCAAAGGTGTGGTAATTGCATGGGGAATGATTAGGACTGTAGAGTGGGTGCTTGAGTTTCTCACACTTAAGTTGGTGTGTCTTCTGCATTATGACATTTGCGATATGGCGACAGAACTTGGTGCAGCAATGCACAACAATGGTTTTTGACAGACATGGTGCCTCAAACACAATTTTCAAACTGCAGTGGTTATCTACCAGTGTTTATCCTTCAGCAACCGTGGTAAGAGAAACAGCACGTTGGTTGTGTTGGGATGCATTTTGATAATGTTGACATAGTTTGTGTCTCTGCATTTACTACACACATGTTGGAGAGACACAAATGTCATACTAATCTCTTTGCTACACATTAGTGCTTATATATGTGCATTGGAGTTGTGCTGTGTTGGGCATCACTGCACCAATGCCCTCAGGTGGAAACTTTTTGATTGCCCCTTATATTTGATCTCTCTCTCTCATATTCAGCACTCACATTTTCAAATCTTGTTTTCTCTTCTCATCTGTACAAATTTACATTACATTTTAATAAATATAATTTTCAGAATCACTTTTCTTCCTATAAAAGTTTACACGTGAAATCTCCCATCTAATTTGGCTTTTGTCAGTTATTTTGCTGCCCAAGTTGCAAAATTCATCTACTTTTAGTGTTTCATTGCTAATTTATTTATTTATTTTGTAATACTTATTCTGTAGATTATTTTTTGTTATTGAATGGATTCATTATTATGTTTAACAATCACATACAGAGGTTAAAATACAAATTTCAATATTACTTCAATTTAAAGTTTGATTTATAAAGTACGAAGACAATGTTCATGACCGAAAGAATACAAATAATGTGATTTATAAAATGTAATTAAACCAGCAACAGACTTTTAAACAGGGAAACACAGAAAGATATGAGAAATTGTCGTATCTGTTCCTGTTAAAAGATTCATCTGGAAAGTACAAACTTTTTCAGGCAGGAACTCTTGTAGCTGATGTTCAAATAATTACCACTTCATAGGGACTCAGTAACACCTGGAACTGACTTAAAGTTTTGTTTTGTAGTTTATTTTGCACCAGAGACAAATTCTTCAGGTTGAAATGTATGCCACATTTCCTTCTAATGTTGTGTGTTTTATATTGAGAAGGATTGTGAAGCTTGAGTATCGTGATTCAATAGATATATTATGAGGCAGGGGCTAACCCCTATTTGGTTAAAAAGATTGTGACGCAAGTCCCTTGGCAACCTTTTCCCTGAATGGTAAAGACTCTTTTCGATGTAGGCAAAATTGTACAAAAAGATTATTACACAACACATCAGTGAATGAAAATAGCAAAATATGTAGGTTTTTGGATTTTGATGTCACCAATTTTGGAGATTAATCTGAGTTAAAAGAAATAAGCCTTTTTAAGGTTCGCAAATTGTAATGTTCGAAGTTAAGCATATGTTGTCTATAAGGATGCCTAAGAATTTCAGACAGTTTGTCCTCTGTATCCGTTGAATCTCATGTGCAATAACAATAACAATCTCCTGTGGGTTTCGTGATTAGAATGGAATTAAATGTATCTTGTTTTGCTGAGGTTCAGAATTTTTCTAAAGTGCCGGGAAATTCGATGCCACTGTATGAAACCATAACCATTCAAAGGATTTATAAGCTTTACAGTTCTGAGGGAAAGGATACTGTCACTTACCATGGAAAAAGTGTTTTTTTCACCTGAAAGAAAGTATATTTTTAACCAGTAAATCTGGGAAAAATCTGGGAATTTTTTTTCCTTCACTGCGTGTACAGCCTGCAATAATTTGTAAAATCTGTGGCAGGCATCGCTATTTTTTTAGAGATGCTTCACAATAGTTCCATCCTGTGAGGGAAGATGCCTTGATTGAGGGAGGCACTGGATATGTGAGCCAGGACTTTATTTACAGCAGCTTTTTAACAGAATACTCAAAATATTGCTGACACCTTTTGAGTTTGTGCTTTTTAAAGTGGTTATGGTTTACCTTATTTCCTGTGCTGTTACAGGGGCTCCGAGGGCTTTACCTATCAGCTCTATGTAATTAGGTGTTCTTTCAGTAGTTCAATGACCTTCTTGCTTGGTTTTCTCAGCAGCACTTAAAAAAGTGCTCTATAAAGATTTTTGCCACTGCCTCTTGATTGTATGCTTATCTGCTATGTTGAGAACAATGTTTTGGGTGCTACTGGGACAATCTGCACCAGTATTACTCTTGACCACCTCCTACATTGTTTTAATTTTGTTACTCGATTTATTAATTTTGGAGCTTACATGTGTATTTCACAATATTTGTTTTTATAGTGATGTAGCTGGGCTGGGTTGCCTGGATTTTTGGATTCACACTTTCTTTCGCATTGCGTTCTTATATGAGTGGTGATTTATGGATTTTTGATGGTGTCAAATATAAGCGCCAATTTATTACTGAACAAATTATTCATTTGTCGACCTTAATTTTATAGCCTCTGTTGAAGACACTATCCATTCCATTCAACTGCATTTTGAAGTCCTTTATCTTAGAGTGTTATAATGTCTTTAGCAAGCCTATGATCATTATAATTGCAATCTGGTTTCTGAAAAAGTTGTGAGTAACCTTTGCTCCCATTTTATTTTACTCCTGCTAATTTCAGAATTTCTAATAGTGTATTCCAATCAACACTGCCAATAGCTTTCTCTGAATCTGTAAATATTGGTTTATGTTCCTTCAATCTATCTTCTAAGAGCCATAATTATACCAATATTGCCTGTCATGTACCTACATTTCTTTGGAATCCATGAACTATCCTTAATCTGTGCATTATATGCAGCAGGTGTGCGGGTAGTTATTTTATCCACTACACACACACTCTGAACCAAAACTCCACTGAAAAATTTTCAGAGTTTTTGAGTGATGTCTTTTAAGTATTTTGGTATAAAGGCCCACGGTCTCTGACATGTTACAGCACCATTGCATTTTGTTTGGTTTCTTGCCCAATTTAGTTTTGTATGTGTATTGCACTGAAAATACTGTGCCGCAGTGTAAATGTCAATAGTATGTGCTGTGTATCTTGTTTTCTTTCACCCGCAGTACCTGCTATTTACAAGAGTAGTACATACTTTAGTCTTCACCCGCATTCAGTACTGCTCGGTTCTCTCTTGGGTTTTTATTTTCCAGCAGTGTTAGTTGTACATTAAGAGTGATACAGAGCTGTAGGGGTAGGTTTACTGATGAGCAGTTGACCAGTCCGAACCTTGTGTATGGGTTCACCGAATGCAGTGGGAGAGCAGTACGACAATGCCATTCTGAGCTGTTCCTACAGGACGGCGACCACACTATGTCACGTAACAGTACAGTGTTCACTGTGGGGATTGTTGTGTTACTCTGTGTTGTGTGGTGTAATTTTTGCTTGTTGCATGCTACAAGTTTTGCAGTTTTGAAGATAGTTTCACATAAACAGTCATGTTTCGGCAACAAACTGAATAGATCAAAATTATATTATTACTCTGTAATGAGCTGCCAGAGGCTGTAGGTCGTTTATGTCCAAACACTCAGAATGTGTCTCCGACAACCTCTGAAAGTTTTTCGGTGGACTTCTTGTTCACCCTGTGTAATTTCAGCAAGTTTTTACAGCCTGTTGGTTCCATTTCAATTATTATTTCATTATTATATGTGCAGTTAATAACATGTAGTATCTGGACCCTTATTAGTGGACATTAATTACACCTTTTGCCTTCATGATGGCTTGAACTCTGCTGGTGACTCTTCCAGTGAGGTGTCTATTGTTCCATTATGTTATGGTCAGGACTCTGGGTAGGCCTGTGCATTTCAGAAATGTTGCTGGCCGCAACCCATTGCCTCACAGATGTTGCTTTAGGACAGTGTGCATTGTCATGCTGATACAAACTGTCCGTCGTCCCCGAACCGTTGCTCTGTTGTGTGCAGTACATGATGCTGCAAAATTTGTTTGTATCCTTCCACATTTAGCATTTTTTTAAGCGTGGTAGGGGCGTTGCACCCTAAATACAAAAAACAGCACTATACTGTGACACAACCTCCTCTGTACTTCAATGTTGGCACTACTTGTACTGGCAAGTAAATTTCTCCAGACATTCTCCAAACCTAAACCCTTCCATTGGGTTGCTACAGAGTACAGCATGATTCATTGCCCTGATCATCCATTACCAGTCGACCATTGTCTAGTGGCATCACTCTTTACACCAGCTCAAGTGTTGCTTAACATTAACTACAGAACACACACACACACACACACACACACACACACACACACACACACACACACACACACACCTATATCTACATCATACTTTGCAAGCCACCCAATGGTGTGTGGTGGAGGGTCTGTTTGTTTTATTTGGTCATAGTTTCCAGGCATTTGTCATCAATAGTGTAGCTATACAGTAGTGGATATCCTTTCCTATGTATGTCCAATATGTTACAGTTATTTACATTGAGGATCGACTACCAGAACCTGCACCATTCATCAATTCCCTTGAGGTCATTCTGCAAATCATTACTTCCTTCTGGCATTGCTATTTTGTTATAGACAACCACATTATCTGTGAGAAGCCTTAGAGAGCTTCTGATGATTTCTACTACATCATTTATGTATATTGTAAATAGTAATGGTCCTATTGCACTTCCTTGGGATAAACCAGAAATTACCTGTACTTCTGTTGATTTTGTTCCATTAAGAGCGACATGTTGAGTTCGGTTTGCAAGGAAGTCTTGAATGCAGTCGCAAATGTGCTCCAATACTAGATAATCTCGTATTTTTTTTACTAAACGGCAGTCTGGGACAGTGTCAAATGCCTTCCTGAAGTCAAGGAACATGGCATCAACCTGAGTGCCATTGTCTATGGCACTGTGTATTTCATAGAGGAACAGAGCGAGCTGAGTTTTGCCAGATCTCTGTCTGTGGAATCCACGTTGATTTTTATAGAGGAGATTTTCCTTCTCGAAGAACGCCATAATTCTGGAGCATAAAACATTTTCCATAATTATTCAAGAGATTGACTTCAACAATGTAGGTCTATAATTATGTGTATCTGTCCTATGGCCCTTCTTAAAAATGGAAATAATCTGCACTTGCTTCCACTCACTAGGTGCCCTTTGTTGCTCAAGTGATCTACGAAAAATTACTGCAAGAAAGGGAGCAAGATCTTTTGCATAGTCATTGTAGAATCTTATAGGTGATCTCAATATCTGCAATTTTGACATTTGTAAGATGATCATAAGGAGGGACAGTGTTATGATCTACTGCTGTGAAACAATTTTGGAATACCGAATTCAGTGTTTTGGCCTTCTCTCTGTCATCTTCTGTTACTGTTCCAATAGGGTCACTGAATGAATGTCCCACTTACTGATTTTACATACGACCAAAACCTTGTAGGATTTTTACACATGTTGGTTGACAAAGTTTTACTTTCAAAGTCATTGAACACATCTCCGATTGCTCTCTTTATGCTCGTTTTTGCTTTATTCAGCATTTGTTTTTCAGCTAGTTTTTTACTTCTCTTGAATCTGAGGTGAAGTTCTTGTTGTTTACCTAGCAGTTTTCTAACATGGCTGTTGTACCATGGTGGGTCTTTCCCATCCCTTAGGGCCTTACTTGGAACATATTTGTCTAGGGCGTATTGTATGATTCCTTTGAATTTTTTCCATTTGTTTTCCACATCTTTGTCCTCATCACCAAATATTTGATACTGACAGCTCAGCTAAGCAAAAAATTTTCTTACCTTTCTTAACATTCTTTGTGATACTCATTGTCCTAGATGCTATCACAGCCTTATGATCACTGATACCTTTCTCTCTGTTAACTGACTTGATATTCACACAAGCAAGCACACTTCATGCACCCATGACCACTGTCTCCAGCAGCTCAGACCAAGGTGTTGCTGCAGCTCCCGTGTCGGATGAAAGCAGCGACCTTGCACCTAGGTGTTCAACAATGATATGACCCCTATGGCAAGGGGTTGGGATTGGGAGTGGCATAGGGAGGGACTAGGATGTTGTGGAGGTCGAATGGGCACCTAAGTACAGGGTGTTTCAAAAATGACCGGTATATTTGAAACGGCAATAAAAACTAAACGAGCAGCGATAGAAATACACCGTTTGTTGCAATATGCTTGGGACAACAGTACATTTTCAGGCAGACAAACTTTCGAAATTACGGAAGTTGCAATTTTCAACAACAGATGGCGCTGCAAGTGATGTGAAAGATATAGAAGACAACGCAGTCTGTGGGTGCGCCATTCTGTACGTTGTCTTTCTGCTGTAAGCGTGTGCTGTTCACAACGTGCAAGTGTGCTGTAGACAACATGGTTTATTCCTTAGAACAGAGGATTTTTCTGGTGTTGGAATTCCACCGCCTAGAACACAGTGTTGTTGCAACAAGACGAAGTTTTCAACGGAGGTTTAATGTAACCAAAGGACTGAAAAACGATACAATAAAGGATCTGTTTGAAAAATGTCAACGGACTGGGAACGTGACGGATGAACGTGCTGGAAAGGTAGGGCGACCGCGTACGGCAACCACAGAGGGCAACGCGCAGCTAGTGCAGCAGGTGATCCAACAGCGGCCTCGGGTTTCCGTTCGCCGTGTTGCAGCTGCGGTCCAAATGACGCCAACGTCCACGTATCGTCTCATGCGCCAGAGTTTACACCTCTATCCATACAAAATTCAAACACGGCAACCCCTCAGCGCCGCTACCATTGCTGCACGAGAGACATTCGCTAACGATATAGTGCACAGGATTGATGACGGCGATATGCATGTGGGCAGCATTTGGTTTACTGACGAAGCTTATTTTTACCTGGACGGCTTCGTCTATAAACAGAACTGGCGCATATGGGGAACCGAAAAGCCCCATGTTGCAGTCCCATCGTCCCTGCATCCTCAAAAAGTACTGGTCTGGGCCGCCATTTCTTCCAAAGGAATCATTGGCCCATTTTTCAGATCCGAAACGATTACTGCATCACGCTATCTGGACATTCTTCGTGAATTTGTGGCGGTACAAACTGCCTTAGATGACACTGCGAATACCTCGTGGTTTATGCAAGATGGTGCCCGGCCACATCGCACGGCCGACGTCTTTAATTTCCTGAATGAATATTTCGATGATCGTGTGATTGCTTTGGGCTATCCGAAACATACAGGAGGCGGCGTGGATTGGCCTCCCTATTCGCCGGACATGAACCCCTGTGACTTCTTTCTGTTGGGACACTTGAAAGACCAGGTGTACCGCCAGAATCCAGAAACAATTGAACAGCTGAAGCAGTACATCTCATCTGCATGTGAAGCCATTCCGCCAGACACGTTGTCAAAGATTTTGGGTAATTTCATTCAGAGACTACTCCATATTATTGCTACGCATGGTGGATATGTGGAAAATATCGTACTATAGAGTTTCCCAGACCGCAGCGCCATCTGTTGTTGAAAATTGTAACTACTGTAATTCCAAAAGTTTGTCTGCCTGAAAATGTACTGTTGTCCCAAGCATATTGCAACAAACGGTGTATTTCTATCGCTGCTCATTTAGTTTTTATTGCCGTTTCAAATATACCGGTCATTTTTGAAACACCCTGTATAATTAAGAAGGATCTTGGGTAGAATGTCCGCAATGTCAGGGCATAATGATACTTGGAGCCCTCGTGAAGGATGTGGTTCAGTTGTTCCAGTCTGAAATGGTACTGGGTGATGAAGGGAAAACTCCTTTGTAGCTGTTTCTTGGGTGTGGTGGCAGGGATGTGGGTGTGGGGGGACATGACACGGGAAATTAATTTGCACGGAAATCTGTTTGCGGACTAGATTTGGGGGCTACTGCGTCTGTGAAGGCCTTGGTGAGACTCCAGTATACTGGGTGAGGGAGTTATTGTCACTGCAGATGCACCATCCCCAGGTGGCCAAGCTGTATGGGAGGAATTTTTTTGGTGTGGAAGGGATGGCAACTGTCAAAATGCAGCTACTGTTGGTGATTGGTGTGTTCAGTGTGGATGGAGCAATCAGAGAGGAGGAACTCAATGTCTGGGAAGGTGGACACTGGGTTGAGTAGGATCAGGTGGAGCAGATGGGAGAGAAGGTATTGATGTATTTTCATCCTTCTGATTAGAGATTTAAGGGGCCTCGTCCGTTCACTTAAGTAATAAAATTACAGTTGTCCTTACAATGTTGTTTATTAAATGGCTACCAGTTTCGGTTGTTCAGTACACTATTTTCAGTCCTTAATGGATACTGAGAGGGTTAACTCCATGTTTATACACAATTCATCAGTGGCCAACATCTATGAACTGGTTTTGACAGACTGCCTGTAACAGTGATGTGCCCCAACCATCAGTTACCAACTGATTACAGTTGGTAGTTTATGGTTGGAGGCACAAGATCATTGTTACAGGTAGTTTGTGAAAACTGTCCATGGATGTGAGCCACTGATGAATTGTGTATACTATTGGAGTTAACCTCCTCAGCATTAGTTAAGGTCTGAAGATGCTGTGCTGAAGCACCATGACTGGTGGTCGTGTAATAAGTAACATCGGAAGAACGGTTGTGGATGCTCCATTTTATTACAGTGGGTGCTGAGATTGTAAGGAATGAGAATAACATGTCTTGTCTCTGAGTACAGATCATGAAGATATCATCAATGAACCTGAGCCAGACCAGGATTTTCGGTTTTGGAAGGCTAGGAAGGTCTCAGTTAGATGGCCCATAAACAGGTTGGTGTAAGAGGATACCATGCAGGTGCTCATTGCTGTGATGCAGATTTCTTTGTATACCATCCCTTTAAAGGAGTAGTAGTTTTCTGTTAGCATAAAGTTAGTAAGGTGTATGAGGAATGAAGTAGTGGATTTAGAGTCTGAAGGATGTTGAGAAAATTAGTACTCAATAGCAGCAAGGCCATGGGCACAAAGGATCTTGGTGTATGTGGAAATGGTGTCAACATTTATGAATGGGAATCAAAGAGTTAAAGTGGGTGGGGACCGTGGAGAGTCAGTGAAGGAATTTGTTGGTGTTTTTCATGTTGGAGTTAGATTTTTTTGCGATTGGTTGGAGGCATTGGTCAGTGAGGGCCAAAATTCTTTCAGTGCATGCACAATAACCAGCTACAATGGGGCATCCATGATTGTTAGGTTTGTGCATTTTGGGGAGCTTGTAATAGGTGTGTGTGCAGCATGTTACAGGGATGAGGAGGGAAATAAATTCCAGAGAGACCACATAGGAAGGGCCTAAAGCGATAAGCAGGGATCTGGAGGTTGTGTTTGACTTCTAGGTTGGGGTGATCCTTGCAGAGTTTATAGTTGGATTAGTCAGATAATAGGCAGAAGCCCTCTGCCAGGAAGTCACTATGATTTATAATCACAGTTGTAGAATCTTTGCAGGTAGGATGATTAGGTTAGGATTTGTTATGAGGCTGGCCCCTTTTTTTTGCTGAAAAGTTCGTGTTTTTCGCAAGGGACAAGGGGATGTATGGTGCTGCCAAGTTGGAGGTAAGAAATTCCTGGAAGGTGACCAAGGTATGGTTAGGTGGGAGGGGAGGGGATCACGGTTGTATGGCGGCATGAACTGGAAGAGGTAGGGTTCAATGTTGGGATTGTTGGCCAAGAAGTGTTCCCATTGCAGGGGTAGGGAGAAGGAGAGTAGGTCTTTGACTAGCCCAGTATGGTTTAAGGTGTGCCCTTTGGATAGGACTGAAACTCCTGTGGGGCTAAAGATTTTGGTGGGATCGTCATTGGCACAACAGTGTTCAGGGATTGTTCCAGCTTTGGATTTAGTGGAGTGTTGGTAGGTAGTTTTGGGACAGGTGACAAACTGAAAAGGCTTGGCAGATTCTGAGTGCTGTGAGGAGTTGACAAGAAGAAACACTGTGGGTGACATAGGAGTGGGGTGGTGGTGCCACAGATGTCAGCAGGTTGGAGGTGGTGCTGGAGAACAAGGGATTCTGCTGCAGATATGTGATGTTTTGCACAATAGCAGTAGCTTGTGTAAGAAGCAGAGGTGGTGGTTCTGGAATACCTGTGCCATGGAGATGTGCTTTTTGCAGTACAAGGTTTGTGAGGGACATGGACTGCCAGGATCTGAAAAGGTGAAGGTCTTTGTGAAAGGGGGTTGGGCTCGAGAGAAAGGAATTTTCATGGTTAGGCCATTTGGGGGAATTCGATGGTTAAGGCAGCGTTGAAGGAGCAGGATGTGAGACTGGGTTTAAACCGTGGAAAGAGATACTTGTCTTAGTTGGTGCAGAATGATGGAGCAGGGCAAAGGGGAAATGGGAACGATGTGGAAATGGGAAAATGGTGTTAGATGGTTATGAGGGGAGCTGGATAAAAGAAAAAGACATGAAAATATACATACAGACACACAAAAATGAGCACAAATACTCGAAAATATCTAAAAAGAAGTACAAAAAGGTGAAAAAAGGCTCATATGAGATATGGGAGTATGCATGTGTTGCAATAAGGGAAGAGAGAGAGGTGGAGGAGGATTGTTTAGGTCAAGGTTCACAAGTTCAAGTGCATGTTTTTCCGTTTTTGTATGTATTTGTGCATGTTTTTGCATACCTGTACATATTGTATCTCTCTCTTTCCTGTTATCCAACTTCTCTCACAGCCACCTAACACCTTCATTTGCCCATTTTCTACATCATTTACCGCTTCCACTACCCTATCCCTGTCACAATCGACCCCTGCTCCAACTTTCTACAACAGTTCGTAAAAGTATCCCTTTCCCTGGCAAATCCCAGTTCCATGTTCTGTTCCTTAAATGCTGTCTATAACCCCCTCCCCCCCCCCCCCCCCCCTTTTAAGTGGACAGACATAAAAATTACTTTCTCTGGAGCTTGCCCTCCCTTTCAAAGTGAGCTCCACCAGTCCCAGTCCCTCAAAAACCTGATTCTGCAAAAACAAATCTTCATGTCACAGACATCCCAGAATCATCTCTGCTCCTGCAGTAAGATACTGCCACTGTATTATCCCTACTACATATATCACATCTCCAAATCAGAATCCCCTGCTCTCCAGCACCTGGAAGAGCAGTCCAGACACCAAGTTGAGTAGAAAGCATGGCTGCAACTATATGGTTACTTTATTTAAAAAGCACGAGTGGTTTGATAATACTAGTTACATCGCCAGATGAAGTCAGTTACAACATGACACTGGAGTACAATTGATATTAAACTTTCTCCTCATGTCTGTAATTTCACCCAATTCCGAAAATTGAGTCACATCCCGTGGTAAACTAATGTGGAAGGGTGACGGAGGGATGGGGGATGGTAGGCTGCGACATGATTTTTGCAATAGAGTGAAATTTTAGGAGTCAGAGGAAACCTTAATATCAGTTGTCACACAAAATCGTGTGTAAACTTCACCTGATGATGTAACTTACATTATGAAACTTGTCATGATTTTTAAATAAAGTAATCATACAGCCAACATGAAGTTTTAAGCTGTGGATGTCTGTTGAATGAATTTGGATGTTCCAGACATCACCTGCATAAGGTATCCAGCCTGCGGACATCCTACTGCTGCCTTTGGAAACCACTGTCCAACCTCTACACTACCTTCAGTGTGTTCCTCCGTGTCCACCCCTCATAGTACCTAAAACCTGCCTAGCTGAACTTTTCAACTTTCCACAGCCCCCAAAACTCCCTGTCAACATTCCAACAAATCCAGAACCGAAGTGTTCCCGTAACACTGCTGTTAACCTTTCCACCAAAATTGTCAGCACCACAGACACTGGCTGAAATTTTTGTAAATCACTTGGAAAACGAATTCTTTGATGAAAATCCTGATATTGCTGAGTAAATGGTATATTACAGGAGATATCTCGGCCTCTCTATTTTATTATACAAAGGAGATAAAAATGATATTGAAAATGCAGCACAAAAAAATGAGCTCTCAACACCTGAAAATTAGATTCACAATGGATTTTAAAGAAGACAACCCTATAGATTACTTAGATTTAACACTAATAAAGAAAGATGGGAAGCATGAATTTAGCATATTCAGAAAACGTGTGTACAGATTTAGTTATCAATTAGTGCTCGTCACCCACCACAATACAAATGGGCATATTTTACTTCGATGGTATACAGGCTACTGAGATTGCCACTAAGCCAACAGGAAGTAGAAAAGGAGCTAAGTATTTTAAAACAAGTGGCCGTAGTGAACGGATATATGTGCAAGGTGGTGATAAATGTTAATAATAAGATAAGGAAGAGGCAAATGAAACAAATAGAAGGAAGTCAAGTCATAGTTAAGACGAACAAGAAGAAAAAATATGTGATTCTCACATACAGTGAAAGCACTACAGATAAGATTGAAAGATGCTTTCGTAAATCCAATGTTAAAATAGGGTTCTGAACAAATAACACGCTAAAATTGAAGCTCCAACACAAAATATGTAATAGTAGTAATAAATTTCAGGATTCAGGTGTATGTAAGATCAAATGTGATGGCTGCTGTAAACAATATATAGGGCAGACTGGTGGGAACTTTGAGACCAGATTCAAGGAGCACACCTACTACCAAAACAAAACAGCGTTTGGAGCACATATGGCTGCCTTAAAGCATTCAGTGAAGAACACTGAACAAAATTTAGACATCTTGCATAGAGCTCATAAGGGACGGTTTCTTAACATTTTGGAAGAAATAGAAATATACACCCACAAAAAGGAAGATCCAGCTTTAATCCTCAACAAGCAAAGCGAGTTCAAACATAACGCCTATTTTAGTATTTATGACGACTTACTGAGATGACAACTGTTGCGTAAGGAGGTCCAGGCCGAGGGATGACAGATGGTGCTTGGTGGGGAAGCTGGGAGATGCGTGCAGTGCCAGGAGTCATTGATGGGACCCTCCGGCGTGGCCCTCTTTCCCACGGCGATGGACGTCAGATGACTGGGCAGATCGCGGCACAACACCGAAATGGCAGAAACCACGGAAGCAGACCATAGAGGAAAACAAGTCTGTACTGGTTCCATGGATATAGAAATCACCCTTTGTTTTTAGATTTTATAAAAATGATAATTTTACTGTGTATTTTAATTTTGACAAGTATAGATTTTAACCTTGACACCTACAGATTTTAATTAAGTATTTTTAAAGATAAAAGTAAATTACAAAAATCTACTTTATACAGTATGTGCATATGTAATGTAACAAATGTACCAGACGCCACCTGTTGGCAATAGTGTTATAATTAATATAAATGATGTGCATTCTGCCAACCAATTTTATATGACGCAGCATGTGAAGGTTGCTATGTGTGGACGGGTTACTCCTGTAACCGAAATTGCAGGTTCATTCTGGTACATTTGATGGTGATTGGATAGGATGAAAAAGGTTTGCATTTGTGAAATAGTAAATTAGTATCATTATCGTTACAGATGTGAAGATGGTTCTAGAGGAACTGAAACCGGTCATATGAATAAACATTTTATGCAATCAAGACGGATTATAAGTAACATTGTAAAACCACTGATTGCGGTTATCCCATCAGACATTGTGTCTGTTTATGCAAAGACACTGAAAGATTTCAGAAAAACAGAGGGAGGTGACACTTGGACTGAAATGTCACAAATTCCACAAAAAAGGAAAAATAATGTTGTTACAGAGATTTCTACATATTTATTGGTGGGGTGTGTTTAATCTTTCATAGAAGTCTCTTACATTATTCTTATGAGTTTAATGTAGAACTGGAAAGTGCTGAGTCACACTACCACCCAATTGCATTTACTGCCAAACAAGATGGCAGGATGACTGAATGTGTGACCTAGCTTCAAAGTCATGATTGGAAAAAATGTAATCCAACTCCCAAATTTTGTAATCAAGTTTTGGTCTTGGTACGATTCTTGCCTTTGAAAATGTGTTGCACTGGGTTGCTGTTTTAGTGATTAAGTGCTAGACAACAAATCCAAAGGTCTGAGATTCGATTCCCAGCCAGTCCTATGTTTTTCATGTGTCACTTTTCACTTCCTTCACCTCTAACAGTGTTTATCGATGTGAAAAATGTCAAGTTACACAGTGGTTCAGTGTCATTCCCTCACAATTGGCTGAGTAAGACAGTTTGAAGGTAGGAGGAATGCAGTGGCATACCACCACCAATGCGACCATGCCTTCATGCTCGATATAGCACTGTGATGTATCTCTGAACTGATGACGTATTTACTTTTTTGTATTACACTGCTTGTTCATTGATACAATGTTATCTTTTGTCAGAGCCTATAACATTCTAACATTCGGCACAGATTTTTCAACTGTTGATTGTTGTCAGTCATGGTGTTTCAAAATTGATCCATCATTATTTTATTGTGGTAACCAAAAGTAGTGTTTGCCATTGACATTCCTGTTATGATTACTTCTTTGTGGAGGACTACAGATGATGATTATTAGTGTTTTAGGGCGCACAACTGGAGGACTACAAGTGATCTGTCTGAGAAATGTAGATACCTGTTGCACAAGGCTCAAACAGTAACATTCTGATTTGTTGTGATTGTCCAAGAACTGAACGGGATATATGACATTGAAAGCCTTCTGGCAAATGATAAAATTAATCAATATTAAGAACTGTAAGTTATGTACAAGGAGAGGCAGTTTCACGAGGTTCATATGATCAGACCCCCCCCCCCCCCCCCCCTGCAGTCATTCTCACTCTTTCTCTCGTGTGTGTGTGTGTGTGTGTGTGTGTGTGTGTCCCACATGTTTTCACATACTTGTAGGCAGGATTTGCAAGCTGTATCGCTTTTTATTTTTCAGGTTTACCACCAGACCCCAGTCAGTTCCATCAGCCTATATTAGTATGCACAGCCCACATACATTGGGATCCTGAATTTTGTGATGTAAAGTTGATCCAGACAATGATGTTGTCAAATGAACTCCGCAGTATCCTGGAGGATGCCAGCCACAGCTTCAGGCCTGGACACAAACCTGATCCAAGCAGCATACAGTTACTGTTGTGTGGAGATTTTAACTCTCTTCCAGACTCTGGTAAGCAGCTCTGCTCTTTATTATGATATAATTTTGCTGTAATTAATGAGCTGAGTACATAGCTCACTTGTTTCATGAAGTAGGATTGGAAGGAGAGTGGCGGTAGTTGGACTGATACACAGCTTCTAAAATTTTTCTTGGATGCTGACAGATGTGGGGTGCAGGTAGCAAGGAAAGCAGACTCTGCCTAACATGTGGACATCCTTGGAGAGACCTCACTATGCTCACTCAGTGCAGATTTCTTGTCTGATGAGTTGTAAATAGCTCGCATGATGGACCAGGAACTTCTGCATTACTTATCGCAATAAAAGCAACCTGAAGTCAGCACATTCAAATTAAACAACATTAAACAATGGCTGTTACAGTGATACTCCATACAGTATTGTTTGATTGCCAGAGTTGGTTATGGTTGAACGAGAAACACACTGGCTAGACATCTTAAGACTTCTATCAGTTCGTAAACCTGGAACCAAGCACCCAAGAGAAAGGTTATGGACTGTAATACTCTTTTCAGTCTTTATTTTTAAAGACGTCTACCTTACTATGAAATACATATATTCACCATAATTCTGCAGTTAGGTATGGCAAAACTAGTTCTTTGAGTATGATGAGTCTGAGAAGTGTGGTGCTGCACTCACTTCATACTCATTGTCTTGTTTTCTCTTACTGGAGCTTTTAGGAGTGTAAGGTTAGTCACGTCTTAGTACGGAAGCTGTGTACGAAATCTTTGTGCTATAAAGTAGCATTGACAAGTTGAAATGACTGAATGCCAGGAGCAAATGGTCTTTAATGAAGCTGTGTTTTGAGAGACTGTTGTGGGTGAAAGACAAAAATTAAGCGATGCCATGTGTCCATTTGCAAATGTGCTCTATTAGAAATGGAGCAATGTCTGAAGTAAGGTTCATGCTACTGTCCATGCTTCAGATGCAAAATGTACAAATTTTGTGAGACCTGAGTTTCTCCTGGCGTATACAACTTTCAAATAACTTCCGGGAATTCAGCCAGGTAACACTTTCAGCGACCGCCAATATTTCGGCGGGAGAACACCCCGCCATTTTCAAGGCAACTGCAATGGACAGGCAACATATATGCAAATTTAAAAACCTCGGTTCTCGGACTGATGCAGGAAAGATAACACAAACTGAACACTAGTGCCACCAAAGATGACCAAAGTCAGAGCTATCAATAGTGAGACTACAAATTTGCAGGTGAGGTAGCATTGACATTGTCCCTCTGTTTTTTGACAAGGGAGAGAGCTGGATTCCAAACAGAGTTTAAACGAAAACTTCCATCCCTGTTAACGAGGTTGCTTTCTAATTTAATCTCAACTGCCTAATTAATAACACTGTCCCAATAGCTGGACGTGCATGCCAATATCTCGGTGTTATTATATAACATGGGGTGACCAGTATCCAAGCAATGTTTAGCAATAGCAGATCTACTTGGCTGCTGTAATCGTGTGTGCCGTTTATGCTCAGTACATCCGTCCTCCACGGTCCTGATAGTTTGACCATTATATGCCATGCTGCAGCTAGAAGGAATGTGATATACACGTGCCTTACGCAGACCAAGATCATCCTTAACAGAACTCAAAAGCACTCTAATTTTAGATGGAGGTCGAAAAACCCATTTCACGTCGTATTTCTGTAAAATACAATCGATCTTGTTGGAAGTGTTTCCTACGTAAGGCAAAAAGGCAGTAGACTTAGGTGTCAACTCAGAATTATCATGAATCACCCAATGTACAGTTGGTCAACAGCGCAACGCATGTTCAGCCTGTCTATCACTATAACCATTTTGACTAAACGTACTTCCAGATGGGACAGCTCAGCTGGCAAAGTCCAGCGTCGGAAATGACATGTGCCCTGTGCACCAAGGTATGAAGTACCCCTTTACGTTTAGCCGGATGGTGACAACTATTAGTCTGTAAGTATAAGTCTGTGTGAGTATGTTTCCTGTAGACTGCATGTTTCAATGATGCATCATCCTTTCCCCTAACCATCGTGTCAAGAAAGGGAAGGCAACCATCCTCTTCCACCTCCATTGTAAAACGAATGTTCAGGTGGATTGAGTTCAGATGTTCTAGAATGGCATTCAAATTCTTCCTACCATGAGGCCAAACAACAAAAGTATCGTCAACATATCTAAAGAAACAGGCGGGTTTCAAAGGCACCGACTCCAATGCACGCTCCTCGAAGTCTTCCATAAACAAATTTGCGATCACAGGAGACAATGGACTACCCATCTCAACTCCATCTGTCTGCTCATAATACTGGTCATTGAATAAAAAGTAAGTGGATGTCAACATGTGCCAAAAGAGATTAGTTAATTCAGCACCAAAACTAGCCTCAATTAACTGCAATGAATCAGACAGAGGAACACTAGTGAAGAGAGACCACATCGAAACTCACTAAAATATCAGAGTCATTCAAACGCAGTCTCTCCAAACAATGTAAAAAATCAGCTTAGTTCCTGGTATGATGTTCACACTGACCTACTCGTGGACTCAACAGAGAAGCAAAATGCTTGGCTACACGATATGTCGGAGCACCAATATTACTCA
This sequence comes from Schistocerca americana, assembly GCF_021461395.2. Lineage (NCBI taxonomy): Eukaryota > Metazoa > Arthropoda > Insecta > Orthoptera > Acrididae > Schistocerca > Schistocerca americana. The sequence goes on along the minus strand of NC_060124.1, from coordinate 606,267,997 downwards.
CTATAGGATGGAAAGGAACTCTTTCCTTGTGAACCTTCGGAAGGCCATATAACCTAGGGGGAACAGCACTATAGGTGTTAAGACTCTTGATCGTGTCCTGCAACAAATCACTTTTCTTCAGGAGGCTGTTGGTCTCCCTCTCAACACTTTTTGTGGGGTCAGTGTCGATTCTGCGATACGCTGAATCAGATAGTAAATGTTGCATCTTTTGTACATAATCGGAAATACGATGTAAAATGTGTTTTTTGACTTCCATCTAAAATTAGAGTGCTTTTGAGTTCTGTTAAGGATGATCTTGGCCTGCGTAAGGCGGGTGTATATTGCATTCCTTGTAGCTGTGGCGTGGCATATATTGGTCAAACTATCAGGACCATGGAGGACGGATGTACTGAGCATAAACGGCACACACGATTACAGCAGCCAAGTAGATCTGCTGTTGCTGAACATTGCTTGGATACTGGTCACACCATGTTGTATAATAACACCGATATATTGGCATGCACGTCCAGCTTTTGGGACAGTGTTATTAAGGAGGCAGTTGAGATTAAATTAGCAAGCAACCTCGTTAACAGGGATGGAGGTTTTTGTTTAAATTCTGTTTGGAATCCGGCTCTCTCCCTTGTCAAATAACGGAGGGACAGAGTCAATGCTACCCCACCTGAGACTTTGTAGTCTCACTATTGATAGCTCTGACTTTGGTCATCTTTGGTGGCACTAGTGTTCAATGTGTGTGTTATCTTTCCTGATCAGTCCAAGAACCATGGTTTTAAATTTGCATATATGTTGCCTGTTCGTTGCAGTTGCCTTGAAAATGGCGGGGTGTTCTCCCGCCAAAATATCAGCGGTCACTGAAAGTGGTACCTGGCTGAATTCCCGGAAGTTATTTGAAATGTACAAATTTTGTCCAATGCTAACAAAATAGTTATGTATGATTATGTTGTTGTTTATTCCACCGTCACCATGAGGAAACACATGTGCTGCATCAAAAGAGATCTGGGCACAGTGCAATGTCTCTGTGACCAAAAAGCACTCTATTTCTGTATTCTTTTGGTCGCGGCAACTTGAATTTGTGGGCTAACAGTGAGTTGTGTAGTTTATCATTAATGTCTGTAACTTTTTGTTGGCTTAAATTTATTCTAACAATTACTCACTGTTTAGAGAGTGACTTCACCCTTGTGCCGTGTTTTCTTGTACTGTTGTCACAGAATTAATGATACCTCAAAAATGTGTGTGTGTCAATGTTATATGTAGCTGCAGTGCTATAACTCCGTGATTATTGTTGCAAACTTGTCTACTTGCACTTCTTTCAGTGACTCAGGTGATAAGTTTTCAGTCAAATGGGCACCAATGGAGACTCGAGATTCGTCTCTGAGCACATAGAGACAACAAGGTCTGAGGTGCCATAGGGCTCACTGGAAAGTTTAAAGCAAGTATACATAGCTCATTTCTGATCTCTGGTGGACACATACTGCCTTGATGCTACTTTTTTCAGTTTTTTTTTCTTTTTTAAGTGCGTAAGTTTAAACGTTTTTGGGTTCTTTTTCAAAGTTTGAAAACATAAGACAGTATTATTCAGTTTTTGGTCATTCTGAAAACTTGTCTTCTTGTCTCGTCATAAATATGTGTGCACCATTAAGGAAGGGTCCAGTGTATACCTTCTTGGTAAGATTTTTCCGGAACACTTTGTGTGAGTGTATATGCCCACTTCAGAGGCCAAAAGTGATACCACAGGATGAGTTATTTTTCATTTAGAAAAAACAATGGAATCACATTGTCCAGGATATGGTTTGAAGGGCAGGTGCTAAAATGTGAGAGCTGGCTGGCCTATGAGCAGCTGCATTATCATGATTGTTAAGGAATTCCTCATGCCAGCTTGTGGCTGAGTCTCCTGGTTTCTTCCAAAAATCCTTGGAAGGCATACTACAGTATGTATGAATCTGCAGGTATTAGTTCTCTCCCCTTTCATCGGGAACCAAGGTGGAGGAAGATTCAAGTGCAAGAAAATTGCTTTGTCTCTGGGTTACACAAATGCATCCGTGTTTTGTCTGCACATTACAACTGGTGAACAGTAATTTTGACATGCATGAATTCAAGATGCACTAAATCTATTGACAGAACTGCAGCCATTGAAACATTTGTTTCTGATGAAAGTGGAAAATCCTTGGTAAAACACATACAGTGGAATGAGTAAACAGGGAATGCAGTGGACTTAATCTTAAACTCTTGTGTGAGTACTAAACATGTTTCCTTCAGAAGAAGGTGGTGTTATGAGAGTGGTCCAAATGTTGTCAAGAGCATTATTTCTTTGTCAAAGCTTCCCCCAGTTATCATCTCAGACAGAAGCTTGGAAAGATAATAATTGAGAATGATGTACGCATATATACAAATAGCCGTATGATAAAGAATCATTGGAACTTGTGGATTATACCCAAGACAGCATTACCTCGGCTGAGACTCAGTTCCTTTTAATAGATTTGACTAACATCCATGCAGATGTGCTGATGAGTTGACAAACTGATATTATTAAAAATAATTTGCTGAGACTTAATAAGCTAGGACACCTTCATATGTATTTTTCATTTGGTGGGTCAGCTTATAAACACCCAAGAATTTCGGCAAAGGGGAAACTGTCTGATAAGAATATTAGCAAATGTATTTATGGATGCTTCAGATAACAAATTTTCCACAGAACAACAACTGTTGAGCAAGAACATAGTCTATCCCAGGAGATATGTAGATGAAATGCACATATCAAGCAATAGAAAGTCCAGGATGGAACAAGTATAGTGTTATGAAAAGGGTAGAGTGCTACTTACCGTATAATGAAGAGGTTGAGTTGCAGTCAGGCACAACAAAATGACTGCCAAACAAGTAAACTTTCAGCCAAAAGGCCTTCTTCTGAAGTAGACCCCCCCCCCCCCCACACACACACACACACACACACAGACACACACACACACACACACACACACGTGTGATCACTGTCTCTGCCTGCCAAGGCCAGACTCGCACATCAACAGGTAATGCAATATCCAAGAATTGCAAAGTAAATTTAAACTAGTCTGCAAATATTTGTTTCATGTACAACTTGAAATGCCACATCTACATGTAGTAATTGCTCCTGGATTTCTGATGTTGAATAATTATGAAATGCATAATATGAACAGTAAAGTCATTACTAGCGTGATGTTTGACTTTTACAATAGCGACCCAGTCAGCCCGAATGCAGAACTACCAATTAGATTAATTTCAAGTTTGACATTGGATAACAAAGAAAAAAGTTTTTTGTGTGGTATAATTACAAATTAACAATTTTTGGACTTTGTCTTTTAGCTGTACAGTGAAACCTTCCTTCTTGAACAATTTCACAATTCTAGGCCAACAGGAAGTACCCTGTAGGTTTTGATGAGTGAGTTTGCAATTATGAGAATATGTGACTCGAGTGGCCATAGCTTTTGACTGCATTGACTTAGATGCTTCAATTTCTTTACATCACTAAGGGGCCACAGGCCTTAGTATGTGACAAATTTAAACTAGATGTGTGTACCTATTCCCAAGAAAAAGGGTTCTGAACAGGTGGACGAAGAGACAGTGTGTCAGATAAGAAAGGACAAAAGATTTTTTTGTCACTGATATACTTACAAATTCACAGTTTTGCAATTTTTTCCTTCTTTTGTATTGTGTGTGTGTGTGTGTGTGTGTGTGTGTGTGTGAGAGAGAGAGAGAGAGAGAGAGAGAGAGAGAGAGAGAGAGAGAGTGTGTGTGTGTGTGTGTGTGTGTGTGTGTGTGTGTGTGTCATAAATTTCATATATCTAAAAACACAGATGATGTGACTTACCGAACGAAAGTGCTGGCAGGTCGATACACACACAAACATACACACAAAATTCAAGCTTTCGCAACCAATGGTTGCTTCGTCAGGAAAGAGGGAAGGAGAGGGAAAGACGAAAGGATGTGGGTTTTAAGGGAGAGGGTAAGGAGTCATTCCAATCCCGGGAGCGGAAAGACTTACCTTAGGGGGAAAAAAGGATAGGTATACACTCTCAAACACACACATATCCATCCGAACATACATGTGTATGTGTATGTGCTGATGGATATGTGTGTGTGTGTGTGTGTGTGTGCGTGCGCGTGCGTGCGAGCGAGTGTATACCTATCCCCCCCCCCCCCCCCCCCCCCCCCCCCCCAAGGTAAGCCTTTCCGCTCCCAGGATTGGAATGACTCCTTACCCTCTCCCTTAAAACCCACATCCTTTCGTCTTTCCCTCTCCTTCCCTCTTTCCTGATGAGGCAACAGTTTGTTGCGAAAGCTTGAATTTCATGTGTATGTTTGTGTTTGTTTGTGTGTCTATCAACCTGCCAGTACTTTCATTCGGTAAGTCACATCATCTGTGTTTTTAGATATATTTTTCCCATGTGGAATGTTTCCCTCTATTATATTCATGTCATAAATTTCAGTGTGATACATATACCCATTCACGAGAAAAAGGGTTTATAACTGTCGGACAGATAGACAAACAAAAAAAAATGATCCTATAAGGGTTTCATTTTTACCAATTGAGGCATGGAACCTTAGAAAGGTTATATTTGTGTTTTAAATATAGTTATAGATGAATTTTGTAATTATTTAATTTTGCAATTATGTTACAAAAAAACAATTAATGTCATGTGTAGCTTCTGCATTGTTGTATAATGAGATAGATAGACTTGACATCTTTGGCTTAGTGGTAGTGAAACATTTATTGATTTACATTTTTTAGCAGTTAGCCATCAAGCTGATGACTTTTGCAAATGTCATACCTTGGTTGAGTAATAAATTAATGTAAATGTACATACAGTAGTTGTACATATATTCATCTTAATATTCTAAATATATTAGATGTTGCAATAGAGAACATGCAGCTTTTAACTCCCTGTGGAACAGCTTTTTTTTTTTACAAATTTTCGAAGTCTGTAGCAGCTTGTTGAACTATTTCTGACCATTAACATAAGGACTACCATCAGATATTTTTAATTTCGTGTTCTGTCTGAAGTAGTTACCCTCACTTTTGTAGCAGAGTTATGTGTATCACTGCACTTATTTGCTTTGTTTCTATTATTCACAAAAAATATAATCAGTTTCTACAAATACAAGGTATATACCGGTATAATTAAATATTTACCATTGGACGAGGTTTTAAGATAGGAGTCTCAGGACCTTAGTCCACGTGTTAACCTAATCGCTGTCTTCTGTAATACCAGTACTCTGTTAGGATGTAGGTCTGCTGCACAGCCTCGCAGTTCAGTACCGTGACTAAGAATTGGATAAATTATCCCATAGTACACAATTTTTAAGGTATGAGTTGAATAATTTTTGCCAATTGGCATATTGAAAACGAACTACTGCTGATTTTCTCGCACACAGAATTAATTTGGTTTACCCAATGAAGATTTTTGCCCAGGTGGACGCCAAGAAATTGAGTGTTATCTGTTTCTACTGATGTAATACCACATATATTGTTTATTTCAATGCCATGGGAGCCAGTTGCTTTAAACTTTAATAGCTGCAGGCCTCAGTGTAGAGCATATGTTGTTACTTGTGTTACACTCTTTGTTGCAACAGGCTTTGTAATGCCTTAAAGTCTTTCTCATAAAATAAGATGGAAGTGTCATCAGCATAGCGTACTAGATGTGAGTGGAAGGGTTGTGTCACATCATTGACACAAACCAAGAAGAGGAAGGGTCCAGGGACTGACCCATGCAGCATCCCCATTATTACTGTATCTCTAGAAGACTGGATCTTCGTGACCTTATTATCTGCTTTACATGAAAGTTTAGTACAGTGTTTGCGATTTGTTAAGTATGTAGACAGTAAATGCACTGATATTGTATGCTTTAAGTTTCTTCATGAGCAGCCCATCGTTGACAAAGTTGAAGGCTTTGGAAAGATCTACAAATATCACTGTTGTCTACATTCCTTCATCTAGGAGGCTGTTCACTTTATGGAGGAACTCAGTAACTGCAGTTGTTGTGCAGCAATCTTTCCTAAAGCCAAGCTATATTTCTGTTGATAATTTATTTTGTGTAAAATAATATTACCATCCTAAATAATGCATAAGGGTTTCCTATCCGTAGTTGTGAAGGTATTTTGGTACTTAGTGGTCAGTTTCCAGGAGGCCTTGCTTACATTAGTGGGCCGGTGATATTATTGTAGAACTATTTTCTAAGGCTTGGAAGTTATTCTTTAAAGGTTTTCTTAGCTTTGTTGTGTTTTTGTTTGAAAATATGCATCAACATTCATAGTACGTGGAATGTCTGTGGCCTGTGGGGTTGAGTCTGTGGACTATTTTGAGCAGGAGGCAGGCCATCTGGTTTAGTTCAACTTACACTGCAGATGGAGTAGTGAAGTCAAGTTTGAATGATCAGATTTTCTGCAGACTTTGTTGCAATGGAGAATTTCAAATTTATGACAATGTGTTTACAAGAAGATCGAAATTATGGTAGGAGGTTGCATTTACAAGATACACAATTTGTAAGTATTTCGTAAATATGTTTCAGCGTGTTTCTCTGTGGCACTGTGCACAGTATAGTCATATCCTTTAGATTAGAAATGTTTTCTTCTGACTGAGTATACCGGGTGATCAAAAAGTCAGTATAAATTTGAAAACTGAATAAATCATGGAATAATGTAGATAGAGAGGTGCAAATTGACACACGTGCTTGGAATGACATGGGGTTTTATTAGAACCAAAAAAATACAAAAGTTCAAAAAAATGTCCGACAGATGGCACTTCATCTGATCAGAATAGCAATAATTAGCATAACAAAGTAAGACAAAACAAAGATGATGTTCTTTACAGGAAATGCTCAATATGTCCACCATCATTCCTCAACTTAGCTGTAGTCGAGGAATAATGTTGTGAACAGCACTGTGAAGCATGTCCGGAGTTACGGTGAGGCATTGGCGTCGGATGTTGTCTTTCAGCATCCCTAGAGATGTCGGTCGAACACGATACACTTGCGACTTCAGGTAACCCCAAAGCCAATAATCGCATGGACTGAGGTCTGGGGACCTGGGAGGCCAAGCATGACGAAAGTGGCGGCTGAGCACATGATCATCACCAAACGACCGTGCACAAGAGATCTTTCACGCGTCTAGCAATATGGCGTGGAGCGCCATCCTGCATAAACATCGTACGCTCCAGCAGGTGTTTATCAGCCAGGCTGGGGATGATGCGATTCTGTAACATATCGGTGTACCTCTCACCCGTCACGGTAGCAGTTTTGCTGTCCAGCGCCATCCGTCAGACATTTTGTGAACTACTTCTTCTTCTTCTTCTTCTTCTTCTTCTTCTTCTTCTTCTTCCCTAATAAAACCCCATGTCATTCCAAGCATGTGTGTCAATTTTTACCTCTCTATCTACATTATTCTGTGGTTTATTAAGTTTTCAAATTTATACTGACTTTTTGATCACCCTGTAGAATGAAATTGATAATTACAGTAAAGAACCAGTGTAACTGTGTATTATATAATGCAGTTCCAAACATCTGTCAGATTTGTTGGACCAGTAAAAGTGTGTAACCTTGGCAGGAAAGAGAACTGCTTTTCATAGTTTTAAATCATTTGTATTTCCTGTTGCAGGTGTGATTGAATTCCTGACATCTGGAAGAGTTCCTGCTGATCACAAGGATTTCAAGTCACTTGCATACAAAGCTTGCCTGCAGAAGATTTCTGGCTGTGAAAAACCAAATGAATTCACACATTCCTTCAAACTTGCTTCCGCATACAGTGAAGATATTATGCCCTTTACAAATTACACGTAAGATGTTAAATACCTTCACTGTCTATAAAATACTTAAACAGGTTTTAAATATTCTGAGGTGAACTTGTCTTATGTTTATGCAGAAATTAGCTGCTATTGTCTGTGTTATATTTTCTGCCATTTCTTTATTAACACTTACTTATTTTTTTCTTATTCATAGGTTTGATTTCAAAGGAATCATTGACTACATTTTCTACTCGAAGCAGAGCATGACACCGTTGGGCCTGCTTGGTCCTCTTGCTCCTGAGTGGTTGAGAGACAACAAGGTCGTTGGTTGTCCACATCCACATGTACCATCAGGTATTGTTTTGTACTATAACTTGTACAATCATACACATTCTTGGAGTTGTGGAGTGCAGATTGCGGAAAACACAAATTAGCAAAATTCATTACATCTTTGTTAAAAAGCATTACATATCATCTACTGTAAGCATAGTTATGATGTAAAGAGTTTTCTGGCATTTTGTTGCATACAATTACTAGAACTTCTTGCTAGTATTCTTATTAGAAAAGAATGATACCAGATTTTGTAGCCCGTACATAAATTTTAAATTAGATGCTTGTAAGTGCTGCCCTTTTCATGTTGACTTATAGATACATTTGCCTTTTTACTAATGTGAATTTGTATGTTGCAACAGTAAATACAATCTTATCTATTCTTGACGTTCTCCAAGTAATAGTTCCAAAATTTCAGTTAAACATATACTTTGAGGTTTTTTTCCAAAACTGTATGATACATTTTTAGATTTAGGACAATATTATGAAAAGTATAGATTGCTACTCACCATATAGAGGAGACTTTGAGTTGCAGACAGGCACAACAAAAGACTACTATGCATTTAAAATTTCAGGCATAAAGCCTTCTTCTGAAGTAGAAAATGCGCACAAGCGCAGAAGCAGTCACGGAACCAAGTCGGTGGTAATCTTTCGTTACAATCAAAATCTTGTGCAGTATCTCGAAAAGTGATCCACAGCTAACTTTCCCTTTCCTCATTATCATCTCAGAGCATAGTCATAGAGCATGGTCATAGAGCATCTGCAGCTCCACCTCTTGTGGTTCCCAGTGGGATAGTAGTGGGAGGATTCTTCAGCATGGAGATAGAAAAGAATGGGGTATTGCTTTTTCTCGACGTGGAAGTTTACCGTAAGCCTGATGAGAAGCTTGGACACAGTGTTTATAGAAAGCTCGCCAACATGGACACGTACCTGCATGCATCCTCCCACCACCATCCCATGCAAAATAAATCGATGCTGCAAACTTTAACTAAGAGAGCCTACAGGATCAGCATTGAACACAACCTCAAAGCTGAACTACAGAACCTCATGTCTATTTTTGGAGCTAATGGCTATGACGTGAGGATGAAACATAAAACTGTGACGCCAAAGGAGGAGGGCAATAGGGAAATGCAGAACAAATCACAGAACACCATCCTGCTATCATACATACAAGGGGTCACTGAATGTCTGAACAAAATTCTTCATCAAGCAGTTATTAAGCTGATTTTTCATAGCAACAACAAAATAAGACATTCTGGGCTTGATGAAAGATAGAATTGACAAGTTTCATGCTACCGAAGTTTATGAAATTGGGTGCGAATATGGACTGGTGTATGTAGGTGAGACTGGGCATCCAATAAGCACGAGGTTATCTGATCACGAGAGATATATCCATCTCAAAGAATTGAATTTCAAGAGGCCCATATACTGGTGAACCAACCGTTAGCTTGAGGAGGAAGATCAGAGGGGCTATAGAAGTAGCCAGGTGACCCAACATCATGACTAAAGAAGACAGGCACAGACTCCCAGCATCTTGGCTGCCAGCAGTCACAGCTTTGCAGGAGGACCGCTCTCACAAACCAACAGGCAGTGGAGAGTACACAGAGTGCTGATGTGCCCTAGTCAATACTAGGCAGTTAGTAAACAGCACTACGCTGCAGTCACCACTCAATTTCCTATTCGCCGATTTCCACCAATGTCAAGCAATAAAGGAAACTTCAGTGAAAAGTGCCTATTTCCACCAATGACAACAAGCAATGCAAAGACCAGTAAATGAACACCTAATACTCTCCTGCTCACCCTCATATTCAATCACAGCACTCCTCCATAGTATGTATGTAATCAAATGAGCACCCATTCAGCAGTTAGCAATACACCCTGAAGAAGGCGTCTTACAATAGTCACCAAAATGTCAGAATTTTGTAGTTGACAATGTGGTCCTAAACCCAGAAGAATTTTATTGACTCTTCCCTATAATTAATTGATGCATATTTATATATTATATGCGGCAGTCTAGTAGGTATATAAAAACATGCACATATTCTAATGCAGCTTTCTGTCAAAATTTCAACGCACTGTGTGAAGAACTTTAAGAGTTTTAGACTTTTGAACACAAAAAATTTGCATTTTTATTTATATCAACAAAAGTAGTCAGTTGTTGATAATATATTGTAAATGGGCAGATAAAAAAACCACTCACCAAGTGGTGACAGGAGGAGACGTATATAAAGGTATTTAGATTTGTAAACTTGCAGAGCTAGTGGCTCCTCCTTCTGGCAGAAAGGTTTAAGGGGAAGTAAAAGGACTGGTGACGTTTAGGAAATGGGTGAGTTTGGAAAAGTCATCCAGAACTCCAGGTCGGGGGAGACTTACAGGATGGGATGAGAAGGAAAGACTGATTGTTGGGGACTATACTGGATTAGATTGGAAAACATGAGAGCATATAGGTGGATGATAGGATAATACCTACAATTTTAGGAAGCCATAGCCTGTCAAAGGAGCTGATTAATACATTCAAGACCAGATAACACTAAGTGACAAGAAGTATTCTCCTAAGCTGTTCTTTGGAGGAATCATCAGTACCAGAATTGGATGTGATGCTGGGGAAATCTGCTTTTGGTAATTACGTCCAGTGAAGAATGAGGTGAGAATGGTTGTGTATTGCTGTTAAGTGTCTACATATGAATAAATACATTTGCCTCGAATGCCAAGGCTATATGCGAGGAAATGTGTGACATGGAAAGGATGGAAACCCTCAAAATGTAAGTACTGTTGTTTGTTAGTAGGTTTAATGTGAAGAGAAGTGTACAACTGACCTTTGGTGAGGATGAGGTCATCTTCAAGGAAGAACATGCTGATGAACATGGGTCAAGCTACACATTTTAGTACTGTTATGGGTTTGTCTACAGCCATAGACCTCTACTTCTTATTGCGTGCCCTTGCAGACACTGTGCAGTGGACACTGGACAATGACCAGTGACCTTTGTGGTAGCGACCACTACCCTATCTGGATCCATCTGCCTGATGGAGCAGATCTGAAAAGGAAGCCACTGAGATAGTTGTTCAAAAAGGCTAACTGGATGCTTTACAGGCAATTAGTGGTTTTTGAGCAGTGTGACGGTTTCCAGAACTGGGCAGGTCACATTACAGCTGTGATGCACCATGCTGCAGATGCATCCATCCCAAAGTCAATGGAAACACCCAGGAGGCAACCTGTCATTTGGTGGAATGCTGAGTGTCATTCTGCAATCAGGCACCAGAGGGCAGCTATGTGCAGATCCAACCAGTGGCCTACAGATGAGAATCTTGCAAACCTTTGAATGGCATGTGCAAAGGCAAAGCAAATAATTCGGTAGAGAAAGCAGAGGTGTTGGCAAGAGTTCCTGAACTGCATCACAGGTCCACATTCGCAAGTAAAACATGGGAAGCCATTAGGAGGATCTCGAGGTGCAACTCTTGACCACCAATAGCAGCTGTACGAATACAGGGGTCTCTCATAATATTGTTGAGAGTCATAGCTCAGACAATGGGTGAATCATATAAGTCCATTATGGCTGATTCTAGCCAGGAACCCACTTTCTGTTGATATCGGGAGACACAGGAGACTGATGTTGATTTCTATTCCACCAACATGGAGGAATACAACCATCCTTTCTCTCTATGGGAGCTGGATTCTGCATTGTCAGTAGCTTCTGATACAACCCCTGGAAATGACCTTGTAACCTACAGCATGTTGAAACAGTTGGGCTGATTTTTGAAGGAGGTCCTTCTTCAGATCTTTAATAAAATTTGGATGACAGGCAACTTTCTCAACTCATGGAAAGAATCCGTTTCAATCCCAATTTTAAAACCAGGGAGGGATTGGACAGCCTATTGCACACAGTTTGAGTTGTAACATGAAGTCCTGTGGCTGCATGAAAAGCATTATTCAATATAGGGGCATTGCTGTCAGCATTCCTCCAAGCCATAATCTGTAGGTAGCTGTCACCCACTGCAGTAGTAGCCCTTGGGCGGCCTGAGCGAGGCAGGTCATTGACAGTTCCTGTCTCTCTCTTATCTCCTCCATGTCCGAACAATATCTCTTTGGTTCCCTCCGAGATGCCTGGACACTTCCATTGTTGAGAGTCCTTCCTGGCACAAAGTAACAATGTGGATGTGATTGAACCACAGTAATGACCACCTAGGCATGGTTGAACTACAGACAACACGAGCCATGTACCTCCTTCCTGGTGGAATGACTGCAACTGATCGGCTGTCGGAGCCCCTCCGTCCAGTAGGCACTGCTCACGCATGGTTGTTTACATCTTTGGGTGGGTTTAGTGACATCTCTTATCAGTCAAAGGGTCTGCATCTTTGATACAATATCCACAGCCAGTGTCTATCCTCAGGAGTTCTGGGAACTGGGGTGATAAAAAACTTTTTTTGATGTTTATATTTTCCGTAATATCTTTCTCTTGGACACCAACAGCTTGTATTCATCTGCTTTCCTTCATGTAAATGTTTCCGTTCCCTATAGAGCTACCTGGAGGAGTACACTTCAATGTAGTCTGATTTTAAAACTTCTCTGGACAGTTCTACTGCACAGCACACCCCAGTAAACAAAATATGCTCTATTTGCTTCTGCAATCCTGGCCTAATCTCAATTTCCATTCTGTTCTGTTTGTTAAAGATGCTTCCCAAATATTATATGTGCCTACTCTTTCAGAAGTGAATTCATCAACTGTCAGTAGGGTACCATAATTGGGTACATCGCTCAAGACCATATTCTCTGTTTTCCCGTTGCATTTGTAATCCTGTTTTCCTTGCAATATTTTTGTTAGGTTTGTCATGAACTGCAGCTCCTCTTTGTTGTTGCTTATCAGAACTGTGTCGTCTGCATATATGAGCCAATTTATTGTATTATTACCCAGTTTTGTTCTAGTAGGGTTTAATTTTTTCATGTTCTCTTTTCTACAATTAAGATATTGGAGATTATGGGTCTACTCGTCAGAGACAAGTCCTGACTTGAAAATGCTTTGACGTGCTTGTACTGATCTTTACCCTGTAATAGGTTTCTTTTAAACACATGTACAAGACATATTAACTTTTGTGGTAACTGCAACTCTTTCAGAACATTGGCGACTGTACTCTTGTACATGCTGTCATAAGCTTTTTTTAAGTCAACAAAAACCTTGTGAATATCAAAGTTATGTCCCAAAACTTTCTTGGGCACCTGCCTGGGTGTAAAAAAACTTATTTATAGCTGATCTATTCCATCTATTCCCAAAAATTCTGTAACAGTTTCATAATTATATTTCTCAGTACCGGTACAGGTTTTATATTCATTACTAGCTCTCCTGCTGTTTGATCTTCACCAGAAACATTACTCTTTTTTTTGTTTTTTAATTAGTAATTATATTTCTTCTTTGCTGTGTACTTTGTGTGGTACCTCACATGGAAGAGACTCATTGAGGTTATCACAGTTTAGTATTTCTGTAGGGTACTCTGTCTGTTGTCATTCTACTTCACTGTTTTTCTTTAGGATCTTTCCCTGTGTGTCTTTAACAAATGTTTACTTTTTCTTATATTTCTGTGTATTCTTTCTTCACTGTTTAAAACAGTGGAAAATCCAGGATGTTATATAACAACAGTCTTATGAAGAGGGTAGATTGCTACTTACCATACAGAGAAGACATCGAGTCACAGACAAGTACACTCATGTCACTCCTCCTTCCAAATGTTATCCATCCCCACTGCCACCTAGTCACACCTTTTAACACCACTAAAAAACTGATTCTGACAGTATAATCCTACCTGCCCACAAAGGTTTTACCACTACGGTTTTGAACAAGTGGGATTACCTTGTGGAGGGACTACACCAGCTATCGGATTTGTCAACCTACAAACACTGCCACAGGGACCCCATTCCAGAAATCCAGTGGGATTTCCGGTCTCTCCTCAAATCCTTAGACCCAAACCAGAACCTTTCCTGAGTCTGTCTCTCTCTCCTCACCCCTACCATTCCCTGTACTCCTACCTTCTGTGTGCTCCCTGAAATCCATAAATCCAACCACCCAAGATGCGCCTTTCTGGCAGATGACTGTGCTCCCTCTGAGTGAATATCTGCTCTTGTGGACCAACACCTTCAGCTGATTACCCGGAACTACCTTCTGTGTGCTCTCTGAAATCCATAAATCCAACCACCCAAGATGCTCCTTTCTGGCAGATGACTGTGCTCCCTCTGAGAGAATATCTGCTCTTGTGGACCAACACCTTCAGCTGATTACCCGGAACTTACCCTCCTATAATTGAAGACACCAACCACGTCATCCACTGACACACTGTGGATCATGTTCCTCTTGCTTGTCACTACTGATGCCATATGTCTTTACACTAACATCCTAATGCCCATGGCTTTGCTGCTATTGAACACTACCTCTCTATGTCCATCTACATCACCCACAACTACTTCACCTTTGAAAGCATCATCTTGCAAATACAAAACAGCAATGGGCACCTTCATGGCACCATCCTATGCAAACCTGTTCATGGGCCATCTAAAGGAATCCCTTCTAACTACCCAGAATCCAGACCTCTCACTTGATTCAGATTTATTGATGCCATTTTAGTGGTCTGGACTGAGAGTGATGATATCCTATCCACATTCCTCCAGAGCCTCAACACCTTCTCTTCCATTCATTTTGCCTGGCTGTCCTCCGCCCAGTGAGCCACCTTCCCCAGTATTGACCTCCACATCAGAGATGGCTATATCAGTACCTCCATCCATGTCAAACATACCTATTTCCAGCAGTACTTCCGCTTTGATACCTGCCACTCATTCCATGCCAAGAATTCCCTTCCATGAAGTCATGGCTGTCACTGTCACACCATCATGCTTGGATCATTTGTAAGATTGATTATCCTGCAAACTTAGGACTAAAGTGCTTTATGTAAACACACTTTTGAAACCTGGTAAGCAAACAGTACTCATTAAAGTACCCAGAGACTACAACATCAGTTTGGTAGCCATTTTCCACCTTCAACCTGACCTGTGTTTCAGGGATATTATCAGTCACAATTTCAGTTAAAGGCAACCTGAATTAATTTAGTCGAAGGGTAGAGCTCACATGCAGGTAAATGTGGGAGGTCTTTTTATGTATGGACCTACAGTCTCCATAAATGATTTCCTTTAAGAAATACTGGAAGGTAAGAGGTGTGATTGTGTGCCTGGTTCCCCCTCTATGGACCTGTTTTGACTCTGATACAGTTTATTATTAATCTCTGTTCAAATAGATGTTAGTATGTGGGTGATTTACTTTCAGTAATTCAGAATCAGTGAAATACTTAAATGTGTAACATTACTACTAGTATGACAAGCATTTAATCCCTACCGCCTCCAGTTCCATTCACTTTCACAGTAGTTACTGTGGTTCATTCTCACTATTATTGTGGTTTGTTCTTCTTGAAAACAACATCAGTTCAGTTAAAACGTCCGTCTCTCTGCATCCTACAAAATAATTAGTGAAAGGGGTATTTGTTTAGATTGTAAAATGTAAGAAACATTATCTTTTCTTGGTTTCAGAGATGGGTGCAAGATGTCGTATATAACTAGTTGTGTTCAGATGGGCATTATGAAGAAATGTATTTAAATGAGTGCCCATTTTCCTGAGTGGGCAAATCTGTATGACCTGTGGACGAGATGTAAAGTTGCCAGTGTTGTAGAGTGTCAAGCTTCCTTGATATGTGATACTTTGTTTGAAGTCATGTTCGGTTACATTGTAGTATGTATCCTTGCACTGCCATGTACTGTGCAGCTCAGAATGTGCAACTGAGCAGGCACTGACATGGAATGAATGTGGCATATACATTCACAGTATATGTTGACACGTTGCTGATGCTTGGCGAGTCCTGACAGGGTGCCTGTGAAGCAGCTGTGCCGTGTTCTTGGAGACAGCTTGATTGAAGAGCTCCATCAGTCATGTAGTTTTTATGTGCTGAAGGACAACTTTGAGAAACAAGTATTTTGAGGAGACGTGGCAGTAGTAGGCAGAGATCAGCAAAAAGTGATAATGTGGCTGTGTTTGATTCAGCTACATGTCAGCTGTATCTCTAGTATCAGCCTTACATTGGTAGGGAGAATAGTACACAATCACAAGTTTCAGTTGTGCCACCTGTCACTGCCACAGGAGCTACATCAAAACAGTTTCAATTGAAAAATTACTTTCTGCAAATGCACCATGAAAAGTTTTGCTCTAGATGCTGTACAAAGTGTTATGTTTTCTCCTTAATTTGTATTCATAAATTATGGTACAATGAACTGCCATAATATGCATTAGTGGGCCACTGAAAATCTTGTGAATATGTGATTTCAATCATCAAAGGAGATGGTCTGTTAATGTGTAGTGCGAAATTCTGGAAGATGAAATCATCAGTCCCTGACACTTTACAGGTTCTCGGACAGGTGATACGTATTGAGCTTCTGTTATTGACAGTTTAGACACTGTTCTTAATAACGCTAGTCTAGGTGTTGGAGGCTGTATGAGGATACAGCAGATATTGCATGTTATATTGTGCAAGGACTGTCAACAGATTTCCTGTAAGATGGTTAGAACACTGTGGTCTTCAGGAATGGCCTGAACAGATACCTGATCTAACGTCAGTAGTAGTAACAGCTTTTTTTGTGATTCAAGGAACTGTGTTCATACCACTGAACCCAGAAGGCTTCAGACAGCACTTCAAGGGTGCTGTCTGCCAAGTTATCAAAGAACTTGGCCTCGGTAATGGTACACTTACATAACATTGCAGGGGGGGGGGGAGTAAGAAAGGTGGCCCTCAGATGAAGTTACAATTGTGTGATGATATAGAGCAGTGAAGGGACAACCTGCCATCAAAAAATCAATAAGTAAGAGATAACAAGAAACACATTGTTAGTACATGTTTCCTTCTTTTATCAATGTTAATGCTTGGAACAGTATTCTATGTAGTGGAATCTGTTGTAGATGCCAGATATATATCGCACAGACTGCCTGTACTGATGGTAGTACATGGATACAAATCATACATAATTCTTAATGGTAATTCCTCAGTTGATGAGGACAGAAGTTGTACATCAGTTTTAATCACATATTGAAGTTTTGATCAGGGATCCACATAAGTACGTGATAATTCTAACTGAAGGCTTCAGTACTCATTTTGCAAAGGAAAAAGAGTTCAGAAAAGTGATATAAATGCGTCCAGTCCACAAAAGGACAAACTGAAATAGAGAGAGAGAGAGAGAGAGAGAGAGAGAGAGAGAGAGACTATGGGATGACTGTGAGCAACGTGAAAATTATCTGCACAAAGAACAAAGAGACACAAAACAAATGGAGACATGGCAGTCACCAAACTTCATGTTAGAAGAGCTTCAAATTGACCATGTAGTCAGTGGAAGCCTCTGCCACACACTTTACAATAGTTTTCAAAATGTGTAGACATAAAGGTACAGAGAGGAGCCAACATTGATTCAGACCTCTATCTAATGAGAATGGAAGTGAAATCTATTCCTAACAACAATCACAAGACCATACAGTAGTACATGATAGGATGACTGAGTGTCAACCAGGAATTAACAGCTAAACATTAAATAATGAAACCAGAAAATGTTGCTAGTAAGTTGTCAACTAACTATGAGGAGTTAAGAGATGAGCCCTATGTGTGAAAAAATTACATCAGGATCAGCAAGGAAGATGTAGGAAACAGAGAGAGCTTCAGGACAAAAATATTGGGAGTGATGGATTTTTCTGACAAGAAAGAACACGGAGCACTCTTGATAGAAGAACAGGCAAGTGTGAATAAGAGGGTGGAAGAATACTGATGAAAAACAACAAAGCTCAAGAACGTTAAACAGTTGTGTGATCTTAACCCATATGGATTGAAAAAGTGAAATAAAAAAAAAAAGTGAAACAAAAGATGCCCTGCACTGCGTAAAGAAGTGTGATATGGTAAATGAAACTGGAACTTGGTAGGTAAGCTTAAGAGCTTCTGTTGTTGTTTAGAGCACACACAACTTTGTAACTGTTTTAGTTCTTGTTTATGTGCTTATCTACTGGTCAGTGCCTATTTTATATGATGAGTTATGATCTTCAGTAATTCCATTTAGGGTCTTCTGACATTGTATGATGATTTTAGCAAGGTTGTCATTTCTTTGTTTCCCTGTGCTTTGCAAATGCTGATTTTTAGAGTGAAATTAGATCACAACATTAAAATAAACAGACATTTAAGTAAGGGTATTTGAGTGACTGCCATTTGTAGATTTTTTTTCTGGTATCCAATCTATGATGATTTGTTCCAGAAGCACTAGTACTAACAAATTTCTTCACTTGGATATTGGCTGTTATTTTATGAATTAAAGCTTGGTAGCATCATATTAATTTTCAGCAGATGATTTGTCCTCAGATGACCCTTCGAATATTTGGGCCTCGTATTTTCCTGCTACATAACATTTAACTGTTGACTGCATCAGACAATATTTAATTTTAACACAAATTATTTGCTATGCCCTTCTTTCCTCAGATTAGGTTCAGTTTTCAAGAACTTTAAACAACTGTGAAAAGTACTGTTGAAAACACTGTGTATGGCTTCCAGGAATAAGCCAGATGACAAGTTCAGTTCAGAAAGGCACATTTAAAAGACACTTACAAGTTATCTTTTGGCCACAGCCTTCATCAGAAAAGGAAAGAGAAACACATTTCATTCGCACAAGCAGGCACACCTCATGCACATTGACTGCCAACTCCAGCACCTCGGACCAGAACCTGTATGCAACTTAACATGTCATCTTTACAGTAAGCAGCAATCTATCTTTTCCTTACATTGTTTAGTAACAGTCCAGTCACCATAGGAGTGTGCAGAGCCAGCACTAAATGAAACGGTGGTTGCTGTCAATGCCAGTAGCCAATCTTCTGAGCTAATTCTGCGTCTTTGAACATGCAGTTACTTATACAATATTTCCTGGGTGAAGTATATAGCACAGACCATGATTTAAGACAAAGTTGTGTATTGAATATTAAAAGCAGTCTTGGAAGAATGTTCCCAACTCCTTTCGTACACTGTTGTCTGCATGCGAATGACCTATCATTATAAAGAAAAATGACACCTGGTACGAAAATTGTAGCAGAACTGCTGTACCATTTTACAGAATGCCTCAGATTGAAATGCTGATTGAATGGACATACTTGTAAGCTTAAGAGTCAGCTGCAAAAATCTTGCTTGTATTTATTAGAGGAGAATCCAGATCCTAGCTGTAAACATAGGACTTACGATGCATGTGCTGCAGTGATCTGCACCAGAAATCCTCTGCATCTTTCTTTACCTTGAGCTTGATGTTTAAACCATTCAGAGTTTTGCTATTGACTGCACAGTAATGATTAAATGACGTCACGTTACAAAATTTCTTTCAACAGTGTACAGTTATAAGTTACTTTAATACTGACAGTGGATAGAGTAAAATAACCACACACTGTACAGGGTAGAAGTCAACTATTAGATGCCATGTAAATGAGACAGAGGATGGATGGCACAAGTTAGTAAAGTGTAAGGGAAAAGTTTAGCAACATTAATGCAGAAACTGCAGTTTTGTAAAAACTAAATCACCTGCATAACTTCTCTGGGCAATACTTTTCTAGTATTTTGCTTTTTATGAATTCCAGATCACTTTCCACTGCTGGTGGAGCTCGAGATGATCCCAACTGTGCCTCCCTCATCAAACGGCCTGATCTCGCACAGGTAGCAGCAGCCCAGAGTGGTTCCTGCAGGAAGCACTGCCAGTTTGCGGAAGCAACCCCAGAGACTGTGAACCCGTCTTTCATCTCATGCTGCCCACAAAGCTGGAATGAGGCAGCTTTACTTTTATTGAGCAAGGCAACTCCTTAGGCTGCCATATTTTTGAAACTTTAGTTTTAACGTAGATTCAGTTGACATTGGCATGGAATGTTTGCTACAACCACAATTCATTATAATTAGATATAGTGCCCTTCCATTCCTCAAATGAGATTTAAATTTTCACTACTTCAAACACTGGTAAAGTGTTTTGTGTTCCCAAAAACTGCTTTGATTGTTATTTAAAATATAATGTGTACTTTGGACCTTCGTGTTCAACTTCTGTCTGACACCTCTTTGTCTCTTACAGCTTCCATTCACCTCAGTTTTCGTGAAGTAGTGTAACTTACCAAAGTTTCTTATATGTGCAGCCTTAAATCATCCGTCATGTGAAAATCAGTGTAGTATATGATAGTATTCATACAGACAGATTTTTTAGAGTTGTATTTGAGAATCTATGTGGTTGCATAGTTGAGATGTAACTGTGACTGAGTCATCAGATGAATAAAACCCTTTGGGTATCATGTTGCTCATCTATAGGAGGTTTTAAAAATGAATGTGGATATGTAAGGTGAAATGGAAGTTTTTACATAAACAGTGATTTCAGTAAGTGTGAGAATGAGTATCCTATGAAGTTTGTTTAATTTGTAAACCACAGAATTAACAAGCATTATACCTATCCTCCCATGTCCTGTTCCTCTATCCACACCCCTCCACCACTGCCCCCTTTTAATGTTGCTTGTCTGTTGTCTAAAAGTTTGCTTTGAGCTTGTGCAATAGTGGTTGACATTGAAGATGACTTTCCTTGATGTCAGCTAATTAGCACTTTGGCAGGTATAAGTTGAGTCTTGTTTTATAAACAGTGTTATTGTAGTATGATGTGTCCAATTAAATTTTTCATTTCATTTTACATTTCAGTGAGCAATGTTTTATGTACATTTTTTGTGTAATGAGAGATAATGTCACAGTTATTTTTAGATGGCTTTATTCCTTTTAAGTTTGCATATTTGATATTTATGCTACAGTGTTGACTGTGAAGTATGTGCTTCCTAATTTATTAATTTGATAAAGCATAGGCATTGAATATGTCTTAATAGGAAATATTAGATACTGTGACATTTACTCTCTGTATGCCTGCAGCATGAGCACAAAGTATATATTGTATTATTAAATTTTAGTTTGATCTCAGTGTACTAAAGACAGATACAATGAGTTGCTATGAATGTTGGAACTATTTTATGCTTGTTTAGGTTATTAGAGATAAATTATTACTTTTGTCATGTTTACGTTCTCATGAAATGTAAATTTGATTACTTAATGGATCCACCATCACAGGAAACATTTTTCACCTAACATATCAATAAATGTGTCGGCTGAAGGCAAGTTGGTGATGAAAGAAACTTTGTATGATGTATCTTGCAACTGTATATCATTAATGATTATGGCAGTTACAAAGCAGATTGAAGTTAATTTTTCTATTTTGAATATAAATTTCTGGAATGATGTCAATAGTTATGACAAAACATGTACACTATGTCACATTGTATTGGGATAACAGTTTTGTATACAATTTAATTTTTGAAGTTTTTCTTATGTTTACATTAATGTCATATGTATAATGAAGTGAATGTTTGTTTGAGCATTGTCCAACAGTGTCTTTGCATGACTTTCTTTGTTTGGAAAGTATTTGTTAAAATCCATAGTATCTGTAGTGTGAACATCCCATACGGAACTGTTTACTTACTGTATACATTTTTATGGGGTATTCACTGTGTGTTCTGATACTAACTGGCCAAGAATGCTTATGATGATAAATGTTCTACGAATTGCAAAAAGAAAGAAAAAAAGAATTGATGATATTTTTGTGTCGGGGACCATCATTCTATTCAACGAGTGTTCACTGAAAGATAAAAGTTACTCCACATTTCCCTCTTAGTTCTGCAAGAATGTGCTTGAAATTCATATTTTTGGACACATTCTTTTTACTGTACAATATTTTTTAGTGATTTAAGGTGCTTGATGTACAAAAGTTTTTAAATTAAGGATTTTTATTAATTTCAAAATATTTGTTTTATTGTTTCTTTTACATTGACATTACTTTTCCTGTAACATTGTACCAAAACATTTATTAATATGATGTTTTATATTCCAGAATTTTTGTCACAGTAAAAAGTTATTGTGAGATTACAACTACTTAGGATTATTTTTATGTAGTCATGTAATAAAAAACCAGTATTTGTTAATTAAGGTGAATGGAGTGATGATTGGAAAAATAGTTCATTGCTACATTATGTTGTCAGATAAAGTATCTTCTTACACTAGTGCTCCACAAAAAGTTGTAAATACATTATGACAAAACTGTAGGGAAGATGTCTGATACTGTGTTCCAGAACACAGTGTTATGTTATCTTTATTCCTTTTCTCAGGCTGTGTTTATTAAGTAGTATCTGCTGATGGTTTTGTTCACCATCATAAAAGAATGTGATATTCATTTACATTTTATCAACTACAGAAGTAACTTTGACCTCCCCCACCCACCCCACCCCACCCTCGCCCACCCCAAATTCCATCCCCCAAATCCCAAATTCCACCCTAACCCATCCCCCATCTCCTTCATCACCTTTTTTTCTAATTTGTGTTGAGTCAACAGTCATAGATTTGTGCAGCACATTAAATCAAACTGTCATGCAGAGTTTTTATATTAGTTATTTGAAAGCTCTCATTAAATTAGATTATAGTTCAACATGAAGTATTTTTCCAGTCTTACCAGAGAATTGTATGTGTGCTGCCTTTCATTATCAAATAGTGAATTATTTTAAGCTTAGAACTTAAATTTAGTGATCTTCAGAGAGGATACAGTTAGAAAAGCCTTATACCTCTATAAATGTCTTACTCTTAAGAGTGCTACTGAGTTACCATAGATTACTGCCTCTGCTAGACCTGCTTGCTTGTCTGGATCAAATCTTTGGTATTCATTCACATTTGCTGTAAGTATGTTGGATACTTACAGCACAGGGCATTTGTGAAAGACTCTTAGAAAATGTAGTACTGATAACAACATAGAAACCCTAAATATTTAATTTCACTGTGTCTACCTATGTGAATCCTTCACATGTAGGCCACAGTGTGGTAAGAACTCTTATTTGCAGGCTTAGATCTGGTCCGTGTGCTTCTATGTATTTTTTCAGTATGATAGTATTTATAGATCACTTTCAGTAGGGCATCCTGAAAATGATGAAAATTTGAATGTTTAAGAAAAGACACGGCCCCATGTGCAATTTGCTTTGTGGATGTAGAAATTCCTGTTTCACCTTGACCAGAACCGAAAGGATTGTTGACATCTGAGGAAGACAAAAAAGCACTCAGTTTTGTTGAATACACATTAGACTGGTGCTGCAGCCATCTCCTCAGATCCCTAATAGCAGTAGGAATCTCACGCATTTGCAGAAAGTTTGCTAATGAAGGGGCTTTACAGTAATATTAATGTAAGCCTGTTTTCCTAATGACATGAGGTAATTGACACAGTTTTTTTTTTTAATCGCCCCTTGCTCCTAAGTATTGCTCTTAGAACAGCATTTATGCCCCACTTACCATTTTTCACAACTCCACACAGCACTGCCTTCATTTAACGTGTGATATTTTGTTCAATCTTGAATTTCTGATGTATCAGGTCTGCAGGCAGAGCATAACAAGTAAGAATTCCAACAAAGAATAGACTGCTGAGTTTTATTAGCCCAAGATTACATCAGTTTTCATGTTTTATAAAACTGTTATTTTTGTGTTAAGACCACATAGTGACATTAATAGTGCATGAATTGAGAGAGCAGGACAGTAGTTGAAAAGGCTAATGATACACTATGTGTTACAAAGAAACAAATTTTCTCACCGCCTTTTAATATTCATACAAATAAAATATTACATTTGCAAGAACTGGTAAATTACTTTATTCTTGTTTGATAGTGGGAAACAATTTTGTATATGTGTGTTTGCATCAACTGAAATAGAAGAGCAGAAATAAATATGTGTGATCAGCAGCACTCAGTACTTAGTATACTACATTGTTTGTTTTTATTGAGTGTGTGCAGTCAAAAGTGCTTTCATATGTGGTATTAATTCATAGGACAGATTTTGTATTAGTAGGTAAGGGTAGTGTGATATGTTAGAACTTAATACAATTTTAAATTTCTGTGATAAGTTTTTCCCTGTGGGTATTAGAGCCAGTCAGCTCAAAATATTCTTTGTCTCTCATATGAACAGTGGAAATGTGTGCCTGTATGCTATTGAGATCAAATGTTATTTTTAATTACCAATCTGAGATACAAAGACATGTTGAAAAGTCACTGTAAATTTTAGGGAAGTGGTTGTTTCATGCTTAAGGTGTAATATAGTTTATCTTTGTCATAAAATAGATAGCTATCACCTGACATGTACAGAAGGGAGTGACATAAATTACTGGTATAGATTGTAGAGTACATTACCTGAGTTTTCCCATGTATGAATGTCCTTGCTGAAGCAGTGGATGGGGTGGAAAAAAGAAATGTGTTTGTTGCAATAGTCACACAAAGCCTTTGTGGAATACACACATTTATGCCTTTTCTTTGTGACCATTCCTTTATTGTGTAAAAAAAATCAAAGATTTTAGAGCACAATAGTCTTCCTTGATGTGTTGTGATCTACTATCATTCACCTCGTTATGTTCTAGGTGACTGATGACATATTCTCCTTTTTTCCTCCATTGTGCTTACTTAATCACAAATTTCCCGTGACAATAGTGTAGGACTGATGTACATAATGAGTATTTACAAGAACAATAACAAAGTTAAAAATAGTACTTTAAAATCTATTTTTTCTTTTGTTTTATATGTGCAATTTTGAAATGTAAACTACTTATTGTACAGATCAAATTCTGAATGCATATAAACATTTCTCACATAACATGTCTTGTGTATAAAACAACTGCTTCCCCTAGCTACTTAATGTCAAATAATTGCTGTTTATTTTCAGATCACTGTCCATCGCAGCCCCCATATCACTACTCATTTTCCTGCTACTAATCATTTTTGTTTGTAAGTCACATAAAAGATAAGTACTAAAAGCATTGTACTTTATAATAGTTGAAAAATCTAAAAAGTAAAATATTTTATTTTCAAGGAAAGACCACATTATTTCATTTGTGCATAACAGTACCAATGCTATTAAACGTTCCCTTTATATTTACTTATATGAATTACTTTGAATCTACCTTATTGTTAAGTCAATATTTTGGAAACTCAGATCTGTATTGTTCTCACTTTTCGGTTGCCTTGTCCAAGACACTTGTCAGATTAATGTCATAATCAGTTATGTACAATTTCTGCATGATTTTAGCCACCTTCCTCCCAACAGCTCTGGAACCTCACTATCTCATTGCTGGTGCAGGGTGTAAACAAGTATTCTGCAACTGAAACTATTATTTTGCTCTTTACTGAGTACCAGCCTCTGAATGAAAGTACTAATTTCAGAATTTCAGTTTAATTTCTTCATTAATAGTGATAAATGTCTTTCCAGACTGGCTCTCGCCCCCCCCCCCCCCCCTGCCCCAATCACCACCACCACCACCACCACGGGTTGATTGTCAATG
Organism: Schistocerca americana; assembly: GCF_021461395.2. NCBI lineage: Eukaryota > Metazoa > Arthropoda > Insecta > Orthoptera > Acrididae > Schistocerca > Schistocerca americana. The sequence continues at coordinate 606,242,465 of NC_060124.1, read as the reverse complement.
TATTTTACCAAGCACATTGATTTATGTTCTGTCCGTATTTAAGTTGATTTGATGTTCTATATCCAAAGTTTCTTTATATTATATGGGAAATGGCTGCAACTTTAAGGAGTGTATTTAATTATTGGAGACGTTTTGTACCTGACTGAGAAACATAAGATAAATACACTGTGTATTTTCAGTATAATTTGTATGTCTTCCCAGTGAAGTTGGTGCAGTATCCTCATCTTGTCTTGACATCTTCTTCACAGAATGCATTGTGCAACTGTGAAGCCTGTAACATACTAGCTGCTCCCAGATCTTCATTATGGTGGTCATTACATGTTCATGAATATTAGTACAGAGCAAAGAGAATGTGGCTACAGTTAGGAAGAAAATATCTTACATCCATCACCATAAATAATATACTTTCTATTTCATTACTTACATACATTTGATGCAAACTGTAGTTATAATTGACTTAACTGATGTACTTTTCTAAGGAAGACCAGCTGTTAAAATTGTAACCTGTTCCAGATTACTTTGCTATTAATGAGTCATGTCATGGAGAATTTTGGTAGAGACTTATTTTTTAATAAATATTTGCTTATTATAAACCACCAATTGATTTGGATTTTACTTCTTAGTTACTTGCAGGGTTTTTTAAAAAATTGTGTACCTAATTATATAAATTTTGCCATAGTAAAGTCACTATAAGTACACATTGCAGATAAGCTGGAAATGTATGTAATGGGACTTAAAATCATAATGACTCAATACATGTGCTCAGTGTAGCCTGATATACCTGAAGAATTATTATAATATGCTGGTCAGTTGTTGCTAATGATCAAATGCTGTTCAGCACCATACCTTCATAAGTTACTGGCTAAACATGTACCCGTTGGTCCATCAAAATATGTGTTTATTTTACGAACACTATTTTTGAAGAAAAATAATTATTAAAGACTTCAAGAACTTTGAATAAAGAAATAATACTTATTGAAGACCTACAAGTGTTAGACTTGTTTCAGAGAAGAAAACATGTAGCATATATTGCACTTATTGAATAAAGTCATTCTACATGTAGCTGTTAAAAATATTTATTGCAACTGCAATTTTGACACATGGCCATTATCAAGAATTGTGAGAAATTATAGCCATCACTACAACTTCAAGTTGTGACAGTATGGAACAGCAGGCTGAAACCAAATACTTGTGGTGATATAAGTTGACCCACTGTTCCACATACCATGTGAGCACACACATTAGTTAGTACATTGTACATCAGAAAGCAAACAAATATCCACAATATGCGTTTGAAGAGCAGTGCCATTGTAGTCAAATGTGGCGGTGGGATTCTGATAGCAGGTTATTGTAATCCAACTGTTACATTGACGACATGAGCATTGTACTTCATTGTGTATTGTGGATATATTTTTTGTTGATGGTTACTGCTAGTGTACTAACTATGATGTGTCTGTTCCCATTGTATGTGGAACAGTATATATCACCACAAGTAGGTGTATTTGGTGTCAGAGAGCTAGGAACTATGTTCCAGCATGTCACAATTTAATGATGTAATCTGGGCTTTAATATCTCAGAATGCTTGACAATGAGCAAGTGTCAAACTTGCAATCACAATACATATTTGTAACAGCCATGTGTAGAATGACTTCATTCAATAATTGCACTAAGGCTGAGGACCCGGTCCTCATCAAAATTCTGTCTCACTTACATTGTAGCCTACTTTTGAATCCCTTATGAGCACATTGTTACTGGTTGTTTTGTGCAGCAATAACCTTCATAGTGATTACTTTAGCATGTTATTCCTGTTTACATATCTGTAAATAAAGGCAAGCAAATTAACCAGCAGTTAATATCATATATTTTTATTGACAGACCCTGTAAGATTTTCATCTCATTTACTTTTTAGAGGCCAAAAGGGTTGTCTGACAGATATATTAAGGAATTCCTCTTTTTCCTTCTTGAAATACAGTTTTTGCTTTGTTGATTTTTGTCCAGGAGAATGAGATTTTCAAAAGATTGTGGGTGCAGCACATTATTAGTGGATACTATAGAGATCATATTGTATAACATTAATTACTGAAAGTTTTGAGTACCATACTGAAAGTTTTGAGTACCAGTATGCTGTTCATATTTCTTACTGTACTTGAAATACTTAAGCCTTCATATTCGGAGTGCAATATCTATGACAGGTGAATTTGCAATTACAACCTAGTTCCTTCCCACTGTGTTACCATTTCATGTTTTAATTGGTTTGGGCTACTAGGAACAACATGAAATAACTTGTGTCTTCTTTCTTTTCACCTTTCTTTCTTTCCAGTAATTTTTCATTCGTTCCCTATGTTTTTCTCATCTTTCTTCTGTTCCTATTGCACCTATCTTTTTCTTTCTTTTGTCTTGGAAGCCTGTGAAACGTTTTTTCTTTTGCTGTGACCATTCTGTCCTACTTCTTCCTGTATTATATTCATTTCTCTCAGGTCTGCTTTAACTTCCATTATCCCATGCCAGTGGTGTTTTTGGGCGTCTGTCAGAAGAGGTAAAAATTCTTTTTGTTGTCCTCTTTTTTATCTAGCATTTTTAGGTGTCCTTAGAGTACAACTCTTGTCTTTCTCATTGTGTCTTATATTGGTTCTGTTTCTTCATTAACTTCTTTCCTACTTTCTAATTTCCATTTCCCATTCTCAAGACTTTCCTAATTATTTTTCTTTCCCTCATTTCTATTTCACATAATTGTTTAGCTGTATTCAGTGAGAGCCAAGTGTAAAGGCATTCTCATTTAATGACAGTGTTTTAGTGCCAGAGTTTTGCATTTATGGAAATAAATTTCTTGTTATGCAGGTTTTTTCTTAGTTGGAAAGCCAGATCCATTTTAATTGTCATCACTAAGATAGCTTCTTTGTCCAAAGCATTTGGTTGTATTATTTCACCTAGGTATTTAAATTCGGTAGTCTCTTTTGTTTTCCCATAATCGGTTTCCATGTGTTTTGATGCCTTCTTCACATCTATCATATACTCTGTTTCTTCAAAAGTTATTTATAGGCCTGCTGTGGAGGTGCCTCTTGTAGGAGATTTAACTACATTGATGCATGTTGTATAGCTTCTCATAAGATGGCAAGATCATTTTCAAAAGTCAGGTAGCCAAAACTCAGATTATGCTCTTTTCTCCCAGTTGTGGTGATTTAAATTCCTTTTGTTCTTTTCATCCATTCCCTTATTACCTTGTGTAGTACAAAATTGAACAGCAGTCTTGGATGTCTTCCTCAATTAGTGATACCTCTTTTTTGAAGCTTCCTTTTGACTACCCTTTTGATTTTTACCCCTTTTGTTATTTGAAGTTGACAAAGTTTTCATTCGATTTGATGGAGTACCATTTCTGAAAGGCTCATTTTTTAAGCAGTAATGCCTTTTCCCACTGTTCATTCCACCATCTTTGCTTTTTGTGTCTTTGGAGTGGTGCTATTTCAAGGGCCATTTTGACTTCTTACATTATACTAGTTTTCTCTCTAAGTCCTTGGATGATTCACTTAAAAATTTAATTTTGTGTTACTTAGTGTGTCTTTTATGATTGCTACTGGTTTGTTGTCAGTTCCAAACTCTTTTAAGGTGTTGAATAATGTTTCCCTGTCAGCTGAATCATATGTATTTTTGAAGTTTACAAATGTTATATAAATGCTTGTGGATTTCGTTCTTCTATACCTGATTATAAATTTCAGATTTGAAATCTGTTTTATGCAGGAGTGTCCTTTCCCATACCCTCCTTGATACTCTCCTAATTGCTGATCCAGCTGACTTTTCAGCCGGTTTTATAATGCTTCTAAAGAACTTTGTGAATCACTGGAATATGGAAAGTATATGTAGTTGCTGGGGTCAGTTTTCTCATATTTTTTTGTGGCTTTGGTGAATTAATGCTGTTTACGAATCTACTGGTTGTCCAGACTTTTTGAAGGACTCCATGTAGCCTCTTGACTTGTTTTAGCACCTGGTATTTTTCACATTTCAGCAGTTATTGAATCATTCCTGAGGACCTTACCATTCTTCAAGTCTTTAATGATGTTTTGGATTTCATCAATGTTCGGAGGTTCTGAGTTTGTGTTAGCGCACGTTGGATTTTGTTCTAGAAATTTTACTCTTTCTTGCTCTCAATTTAGCAACTTTTTGATATGCTTGCTAATATTTTACAGTATTCTGGTTGCCAAGGGCTAATTTTCAATCTTAATTTCTGAAGCACACATTAGGTATTTGGAAAGTTTGGAGACTTCATCGGAAAGTTTTATTTGAGTTTCTGGTATTGCTCTTTCGGAAGTTTTCCTCAGTTAGTGATAGCTTCCTTTTGTCTGTATTTATAGTTTTTGATGTTTGAAGTTGATAAGATCTTCATTTGGCATGGTGGAGTAATGCTTTTGATAGGCTTGTTTTTTGACCAATAATGCTTTTACCCTGTTCATTCCACCATCTGTGCTTTTTGTATCTTTTGAGTGGTGCTATTTCAAAGGCCATTTTGACTCATTTTGTTTATGGAATGAATTTGTTTTTATTGCGGTTAGACTGTGATCTGATTCTATATTTTCACACTTTCTAATTTTCACATTCATGATTTCTTTTTGATTGTTAAAGGATACAGCTACATGGTCAATCTGAAATTCTCCTAGATTTGTGTTAAATGATTTACAAATTTTTTGTTTCCTCATCAGTTTCTTAAAATTTGTGGGCATTGTTGATGCCTCTGCATAGTTGTATTAGTCTTTCCCCATTTTTATTTATTTATTATTATTATTATTATTATTATTATTTTTTATACTCTCCAACAGTTTTCCTGAACTTTCTTTCTTTTGCAGTCTGTGCATTGAAGTTCCATGATTAAAATTTAATACTCTTCTGTGGAATCTTTGATAGTTTATATTCCAGTGGACCCTAGGAGCTTTAAACTTTTTCCGGATTCCTTTTCTTGTCTTTGTTAATGGAGGATGATAGTTTACTAAGGTGTAAAATTTATTTTCATATCATGAGCAAGAACTGAGAGCCGTGCATTTGTGGGATAAAAATGTATGACAAAGTTTTCTGTCGTTTTTACCGCAAAGAAGACACTCAAATTGCAGAAAGGCACAATTAAAAGACACTCACATAAAGTTTTCAGTTACACACACACACACACACACACACACACACGGCCACCAACTTCAGCATCTTGGGCTGAAAATACGTTCCTATCTGGAGTTTCCATTGTTTGATTTTCTTTTGTTTTGATGATGATGATGATGATGATGATGATGATGATGATGATGATGATTATATCATCATCATCATCATCATCATCGTCATCATCATCATCATATACATATGCATCTATACTTTGCAGGCCGCTGTGAAGTGCATGGCAGAGAATACATCTCACTATACGAGTATTATCATCCCCCTATGCCTCCCTCACACATCTCTATTGTTTTAGAAATGCATAGTTTAGAAAATTTGTTGGAAAATTGATTTCTGTAACCTTATTGCTTAATCTGTATTCACTGCCTTCTCATTCTATGTGTACACCTCACTTTTTACTCTAGTCAATATACGAGGGCTATACAGAAAGTAGGGAATGTTTTGGCATTAATAAAAATAAAAAAAAACTAAGTATAAGAAATACATTTTATTATATACATCTGAAAGAGCAACTGACATACTACTTTTCCACAGTCACCAAACACGTTGAGGCACTTATCATAGCGGTGGACAAGGTTTGAAATACCTTCGTCATAAACACACACACACACACACACACACACACACACACACACACACACACACACACACACTGAGACTTCAGCCAGTGAGTCACGCCAGCCTGGAGTTCCGTGTCGTCATTGTTTTTAACTGCTCTTCTAAGGCTGTGCAAAGTTTGACAGTACCGGGCACAATTTATGGTTGCTCCACATTCGAGAAAATCAATAAGAAGCACACCTTGCATATCCCAAAACACTGTCACCATCAACTTTCTTGCTGACAAGGTTTGCAAACATTTTCTTGGTTTTTGGGTGTACCTTGTGCGTGCCCACTCCATGGACTGTAATTTTGTCTCGCAATTTGTGTGTTTCACCCAAGTCTTGTCACTGGTTATGATTCGATCCAGTAATGAATCACCGTGTTTGTGGTAGGCCTCCAGAAATGTCCATGTTGCTCCCATTCGCCGTTCTTTATTCTGCTCTGTAAGCATTTTGGGAATCCATCGTGCACAAAATTTGTGGTAGCCTAGCTTTTGAGTGACAATTTCTAACAACAAAATCTGTGAAACTTGTGGAAAAGATTATTGTGAAGTATGGTTTTCATGAATCATTTCATCAACTTTAGCGACAAGATCGTCAGTCACAATGCTTGGGCATCCACTCCTCTCTTTATCGTGAACATTGGTTCGGCCATTTTCAAACCAAATGCACCATTTCCGGGCGGAATATTCACTCATTACTTTGTTTCTGTGCACTTCGCATAGTTCACGATAAATTTCTATAGATTTTAGGTTTTTTGCAAACAAAAACCATATCACAGACCACACCTCACAACTGGTGGGCTTTTCACTTGCAGCACACATTTCAAATTCGAATATCAGAAAAACCAGACGTGCAGAGACGTTCATGCTGTGACGGATGGATGCCGACTGAACTGCCGAGCAAGCACATACCAAAATATATGCTATTGGCACGCGCCTAACGACGTCAGACAGAAACGTTCCCTACTTTCTGAATAGCCCTCGCATTTCAGTACCACACAAATATGATTGATCATAGATGGAAGAGAATTTTCCCAGTATGTGCATTTTGTGAACAAAGATTGAAAAGGATTAGTTAGGTTGCTTGTGTTTGGAAATGCCTAAATATTATCAACTGAAGCATGTAGTAATATGTATACCTAAAATTTTATAAATGACTAGTGCCATTTGTAAGTGTGTGAAAGAGAATTGTTGATTTTTAAGCTTCAATAAATTTGCAGTTGATATTGGTGGTTTCTAATTACATCTCTTATTTCAGACATCAAAGAAAGAGTTTCTTTACACATCATTAACGGCCTCTTGGATTTGTAATTGGCTTTGTCTGTCACCAAAAAAAAATCTATTTAAATAAATTATAATGGTATTGTGAAATAGTGTTTGGAAACCACTGACTGTTCACTTTAATGTGATTGAAAGGACATTACTTTTTGTACAGTGTTGAAAAATACTGAGACAAATCTTTTCTGTGGGAGATTGTGCAAATATTTGTAGTTAATTACTTGGAGGCGATGGGTTTATTATTTGATCAGTTTTAATTCTCTTGATTAACACATTGTCATCAAAGATGCCTTAAATAGTTTTGCAAGTCAGAAAATGTATTGTCAGTGTACTAAAAGAGCGTGTTTTGGTCATATGCATAATAACATGAAGTTTTAAAGCTCCTTCATTATCTCTCTCTTAAGTCTAAAACTATCTGCTACATGGCAGCTGTATGGTTGGGATTCATTTTGAGCATCATTTTCTTCAAGGTGACTGTTTAATAATTCCGCATTTCTTGATATGCTTTCTCTTACTGTTGTTTAAGTGTGAAATTTAAAATTCTTCTCTTTCCTCTGAGCATTACGAACATGTAGTGTTTTTTGAGTTGCTTTATGGCATCCAAGAGCACAATTTGGATTCCATTTTCGTTACCCACTTGTCTGTCTCTACTCTTTAGATCTCACCCTAAATATAGTTAAACAACTGATGGACACCTTACACAATTTTAATATTAACAGGATGTGAACAAAAATAAGATTCAAGAAGTACAGATGTGACAGACAATTGCAAAATACTAAAATTGTGATGCAATGTGGGCTTTGTAGTAGAAGCCAAGAGCAGCAATTCAAAACACAGAAAATTAAATTTCAACAGAAACGATATTATGCGTATTCCATCTGTTATGCTATATGTGAATTTGTGGGTGACAAATGTTTAACAACAGTTATGTCAGTACAATTAAATTAAGCAAATGAGAAGCTTCGCTAATGTGGAGGAGGTGACTTTATCATTTAATCAGTTTATTTCTTAGCAGCAAAAATGTTAATGTCATCAAAGACATTTAAGTAGTTTTGTGAAATGAAACTGTAATGTCATTGTGCTAAACAGACATGTTTTGGATGATGCACTTTTTAATGAATATAAGATTGAGGAGTTTTTAGTGATTGCTCGAACTATTTCTAGACATAGACAACTAAGAGCAGTTATAAAACAAATTGCATTTCAAAATACTTTTGTTTGTATATGAAACATGAAGTTTTTAATGTGGAGTGTGTTTTGTATTGATGTTACTATGTGGCCACACATGATTTGTGACTCTTTTTTTCTCTCTTTCCAGTCAAGACATGAACTTGGTGTTTACTATCCCCAACAAGTTATGTTTATATTTTTATGAGAAAAATTTGACTCTTTGTAGCCCAGTGCATAGACAATTTTAAATTTTAACAAAAGATAACATTTATGTTTACATCCAAAAGCCTTAGAGCATTTTGGACTGTAACGTGTCTTTTCTTTCAGTGATAGCCTACATTAATACTTACATACTAAAATTGCCGTAATATGTTGTGCATCTTCACTTATTGTGTATTAGTTTCAAATCATGTTTTAATAAACATACTTTTGCAGTTAATTTAAGATGATAAAGTGTCAGTATAAAAGTATGATGCAAACTATCATCATCTTGCTGCTTTTGGTTGACATTTTATGTATTTATTGCAATTTCTTGTTTTTGCTCATTTTCTTCATGCCAGTTCTGCCTCTAATTTTCTGATACTTTAAAGTATGTATAAGGTGTATCTTTAAAATATCGTTAGGGTAAATCGATTGACAGAAATTGGATGTTATACTTCAAAAATATTTTTACAGAAGAAGCCTAGATTACATTGATTCACTAGTTGGAAATAGATGTGGTAAACAATTAAAAGAGTGCTGGGTGTATTACTTACTTGTAATATAAACCATTTTAGTCTTTACCCGTGTAATAATTTTCCATCTTACTTTTTTATTAACAATATTAGGAATAGCATAGATTGCTACTCACTGTAACGATGACCCACTGAGTTGCAGAATTCTGCTTGGAGCTGCCAGTGGAGATGGCCACGTGTGCGTGAAGTTTGCTTGCCTGTGGGATGTGTGTGTGTTTTCTTTGCTGAGGAAGGCTTTGGCCAATAGCTACATGTGTAACTGTCTTTTTGTTGTGCCTTTCTGCTACTCAATGCGTCATCTTTATGGTGAGTAGCAATCTATCCTGTTCTTAATATTGTTGTTATTCCAACATGGAGTTTCCATTGTTCGTTTTTTTTTTTTTTTTTTTTTTTTTTTTTTTTTTGTCATCTTATTTATTCTCCCGAAACACAAACCTCTTCATCATAACACTACTGCTTTTCTTCACAGCTTGGACAAGGGTGAGTACTTAGTATTCGCCTATAAGAGGCCTTATGTGAAACCAAGAGACAGAACAATGTCCACCTTGTCAAAAGTGTCATATTCTGATAATCATTTGTGTTTATTCTTTGGGATGATTGTGGAAGATACTTAAAGCAGTGTGAAGTTACCATTTTGTAGTACAAACTGAAACAAGTTTTGCAGAGCCTATATATGCGTAGTGTGTATACATAGTACAGGAAGTAAACATTTCTCATTCTTTGTGTGTTCTCTTCAGTGTTATATTTGAGTCACCATACATACTTATTGCAGTGTGTAGAAGTAGAATAGTTCTTTTACGTATGAGCTGCTTAGGTGTTTTTGCTCACAAGAGAGTTAAGATTCAACTGCTTTTCCACTGTGATCAAACAAGACTCTGTCTGTTACATAAAGAATTTTCTACAAATAAAACTTTGTCTGTTACATAAAGAATTTTCTACTTCTTCTTTCATTTGCTATCATTTTTAAAATATTGTTGACTTAATCAATGAAGAGTAAATTACATTTACTACCTGAGAGAGAAACAGGAAGATTTTGCTTCACACTGTAGCATCAATTAATGAAGGTAAATTCTGCATTTAGAGACAGCTATTGTTAAATCAGTCATCTGCTTTGTACCTATGATTTTAAAAATTTCAGATGGTAGCTGTACCGTTTGCTGGTTTGGTCTTGTTTGTTGTTTCAGTAGTCCATTGTAATCTTATCACCATCATAATTTATAAAATTCTCATTGTGTGATAAAAGAAGTATGAGATGGCTCAGTTTCATACCTACAGTTCCTTGGAAACTATGACTGTATGGTAGTACAGATTCTTATGAACAATTCAGTGGAGGAAAATTACACACTCTGTTGGCATGTAGGATCAAAGCTAGGTAACCCCCCCCCCCCCCTCTCTCTCTCTCTCTCTCTCTCTCTCTCTCTCTCTCTCTCTCTCTCTCTCTGTTGACTGGTGAGAGATGTAAAAGTGTATGTTGAGAGTTTTCCAGTCCTCAGTAAGATCTTTGGTCTCTGCATTTTTCCAAAAAATGTTTCGTGATGTACATCTTTCTGTTACAGATTCTAAAACTTGGACAGATCCTTTCCTTTTTTAATGCCATCTGTGTCATGTGTTCAGACATCAGTAATCATTCTCATTTCTTTATTATATTGAGGAAAACACTTTAAAAGATACAAAGTACTGGTTTGCACTCACAATTTATAAATCAGTCAGGAAATTTTAAACGTTATTAGTCTTCAGTCTGATTTTTTGCAGGAAAATTCATATCAGAGTTCAGTAAATGATAGACCTTGTACGTACAAAAACACATTTGTAAGAAAATGTTTTATGTAAGATTGGTAAACAAAATCTGGGGGTTGCCACAGTGCATATGAAGACAGTATTATAGTTTATAAATTAGTAATTAATTTAATAAAGGTGGTGGTGTTATTTCTTCAAACAGATTTGTCGAGGACGATTATGATGTCTCACTCTACCATTCATTGTGTCGCTATTGTACCCTGATACTGTGGCACAAGGAACAGAACTTATGGCATAAGAAAACACATTTCTCAGGTTGCCAAGATGTTGATTATTAAGTGGAATCTCTTAGTACGAACTTTACAAAGATAAGTGAACTTTACTTTCATTCAGTTTTTGGAGGTTTTACATAAAAGAGCATGTAAGCAGAACAAACAGATTAAAAACATTCAAAAAATGATTAGATATCAGTGTGAGAATAATGAAAAGAAAGAGACTGTTTGTTGATCAGATTTGTTGCAACCTTTTCCTGCGGAAAAATGTTTGGTTTGTTACTAGCATCTAAATTGATCCCACTTTAGTTTTGCTGAGAATACATTTCATATGGGTTAAGTCATTAGAGGAGGTGCATATGTAAACAACTGGTGTATTTGCAAGTGTCACATCACATCTCACATTCATCATTTCACTTGCTTCAAGGCTGTTTGTGGTATTAAGGTTAAAACATCAACATCCAATCCTAAAGATGTTAAATTATGTACATTATGTGAAAAATATTATTTTCCTCGTCCTCTCCTACAGGCTCTGTCTACCATATAATGAGGTCTTGCTTAAATCCTGAATAGCAGTTGCTGGCTTTTTCTTGCATGTTCCAGTACAGTAAGATCAAAAGCATCTGATCAGTACCTTTGTTCCAGACATTTTCATATTTGTATGTAATAGTGTCAAAATGTACAAAATTTGCAATAATTGTAACTGTGACCAGTATTGTAATGACTGAGAAACTGTGAAGGGAAAAATGTGAATGCAGTTTATTACACTAGAGGGTGACTCTCAATAGCCAAGAAAAATGTATACATTCTGTCATTGTGGTAATTGATGTATTTAAATAAATGTTCCTTGTGGAAAGTCTTTATACATAAAATGTTTGTTTCATTTATTTGTAAAGGTTCTGAAGTCCCTGAGAAAACCTTTGTATACTATAGTGTGTTGAAGAATACATAGAACGTTCAAGTAAGGAGTGACATTTTGTACACAACACACAGAGTTCATTAAACCTCATTTTACAGGCAATGTATGAAAGTTGATGGTCACAGTGCTACAATGTCTAAAGAAACCACTATACTTGTCACAGCATAAAATTACTTTTATTGTATTTGCACTCACAGAGCACCCGTATATATACCAATATACCTCCCCTCCCCCTCCCCAAAACAAAGTATATGTAGATATTGGTAAACAGAATAAAAGTATACTGATTCTCACAACTTTCTTTCTCTTTAGCCAGCATTATTAGTCAAAGGCTTTCTCATTATAGTTCTAAAGTTGTAGAAAATAGCCATTAAGTCAGCTGACTGACTTATTTCTAATCAGCCAAGTGCACAGTAATTGCTTCTGTTTTGGTCTTCAGTCTTAAATCTGATTTGATGCCGCTATCCATGCTACTCTATCTTTTATAAGCTCTTCATCACTGAGTAATTAGTGCAACTTACATTAATTTGAACCTGCTTAGTGTATTTATGCCTAGGTGTGCCTCTACACTTTTGACCCCCATGCTTCCCCCAATCACAAAACCGACTACTCTCCTAGTCCTTAGTATGTGTTCTTTTCTGAGCTGCTTATCATCCTGTTTCACTTCTGTGCAAGGCTACACTACAGACAAATACCATCATAATAATTTTCCTAACACTTAAATTTGTATTTGGTATTAAAGTCTAATTTTTTCAGATAAGCCAGTCTGCATTTTATATCCTCTCTGTTTAAGGCATTATCAGTTATTTTGTTTCTCAAATAGACAGCTTCATATCATACTTGTTATACTTTTGTTGATGTTCACCTTATATTTTATCAAGACACTATTCCATTCAACCGATCTTCCAAGTCCGTTGCTGTGTCTTACAAAATTATAATGTCATTGACAGACCTCAAAACTTTTATTTTTACCTCCCTGCACTTTTATCCCATTCTCAAATTTCTGCTTGGTTTATTTTATTGCTTGCTCACTGTACAGACTGAATTATATTAGCGGTTGACAACAACCTTGCCTCACTCCCTTTTCAACCACTGTTTTCCTCCCATGTGTTTCAATTCTTTTAATGCAGTTTGGTTTCTTTACAATTCATAAACAATCGTTCACTCCCTGTATTTAATCTCTGCTGCTTTTAAAATTCCAAATTGTCAAAAGATTCTCTAAACATACAAATGCTATAAGAATATGTTTGCTGTTTCTCAACTTATCATCTACTTCTACACCACTTAACACTTGAGTGACTGGCCGAGAGTTCATTGAATTACTTTCACACTATTTTTCTACCACTTCACTCTCGAACAGCAAACAGGGCGAAAGGACACTTACATTTCTCCATCTGGTTTTTCTTATTTTATGGTTATCGTCATTTCTCCCTATGTAGGTGGGATTCAACAAAATACTTTCACCTATGGAGGAGAAAGTTGGAGATTCAAATTTTGTTAAAAGATCTTGGTTAGGTTAGGTTAGGTTTTTGAAGAATGCTTTTGTTTAAATAATTGTCACCATAACACATGTATCATATCTGTGACACAATCTCCCATATTCTGCGATCGTACAAAACAAACTGCCCTTCGTTGAAATTTTTCAGTCTCCTCCATTGATCCTAGCTGGTATGAATCCCATACTGCACAGCAGTACTCAGTAGAGGGTAGAAAAACATAGTATAGACAGTCTCTTTAGTAGACATGTTGCATGTTGTGCCAATAAAACAGTCTTCAGCCCATCTTCCTCACAAAATTCCAATTTAAGTTGTTTGTAATTGTTATCCCTTGGCATTTAGTTGAACTGACAGCATTTAGATGTGTGTGATTTATTTTGTAACCAAAATTTAACATATTACTTTTGAATTGTACAAATATTTTGTCTAGCAATTTTAATCTTTTGGTGACTTTGCTAGAAGGTAAATGATGGCATCATCTACAATCAATCTATGAGGCTGCTCAGACTATCTCTTGCATCATTTATGTACATTAGGAACAGCAAATGGCCAATAACATTTCCTTGAAGAACACCAGATATCACTTCTGTTTTACTCTACGAGTTTCTTTCTGTTTTACTCTACGAGTTTCTTTCGATTGCTATGAACTGTGACTTTTCTGACAGGAAATCACAATTCCAGTCTCTCGACTGAGGCAATACTCCATAGGCCTACAATTTTATTAATAGTGACTTGTGATGAACAATATCAAAAACTGTCTGGAAATATATAAATATGGACCCAATTTGACATTCACTGTCGAAACCACTCCATGAGAACAAAGAACTAGTTGTGTTGCACAAGAAGGATATTTTCTGAATCTGTGCCAAATGTGTGTCAATAGATTGTCTTCTTTGAGGTACTTCATAATTATCAAAACACAGTCTATATTCCATAATCCTATTGTAAATCGACATCAGTGATATGCGTCTGTAATTCAGTGCATTACTCCTGTTTCATTTCTTGAGTATTGGTGTGATTTGTGTAGCTTTCCAATTTTTGGTTACAGATCTTTTGGTGAGCGAGAGGTTGTACATATTGCTACATATGGAGCTATTATATCGGCATACTTTGAAAGGAATTAAACTGGTATACAATCTGGATTGGAAGACTTGCCTTTTTTAAGTGATTCAAGTGACTTCGCAATATTGATGATATCTAATTCTAAGTTAGTCATGTTGGCAAAAGTTATTGATTTGAATTCTGGAATATTTACATTGTCCTCGTATTTGAAGGGATTTTTGAGCATTTAGTAACTCCACTATAGTGGCACTGTCATCATGCATTCCATGTATTGATTTTGACTTGCTATTTCAGTCTTTCTACAATCACCTTATCGTCACTAGTCCTCTATCCATCATGGTGCTCCCTATTTACTTGCGATTATTTGCTGCTAAGAGTTCAAATATTTTTTCACAACCATTTACACTTTGAGTGACCTGAAATAATTGCTTAAAATAATTTTTGGAGAAAGCGCTTAGTACAACTTCAGATTATGTTTTACACCTACCACCGCAAATGATGTTTTATGCCTACCAGTTGTCTTTCAAGACAAGTTGCATATTTCTACATTTATCCAGAACCCAAACTGATCTTCTGCAAGGTCAGCTTCCACCAGTTTTTTCCATTCTTTTCAAAATAATTCGTGGCATTATTTTGCAACCATGACAACTTAAATTGATGATTTCGTAATATTCACATGTCAGCACCTACTTGCTTTGGAACTGGAACTTACATTCTTCTTGGAGTCTAAGGGTATTTTCCTTGTCTTGCAAATTAGGTGGAATAGTTTTGTTGTGGCTGGCTCTCCAAAGTACCTCAATAATTCTGAGGGAGTGTCGTCTGGTATAGGGATCTTATTTCAACATAGGCCTCTGCTGTGTCAAATCCTCCTTGTAGTATCATATTTGTCATATCATTTTCATTTCCTCTTCCCTTTTTTTGCTTCTGTGACCAGTTAGACCAAATGTTTGTCTGAAAGAGATGACAAAGTCCACAGTTGACTTTTACCTTTACACAACAAATTAGTAGTTTGCATGCTACGTCTCATTACCAATTTTGTGTGAAAGTGTTATATTTAATACATTAAGTGCTATAGGGTTGTTAACATGCAGTGTGGTGCCATTCCTTGGGGGCTGTAGAGTTGCTCATGAATACTGTATGCTGCACACTCAAAATAGACAAAAACAGATTCAAAATTTTAGTTATAAATAGCAGTTTTCTCAATTAGTAAACTAAAATTATTGCTTCATTTTAAAGGTATTTCAGCAGGAACATTATTTTGCGTATTTAACTTGAAGGACTGATGCAAATGACAATTGTTGATCGTAATTATTCACCATCATTTTCACAGAGAAAAAGTCTTTGATTTTCTGTTTTTGTGAATTTTATGTTCATGATGTGGAAAGAATTTTTAAACTGTACAAAAAATGTCAATATTCAAGTTTCATACTTATTTTGTTTACTAACAATTGTCACTTCAAATGTGCCTAACACACAGTTACAGACTTCCATTTAACATCAACTGAACCATTGCTTGTCCAAAGTATTACAGTTGCAAAAATTATGACTACAAACTCCTTTTGCCCAACACTGAACCTTACTTATGTTAATGACAATTGGCACTTCTCATAATTTTGTTGTAATTGTAGTTTCACATTATTCACAATGGAGAAAAGTTTGTTCTGATTAACAGAAATGTGACAACATATTCAGCAGACCCAAATAACAGATTTTAGATAAATTATTTTGTAAAATACAAATATTTCCTGTGCTACAGTAAGTAAAATTGTTAACCTGAATAATCAGTGTTAAAATATGTGAATTTTATTAATATAATTCATGTATTTTAGTTCCCATCACAGGTAGTGACCCAAGTGCTAAAGATTTATCATGTTATAAAAATGTTCAAATGTGTGTGAATTCTAAAGGGACCAAACTGCTGATGTCATCAGACCTTAGACTTACGCACTACTTGAACTAACTTATGCTAACACACACACACACACACACACACACACACACACACACACCTGAGGGAGAACTCAAACCTTCGGTGCGAGGGTATCTTGTTATACAAAGAATAATATTTTGAATTATATTGAAGATGAGCAACATGTTAAATGTTTACAACCTGAACACTTAATTATGTCATTTTATAAGACTTGACCATAAATTCCATTAAAGTGTTTTATGGATTTTATACAGAATTTGCATCACAAGAATGGATCTTTGTCTTTTCGGACTTTAATTTATTCAGATGACTTAATTAGAACATATATTCTTCTTCTTCTTCTTCTTCTTCTTCTTGTGTTACAGCCTCTGTAGGACCATGGGTAGCCCCTTCGTGGACTGCATTTTCCTCTTCTTCTCCCAGAACCTCTTCATTCTTTCTCTTCTTCTCTCCTCCTCTTCTTCCAAGATCTTCAGTTTCCGTTTCTCCTGTCGGCTCCACTGGTGCCACTCTAATCTTTTCCTGTATTCTTCTCTGTTATTGATCTCCGGCATATTGGTCGATGTATATTTGTTACTCCAATTTTCCTTTCCTTCGACCTTGATCCCCAATTCCAACCAGTCCTTCCAAAGTTCAACGACGACTTGGTTCCTGTCTTTCCCATTGTCCTCCCTGTTGTTTCCCACACTCTCTTCATCATTCTGTGCATACTCATCCTAACTACATGCCCAGCGAACCTTGCCCTTTTGAGTCTGATTTCCCCGGATATTGTTCTCATGTTCCGGTACAATTCTTCCCTAGGTCTTCACATCCATCTCTCTCCACCTCTTTTGGGACCTAGTGTTTTTCTCAGTATTTTTCTTTCTCCTTTCTCTAGCTGTTCTGCCCCAATCCTTCCTAAAGTGCGCGTCATTTATGTTGGTGGCTGAGTTTAGGTTCGTTCTGCGCATCTGACGTCACAAACACAGTCAGCCAATAAACAGAGAACGACGTTGCCACATCTCAACTGCAGTGCAGAGCATGGACGAGTGTCTTCAGTTTTAGAAACGTTCAGTCATAAATAAAGTAATAGAACAGTAGCAATGTCTTGATAGCAGACATTCTTTTATAGAAAGTTTGGAAAAGGCATTCTTTATACCAATTGCTTCATATTCTATTAATTAATTAAACCAAACAAGCAATAAGACTCCTAATTCAGGCGATAGCAAGGAAAGGTGTTTGTATCACTCTCACGAACTGCTTTTTCGCAATAAAGAACAGCGGTAATTGTTTATTTCCTATTGTACTTCGACGAAGCGTGAGTAATTCATAGTCATACCAACAGTGTTTGTCAGTATTTTGCGTGACGTGTTATACTCCTCATGGCGTTCTGTAGTCAGACGATGTGCGTCAGCTTAACGGTTAAGGTGTTGGGCTGCTACGCGAAAGGTTATGAGTTCAAACCTTGAGGGGTGCTAAATATTTTCATTATTTAAAAACAATATCGAAGTCCCTTACTTCACGAATTATATTCGTTTGAATGCAATTTTTTGAATTTTCTAGTGCTTTGTCTCTTCATTAACCCTTTCGCTGCTGCAGACACGAGCTCCGTGCATTCCGCGCTGTGTGCGATTTTGTCATCACTGCACTGCTCGCCTGTGCAGACACAAGGTGTTCCCACTGCTTTGACACACTTATCATTCGATTTCACAAAAACTATTTGGCCCAAAAATTTGATTTTTACACGTCTTCTTGACTGATACCTTCCCCCCATATATGACTTAATTTTGTTTCGATGTTCAACGCAGTTATTATGCAGCATTAAATGTAGTAAACCATTGCACGAAATTTTGAAGAGTTTGCTGAGGTAGAAGTCCATAGAATACTTTCCGTATGGTCAATTTTAGTTGCCACAATGTTGAGAATGAAATGTGGACAAGATACCTAAATTTCATATAAAATTTACTGTATAACAATATCTCATTTAATTTAAGTACGGGCCGGCCGGAGTGGCCGAGCGGTTAAAGGCGCTACAGTCTGGAACCGCACGACCGCTACAGTCGCAGGTTCGAATCCTGCCTCGAGCATGGATGTGTGTGATGTCCTTAGGTTAGTTAGGTTTAAGTAGTTCTAAGTTCTAGGGGACTGATGACCACAGCAGTTGAGTCCCATAGTGCTCAGAGCCATTTGAACCATTTAAGTACGACATAGGTGTCGTATGTAATATTGAGAAATATTCCGTCTTTCGCGACTGTAATAAAAGTATTATTTACACCGGACCCGTTTGGCTTTATTTTAAAGCACTTCAATCAAGGAAAGGTATGGCACATACACAATGGTACTCATGTTCTCTTTCTTGTTTTTGTTCCACAGTCACAGTTTTACCAATGGTACTGAAATATATTCCTCTTCTGCAACTGTAATAAGGGACTTATTTAGACCAGACGCGTTTCTCTCTTTTGAAGCATCTTCAGTGGAGAGTATTTTGTCTCCTCCATTGCCAAGTCACCTTTCGTAGTTTTGTGCTGCGGTAACACAATTTTCAACGTTTGTGTTGGCAGATCAGTGTTTTAGCAAATAAATGATGTTTGTGTGTGCCACACACAAAAATTATATTTGACGTAGCTCAGAGCACTTCACTGATAGACGGTATATTCAAGTCCTAATGTTTTTGTAAGTCCACAGTTTTGTTTAATGTATTTTGTCTACTTCCTTTTGATTGATTGAAGTGCTTTAAAATAAAACCAAATGCATCCGGTGTAAATAATACTTTTATTACAGTCGCGAAAGACGGAATATTTCTCAATATTACATACGACACCTATGTCGTACTTAAATTAAATGAGATATTGTTATACAGTAAATTTTATATGAAATTTAGGTATCTTATCCACATTTCATTCTCAACATTGAGGCAACTAAAATCGACCATACGGAAAGTATACTCTACGGACTTTTACCTCTGCAAACTCTTCAAAATTTCGTGCAATGGTTTACTATATTTAATTCTGCATAATAACTGCGGTGAACATCGAAACAAAATTAAGTCATTAATGGGAGGAAGGTATCAGTCAAGAAGATGTGTAAAAATCTAATTTTTGGGCCAAATAGTTTTTGTGGAATCGATTGATAAGAGTGTCAAAACAGTCGGAACACGATGTGTCTGCACAGGCGAGCAGTGCAGTGACAAAATCGCGCACAGCGTGGAATGCAGGGAGCACGTCTTTGTAGCAGCGAAAGGGTTAATGCGGCCGTGGTGGCTTTACTTCATGAACTGCGCGCTCCCCCCTACACGTAAGCTTGCGAACTATGCTATACTATGGCGCTGCTTCTATTGGCGCGTGCGTCGTGTGCAACTGGCAACGCAGCAATCTCCTGCGTCTGGGCGGGCATGCGCGAGCCGCCAAGATAAAAGAATTGAACTATAGTGTCATCATCTCAGCAGCATATAATACTGCATTCCTCACCGTTGCCTTGTAGTGGCTTATCTTTGCCTCTGTGGGTATATTATCTTTATTGTATATCTCTCTTGTCATGCAGAAGGCTGACTTCATCTTCTTTATCCTCTCTGTTATTCCCTCCTTGCTCTTGTTCCTTCCTGTTATAAATTCTCCCAGGCATTTAAATTTGTCCACCATTTGCACAGTGCCTTCCGGGGTTTCCCATGTTCAACATTTCAGCTTGAACGTGGCTACCATCTTTCATAAGCAATAAGATGTCATATTTTCTACTGTCAGTTATGATATGCATACAAAGTTGTTAAACAATCATTGGTACAAGTTGTAAACTGAAATATGCTCGTAATCATAAAACTGCATAACAAAAATTACAGTGTTTCGTATTTGTGTGTGTGGGAGGGTGTGGAGGGAGTCTTTTTTCTATTATTGTTGCAAATACTTCAATTCAATGACATTTATGCCAGTACTCTCATATATGCACACATTAACAGCTCCAATGATACTAATTTGACTATTATTTAATTGGATTGATAAAAAAAAATATCTAGTCACCAAGTGGTGGCAGAATACACACACAAAAAAACTGTTGTGATTGACAAGTTTTTGGAGCCAATGGCTTCTCCTTCAGGCAGAAGGGTTGAAGGGGAAGGAAGAAGGGAGAAGGAAAAGGACTGTAGAGGTCTAGGAAAAGGGATAGATTTTGGGAAAATCATGCAGAACCAAAGGTCAGGGGAGACTTACCATTTGGGACGAGAAGGAAAGACTGATTGTTGGGGACTGCTTCAGACGAGATTTGAAAACCTGAGAGCTTAAAGGTGGAAGACATGATAATATGCAAGACATAGATTACTACTAAAACATTGTGCATGAGTTAATAAGAGTGAGAAGCTAAGTGCATTGTACGTAACAGAGGTTTCCGGGTCAGATTCTTTATTTGCTGTTGGCCACATGCAGTGGAATAGGCTTTATAATGATGTCCAGCTGCATAAGAAGTTACTATTTTAGTTAGTGTTTACATTACAAGCAAAAATTATTTATGCTACATTAATCAATTGTACAGTATTGCAACCATAGACTTAAAACTCAATTTCTATGTTACAAGTATCCAAGAATTCTGTAACACTGTAGTGTGGATTGTCTATTAACCATTTATGCAGTTTACTTTTAAAATTATTGAATGGCGTATTACTGCAGTATGTGGTAATTTGTTAAATAATCTCAAACAGTTCACTTTGTGAGAGTTGCCTGTTTTTGTCAGCCTATGTTTAGGAATGGCATTACCGGTAGTCTCTTTGTTTCTGGTGTCATGAAATGTATGTTCTCTCTGGTGTTAAATTTAATTCTGTTCATTTTAGCATATATCAGTGATGCATATATATATATATAAAGGGAAACATTCCACGTAGGAAAAATATATCTAAAAACAAAGATGATGTGACTTACCAAATGAAAGTGCTGGCAGGTCGACAGACACACAAACAAACACAAACATACACACAAAATTCAAGCTTTCGCAACAAACTGTTGCCTCATCAGGAAAGAGGGAAGGAGAGGGAAAGACGAAAGGATGTGGGTTTCAAGGGAGAGGGTAAGGAGTCATTCCAATCCCGGGAGCGGAAAGACTTACCTTAGGGGGGGGAAAAAAGGAAAAAAGGATGGGTATACACTAGCGCGCGCGCACACACACACACATATCCATCCACACATATACAGACACAAGCAGACGTATTTAAAGACAAAGAGTTTTCAAGGTCCAAACTCTTTGTCTTTAAATACATCTGCTTGTGTCTGTATATGTGTGGATGGATATGTGTGTGTGCGAGTGTATACCCATCCTTTTTCCTTTTTTTCCCCCCTAAGGTAAGTCTTTCCGCTCCTGGGATTGGAATGACTCCTTACCCTCTCTCTTAAAACCCACATCCTTTCGTCTTTCCCTCTCCTTCCCTCTTTCCTGATGAGGCAACAGTTTGTTGCGAAAGCTTGAATTTTGTGTGTATGTTTGTGTTTGTTTGTGTGTCTGTCGACCTGCCAGCACTTTCATTTGGTAAGTCACATCATCTTTGTTTTTTATATATATATATATATATATATATATATATATATATATATATATATATATATATATATATATATAGAGGGAAACATTCCACGTGGGAAAAATTACATATAAAAATAAAAAAATAAAGATGAGGTGACTTACCGAACGAAAGCTCTGGCAGGTTGATAGACACACAAACAAACACAAACATACACACAAAATTCTAGCTTTTGCAACCAACGGTTGCCTCATCAGGAAAGAGGGAAGGAGAGGGAAAGATGAAAGGATGTGGGTTTTAAGGGAGAGGGTAAGGAGTCATTCCAATCCCGGGAGCGGAAAGACTTACCTTAGGAGGAAAAAAGGACAGGTATACACTCGCACACACACATATCCATCCACACATACAGACACAGGCAGACATATATGATATGTCTGCCTGTGTCTGTATGCGTGGATGGATATGTGTGTGTGCGCGCGCGTGAGAAAACACCCAATATAAACTCCAGAAAAGTGGACATTTTTCCCTGGCTTAAAAATAAAACTATTAAGCACTGTATAAACCAGACTCGTGGTGATCTGCAGTTCATAAACTCATACAAGTCACATGACAGGATGTACAAACTTGACTTCCTTGCACACGAATGGGGTCTCACAGTTTTGCCGATACCCATGTGTCATTGTCAGTTTAGGCATATTGAATTAATTTGGGCAAAGGATAAGACTATGTGGAAGAGAGGAAGGAAAAAAAAAAAAGAAAAAGAAAAAAAAAAGGCTATTCAAGATAACATTCACTGAATCGCTTGTGCATGAGGCAATAGGCAACATCCCACCTGTAGTGTGGGCACAGTCTGTGTGGCAAGCCAGAAAGCTTCAGAAAGAATAATTTGACAGGGAAGTGATGATGGACATAAGCCTTGTACCTATCATCATAAATTTACAATCAGATTATTCGAAAACGTATTCAAATAGAAGTGACTGTGTTACTGTGATGTAGACTTTGGAAGAAAGTAGTAATATTTCTTAGTTTTAAAGACTCGTGGTGTAAAAAGTGTGTTTACCAATGCATCCTTCCTTTGAATTACACAGACTATAATGTTCATATTGCCCAAGGAGAAGTTAATTTTATTCCACGATGTCGTCCGCTCTAATAACACGCGAGAATGCAGCTGGATAAATTCGTCAAAAGTCTGATATTTCCACATGTAAACCTCTGTCATTTTTGAGGCACAAACTGGACAAGGCTCTAAAATGACTGTAACTGTTTCTTGTCGAGATATCGGTGGTTCATTCCCTGAAGTTATTCATAGATAATGGTTAACTGTTTGCTTGTTCAATGGATTATAAATGCGTTCTCTCACTGTAATGTCAAATGTGTTAGTTTGCACACATAATGCCCATTAACAGTGAAAAATATGACAACACACTGACTATTTTTATGATAGGTTTTTCATAAGTCTTTTCTACCACTAATTCTATTTTACTCACAGTGATTACACTTAACTACTGTCAAACACATGCACTTTATACATATTTTTAAAAATCCTATTCAGTAGAAGCAGTTGTCAAGCAAATATAATGATTATGGTTTGTGCTTGAAGTTAATTTTGTTGTTTATTAAATTTTTACTTATAATACAGTTCAAATCACAATAAATGATAATTATTGTAAGCAGTGTCAATGATCTTGTCATTAGACAATTGTCATTTTGAGAAAAATTGTACTTCACGTCTTTACAAAGCTGTGTCAGCTGTTCTTGCCTCCCAACTTCACTCAGAGTAAATCTGTGGAGCAGGGGACGCAATGTCATCAAGACACGAATTAATATTTCTCTCGTGACAACTGATCAAAATTGGTTTTAATGCTTACTACTCCCCTCACAGATCTGAACGTATAATACAATGCACTGTAGGCAAATGAGCCTGACTGTTGTCTGCAGCAATGCAGTTTGGGAGCGTGGACTTTGTCTGCCCACTCTCTGCTTCCATGCATATGCAGTTCTCATCCCTTCACTGCTCCACCTCTATGCACAGAAGCACTGTCTTACGTGATGTGAATCTAATCCAGTATAGTCCCCAACAATCAGTCTTTCCTTCTCATCCCATACGGTAAGTCTCCCCTGACTTTTGGTTCTGCATGATTTTCCCAAAATCTGTCCCTTTTCCTAGACCTCTCCAGTCCTTTTCCTTCACCCTTCTTCTTTTCCATTCAACCCTTCTGCCTGAAGGAGAAGCCACTGGCTCCGAAAGCTTGCCAGTCACTAGAGCCTTTTATGTGTGTGTACTGCCCCCGCATAGTGAGTACATTATTTTAGATAAAAATTTAATAATTTTGTCAATAACACTCACCCAGTCACCATTCCCGTCATGCACTGGTGCTGCTGCTCACAGTGTGGTTTCAGTTCTCTGAGACTGCAGACATGTGTGCAAGTTGCATTTGCAAGAGTGTGTGTGTGTGTGTGTGTGTGTGTGTGTGTGTGTGTGTGTGTGTGTACTACTGACAAAAGGCCTTAATGGCCGAAAGCTATAATTGTGTGCATCTTTTTGATGTGCCCATTGTGACTCAGCATCTCTGCTATATGGTGAGTAGCAGCTTTCCTTCTCTTGTATTGTTACATTCCATCCTGGATTTTCCATTGTTTGATTTTTGTCAATAATTGATTGTTCTGTCATTATAATTTAACTGTTATTTGTAAGTGAATTATGAGCTTTGTTTAAATATTATTAAAATGAACAAGAAATGAGATAAATTGTGAAAAATAGCTGTATGAAATAGCCAGTATCAGAAGCTTATGATGTTTTTGTCCCAACCCTATAGCTTCACATTTGATATGAACACTGAAAACCCCCACAAAACCTAGCTTTGGCACAGTATGTGTTATATTGATTGATACATGATGACAAGGAACAACCAAATCTGGACTGGCAGACTGTTTCAGCAAAGGCACAGGTAGAGGGGAAAAAACTTAAACATAATGATGATCAATATAGGAGGAGTATCTATGCTACTGTCGTATCCAGAATGATATGTGTAAAACTGGCAACTTGGAAAAGTTTATCAACATCTTTGAGATGAAAATTAAGAGCATAAAACCATCACTAGTGTACAAGATAGTCAGAGATATAAATTAGAAAACCTCCCATAAGCCAACATAAAAATTCAGAGGCGGTGGTGTTATAGTTTGGTCGTGTTTTCATGAAGGGGGCTTGCACGCCATGTTGTTTTGCGTGACACTAGCACAGCACAGGCCTACATTGATGTTTTAAGCACCTTCTTACATCCCACTGTTGAAGAGCAATTCTTGGATGCCGGTTGCATCTTTCAACACGATCGAGCACATGTTCATAATGCACAGCCAGTGGCTGAGTGGTTACACGACAATAACATTTGTGTAATGGTCTGGCCTGCACAGAGGTCTGAGCTGAATCCTATAGAACACCTTTGGGATGTTGTGGAATGCAGGTGATTGTAATGGTGCATTATTCCACTCACAGGAGACAAAGAAGTAGGAATCAGAATTGTGGTGCTTAAATCATACACAGTGACCTCTGCAAACAAGGTGGAACGTTTGTCTTTTACCTGTGCCAGTCGATTTCATCATTCAAAATATTACAGAACTGAAGACAGACTTGGAAGACAGAGCATGACATAGTGAGGATGTTGTATTTATGAACTGATATTTGTTGATAATGTTTCCAGTAATTGTGCCAAAATGTTTGTGTGCAGACAGTCATCCAGTTCATAGCACTGATCCATTGTTTAACTTGTATATTCTACTGTCTGATTGAGAATGATATGTCTGAGAAACTGTGATGACTTTTATGGATACAGAGAAAAGGCAGAGTGTGTTGATTAGCTTAGAATTTGTTCCAGTTTACACTTTCCGCAATGCTGTACTGTTTTGTGCATAAAACCACATCTGTGTTTGTTATGTGCAGTAATTCATCATACTGTACACAAGAATGAAATATTTCACTGTTCACTTTCAAAACCAGTTAACACACATGTCAGTAATCCCAGGCTATAACTTGTCTTTCAATGTGTTACATTATTTCAATATGTCCTGCCACAGTCCTCTCTACAGAAATTTTGGCTACAACAATAATAAAAGACCTTACCTTTGTTCCACATTGCAGTTAAACAAATAAACATATTTACTGTATGAAATAATGAAGAAACCTAAAAATTCAATTCATTACAGATAATTCAAAATGTATTATATTCCTTCACTTACATTCTTATATAAAAAAAAATGTTCTTTGCAAATATCCCGTAATAGCTCATTACAGAATCTCCGATTAGAAGTTGGCATCTTCGTTATGTTGCTTTCAGTGTTTACTGTTTCTTTAAACTAGAGAGTATTAGTTGTAGTACTCCTCTTTTCAGTACAAGTGAAATACACAATACCAAGAAATATTTAATACCACCAGGATTTCAGATGCAAGTGTAACATGAATATACAATACCAGGAGCATTTCTTCTTCTTCTTCTTCTTCTTTCCTTAGAAGTTTGGCTTTTGCCTGTTATGTTAGTGGCTTTCCAGTCCACCTCTTTCTTGGTCTACCTAATGATCTTTTTTCTGTTGATCTGTACATTATTATTGTTTAGTGTACCCTGTTGTCTTCATTCTTGTGACACAGTTTCTCAGTTTAATTCCGTACATTAAACCTGTTTGTTTTTACTGGTATGATTCCTGCATTATTTATTCTGCTCTTCTTAAAAACATCACTTGACAGGTTTTAATCTGTGCTCAGTTCCAGCTGTTACTGTCAAAGTATCACTTTCATATGGCATGGATGATAGTCTCACTCTTTTATATGACTGTACTAGGGTTTGTTTCTTTATCTTTTTATTCAGCATTCTGTAAATTGGCTCATTATATAACTGAATCATCCTTTTTACATCACTATTTCTCTTTCATTTGTAAAGGTTGTACAAGGCTACTCAGAAATAAACCTCTGATTGGCTATTAAAACACTAATTTAAAAAAAAAATACAGTCTTCACTTAAATGTTGACACTAATTTTTCACATATTCTGTGCCAAAAATGAAACATTTGTCATATCATGACACCAGATTCCTTATCCCTTCATCAAAGAATAGTATGATTTGGTGCTTCAGCCAGCTTTTGACAGCATGCACGAGTTCATTGCCAAGTACAATGTGCTGTACTAATCAGCCAGGCCCTCATCTTGGGGAAGAGAGAAAAATTGCTTGGAGCCAAGTTTGGACTATAGAGAGGATACTGAAAAATCTCCCAGCCAATAATCTGAATTTTTCCTTTGTTTGAATCACAATATGTGGTCACACATTTTGATGAAGAAGAGACAGGCTGTAATCATCCTGCACCTTTCCTTTTGGATTGATCTTTAGAGGTCTGTAAGAGTCTGTAAGTGTTTCTGAAGAAGAGAAATTTGTTAACATCAAGTATAGATTTAAGTATCAGGAAGTCATTTCTGAAAGTATTTGTATGGAGTGTAGCCATGTATGGAAGTGAAATATGGACGATAAATATTTTGGAGAAGAAGAGAATAGAATCTTTCGAAATGTGGTGCTACAGAAGAATGCTGAAGATTAGATGGGTAGATCACATAAATAATGAGGAGGTATTGAATAGAATAGGGGAGAAGAGGAGTTTGTGGCACAACTTGACAAGAAGAAGGGACCGGTTGGTAGGACATGTTCTGAGGCATCAAGGGATCACAAATTTAGCATTGGAGGGCAGTGTGGAGGGTAAAAATCGTAGAGGGAGACCAAGAGATGAATACACTAAGCAGATTCAGAAGGATGTAGGTTGCAGTAAGTACTGGGAGATGAAGAAACTTGCACAGGATAGAGTAGCATGGAGAGCTGCATCAAACCAGTCTCAGGACTGAAGACCACAACAACAACAACAACAACAACAACAGGAGTCTCATAATAAACCTGTAATAGCACAATATTGGTGCACAGTATTCTCATGATATCTGTTGCCAAAATCCCTTTGTGATCCCAAACAACATTATTTTATTGTTTGACATTATCTGCTTGAATTTTTTTGCTTATTGGGAAAATAAGTATGGCTCCATTGTTTGGAGTGTTCTGTAATTTCAGAAATCACCTGGTGCACCTTTGTCTCGTGTCCAATCAGGATTCTGTTGTGAAATATCTCTCTCTTTTCATAGTAGCACTGAAGGAGCATCAATGCCAGACCCATTGTCTCTATTTTGTCAACATGGGTTAGATATTTTGGTATTCATCATTAACAAATCAAATAGCAACCTAATCTCCCTGTGAAAATGTTAAACACAGTCGTCCTTGAAATCTGAAGCACATCTTCAGTAAGTTCAGAAATTGTGAACAGGTATCTTGCTTACCCAATTTCATCAACATGTTGCATGTGTTCCCTCAGTTACACCTGAATGTCTTCCTCAAGCATTCCGATCACGCATATCTGTATGCTCGACCTTGAAGTATCTGCACTAATCCCTCACACCACCATCGCTCATAACCCCCATACCCATACACATGACGCAGTTGCCACTGAATCTTGATGGTATTGACTCCTTCTGCTTGCCAGTACTGTTTTGCACCACTTTTGCTTGCAGATAACACCTCCTAACAGATTTATGTAAGATGTTACGGTCTGCATTTTATGTCCTCTTTTCTTTTGCTATCACCAGTTATTTTGCTTCCTCTAATGCATTTTTTACTACACAGTTTTCACTGGCATATCAAACCAGATATTGGGAACACAAAATATTATGATTTAGAAGTAACTGACTTGGTTAATTATTCTGTGACTGTGAGTTTTAAATATCTCAAGTGTGCCATAGTTGTTCCCACTGGTAACGTGGACTTCATAGCACTATATAATTACCACAATTAGCTGTTATCTCAGTGAGATAGCTGTAATGGTGGCTAAACAGATCACGCCAAAGCTGGGTAATTCTGATCATGAAGCAAAACTCACTGACACTTCCAAAGAGTGAGCTGTTAAAAATACATATATGGCATTAGTACAAAAAAAAAAAAAAAAAAAAGAGAGAGAGAGAGAGAGAGAGAGAGAGAGAGAGAGAGAGAGAGAGAGAAGTACATGATATATCTATTCAGTGGTATTTATTGTAATCATAGATAACTTATATATTTATATATGTCCATACAGATAGAGGCTAGGAGGAGGGAAAATATCATTAAAGAAATTTACGTGTTGAATAAAAACTGGTACAGCTGTTGTAAATCATTTATTAAAGACACAAACAGTTTCATAATTTGATTTACTTCATCAGGTGCAAATATGAATAAAAACAGAGAGACCATAAACAATATTGCACAAAGAACATATCACAGTGATAAAAAGAGTCCTAAGAATGAATACTTACATTATAATGATGAAGCTAATTTTACAGTCTAATCCCAAAACTTTCTTTAAAATTTGGAAATTTTTGCAGTAAGTGATAACCATGGATTGTAACATGGCATTGTAATTGGAACCTATGAACAAATGGGATGAAAGGTAAGGTGGTAAAAAGCACTGGAAAGAGGGGGCAGGGAGAATGAGGAGGGAGAGGATAAAAGACAAAGTATTGAGTAAACCGTACCTCTGCTGAAGCTGCACCAGGATGGAAAGCTGCGACTGCCATACATGAACTGACAGGATGTCAAAACATAGTCCTGAGGCAATTGATGCATCTGAAGAAACATAAATAATGTATGATAAAATTTAAGGAATTGGTTGGGACTTGGACATAAAAAAATAAACATATTAATGAAGACAGCAAATGTCAAGTGAATAACTCATAGACATAGGGATAAAAACCTAGGACCTGTTGTGGGCTATGAATAACTGTGCTCCCAGATTATATGGTGCTATGAAGACACATAAGCCTGGGTTTCCAGTCTGCCGTCATTGCCAATGTGAAAAGTGGCCCATGTTACCTCTTTGAAAAATTTTTAGCTGAATATTAGCTAAAAATTTCAAACACCTGGTTCATCTTAGTACCTCTAATAGACATGAATTAAACAGCCAACTTTTTGGTCTACACGTACCTCCAGGTGCATCCATGATATCATTAGATGTCAAAAACATGTATTCCATTATCCCCCTGGATATGGTTAAATATATTGTTAGGGACAGTCTCGAGCACTACAGATGAAGGCTACTTGCTAGAGGACATTGAGGATGTCCTGCAGCTCCTGGACTTAGTTTCAAATTTCAGCCATTACAAGTTTGGTGATGACATCTACATTCAGAACCATGAACCAGCTATGGTTTCCCCTTTGCCATTTTGTTTGGCAAATACTTTTATGACTAATGTAGAACATCGGATCTGCACTGTGTTACCTGTGTACTATACTAAAGTCCTGCTGTGCACACACTATGTCAGTGACATCTTTCTTTTATACAGGTGTCCCACCCTGGAGTGTGATGATTTCCTCAATCATATTAATAGTTTCTATGAGTATATAAAATTTATAATTGAATGTAATGTAAATGCAACTTAGCATTTTTGTACGTAATGGTCAATATGTCAGGGAATTCTTTTGACTTTGACACATACAGGAAACCTGCAAGCACAGATTTGGCTATTAACAGCTCTTCCTCCAACCCTCTGCAGTATAAAAAGGTAGCTTTCTGGTCAATGCTTTATAGATTACATAGCACTCCATTATCTAAAGCAGTATATGAATGATACAAATATAAGGTCATCCAATTTGTAGCATGTTGTTATAGCAAGTTGTAATAGGTACCATGTTGATTTTGTCCTGAGTATTAATGTGAGCCTTTTAAAAAAGAAAAAGGAAAATAGCCATACGACTGCTTCAGCCAAGATCAGCAGAATATTTCATCTACATTGCTACCTGTGATGGAGTATGGCCCTAGGATAATTTCTTCTCATAGAATTCCATACTGTGGAACACTTTCAAATAGGGCAGATGTATTATTTGCTATGAAAGATATTGTCCCAGAATGTTTTATTCCAACAAATAATAGGCTGAGGTGTAAACATAGGGAGAAGATGAAATGGGAGACCCACAAGCCAACAAGTGTTTACATCACCACTTGTGGTGAATACATCTAAGTATACAGGGTGATTATAATCAAAGTTAAACTTTCAAAATGGTGTAGAAATAACCACTGGTCAGAATGACATTAATTTGCAATGGAATATTATCAGAGAAGGGGGAAAATGTATGGCAGAAGAAAAAAAATAGTGTGAAAATTGATTAATAGATCTACATCTACATCTGCATTTATACAGTATGTGTCATAATACATAAACAAAAACACCTGTCATGTTCACGACCCACTGAAGTTGGTAAAAACATGCCGGGTACACGGCTTTTCCTCCTTTCACATTTGCGACATTTGCCAAGACTGTCTCAATGCAGGATCACGCTCTGCTTATAAAACTGTATTACAAGAATGATGACTCTGCATATATCCCTTTGCAGAAATTCTGGACACTGAAGGATTTGAAAAAAAGCATTGGTCTGATAACTGCCGTGGGTCTGGAGAAAATGATTCAGAAATTCGAAAACATGGGTTCTTTTGGTGTGCAACCTGGTAGACGGAGGAAATGAATTGATTCGACGTCAGTGGAAGCAGTGGCCACAGCAATGCAAGAGGAGATGAGTGGTTGTGTGCAAATGTGTAGTGCAAGGAGAATTGTCTGAACATTGGACATACCCATGAGTACAGTGCGTGAAACCCCATGAAACATCCTTCTTTGCCATCTGTTCAAAATCACCCACGTGCATGAGTTGCTTCGTTTTGATGTGCCAGCAAGAGAAATCTTAGTTTTAGAATTTCTTGCTCACATGGAAGTGAACAGTGATGGGCACTGGAAGATTTTGTGGACAAAAAAAGCCTGCTTCCATCTGACAGGATATGCCAATACACAGAACTGTTGAATATGGGCAATGAAAAACCCACACAAAAATCAACCAGTACCACTTCATCCTGAAAAAGCCACTGTGTGGTGTGGCTTTATGGCATCATTTATCATAGGTCCATATTTTTTGAAGAGACAGGTGCTTCCGGTCCTGTTACCTGTACCGTCACTGGTAAGTGCTATGAGTGTCTTTTATGGAACCACATCATTCCAGCTTTCCAACAGCATGGATGTGTGGATGGGATCATTTTTATACAAGGTGGCACATCTCCACACATTGCAAATCCAGTTAAGCAGCTGCTGAAGTGCCATTTGGGAAATGCTAGAATTATCATCCACCATTTCCCTACAGCCTGGCCATCCTGATCACCTTGACCTTAATCCGTGTGACTTCTGGCTCTGGGACTATCTGAAAGATGTTATGTTCAGTGTTCCAGTTGCAAACTTAGCTGCATTGAATGCACACATTGTGCAACACATCCTGAACGTGACCCCAGAAACACTTCGAACAGTTGTGGAACATGCTGTTTCTCGATTTCAACTTGTTGGAGAAAATGGTGGACAACATATTGAACATGTTTTGTGTCAGTCACATGGAAATTAATAATCTGATTTGATTTTGATCGATGCTTTTTATGCAATTTTTGGCCTCAGGGCAACTAAAAACTGATGTGATTGATGCTTTTTATGTGGTTTTTGCCCTCAGGACAATTAAAAACCGATGTTCCCCATCCAGTGTGACATTACCGTTGTGGAAGGGCTTATGTAACTAACAGTATCACACCTGTACACCCATGCATACTGAATGGTACAGTTTGTTTAACATCAAACATACAACTTAGGCATTGTTGTATGATTTGTTTGTTATTTATAGTTGACCACTATTAAATTATGATGCTAACAGCACCATCTATTGCTACATTTTGTAACTATTTATTTTTCTTCTTTTATACATTTTCCCCTTCTCCGATAATATTCCATTGCTATTTGACGTCATTATGACCAGTGGTGTTATTTCTACAGCAGTTTGAAAGTTTAACTTTAATTATAATCACCCTGTATACAGACCAAGCTGAAACGTCCTGTGAAGTTATGTTTAAGGACCATATTTCTGGTTCGGGTTCCAGTTATGCCTTGAGGTCAGATTTGTCTACATCTACATCTATGTTCATACAATGCATGGTGGAGGGTACCCTGTAGCACTACTATCTCCTTTGCTGTTCCACTCGCAGATAAAATGAGGTTAAAATGACTGTCTATATGCCTCCATATGAGCCCTTATTTTGCGTATCTTATTTTCATGATCCTTATGTGAAATGTATGTTGTTGGCAGTAGAACTGTTCTGAAGTCAGCTTCAAATACCAGCTCTGTAAATTTTCTCAACAATGTTCCTCAAAAAGAAGGTTGCTGTTCCTCCAGGGATTCCCATTTGAGTTCAAAAAGCATCTCCATAACACTTGCATGCTGTTCAAAGCTACTGGTAACAAATCTAGCAGCCTGCCTTTGAGCTGCTTTGATGTCTACCTTTAATCCAACCCTTTTACAGATCCTAAACACTTGAGCAGTACTCAAGAATATGTCTCCTTTACAGATGAATTACTCTTTCCCAAAATTCTTTCAATAAACCAAAGTTGATCATTAGCCTTCCCCACCAAAATACTCACATACTTGTTCCATTTCATATTGCTTTGCACCATTATGCCCAGATACTTAAATGACATAACTGTCTCAAGCAGGGCACTACTAATGCTGCATCTGAACATTACAGGTGTATTTTTCCTGCTCATCTGCATTAACTGACTTATTTTTCCTTTTTTTCTACATTAAGAGCTAACTCCCATTAATTACACCAACCAGAATTTTTGCCTAAGTCATCTTGTATGCTCCTACAGTCACTCAACTTTGACAGCTTATCATACATCATAGTGATCAGCTTGTCTGCCAGATCATTAGGAAATAATAATGATCCTGTCACACTTTCCTGGGACACTCCTGTTGACATGCAGGGTTCATGGATTGATGAGGCTGTATCCATACCCATATAAGTCCATCCTCTTGATACAATCTGAAATCAGACTTGTCTGACCAGGCAACATGTTTCTGGTCATCAACAGTCCAATGTCAGTGTTGATGGGCCCAGGCAAGTCATAAAGATTTGAGTCATGCAGTTATCAAGGGCACATGAGTGGACCTTTGGCTACAAAAGCCTATGTCAATGATGTTTCATTGAATGTTTTGCATGCTGACAGTTGTTGACGGTCTAGCACTGAAATCTGCAGCAATTTGTGGAAGGGTTGCACTTGGGTCACACTGAACGATTCTCTTCAGTTATTGGTGCTGTTCTTGCAGCAACTTTTTATGGCTGCAGCGATGTTGGAGATATGATGTTTTACCAGATTCCTGATATTCACAGTTCCTGATATTCACAGTACACTTGTGGAATGGTCATATGGGAAAATCTCCACTTCATTCCTACCTCAGAGATGCTGTTTCCATTATTCATGTGCTGACTATAACACCACATTCAAACCCACCTACATCTTGATAACCTGCCGTTGTAGCAACAGTAACTGATCTAACAACTGCGCCAGACACTTGTTGTCTTGTATGCATTGCCAACTGCAGTGCCATATTCTACCTGTTTATGTAACTCTGTATTTGAAAATCCATGCCTATACCAGTTTCTTTGGTGCTTCAGTGAACTTCATTACTGCACAATTTTTTGTAATTCTGCCTCTAACCTTACTATAATTTTATCATATTTCTCTCTTAAAAACTCATCTACCCTCTTTTTGTGTTTGGTAGAAAGATTGTGTTACTACTTACTGAGTGTTGATTTTAAAGTATTTAATTCTAATTGTAGAGTATTAAAGTTCTCAGTTAATGTTTTACCTATTCAGGAATATCCTTAATAACATTTTGGACTACTGAAATTTCAGTTGTCATGTTTTTCAAGATCTGCTCATAACAACCTAGTTACAAGGTTAGCAACTTTGGTTTTCAACTGCTTGATTTGATTTTTAACATGTTCACTGATCTGTGCTACCTCATTGGTCAGATCATCTTGCTTACTAGCCAGATTATCTGTCTGAGATGACAATCCCATCATGGTAACTTGTCATCTAGTTTTAACCATACTGATCAAAGTTACAGCTGATCATATTGTGATTAGCAGTAAACAAACTACATATGGTGTTGGCCCTAATAATTGGAACAGCAGATATAGCATTTCCATGTATAAACAATATAAGTTTTTGATTACACAGCAAAATGTTATTGTCACATACCGGCAGTATGCCTAATGGACCAGTAACCATGTAGATGGAGAAGCGTCATGTACATGTATACCACCAGGGCACTGCTCCCCCCCCACCACCACACCATACACCCCACCCCCATGACTTCCGCTATTGGCAAGTGTCATATAGCAACTGATAGATGGTAGGGCGAGTGCAACCAGAGATCCTCCTTGCTGGGGACCTACTTCCCTCCACTGAGTCACGTGCACGGTAATAGATCCGCAGATACACCTCTGTGACACAGTTCCACTCACCAGCAGTTTTCCACCTATTCTCTGAGCCACCTTATGTGCTGGATAACACTAGCCTTTCAATCAGTTGGAGCCACAACCATGAAACTTCAGATCTTTCTAATGTGCCTCTGAGGAGTGCCTTTGGCCAGCTATTGCCAAGTACACTGTCCTTCTTTCCAATGGGAAACTTAGTTGGATCAATCTCTACATCCCATCATCTTAATTAACTTTGTTGTTTTTCACCAGACATCTGACAGAGGACTGAGAGAATGTGGTATGAAGTCTTGTACAAAGAAGCTTCTTGTTTTATCAATGTCCTATCATGCTGTAATAAAGCTTTCTTTCATTGATTTGGAATGTCTGATTTCTTAGGCTTCTCACTCTTGAGACATAGCAATTGCAATGAGGTTTTCCTTGGACCCTAGTGATCATGTGTGCGTTCTTTTGTTCTTTACTCTTTCCAGGTCAACAGATAGGTCAGAACTTCTTGCTTCTCTATGCCTGAATGCCTGATTTCTGAACCCCTCAATGTGACACACGAGATGCTGCTGCTCCCGTGAGATACGTGGCGCATCGTGCAGAGATCGGTAAACACAGTGGCAGACATTACTGTGGCATCCGCTGACAGATCACAACGGTATTCTCGAATGGGCTTTGTGGCTAGTGGCCTCTCCAGAGCTCGTCTACCATTTCTGGCCTCTGAGAGGAAAAGTGGAATTTTGGGCGAACTATATGGCCCACCTCAAGCATCACTTTCTGGCTAATGATTTCTCTGGAAATGCCCGTCACAGGGTGTTCGTCCTCACCTGCACTGGCCCAGAGGTCTACTGCCCTAACCTGAACTACATGTCTTGCCGTATGAGGAACTGAAATTTTGCTTGTAGGAGTACTTTAACTCCAAGGAA
Organism: Schistocerca americana; assembly: GCF_021461395.2. Classification (NCBI taxonomy): domain Eukaryota; kingdom Metazoa; phylum Arthropoda; class Insecta; order Orthoptera; family Acrididae; genus Schistocerca; species Schistocerca americana. The sequence continues at coordinate 606,206,330 of NC_060124.1, read as the reverse complement.
CACACTGCAGTGGCACAGCACAAATTCTTTAGCTGCAGTAAGCAGCAGGTGCGATCGTATCGGGAGTGGATCTCCGAGCTCCGAAGTCTATCTTGGGAATGCCATTTTTTATGCACGAATGGTAAATGTCAACAGCTGTTTGCCACATCACTCACTCAGGACATGATGGTTGTTCGTGCCAGATGTGGGGCTTTGGACAGACTTACTGAAGTTGAATGACTTTTGTTCATTTAGGCATTCAAGCAGTCTCTTCATGTGTCAGCATCCCTGCATGATCTGTCTCACATCTACATTGCCCATCCCAAGCATCATCTAACACTACAGCAGTCCACCTACTCTGGGAGTTTTCCCCTCCCAGTAAACAGATTTTCTCATCCTACCACCCTCAGCAGTTGCCCTCCTGCATTCACTGTTTCGTTATCCATCCTAGGTGCCAATGCCAGTTTTGCCATGCCAAATGTGCCTCATATAGCAAAACAAGTCACAGTGCAGATGTCTGCTGAGCCTCCTACAAGATGTACCTGGATTACTCTCAGGTGGACCCTTTCTAGTAGAGCAACCTGACGTGACAGACCCGGTGGTCCACCATGTCCGTGCGGTACTCCCCATTCGGGATTGACGAGCGTCTGTGCAGCTGTATGTCAATGGTTACCCAGTCGACTTCCAGGTGGACACTGGTTCTACCTCACTGATTATCGTATGTGACACCCTCCAGTGGTTGGGCTCTCTCCCACTCCAAACATTTGACCAGTGCCTTTGCAATTATAGTGACAACACATTGATGCTCATAGGACAGTTCACACCCCTCTTCCAGTATGGTGCCACAATGTGCAGGATGTGGCTCCTTGTTGTCAGTACACCAAGGCAGTACTGATTTATTGGGATTGGATCTCTATGATGCTTTGGGGCTAGAGGTGCACGATGCAACCAATAGCATCCAGCCCAGCACAGAAAGTTCTTACTACTGAGCTCTGCACTTGAAGTATCAAAGTATCAAGCCTTATACTGCAGGCAGCATTGTATTTGAAGCACACATCTCCCTCTACTGACAGCCGTGCTTCATTTTTTCGAGGCTCAGAATGTCCCATTTACCCCGCGGGTGAGTCATGTGTCGAGCTCCGACGTTTGCAGGATGCTGGCTTCTTGATACTTGTTTCCAACAGTCAATGGGCAGTACCCATTGTGCTGGTTGACAAATTGAATGGCTCCTTCTGCCGCATATGTGGTCACTTCGAGAACACCATTATCACACACAGTCCCAAAGGAGGACAAAATTCTTACTCAGCTGGCTGGGGGCAAAACTTTTGCGAAAATTGGTCTCAAGGGTACATGTTTGCAGCTTCCTTTAGATACAGCACTGGAAGACCTGCTGGTGATAAACACATCTTTGGTCTCTTCTGCTACAATCACCTGCCCTTTGGGACTGCAAGCACCCCACTGGTGTTTCAGAGATATTTAGAACACTTTTCACAGAAAGTGTCAGGCACAGCCAATTACCTGGATGACATAATTGTTACAGGACGGTCTTCCAACACATGACTGACAACACTGATGACCTTTCTTCCCTCCTACAGGCAGCAAATCTTCACTGTAACTTGGACAAGTGCTAGTCTTTCACTCCTCAAATCGTATATTTGGGGCATATCCCCATTGTCACAGGTATGTGACTGATGCCACAAATGTCCAGGCTATGCAGAACTTGACACCTCTGAGAAAATTAATGTCAAGCTACTCCAGTCCATATAAGACCAACTGAATTACTATTGTAAGTTCATCCCCCATTCTGACCAACTCTGGAACTGCTGCACCATCTGTTACATAAAAATGTGGCATAGAATTGGTACACAGCACGTGAACATGCCTCCTGGGACCTCAAACAAGCATTGGTTCAGCCCACATGTCTGATGGCTTATGACCCCTCACTCCCTGTGATTGTCACAGCAGATGCATCTGATTATATATTTGGAGCTGTCCTCTCTCACATCACTGATGGCATGGAATGGCTAGTCACTTCCATCTCAAAAACATTGACACTGTCCCAGTGCAACTGTGGACAGATCAAAAAGGAGGCTCTGGCCATAATCTTCACTTTAAAAAAATTCCATGAGTATGTGTATGCCATTTTACTCTGTTGACAGGCCACAAACCATTGCTACCTATAATATTATTTATATTGAAATATTATATTATGATTTTTTGGAGGTGCAAGACTTAATTTTTAAATATTGACTTTAATATTAGCTATGGAAGTTAATTTCTGATATCTTCATTAAATATTTCTGAATGAAATTAATTCAACTACCCAAAAGAAATTTACTAAGTGTTAAACAGTTATTTGGTAATATTAAAAAAAACTTTTAATCACACTTGCTGGTGGCAAAGATTCTGAAACTGTAAAACAGTGCACAGAAAATTTTTACTTGCTTGTTAATTGATTGGTATTCCACCATCCAAAAGCAAGTTTCCATTAGACCAACGAGAATGTTGACCAAAGGCATTGTTCAGAGGCCAGTGACCAATCTGAAAATTATGCAGTTTGTGTAATTACATTTTCCATATAGTGATAGAAAACGTCGGTAAAAGAGGTCTCAGGGAAGCTGAAATAAAAGTTAGATAAGTAAATACTGATTAACACTAGTAGCATTCAGCTATGGCCATCAAACAATTTGTCAGCAACTCTCCTTTACTGCAGCCTGAAAAAATTTAAAGTGCAATGTAATAAATTGAGATGTGGCATTAACGGAAGAGGAAAGTAGGTTTCTTGATTCAAACATGGCTGTTAGCACTAAATTAATATAATTATTTAATCAAAACCTACAGATATAAGAGCAACACTTACATTTTATAATAAAGCAACCAATAACAAATGAGAGAGGAATAGGAGTGCGGCTCCTGCTTTCATACAGTCAAAACAAATTACAGTGACTGCCTTCAACTTGTTTTATAGAGTGTCTTTTGTAAAGTTTTGATACATAAGCATTTCTCTGGAACATTCTTTGTATCCACAGTTAAAAAAAATACATTTATTATATTAAATTATAACCTTTTCCCCTTAAGTTTCAGATTTATTTACACAGAGAAAAATTATTATTGATTTATTTAAGCATTAATTTAATGTTTTGGGGGCATATTTTATTAATTATTCAAAAAGCAACTTTTCATACCCTTATTTTTATCTGATATGGATCTCTCCACAAAATTGACTCACTGCCTTCAATGATGGACTCTATTTCTTGCCAGTTAATCCTGCATTATCCAGTACCATTCTACATCTCACCATGCCACGCTGTCTTATTGTCAAGATTGCCTGTGGGTCAGAACTCCTCTTTTGACTGTAATCCAGAAGCACACTGCCAGTCAGATGCCACTGATGAAGACGCCATCACTTCACATACTATCAATGCCAAACTGGTGGCTCAGCACTCAGAAAAAGACCCCAATCTTCATGAGCTCCTCCTCCTGGTCCAGCAGGGATGCTCATTGCATCACCAGAAAGTGTTCAACCCTGAAGTTCAAAGTTATTGGCATCACAACTGTGAATTCTCTGCCTTCATTGGGTGTCCTACTGCTCCAGGGCAAAAATGGCCTGACTCAGGTTGTCATTCCATCCTCCCTCTAACACCAGTTCCTACACCTGCTTCAAAACGATCACGAGGCGTCGTGCCATCAAAACGCCTGTCGTCTGAACACGTGTATCAAAAAGGGATTGACGCCATTGCTACTGTGATGGCAGCTTGCACATCCTGCCAAAATGAGTGAGTGGCCTCAGGATGTCACTATTTGCTGTAGCCAGAGTAACTGCACAGTGGCCACAACCCCATCTGGATTTTACAACTCCTTTTCCAGGCCATTCGTGGTTCATCTTTTACAGATTCGTCTCCTGCACAGCCAGAAACCATCACTCGAGCACTACCTATGGCAGCCTCTTCAGTGGACTGCAGCTGATCAGCACCCATCCGTGGGTCAACCACAATGGAAATCGACCAGAGTGCTCCAGGCTGATATACACCAGGTCATCATCTGCCAACAATGTGGAGTTCAACCCTGACTTCGAGGATGGGTACCTCCCAGGATATTGGCTGCCAGTGAATGTCATATTTCAACTAATAGACAGGGGGGCAAGTGCAACTAGAGGTCCCCCTCACTGCAGATCCACTTCCCTCTCCAGAGTCATGCACATGGTGATAGATCCACGAGTATACCACCCACCCTGCACTGTCTCCACTCATCGGCAGGTCTTTGCTGATGCTCTGTGCTAATTCGTGTGGCAGATAATCCTAGTCTTTCAATCAGAGCCCATTTGCAGCCACTGCTGTGCAACATAACACCTTTCTGACATCGCCTCCTAGGAGTATCTTCGACCAGTTACTGCCGAGTACGTGCCCTTCCTTCCAGTGGGGAAACTTTGTTGGACTAATCTCTACATCCCATCATCTTAATTAACTTCATTCTTTTACAGGTAAATGCCTGATAGAAGACTGAGAGAGTGTGATTTTAAGTTTTCTAAGAAGTAACTCTCTGTTTTGTCAATGTCCTGTTGTTTGGCAATAAAGATTTCTCTTGTTGATTTCAAACATATTATTTCTGAGGCATCTCACTATGTTGGACACAGCAGTTATTAATGAAAAATATTTCTTTCGAAACAACACCACATCACTGTCATGAACTGCAGGTGCTTAATTATTGATACCCACCACTTTGTGGTTTTCTTACAAAATGTATAATAATTATATGATAATGATAAGTTTTGTAGGTAATGAAATCTCTAGCTATCAAGGGACTTAAATAAACAGATTTTATCACTGGAGAATGCTATACTACCATTTACTACTAAATGAGTGTAACATTTCCTTCCGTTGTGCTGTTGTACACGACAATACCATATCTGTACAATTTTCTTTATTCTTTACTTTACCAATTTAATTTATTGTATTGTATCTTGTTGCTTGTCAGAGCACTTATTGACATTATTATAACACTTTCTTCATTCATTTAACATTTATCTTGAGCAACATGTGTATTGTATGATTACATGAAAAAGAAACAATCAGATATGAAATATACATATTTTTTAATAAAATTACATATATAGCACAGTAGTATCTTTACATTTACAGCACATTTTAGGGTTGCCAATGTAACACATTTTTTATGATGTGTTATGCTGATGGCTCAAACCAGATATTGGGAACACAAAATATTGTGACTTAGAAGTATCTGGCTCGGTTAATTATTCTTCGACTGTGAGTTTTAATTTTCTCAAGTGGGCCAGTCTTTTTTACACTGATGGTCTGTACATCATATGTAATCCAACAATTGGCCTCTTTATAATTACTACAGTTGGTAGCTATCTCTATGAGACAGCTATAATGACAGCTAAAAACATCATGTCGCAGCTAGCCAATTCTGATCACGAAACGGCACTCACTGACACTTCCAAAAGGTGGGTTGTTAAAAGTACATACATGACATTAGTGTCAGAAAAAACCGCTCAATAACCCTGAAAGAGTGGTTCGGTGTGGGGAGGTGGAGGGGTGAAGTGGACTGCGGTAGTTGTCATGGGGTTGTGGATCACCGCAGCTGCGGCGGGGACAGAGCCTCTCTGTTGTTTCTAGGCCCCCGACTAACATACAATATAATGTCTTAAACATGAAACTAACTTGAGAATGGGGGAACACAACCTGTGATACACTCTTAAGATTGGTACTGGGCTCAGTCTTGTTTCTAACCCACATAAATGATCTTAAATTGACTTTTAATGCAGTGCAAGAACTGTAATATTTGTTGTTGATTCAAGCATACTAATCAAGGGTCCAAACACAGCTCAAATGATATGTGAGCAGGACTACAAGTAGTTCATGGGTAGCACTTTAGCTCTCAATCTCACCAAGACCCATATTATGCAGTTTTAAATGAAATAATGATTTGTTAACACTAGACGTAGGCATTAACGGTCATACTGAAAATTAAACACACTGTGTGTAAAACTAATTTTCATCCAGCTGAGTAATGAGTTAAGGATGGATAGCACAGAGGTAAAATAACAAAGAAGCTCAGTTCAGCATCTCCCATTGTGTTTAACCAAACACACAAATGTTGGCTTATTTTGCGTATCTTCACTCCCTGTTGTCTTACGGATTATATTTTGGGTCAGTGCAACAAAAGCAAAAGCGAGCAGTAAGAATGTTGTATGCCTTGCAGAAATCTTTATAAGGATCTTCCAGTTCTTATACTCACTTCCCACTGAATTTACTCCTTCATGGTTTTCATTGCTTACAGTAAAAAATTAGTTAAAGTTGAATTGCTATTTATAAAGTAGCAATACAAGAAACAAAAATTAACTGTCATGTAGACTTTACATCCTTGTGGATGGTTTGCTTTGGAGTTTTATACTCTTGTAGGAAGATATTCATCATGCCCCTATCCAACACAAAGCAAGAAATAGGGAATCCCTACCAATTAAAAAGAAAATGAAAAACAAACCTCATCAGCCATTCTCTTTTCAAAATCATTGGAATATCTGGACTTGGGAGCTGGAAAATTCTGTTAAGTATATGTCTAACAATGCTGTTCTCTATTTCCAATTAAAAGTCATTGTTACATAGTTTGATGATAATATATTGCATTTCTTCTGCTGGTCGTATGGCTATGTAAATCCACAGAAAGAAAAGGTTATTGCAATGAACAAAAAATTTTAATGCTCATTTTATTTTGTGGATGTATTTGTGGCACCATGTGTTGTCTTCTCTAGGGGATGATGTAAAGATCCAGCTTTGTTGAATATCAGTGAAGATACTTATTCTCATTTTTGTCCCGTTTTTGTTTATTTCCCGTCCAGACATGGCAAACAATGAGACTTATGCATTGCTTTTTTGCACATCACTAAAAAGTGTCATCTTGTGAGAATACACAGATTTTGTACTAGTCACTGTCCTCAGGTGACAAGTTTTTAAAATATTTTGAATTTTCAATCCATATCACAGTTTCCAGTGTAAAAGTTTTACATGACACACGTTCAATCCACAGCACAATTATTGACTTACAACTCTGTATATAGACAAAGTCTGCCCCTCAAGCTTGAAAAAAAAAGACTAAATAAGTTTTGGCATGTATGACAAAAGATATAACATAGCATGAAGTTATAGATTTTTCCTGACCTGGTAATTGGTGAAATTTGCTATCTTACATAGTTCTCCACATACACAAGTGAGCTGTTGTAATGAAAGCATACCTCTTGATGTTAGCAAAATTAATAAAGATAAAAACAATTTTATATTATTGTACCTAATTTTGAAATAGAGTCTTTTTGGAAATTATGGCCTGTGCCACAGTGCAAAAACAATGGACATCTTGTATTTTCTTCCATTTGACTGTTCTTTTCAATGAAAAGTTTTGCATTTTAAAAATTATAACAGTTCTCAATTCAGTGAATAATCAAGTATCATGAGAAATTTGGTAGCAAAAATACTGTAAAGCATGAAGTGTATGGCATATGGTCAAATTTAACAAATGGAATTTATAGGATAGTTAACTTCTATTTTTAAAAAAATTTTCCAAATAGAGACAAACTCAGAAAAGTTTAAAATTTAAATAAATGTTTCTATACAGTACACCAATCCCATAGGCTCCCATTTTGCACTGCAGACTTACAATTACAGCTGAACAAAGAATGAAATCACAAATTGCATCAAATATGTTTCACAACATAATCTGGTATGGATCAAAGGTCCTCATAATTCTAGTTCAATACACATGGCAAGTAGAAGTTGGAAAGCTATAAGTAATGATGTGCTGTGAATAGGGCCCATTTTTTTTAAAAAAAACTACCATAATCAAGTAGTACTGTGATGATAACAGTAGACAAACAGCATAACTGAGAAGGTGGCAACTTTGCTCAGAGTAGTAGCTATTCTCTTAATTTACTCAGTTAAATTTAGCTGTCATACACCAAGCAGATTCAGAAGGATGTAGGTTGCAGTAGGTACTTGAAAATGAAGAAGCTTGCATCAGGTTAGAGTAGCATGGGGATCTGCATCAAACCAGTCTCTGGACTAAAGACCACAACAACAATATCATGAACAGCATTAAGCATGACAGAGATAGTTTGTTGTTAATACATCATACAACAAGCAATAAAGGAAACAAAAGAAAAGTTCGGAGTAGGTATTAAAATCGATGGAGAAGAAATAAAAACTTTGAGGTTCACCGATGACATTCTAATTCTGTCAGAGACAGCAAAGAACTTGGAAGAGCAGTTGAACGGAATGGACAGTGTCTTGAAAGGAGGGTATAAGATGAACATCAACAAAAGCAAAACGAGGATAATGGAATGTAGTCGAATTAAGTCGGGTGATACTGAGGGAATTAGATTAGGAAATGAGGCACTTAAAGTAGTAAAGGAGTTTTGCTATTTGGGGAGCAAAATAACTGATGATGGTCGAAGTAGAGAGGATATAAAATGTAGACTGGCAATGGCAAGGAAAGCGTTTCTTAAGAAGAGAAATTTGTTAACATCAAGTATTGATTTAAGTGTCAGGAAGTCGTTTCTCAAAGTATTTGTATGGAGTGTAGCCATGTATGGAAGTGAAACATGGACAATAAATAGCTTAGACAAGAAGAGAATAGAAGCTTTCGAAATGAGGTGCTACAGAAGAATGCTGAAGATTAGATGGGTTGACCACATAACTAATGAGGAGGTATTGAATAGAATTGGGGAGAAGAGGAGCTTGTGGCACAACTTGACTAGAAGAAGGGATCGGTTGGTAGGACATGTTCTGAGACATCAAGGGATCACCAATTTAGTATTGGAAGGCAGCGTGGAGGGTAAAAATCATAGAGGGAGACCAAGAGATGAATACACTAAACAGATTCAGAAGGATGTAGGTTGCAGTAGGTACTGGGAGATGAAGAAGCTTGCACAGGATAGAGTAGCATGGAGAGCTGCATCAAACCAGTCTCAGGACTGAAGACAACAACAACAACAACAACATCATACAGACCTAGTTTCTGTGATGCTTTGTCTCATGTTAATGCATATGTTGACTTGTTCCCGTTCTTAAAGGAAACCTGAAATTGATAATAGTGAGATTTTTGTGGAAAATTTAAGTGTATATCAAAAGGATATGCAGATGGGAAGTGGAGGGGGTGTATTTGTTGCAGTAGACAAGGAACTCAAATCCATCGAGGCAGAAATTGGAGCTTTTCATCATATTGTTTGGGCAAGACTCACTCTCAGGGGTGGGCATAAATTGTTAATTGGATCCTTCTATTGCCTGCCAGATGCATCATCTCCTAATATAACCAAACACTTAAGAGAAAACCTCTGTTCGCTTGAATGTAAGTGCAACAGTCATACTGTAACCATCAATTAATAGGGAAAATTACAGTTGTGTTAGTGGGAGGCATAAGACATCCTGTGAAACTTTACTAAATGCCTTCTCAAAAAACTACCTAGAACAGATGGTTAGGAACCCCACTCATGATGGAAATATACTGGATCTAATTGCAAGAAATAGAGATGATCAATATGTTTCAAATGGCTCTGAGTACTATGGGACTCAACTTCTGAGGTCATTAGTCCCCTAGAACTTAGAACTAGTTAAACCTAACTAACCTAAGGACATTACACACATCCATGCCCGAGGCAGGATTCGAACCTGCAACCATAGCGGTCTCGCGGTTCCAGACTGCAGTGCCTAGAAGCGCACGGCCGGCTAGACATGATCTCTTGAGGATGTAAACATTGAAACTGGTATCAGTGACCATGATGTGGTCATGGCAACAATGATTACCACAGTAGAAAGGACGACTAAAACAAGAAGAAAGGTATTCGTGTTCAGTAAACTAGATAAAGAATCAGTAGTGTCATATCTCAATAAGGAACTTGAAACTTTTAGCTCAGGGCAGGAGCATGTAGAGGAACTATGGTAATAGTTTAAAAGAGTAGTTGACCATGAGTGGATAGATATGTACCCAGTAGAACAGTTTATAATGGGAGGGAACGTTCATGGTATACAGTCACTGTAAAGAAACTTGTAAAGAAACATAGATTACTGCATAATAGGGGTAAAAAAAAAAAGCACAGGGCTATAGATAGAGGTATTCTGAATGAAACACATATGGCTGTCAAGAGAGCAATGTCTGATGCCTTCAATGGCTATTGTAGCAGATTATTGTCAAGTGATCTTCCACAGAACCCAAAGAAATTCTGGTCATATGTAAAGCCTGTAGTGGCACCAAAGTTAGTGTCCAGTCCCTAGCGAATGAGACAGGAACTCAAATTGAGGATAGCAAAGCAAAATATGATATGCTTAACCCCGTTTTCAAATGTGCCTTTGCAAAGGAAAACACAGGAGAATTGCCCCCATTTAATCCTTGTACCATTGAAAAGATGAATGGAATAAGTGTTAGTGTTAGGTGTGTTGAGAAACAGCTGAAATCATTAAAATTGAACAAAGCTCCTGGCTACAATGAAATCTCTGTCAGATTCTGTGCTAAATTTGTTGCTGAGTTAGCTCCTCTTCTAACTATAACCTATCATAGATCCCTTGAACAAAAAACCATGCCCAGTTCTTGGAAAAAGGCACAGGTCACACCCGTCTATAAGTAGGGTAGTAGAAGTGACCCATAAAACTACAGTCCAAATTCCTTGACATCAATTTGTTGTAGGATCTTAGAACATAGTCTGAGCTCAAACATAATGAGGTATCTTGAACAGTATGACCTCCTCATTGCCAACCAGCATGAATTTCGAAAACATTGATCATGTGAAACCCAAATCACACTTTTCTCATATGACATACTGAAAGCTTTGGATCAAGACAACCAGGTAGATGTAGTAATTCTTGATTTTCACAAAGTGTTTCACTCAGTACTGCACCTGTGCTTATCATCAAAAGTACCATCATATGGTGTATCAATTGGAATTTGTGGCTAGATTGAGGACTTTTTGGTCGGTAGGACATAATATGTTATCTTTGTTATCTTGGATGGTGAGTTATTGTCAGTTATAGAAGTAGCTTTGGATGTGACCCAGGGAAGTGTATTGGGACCCTTGCCATTCATATTATATATTAATAATCTTGCAGACAATATTGATAGTAAAATCATTCTTTTTGCAGATGATGCAGTTACCTATAATGAATGGCTATCTCAAAGAAATTGCATAAATATTCAGTCAGGTCTTGATCAGATTTCAATGTGGCACAGAGTTTGGAAACTTGCACTAAATGTTCAAAAATGTGAAATCGATAGAATACTGGGGAAGTGCAATCAATCTACAAAGGAGATTGCTTACAAATCACCCATGTGACTGGTTCTAGAATATTTCTCAAGTTTGTGGGGCCTATATCAGATAGGACTAACAGGGGATATTGAATTCATACAGAGAATGGCTGCACAATCGGTAACAAGTTTTTTTGTTTAATCCACTGGAGAATGTCACAGGTATACTGAAGGAACTGAACTGGAAGACTCTTGAATATGGACATAAACTATCCTGCTAAAGTTTACCAATAGAGTTTCAAGAACTGTCTGTAAATGATTACTCTACAAATATACTACAGCCCCCTACATATTAATCACATAGAAATTGTGAAGATAAGATTAGAATAATTCTGCACACACAGAGGCATTCAAACAATCATTCTACCCATGCTCCGTATGTGACTGGAGTAGGTAAAAACCATAATAACTGGTACAATGGGACATACCCTCTGCTATGCACCTCACAATGATTTGCAGAGTGTAGATGTAGGTGTAGATATAGATCTAGATATTATATGTAAAAACAAAGATGATGTGACTTACCAAACGAAAGTGCTGGCAGGTCAATAGACACACAAACAAACACAAACATACAAACAAAATTCAAGCTTTCACAACCAATGGTTGCTTCATCAGCAAAGAGGGAAGGAGAGGGAAAGACGAAAGGATGTGGGTTTTAAGGGAGAGGGTAAGGAGTCATTCCAATCCCAGGAGTGGAAAGACTTACCTTAGAGGGAAAAAAGGATAGGGCGCGCGCGCGCGCGCGCTCACACACACACACACACACACACACACACACACACACACACACACACACACACACACAGAGATACAGATATATCCATCCGCACATACACATGTATGTGCGGATGGATATGTGTATGTGTGCGAGTGTATACCTATCCTTTTTTCCCCCTAAGGTAACTCTTTCCGCTCCCGGGATTGGAATGACTCCTTACCCTCTCCCTTAAAACCCACATCCTTTCGTCTTTCCCTCTCCTTTCCTCTTTCCTGACAAAGCAACCATTGGTTGCAAAAGCTTGAATTTTGTTTGTATGTTTGTGTTTGTTTGTGTGTCTATCGACCTGCCAGCACTTTCGTTTGGTAAGTCACATCATCTTTGTTTTTAGATATATTTTTCCCACGTGGAATGTTTCCTCTATTATATAGATATAGATATTGATAGATCCTTAAAGATGAAATCGTTATAGGTACAGAAAGCTGGCTAAAGCCTGAAATAAGTTCTGCAGAATTTTTTACGAAGTCTCAGACGGTGTTCAGGAAAGATAGATTAGGCAGAATTGGTGGTGGAGTCTTTGTGTCTGTCAGTAGTGGTTTATCTTGTAGTGAAGTCGAAGTAGATACTCCGTGCAAATTGGTATGGGTGGAGGTTATACTTAACAGCCGAACAAAGTTAATAATTGGCTCCTTCTACTGACCCCCAGACTCCGATGATATAGTTGCTAAACAGTTCAGAGAAAATTTGAGTCTCATAACAGATAAATACCCCACTCATATGGTTATATTTGGTGGGGACTTCAACCTTCTCTTGATATCTTGGCAAAAATACTTGTTCAAAACCGGTGGTAGGCAGAAAACATCTTCTGAGATTGTCCTAAATGGTTTCTCTGAAAATTATTTTGAGCATTTACTCCACGAACCCACGCAAATTGTAAATGGTTGCGAAAACACACTTGAACTCTTAGCCACAAACAGTTTAGAGCTAATAGAGAGAATCATGACTGATACAGGGATTAGTGATCACAAGGTCATAGTAGCTAGGTTCAATACCGTTTCTTCCAAATCCACCAGAAACAAACACAAATTAATTTTATTTAAAAAATTGGATAAAGTGTCACTAGAAGCTTTCCCAAGAGACAATCTCCATTCCTTCTGAACTGACTATGCAAATGTACACGAGATGTGACTCAAATTCAAAGCAACACCAATTGAGAGATTCATACCTCATAAATTGGTAAGAGATGGAACTGATTCCCCATGGTACACAAAACAGGTCCGAATGCTGTTGCAGAGGCAACTGAAAAAGCATGCAAAGTTCAGAAGAACGTGAAATCCCAAAGATTGGCTAAAATTTACAGACACACGAAATTTGGCATGGACTTCAATGCGAGATGCCTTTAATAGGTTCCACAACGAAACATTGTCTCAAAATTTGGTAGAAAATCCGAAGAAATTCTGGTCGTATGTTAAGTGCACAAGCGGCAAGACGCAGTCAATACCTTCGCTGTGCATTGCCGATGGTGCTGTTACTGACGACTGAGCCACTAAAGCGGAGTTATTGAGTGCAGTTATCTGAAATTCCTTCACCAGGGAAGATGAATGTAATATTCCAGAATTTGAAAGATGAACAGCTGCTAGCATGAGTTTCTTAGAAGTAGATACCTTAGGGGTTGCGAATCAACTCAAATCGCTTGATACGGGTAAGTCTTCAGGTCCAGATTGTATACCGATTAGGTTCCTTTCAGATTACGCTGATACAATAGCTCCCTACTTAGCAATCATATACAACCGCTTGCTCACCGATAGATCTGTACCTGCAGACTGGAAAACTGTGCAGGTCGCACCAGTGTTTAAGAAGGGTAGTAGGAGTAATCCATCGAACTACAGACCTATATCATTGACGTCGGTTTGCAGTAGGGTTTTGGAGCATATACTGTATTCAAACATTATGAATCACCTCGAAGGGAATGATCTATTGCTACGTAATCAGCATGGTTTTAGAAAACATTGTTCTTGCGCAAAGCAGCTAGGTCTTTATTCGCATGAAGTAATGGCCGCTATTGACAGGGGATCTCAAATTGATTCTGTATTTCTAGATTTCCGGAAAGCTTTTGACACCGTTCCTCACAAGCAATTTCTAATCAAGGTGCGAGCCTATGGGGTATTGGGTATCGTCTCAGTTGTGCGACTGGATTCGTGATTTCCTGTCAGTAAGGTCGCAGTTCATAGTAATAGACGGCAAATCATCAAGTAAAACTGAAGTGATATCAGGTGTTTCCCAGGGAAGCGTCCTGGGACCTCTGCTGTTCCTGATCTATAGAAATGACCTTGGTGATAATCTGAGCAGTTCTCTTAGGTTGTTCGCAGATGATGCTGTAATTTACCGTCTAGTAAGGTCATCCGAAGACCAGTATCAGTTGCAAAGCGATTTAGAAAAGATTGCTGTATGGTGTGGCAGGTGGCAGTTGACGCTAAATAACGAAATGTGTGAGGTGATCCACATGAGTTCCAAAAGGAATCCGCTGGAATTCGATTACTTGATAAATAGTACAATTCTCAAGGCTGTCAATTCAACTAAGTACCTGGTTGTAAAAATTACGAACAACTTCAGTTGGAAAGACCACATAGATAATATTGTGGGGAAGTCGAGCCAAAGGTTGTCTTTCATTGGCAGGACAGTTAGAAGATGCAACAAGTCCACTAAAGAGACAGCTTACACTACACTCATTCAACCTCTGTTAGAATATTGCTGCGCGGTGTGGGATCTTTACCAGGTGGGATTGACAGGGGACATCAAAAGGGTGCAAAAAAGGGCAGCTCGTTTTGTATTATCACGTAATAGGGGAGAGAGTGTGGCAGATATGATTTGCAAGTTGGGATGGAAGTCATTAGAGCAAAGACTTTTTCGTCGCTGCAAGATCTATTTACGAAATTTCAGTCACCAACTTTCTCTTCCGATTGCGAAAATATTTTGTTGAGCCCAACCTACATAGGTAGAAATGATCATCAAAATAAAATAAGCGAAATCAGAGCTCGAACAGAAAGGTTTAGGTGTTTGTTTTTCCCGCGCGCTGCTGAGGAATGGAATGGTAGAGAGATAGTATGGTTGTGGTTCAATGAACCCTCTGCCAAGCACTTAAATGTGAATTGCAGAGTAATCATGTAGATGTAGATGTAAAGACTCTCCTTCATAATGAGATTTACTGAATGAATGAATGAATGAATGAATAAAGAATGGATCGTGAAATATTTCCCAGTCCATATTATTTGTGTAGTTTGATTTTGGATATCATATTATGCATTATGTACCTACAGGGAACCCTTCTCAGCTCTTCCTTTCCAAGCTAGAGGCAGTACACTGTGCTTCATGCCTGCAGCCACAGTGTTGAATCAGTTTATCAGCTCAGCAAAAGTAAGAGCTAAAGATGAAAGCAACATGTGACATTTAAAAAAGCTTTATAAGAAAAAAGAAGCAAGAGAGAGAGTTTGAAAACTAATGTCTACTCACCTGACCTGATTGTCCAGTGGATTTTCTTTCTGAATGATTGACAATTTTCCATAGAATATTAGAGTGTAATATGTTGACCACCACTGCAGGGCAGGCGATGTATCACATATATACTATCACAAGGCACATGAATTATAAGTGGTACCAGTATTAACAAGTTCATTATGGAGAGTCCGTGAATGGGGAAAGGATATTTAAGGATTAGGGGGTAGAATTTTCAGTAAAATCATTCTCATTTCAGAGCTTCACTTGCAGAAGCCCACTTATCAGCATAAGAGCTAATATAGTCCAGGGGAGTATTATTTACTTGTTATGTTTTGGTAGGATAATATTGTACTTGAATGGGGCCAGAATACTATGAGAGATCTACTTGGATACAAGATAATCTGCATAGATCTTGTGTTGCTGACATTGGCAATTTTCACCCTGAATGCATTAATGTGCAGTGAAACAGTCAACTTGAAGAAAAACTTCTCAGCCAAGATCACATTTGTAAAACCTTTATGTATGGTGACTTGTTTTGGAAACAGAGTTACCATCATCTCATCTGTGAATATTGTACATAAAGTATAAAACATATTACAATATGAAAAATAGTCTACATGTTATAAATATAATACATAGTTTGAATTATTATTACACATACCTCAGTACTGGTTAATACATGTGATCAATCTGTGCTATAAATGTACTACACACCTTAATTAGCTAGATAGCTGGTTATGCTTATACAGTGAAAATTAGTTGATGAGACTACACAGTACAGAGCCCCTTATGTAGGTTATTATGTAGGTGATGATTTTTTCCAGCTAATTGAGATATAGAGAACATTTATAGCTCAAACAGGGCACATGTATTAACCCTACCGAGGTATGTGTAATAATAATTCAATCTATTTATTATATTTGATATCAATATAATAGAGGGAAACATAAACAAAAAAATATATTTAAAAACAAAGATGATGTGACTTACCATACGAAAGCGCTGGCAGGTCGATAGAAACACAAACAAACACATACATACACACAAAATTCAAGCTTTCGCAACAAACTGTTGCCTCATCAGGAAAGAGGGAAGGAGAGGGAAAGACGAAAGGAAGTGGGTTTTAAGGGAGAGGGTAAGGAGTCATTCCAGTCCCGGGAGCAGAAAGACTTACCTTAGGGGGAAAAAAGGACGGGTATACACTCGCGCACACACACACATATCCATCCACACATATACAGACACAAACAGACATATTTATTATATTTATGACATGTACACTAGTACTCAAAATGTTGAATGTTTTACACTTTATGTACACTATTCACTGTTTACCGAAACAAGACACCATAAATAACAATTTTACAAATGTGATCTTGGCTGAGAAGTTATCTTTCTTCAAGCTGAATATTTGTAGTTCATCCCTTATTACTCAGCATTGCTACATTGGTGGGTAAAAGTGGCATATGCATGAAAGAAAATAATGATGAAGGGTAAGGATGTCTCATCCTTCACTTGAAAAAGATGCATGAACAAGTGTAGTGCTGTGTGATGAAAGCGTGCCCCTGCCAGTTGCTTATTAATACTTTTACTGGATATATTGATCTAGTTGCCAAACACTTCCAGTAATTTGTATGTGTTTTGCCTCTGAAGCATGAAAATTCATATTTTATGACTGGAAATGCATTGAGAATATTCTACAGAGAATTAGGATGCAATGAGGCAGAAAACTGCTCTGTGTATTGGCATTTGGATGATTTATAGAAACATAATAAACAAACTGTGAAATAGTCCACTGAAGTATTGTGGAAAGTGTTATTCCCTTACTTTGCAGACAGCTAGAGGCAATGTGACGTGTAGCACTAAGTTTTATATAATGGTAGCAACAACAGGTACTGGACATTTGTTTATTACTGTAGTAAATACAAATAGATTTTAATCAGTTTATTAGAACTTACAAGATTTCCATGCAACACAAAAAAAATTTATATTTAATTTTTACATCAAATATCTAAAACTTTAATATGGGTTAAATCAAACAATGGAAACTCTGGTAGAAATGTCAGTAGTGTGGCAAAAATATATTACTACTTATGATAAAGAAAAGACGTTACATTGTAGACAGCCACAATCAAAAGACACTTATATAAAGCTTTCAGTCACAGCCTTCATCAGCAAAAGAGAAACCCACACCTTTCACATACACAAACAAGCAGACCTCATGCACACACAACAGCCCACTCTGGCATTCTGGCCCGAGTTGCTGGAGTTTGCAGTCATATGGGCATGAGGTGTGCTTGCTTGTGTGATGAATGGTGTGTGTCTCTCTTTTGTTGTTGAAGGCTGTGGCTGAAAATTTTATGTATGTATCTGCAGTCTTAATATAGTTTATTAATTTTTAAAGAACCTTAACAAATTCACACAGAATGATGTTCTTCTGACATTTATTGTACTGTTAACATTGGAAAAATGTCAGTTTCTTGTATTACATAGGACAGCTTGGATAGGTATACGTGAAATGATTACTTGTTGGCAGCAGCCTGAATTGTTTGTATCAGTTTGTGGTTGGTGGTGTCATCTTAGTCTCATACATATAACTTACACCAAGATAATAGGATAATTAGGCATCTAGAAGCAGACAGGCGCATTTAATAGAACACTATTATATTTTAGCTATTGGATAAAGTCCTTGATCTTATAGAGGAGAAAGAAAAGAAAGCACGTGCGCGCGCGCGCGCCCACACAAACACACACACACACACACACACACACATACACACACACACACACACACACACACACACATTATTTTTGAGAGAGAGAGAGAGAGAGAGAGAGAGAGAGAGAGAGAGAGAGAGAGAGAGAGAGAGATATATATATATATATATTCATTCGACAAACTGCCTATTGGCTTCTGTCTTGGGTTCTTCGGCCGACGTTCATCTAATGATGTTTCTGATGTTTTGCCAGCACGAGTGGCTGGCATTGTCAAAGCTTCACCCTCCATTGCCGGTGGTGAACTGGAGGCGAGCTCGCGGCTGCAGACTATATGTACCTGGCGCGCCAACATCCGAGGGCTTCTCCGCGGTCATTTCTGGTGCGGTTCTCCTCTTGCTACCTGCGACGGTCGTTCGCTGCAGTACGGGCAGCCAGGATCCGTTTACCTTAAGGCTTTCCTCTTTCTTGTTGAAACTGTTGACATGTTTTTGGATTTCTACAGCTTCTCTGAACAAGCGCGTGTGATAGTGCTTCTCTACAGCCAGAACTTCCGTGTCGGCGAATTTTATTACGTGGTTGGTCTCATTCAGTGCATGCTCTGCCACAGCCGATTTCTCCACCTGCCCCAACCTGCAATGTCGCTTATGCTCTTTGATCCTGCTGTTAATTGATCGTCCAGTCATTCCGACATAAACTTTTCCGCATGTGCATGGTATACGGTATATTCCTGACATTGCAAGTGGGTCTCTTTTCTCCTTCGCCGATCTAAGACACTCTTTGATCTTCCTTGTCGGTTTGAAAATCATCTTTACACCGTGTTTGTGCAATATACGGCCGATTCTGTCCGTCACCCTGGGAATCTATGACAGAAAGGCCATACCCAACATTTCTTTTTCTGGTTCCTTACTTCGCCGAGTGTTTGGCTCTGTTACACTTCTAATGTAATTTGTGGAGTACCCATTGCTCCGCAGAACAGTTTCCAGGTGTTGCATTTCTCGTTTGAGGTGTTGAGGCTCACATATTTGTCCTGCTCTCGTTACGAGCGTACTAATCATGCCTCTTTTCTGGCTCGGGTGGTGGTTTGACAGATTGTGCAGGTATCGGTCCATGTGTGTCGGTTTCCGACCTCGTCGCCACTATAGAATCTTGTACCGAGGTAGCAATGGAGAGGACGTTGTTACGGGTGGCTGGTATCCCCTTTCTACAACACAAATGCACACGTGAATTAACACTGTTCTTTATTTACACGAAGTGATAACTTCTACTTCCATGGTAAATGCTCTGCTCACACAGACACATGAACAGTTTCAACTTCAGGTCTGTTGCTCCCCCATGGGTCAAATGGCAATGTTGGCAGTGGAGAGCAATGGGGTACAAACAAGGCATGAGAGGGAAATGGAGGCTTACAAAGGTAATGGTGGAGGAAGATGCTGCAGCACTATCTGTGGGAGTATGTAGGTGGATGTACTGTGCTGCGGGGTTGGGGGGGGGGAATAAGGGGGGGAGGGAGAGGAACAGGAAAAGGTTGAGTTTGTGTGGGGGGAGGGAGGGATAGAAGACACTACGTGAGGCTCAAGAGGGAACAGGGAAGGGAGCAGGTGGGTGGAGGGCAGGAATTAGCAAAGGTTGAGGCCAAGAAGTGTTACGGGAGTGAAGGATTGTTATAGGGAGAATTCCCACATGCACAGTTCAGAAAAGCTGGTGTTGGCAGACAGAATTGAGATGGCACAGACTGCAAAGCAGGCATCAGAGTCAAGCTCACTGTGCTGTATTGTTTAGTGATATGATCATGATGATGGTAGTCTAGCTGTCTGTTGGCCACAGTTTGGTAGTGGCCTTTCACGAGGGCAGGCAGCTTGTTAGTAGTCATGTCCAGGTAGCTTGGTGCACAGTGGTTGCAGCTAAGATGGTGCACCACATGGCTGCTTTCATAGGTGGGTAGGAAATACCTGTGACTAGACTGGATTATTTGATAGTGGGAGGATGTATAGAACAGGTGTTGCATCTAGATCTTTTATAGGGATGTAAGCCCTGGAGTAAAGAATTGGGAACAGGGGTGGATATGGCCATGCTAGGTTTTGGGGGGGGGGGGGGGAGGCACTGGAATACCACTATAAGTGTGATGGTATGGATATTTCTCATTTTAGGACACGACGAGTGGGAGTCGAAATCCTGCTAAAGAGCACGATTCAGTTGCTCCAGTCCCATGTGGTACCGAGTCAGGAGGACTTCATGGCCACGTAGTGGGTATGCGGCGGATGGTAGGTAACTGGGGTGATAAAGTGCCAGCAGACTCTTTCCCAATGAGGTGAGGAGGGTGAGGACACTTGGTATGTTTGGAGTTGGACTACCTGTCACTGTAGATGTGATAACCATGGGTAGATAGGCTGTATGGGATGGACTGCTTTGTGTTCCTTTATTGTAGCTTAGCTCAGGGAATCCTTTCAATGTCCCAACCATCAAATTATTCATCTCTGGCTGCAGTCTATCTTTCCACAATGACGTATATCTGTTTAAGTTCCATAACTCCGAAGGCATCAGAAACAAATTTTCACAAAAACATATACCTCAGGCCCAAGCATCTCTGTACTACCTCTGCTCCACCCATTAAATCCCCCTGATTTTCAGTCACTCCTCCCATGTGGAAACCCTTGCCCTCCACACCACCTCAAACGACTACCCTCCACTACAACCACCACTACCACAAGAGTGTCCATTAAAACTCACACATCCGTCAGTAGCTTCCAAAACCTGCCTTGCAAATCTGCTACATCAGCCATACCACCAGAACTTCCTCCTCCACCCAACAGAATCCAGAGCCTAGACTGATCTGCAACACTGTTACCGTTCTAACCTCGTCGCCACTATAGAATCTTGTACCGAGGTAGCAATGGAGAGGACGTTGTTACGGGTGGCTGGTATCCCCTTTCTACAACACAAATGCACACGTGAATTAACACTGTTCTTTATTTACACGAAGTGATAACTTCTACTTAATTCGAATAGAGCCCACGAGTTGTGGTACATGCTCCTCAGTAATAGTCCTCTTGCAGATAATATTGGTTATCCTGCTGTTACAAACTGTAGTCTCACTGTAGTCACGCTACGATCACTACTCTGTTTGCTGTGTACTGCTGTAGCCTGAACGAGTCAGTGAGTCAGTGGCTGTCCAGAGGGCGTTCACGGCTTGTCGCCTGTTGGTGTGCATCTCTGGCTTCTCTCATGACAGGCATGCTTGATCCACTGCCTACTATTTATCTTCACACTACATCTTTGCCTAATGGTGTTTTAAAGGCACATTTGCACACTGAGCAGTTATTTAGGAAAAAGTCTTAGTTATAAGTTGAAAAATATAGATATATTAATAAACCACAGATGAAATCCACGGTTGTTAAAGCATTGCCTGCAGCCGCTGGAAAACAGAGGAAGAATTACGATCATCAGATGATGAAAGTATAGGTCACTTTTTTTTTTGACAGGTCCTGTACAGATCGGACGTGTGTGGCACACCGCCATTAACATTATATTATTTCAATATTTTATTCACGAGTTGCAATCACTGGCACTCATAATCAGGTGATGTAAGTGTATTTTTAAACTATGTTTCTATCTTAGAATATAATTATTACTAATCCGTGTATGTTTTATTTTGTGTCACTAGTTATTTGTAAGATTGTCGAGTGTCTCAGCTTGGCAAAGAAATGATCCATAAATTGAAAAGATAGTCATCCAGCACAAACCATCAACGTCTTCGGGTGCTGATCTCAAACACAAAGTCCAATATATAAAAGGCGAATCTGCAAAAGCGTGGTCATAATTAACATAACAGACAATGATGCCTCGCCCGAGCACATAAAAAAGCAAAGTTTGTAAAATATCAAACATAATTAATATTGCATATTGTTATCTCTCTTCTGTGTGTGTAAAGATCAGATATGAAAAAGACAAAAAAATTAAATAAAATAAAAATTTATATTTATAGTGTGCTGGCAACAGCTTATGCCAGCACATTCCTTCCCCCTGAAATGCTACACCATTGTTGTGTAGGGAAGATGCGAACAACAACAGGGAGGGAGGCAGGATGCTGGATGTAGAGATGAGCTGGGAGCTGTGACTGTGCAACATGGCATTTTCCTGACCATACTCCAACATCTGACTTGCGAGGCAACAGAAACATCCTCTGGAAAAATGCTGCCAGGGCACAAGTCGAGGCCTAAAGGTGTGTCCTGAGGTGATGATGGCGATGACGGGTTCGTGTCCGTTGGATCGGTGATTGGGGGCGGTGGGAAGGACACCCTCCTCTAACATTACCTTTATTCAACAGAAGTAATAGATCTTGTATAAGTTAATGTTATCTCAAACAATGGAAAATCCAGGATGGAATGTAACAATGTGGTTTCAGTTATCTGAGACTGCAGATGCGTGTGCAAGTTGCATTTGCATGAGTGTGTGTGTTTGTGTGTGTATGTCTGTCTATTGCTGACAAAGGCCTTAATGACTGAAAGCTATAATTGTGTGAATCTTTTTGTTGTGCCTATCGTGATTCAGTATCTCCGCTATATGATTAATTTCAGCTGTTTAACTAAAAGAATTTCATATGATTTTGTATACGATGTATTATATTTCAGGCTAAAATGTATAAAAAGAAATTATTTCATTTTATTTGTCACAACTGATATGAACAGTTAAAATTACTCTTCTTTTAGAAACATTTGAAATTACAAAATATCTGGTACACATAAAATTCCCAATATTAATTGCACAATCTGATGATATTTATTACATTTACTTCTGGATTCATTTATAAAATAATGGTATGAATTGGTGAAAATTCATTTGTCAATAAAGTTTGTAAACTCTGTGTGATATTGTTAGTACCACAGAATGAGTTAGTAGTGGGCATGCCTCTGATGTGATCAGACATGTTGTTATATTTGGCAATAACAATGTAATTTTTGATAATGAAGAGGAAATTTAAAGATGATGTGGTATAGAAAAATGTGACATAACGAAAATAACAGAGCAACTTACTTAGACTGTATCATGTAATTTGGAGCCTACAAAATAAAAAAAAAATTCAGCCTCAAGAGCCAACCCCTAGATCCGATAAACTGGAGCCAACTATGAGAAAATAAGATAAGTAAAAAAGTTATTTGAACATCTTACTCCTCTAGAAGCTTATTAAAAGATTATATTTCAAAGAGTGACAATCAACAGGTGATATGAGGGAGGGTAAGATTACAATTGGTGGTGTCATCCGGGATCAGTTGACTGATAATGAAGTTTAGTTCATTGCAGAAGAAGAAGGGGCAGTGATTCACTCTCACATGGATTTCTGATCACCCAGAGAAAGAAGACTGAGAGCTGCCTGACAACAGTGATGAGATACTACCAACAATGACGGACCAGATCAATTGAAACAGGACTTTACAACTGCAATGAGTGACATCAAGAAGATGAAAGATAAGTGCAAACTATTTGTGAAATTAATTTGTTTGTGGACTCGTGCTTGTTAAGAAAATCAATAGAGATGAGGGTAGTTGTGATGTAGAAGCGAAAGCTATGGGATCCAGTAAGGACGTGTTTGAGCTGAGTGAAAGCATACTCAGAAAAGAAACAATAAAAACTGTTTTGGCAAAATTAAAGGACGTGAAGTCAGATAACAATAGCAAATTTAGTGCAGTTAATGATAAGTTGACTGAAATGAGAAAAGATAACAAAAGCAAATGTAGTGCAGTTAATGAACAGTTAACTGAAATAAGAACAAATAATAATAGAAAATTTACTTCACTATTAAATGATCTAAAAACTGAAAACAATAATAAAATAGACCAGCTTAGTAATCAAGTTTCAGAGCTACAAAAAGGATTGTTAGAGGTATTATAAGGTGTGAATAAAAAGTAGATGTCTTATAAAATAAATTTATTGTTTCGGAAAATGAGTTAGTTGCAAATATGCAACACAGACAAAGAATGTTAATTATGTCAGAGTTGACTAGAAGGTCATAGTAGCAAAAATGGAACAGAACATTAGTGGTTTAGATAAAAAAAATTTAAATGTTGGAAACAATATGCAAATGAATGTAAATATTTTAGATCAAAAAATTTCAGTAGTTCACAAAAATTCCATTCACAACAATCTGTATGCAAATAATGCTACTGTGCGGTCCAGCATTCCAATCAAAAGTTTTCCATCAGACAATTTACATCCAGTGGATTTTCTGTGCCTCTGTAGAGAGAGTTTTGTCAGACATGAGTGATAATCAAAAAATTAAATTTGTTAAAAGATGTCTTGAAGGTGAAGATCTGTCTTGGGTGAATCTAAATTTAAGTCAGTGTGAAACATATCAAAGTTTTGAAAAAGTTTTTTAAATAAATTATGATCAGAAACTGAACAGTGGAGAATTAAAAGTGAATGTTTGAATGGTCCTAATTATAGGAATGGTGATGGTACCTTGAAAGAGTTTTGTAAGAACCAGCTTAAGAAATTAACACACCTTGGGAAATCATTTAATGAAATGACATTGATTGATGCACTTAAAAAGAGATTACCAGAAAGTTTGCAGTGGGATTTAGTACATGGACCTAATGATGGCCTTGAACAATTTTTACAATATGTTGACAGGCTGCATAGGGCAGCAGAAAGAATTATGTACAATAATAACTGGAATGATAGAGATCACAATGGGAATAACTACAGAAACAGAGATGATGGTAACTTATATCAGTGTCAAAATGTTAACAGAGATAAAAATTTTGAACATCAGCAGAATAGGAATAATGGGTATAACCATGGGCAATTAAATATAAGAAATAATTGTAGAGGTAACTACTTGGGACATGGCAGTCCGTCTCAATGAAAGTCCACAGCTTGAGAGTGAGGAAACACAACAAGCACACGACACCTAATGTACACTTGCAATTAGACAATAATATCACTTTTAATAATTTGGCACATTATCTGAAGTTGAACAGAAGCAATATCAAATTTCTCATTTATGTTTTGATCAAAAGTTTTGGGATACCATGTTTAATCACTCTAAGAGGGTGTCAGTTAATGTTGTTAGTGAAAACTGATCTTAGTAATACAATACTTATGCTTCACCATTGTTATTGTAGACACTCTACCACTGAGGTACGACCTGCCTGATTGGTGATGTGTCAATACAGAAATTAGGCAAACTAATGATAAACTGAGATATCTTTGTGCTAAATTTACAAACGTAAAATTATTCGATATTAGTGGCTATGAAAGAAACAGTTTCACTAGACATGGTATGCACCTGAATCTGCATGGCAAAAGGGAACTTATCACAAATATAAACCAGGCTATAGAAGAAATATTAAAAGAAAATCATCATAATGAAGCCTATAATTATGCTGGGTGCTCCTTCACAGGGAAACTGCTAAAATGGACCAAATCTTACAGGATTTGGTCTGAAAATTTATGTATTTATTTTTCTGTTATTTGTTCTGTAGATCATACAATTTTTACGGCAAAGCACATCATGATATAGGACAAGTCAATTTGAAAATTATGTTAAGACAGTGTATAATGAGAGATGATGGTAATGGCACATAACTCACATAGCAGAATACATATAGGATGTATAGACAAAATATTTAAAGGTGGTGTGTGATGAGAGATGACAGTGGTGGTACATACTACCCACAGCAGAAAACTGTAAAATCTATGAAGTGAACAGTTACTTGATGCAGAAGGCATCTTACAGTGAACACATCAGAGTTTTAGATGTAAATAGCTTCCTCCAACAGAAAGACTTCACTAGACATGGGCTTCACTTACATAAAAATGGGAAAAAGAAACTGTGTGTTAACCTGCTGAATGTCATCTGGTAATAAGAAATACCATAAAACGTGTTACACCAGTACACCAAACATATTTGTGGTCCAATGAAGCTAATTTGGTGGACAATCTCAGAAGAATGAGCAATACTGCAGCTGAACCAACAACAACACCAGGAGCTGAAGAGCCATCAATAACAACAAAAGTGAATATGCAGTCAGGATCATCAAGGAAAACATCAGAAACAGTGTTAGAAAAGAAGAAGGTATCCACAGTCAGCACCAAGTCACCACCAACATCCTGTGCAAAAATCTCGTCAAGTGCCACAAATTAGTCAGCCCAGGACATCCAAGCGGAAACAGCAAAAACTGTGCAGCCACACTCCAAATCAGTACCACTGGAAACTGTGACAAGATCTTCAACAAGAAAACACAGACCTCCAGCCCACAGGCAGGATTTTTTGTGGGCAAGAACACCAGTAGCTCCCTGCTAGCAGCAAACCAAAGGAAAACAGATGCAGAGCAAAATCTTCATGAACCAAAACTACAAGGAAACCTGGTGAGTGGTGTCGAAAATCATTCCATTTGAAAACAGTACTTATTATCCTTTAAAATATTACACCAAATGTGGAGTCAATGTTTAATAAGTTAATAGAAATAGATCTCTTCCAAAAAACAAAGTCACACTTAGATGTTCTCTGTATTACTGAACACTGGTTAACAGAAGACAAAATTAAAAAAACAACACTTGGCGAATTTACCCTAGCTGGTTATTCTTGTTGGAACAAAAGTAAGGGAGGTGGTACAGCAATTTATATATAAAAAAAAATTAAACTACAAAAGCCTCACAAAGCACAATAATATGCAAATAGAAACAGACTTTGAATTCTCCTTAATTATCTTAACAGACTATAACCTATTGATACTGAATGTATATAGAGCCCCTGATGGGAACATCCAAACCTTCAATCACTCCCTCGAAGTACTACTCACAAAAATTCACTCACTAAACAAAAATCTATTAATAAGTGGAGATTTTAATATTGACTTCCTGGAAAAAACAAAGATGAATCGTTGAATATTACAAATTCATTCAACCTATCCCCAACAGTAAACACACCAACCAGGATCACAAAAAATTCAGAAACAGCTCTAATTCAGATTTTCATAAACGCAGACAAACTACACCACTCAATCGATGTCATCAGCACAGGTTACAGTGACCACAAAGCGCAAATAGTAACGGTGAATTTAAATTACCTAAGACAATATCCCACAAAAACTAAAATGCAAAGGCAATTTAATGATGATAATATAACTCTTTTTAACTACCTGTTAAGGGCTAAAACTGGGCAGAGGTCTATAAAAAAATGATGTAAGCTACATATTTAATTCCTTCCATGAAACATTTCTCCACCACTTCAATACTGCATTTCCAGTGAAATCCAGGAAAATCAGAAACAAACACACAAACTCATGGGTAACAAAAGGGATAAGGATTCCAGCCAGAAAAACCATGACTTAAAAAATCACACAAAACACCATGAAGTCTATGATCAGTTTAGGTCATATTGTAAGACCTGTTTTGCATTCTACAGAAAAGTAATCCAACAAGCAAAAAAAATTATACAGTTAAAAACTTATAAAGGAATCTAACAATAAAATGGAAGGCTTGTGGACAGTAAGCAGCATGTTATAAACAAAACATTAAAACTAAACCTAAATGACGAACTCACATAAGATCCCCACAAAATAGTAAATGGTTTTAATGACTATTTTAGCAAAATAGCAGAAAACCTGATAAAGGAAAACTGCCACAGACCAAATACTCAACACCAAACAATAATGGAAACCATACCAGTACAGGCATCAATGTTTCTTCACAAAGTCTCCAATACTGAAGTACTTACAGCTATAAAAGGACTAAAGATTAAGTACTCCAGTGGCAGTGACAATATTCCTGACTTAATTGTAAAGAAATGCGGAG
The DNA here is from genome assembly GCF_021461395.2 of Schistocerca americana. Classification (NCBI taxonomy): domain Eukaryota; kingdom Metazoa; phylum Arthropoda; class Insecta; order Orthoptera; family Acrididae; genus Schistocerca; species Schistocerca americana. Next base: position 606,178,321 of record NC_060124.1, on the reverse strand, counting down.
AATCCGTTGTAGAGCCCCTGACCTACTAAAGACTTCTAAAATTACCCCACTTCACAAAAAGGGCCCTAAAAATGATGTAGCCAATTACAGGCTCATACCACAACTCAGCTCATTCTCAAAAATATTTGAAAAATTATTTTACACCAGATTGGTAGACTTTACTAATAAACTATTCTTATTAACAAAACACCAGCATGGTTTTAGAAAGCAAAAGATGACTACCATAGCTATTTATGAGTATCCCAACAAATCTTAAAAGCACTGGATAATAAGGAAATCTCTACTGGTATCTTTTTAGGTTTATCCAAAGCCTTTGATGTAATATGGCTAGAATCTTACTTGTCAAACAGATTACAAAAAGTTGAAATTAATTTTGAAAAAAAGAATGCAACCACCCATCAATGTACTGTCCACTCCTCTGACACAATGCCTATTAGATATGGTGTGCCCCACAAGGCTCAATCCTGGGACCCATACCGTTTCTGATATACATTTATGACACAAGTACAAAGCTTGCTACAGGACATACCACACTCTTTGCCAATGACATGAGTATACTAATAACAGGTACTGATACAGAGGACCGCAACCAAAAAATTAAACTGCTTATGTCATCACTCAGCAAATGGTTCAACAAGAACAAACTGGTTATAAATATACAGAAAACAATGTACATCAACTTCAGACTCTCATCCCAAAAACAAGAAATGCCCAATGTGATTCTAAATAACCAAGAGCTTACGTGTGTGGACTCTGTCAAATTTCTTGGCATATGGCTTGAAGAAAATCTTAAGTGGGAGACTCACACAAATTATATCTCAAAAAAGCTATCAACTGTGTGTTACATTTTAACGGTACTCAAAAAATCAGTCACAAAATCCGTTCTATGCATGTATATTATGCTTACTTCCACTCTACATTACAGTATGAAATCATATTTTGGGGGAACTCACCTGGGGCTAGATCTATTTTCAAAATGCAAAAAAAAGGCAATACGCATAATATGTAACCTAAGAATCATGCAAACAACATTTCAAAACAAATGGCGTTATGACACTGCCCTCTGCTTACATTTATAATATCATCTCATTTGTCAAGTCATACCTGTTAAACAATTACTGCACATTAAAATTCAATGGAGATATTCATAACTATGTAACAAGTCAGCAATCTGACCTACGTATGATTCAGTCCAAAACTATCTGCTACCAAAAAAAGTGTTTTAAATGTTGGGATACAAATGTATAACAATTTACCAAAAGACATCCAAGCAACAAAGCCTTCACACATCAGTTTAAAAAATATCTCTTGGTCCAATGCTTTTATGCAGTTGATCTTTTTTTTTGAAAGGGGTTAAAATTGTAAACAATTTTATAATAAATGTTCAATTGGTCTGAAAATTATATACTGTGCATGTCTATGAAATATACTGGATTATTTTGCTATTACATTTGTATCGGCTGTTTGTATTTAACTATACAACACTTGTATTTACTGTTTTGTTAAAGATAGATAACTTCCTCACTACAAAATAATGTAAAAATCAATTTGTAAAAATTACTTGTAAATATGCTCTCTTGACCTGTCCAATATCATATGTACAACTGTACAATACTATGATTGCCTGGATCAATAAAATACAATGCTACATATAACAGATCAAGTCAGAATATGGATAAAATACAATAATTAAATTATCTTACTAAGTAGAAATACCTACAAGTGAATAACCAGCTTATTACAAGTAATTAAAATTTCATGGTACATGCTTCACATAGCAGAATGCATATATGAGATACAGACATAATATAAATAAGATACAATAATTAATTTATCTTACTAAGTAGAATATCTGCAAGTGAATAAACAGCTTATTACAAGTAATTAAAATTTTCTTTTGTTCTACAATATTACAATAAAATTAATATTGTAGAACAAAAGCTAACTGGCGCTTTTCATTTATTATAATGTTGTTCTACCAAGAACTGACAGAAGATTCTGTTAACAATTAAAATTTTGTTTCAAGAAATTCATGTATGGAATAGAAACAATGATTTAGTGGCAATTCCTTTAATTTAATTCTCATAATTTTTGGGTTTTTGCTTGTTTTTTTTTTTTTTTGTCTGCTGGGAGGTGGTTGTATATTTTAATGCCTATACACTTAACCCCATTCGCATATAATTTTGTGTTGTGAGCTATAATTTGTAGCTGCATTTTGTTTCTAGTGTCGTGTGTGGTGGTCTGCATTTCTGTGGAGGGATTCCAAGTGCAGTACTATAAAACAAGCTAGTTCCATTATATAGAAGCATGGAAGTGACAGGATTTTTAACTGTTGAAACAGTGGTTACAGTGTTCAGTTCTTTTGTACATTTCATTATTCTTACCACTTGTTTTTTGTAACTTGAAAATTATGAGAGAATCAAAGTTATTTCCACAGAAGATTAGGCCATGTAGACAGACTCAAACAGGGCATGGTACACCAGCTTCAAGGTATCTACACTGACTGTGTCTTTTAATGATCTTAATAGATAACAGGTTTTATTAAGGTTTTGTGACAGTGCCTCAATATGTGGCTGATAGTAAGTCCAAGAAATGTGGCGTCCTGCCTGTTTGTAATGTCATCTTTGCCAATAACTATAACTGCTTTTAATGGGGTAAGATTTTGTCTAGTGTGGAAGTTTATACTTACAGTTTTTGAGAATTTATGAGTAGTCTATTTGCTTCAAACCAAGATTGTAACTGACAAGTAATTTCATTGACTGCATCTTGCAGTGTGTCACCTCTACTGGTTATCAGGATATTTGTGTCATCGGCATACGCAAGGAGCTGGCATTTGCTATGTTTTCTGGGAGATCATTTACGAACAATATGAAAAGAACAGGGCCAGGAACAGAGCCCTGAGGGACACCATTTGTTGTATGTAGTGTATCTGACCTTCAGTGTCTGGATGTCTTTGATTTTCTTATTTCTACAAATTCCTTTCTTTCACTAAGGTGTCTATGGAACCAATTGGGGGCTACACCTCTAATATCATACTTCTGGAGTTTCATAAGAAGCAGCTTGCGGTCAACCATGTCAAATACCATGGACTGATCAAGAAATATACCAACAACCAGTTGTTCATGGTCAATAAAACCTGAGCACTTTTCTAGAAATGCATACAATGCATGTGGTTGGTACCTATAATTTCCGAAATCCATATTAGGATGATGTGACTATGTTGTTTGAATTTAAAAATATTTCTAATGTAATTAAATAATGACAAGCTTCCTGAAGAGGAAATTAAAACACACAAAAGTAAAAAACAATATCTTAATGGCTCAGAGAGGGAATGAAATAGATGTAAAGTAGATCCACTTACCATTGTGGAAGTCAACATTTGCTGCATTAGGAACAAGATGTTAGAGTTGGAACATTTTTGTAAAATTAAATAAAAAAGTTATGTACTGTGTGTCTCAGAACATTGGCTTACAGAATATCAAGTAGATTTGTTCACACCTAATGAGTACATTCTGGCAGCTATAATCTGTAGAAACGAGAGGAAAAATTGGAGGGGCCACAATATTTATCAGACAATGTATACAATTCTCTAAAATAGATGTAAGTTCACACTCCTCAGAATTAGATAGCAAATTTACTTGTATAAGACTGATAGACCAAAATATTGTAATTGCAAGCTTGTATAGATCTCCAAATGGTGATGTAACTTATTTTTTGAGAAATTTGAACAGATGATGAGAAAAATCTTAAAACTCAAAACAAATGTAGCAATATGTGGTGATTTCAACATTGACTTGCTAGACACAGAGGAACTCAACACAAAAACATTCTCAAACCTACTCAGATCACTAAATCTATTTTATACTAACAATAGCCCGACATGTGGAAATGCTTGTTTTGACAATATTACAGTCAATTTTTCAAGAAACCTATATAGTGTAAGCTTTGCAGATGGATGTTTTGCAGATCACAAACCTCTACTATTAACATACCAGTATACACAGTCAGATAAGAATTATTAGGTCGCAAATAAAAAACCAAGCATGACATGGGTAAGAGGTCAGAAAGAGGAATATCTTAAATTATTCACAAACTCCCTCAGGAAGGTATACTGGGACTTCGTGTATGAATACGACACAGATCAATCAACTGTTGAAACTCTATTTACTAATTTTCGTAAGATATATACTGACTTATGGTACCCCCCACCCCCATGAACCATGGACCTTGCCGTTGGTTGGGAGGCTTGCGTGCCTCAGCGATACAGATAGCCGTACCGTAGGTGCAACCACAACGGAGGGGTATCTGTTGAGAGGCCAGACAAACGTGTGGTTCCTGAAGAGGGGCAGCAGCCTTTTCAGTAGTTGCAAGGGCAACAGTCTGGATGATTGACTGATCTGGCCTTGTAACAATAACCAAAACGGCCTTGCTGTGCTGTTACTGCGAACGGCTGAAAGCAAGGGGAAACTACAGCCGTAATTTTTCCCGAGGGCATGCAGCTTTACTGTATGATTAAATGATGATGGCGTCCTCTTGGGTAAAATATTCCAGAGGTAAAATAGTCCCCCATTCGAATCTCTGGGCGGGGACTACTCAAGAGGATGTCGTTATCAGGAGAAAGAAAACTGGCGTTCTACAGATCGGAGCGTGGAATGTCAGATCCCTTAATCAGGCAGGTAGGTTAGAAAATTTAAAAAGGGAAATGTATAGGTTGAAGTTAGATATAGTGGGAATTAGTGAAGTTCGGTGGCAGGAGGAACAAGACTTCTGGTCAGGTGACTACAGGGTTATAAACACAAAATCAAATAGGAGTAATGCAGGAGTAGGTTTAATAATGAATAGGAAAATAGGAATGCGGGTAAGCTACGACAAACAGCATAGTGAACGCATTATTGTGGCCAAGATAGATATGAAGCCCACACCTACTACAGTAGTACAAGTTTATATGCCAACTAGCTCTGCAGATGACGAAGAAATTGAAGAAATGTATGATGAAATAAAAGAAATTATTCAGATTGTGAAGGGAGACGAAAATTTAATAGTCATGGGTGACTGGAATTCGAGTGTAGGAAAAGGGAGAGAAGGAAACATAGTAGGTGAATATGAATTGGGGCTAAGAAATGAAAGAGGAAGCCGCCTGGTAGAATTTTGCACAGAGCACAACATAATCATAGCTAACACTTGGTTTAAGAATCGTGAAAGAAGGTTGTATACATGGAAGAACCCTGGAGATACTAAAAGGTATCAGATAGATTATATAATGGTAAGACAGAGATTTAGGAACCAGGTTTTAAATTGTAAGACATTTCCAGGGGCAGATGTGGACTCTGACCACAATCTATTGGTTATGACCTGTAGATTAAAACTGAAGAAACTGCAAAAAGGTGAGAATTTAAGGAGATGGGACCTGAATAAACTGAAAGAATCAGAGGTTGTACAGAGTTTCAGGGAGAGCATAAGGAGACAATTGACAGGAATGGGGGAAATAAATATAGTAGAAGAAGAATGGGTAGTTTTGAGGGATGAAGTAGCAAAGGCAGCAGAGGATCAAGTAGGTAAAAAGATGAGGGCTAGTAGAAATCCTTGGGTAACAGAAGAAATATTGAATATAATTGATGAAAGGAGAAAATATAAAAATGCAGTAAATGAAGCAGGCAAAAAGGAATACAAACGTCTCAAAAAAGAGATCGACAGGAAGTGCAAAATGGCTAAGCAGGGATGGCTAGAGGACAAATGTAAGGATGTAGAGGCCTATCTCACTAGGGTAAGATAGATACTGCCTACAGGAAAATTAAAGAGACCTTTGGAGATAAGAGAACGACTTGTATGAATATCAAGAGCTCAGATGGAAACCCAGTTCTAAGCAAAGAAGGGAAAGCAGAAAGGTGGAAGGAGTATATAGAGGGTCTATACAAGGGCGATGCACTTGAGGACAATATTATGGAAATGGAAGAGGATGTAGGTGAAGATGAAATGGGAGATATGATACTGCGTGAAGAATTTGACAGAGCACTGAAAGACCTGAGTCGAAACAAGGCCCCCGGAGTAGACAACATTCCATTGGAACTACTGACGGCCTTGGGAGAGCCAGTCCTGACAAAACTCTACCATCTGGTGTATGAAACAGGCGAAATACCCTCAGACTTCAAGAAGAGTATAATAATTCCAATCCCAAAGAAAGCAGGTGTTGACAGATGTGAAAATTACCGAACTATCAGTTTCATAAGTCACAGCTGCAAAATACTGACACGAATTCTTTACAGACGAATGGAAAAACTAGTAGAAGCCAACCTCGGGGAAGGTCAGTTTGGATTCCGTAGAAACACTGGAACACGTGAGGCAATACTGACCTTACGACTTATCTTAGAAGAAAGATTAAGGAAAGGCAAACCTACGTTTCTAGCATTTGTAGACTTAGAGAAAGCTTATGACAATGTTGACTGGAATACTCTCTTTCAAATTCTAAAGGTGGCAGGGGTAAAATACAGGGAGCGAAAGGCTATTTACAATTTGTACAGAAACCAGATGGCAGTTATAAGAGTCGAGGGACATGAAAGGGAAGCAGTGGTTGGGAAGGGAGTAAGACAGGGTTGTAGCCTCTCCCCGATGTTGTTCAATCTGTATATTGAGCAAGCATTAAAGGAAACAAAAGAAAAATTCGGAGTAGGTATTAAAATTCATGGAGAAGAAATAAAAACTTTGAGGTTCGCCGATGACATTGTAATTCTGTCAGAGACAGCCAAGGACTTGGAAGAGCAGTTGAATGGAATGGACAGTGTCTTGAAAGGAGGACATAAGATGAACATCAACAAAAGCAAAACAAGGATAATGGAATGTAGTCTAATTAAGTCGGGTGATGCTGAGGGAATTAGATTAGGAAATGAGACACTTAAAGTAGTAAAGGAGTTTTGCTATTTGGGGAGCAAAATAACTGAAGATGGTCGAAGTAGAGAGGATATAAAATGTAGACTGGTAATTGCAAGGAAAGCGTTTCTGAAGAAGAGAAATTTGTTAACATCGAGTATAGATTTAAGTGTCAGGAAGTCATTTCTGAAAGTATTTGTATGGAGTGTAGCCATGTATGGAAGTGAAACATGGACGATAAATAGTTTGGACAAGAAGAGAATAGAAGCTTTCGAAATGTGGTGCTACAGAAGAATGCTGAAGATTAGATGGGGAGATCACATAACTAATGAGGAAGTATTGAATAGGGTTGGGGAGAAGAGAAGTTTGTGGCATAACTTGACCAGAAGAAGGGATCGGTTGGTAGGACATGTTCTGAGGCATCAAGGGATCACCAATTTAGTATTGGAGGGCAGCGTGGAGGGTAAAAATCGTAGAGGGAGACCAAGAGATGAATACACTAAGCAGATTCAGAAGGATGTAGGTTGCAGTAGGTACTGGGAGATGAAAAAGCTTGCACAGGATAGAGTAGCATGGAGAGCTGCATCAAACCAGTCTCAGGACTGAAGACCACAACAACAACAACATGGTCACCAATGAAAAGAAACAGTACTAAACCAAATAGAAAAAGTAAAAAGCTTAAACAGTACACTGATTACCTTGCTAGTATCTGAGAAAAGATGCTTTCACTGTACAAAACATATAAAAAGAATGGCTAATGTGGGAAAGAGCAAAATGCTACTTATTATAAAGACTACCTGAAATACAAAAACTTGCCAAACAAGCTGCCTATGAAAATTACATAGAAGGAGCTCCAAACAAATGCAAGGCTGCTTGGGATATTATAAAACAAGAATTGTCTGGCTTCATACACTGATTTTGGTTCTCAAGCTACTCAAATATGTCATCATTCAAAGCTATTTATGACTCTCTCTCTCTCTCTCTCTCTCTCTCTCTCTCTCTCTCTCTCTCTCTCTCTCTCTCTCTCTCTCTCTGTGTGTGTGTGTGTGTGTCAAGTGATTGACTGTATTGAATTGATTGTGAGCTTTATTCATTTTGTTGTTTCAAAATATTTTTTTGCTGGTTTGTAGCCAGTGTGGTTTGGATTCATGGGTCAGTTCCCACATAGTTAACTTAGACCCTAACATTTTTTCATTATTTTTTCCTTCTACAAGTCAACATATCCTTGAATACTCTGGTTTATGTGGCTGATTGATTTTGCACTGTGCTACTAGTCATGGTTGAGTATATTCTTCTGGTCTGTTCCTGATTATGTGAGTTTTTTGAATCAGCCCACTTGTTGTACACTTAGGGTCTGAATTTTTTTCTCTTCTCTTTCAATGATATTGAAGGTGTGATTTCATGGACATAAACTTCCAGTTTCTAGTTCTAGTAATTTACCCTGTCTCTGTATTTATTTCTATAGTTCAGTGTTGCAATGTTGCAGTTTTGACTTTGTATCATTTGTCTTGTGACGATATGCTCCACAGATCTGAAAATCTGAATACCGTATCCCAATATATGTGCAGGTTATGACTTGTATAGTTGGTATTTTTCTTATGTCTTCTGTAATATGTATAAGATACTTATCTACATCTGTATTCTACCTTTTTTTGGCAACATTTTGTACACCCTTTGGTAAACCCGATAGTCTGTCACAAAATATTGTGAACACATTGTTCCCAAATTTTGTGAGGGGGATATTGTGAAGGGACACACTCCGCTATCATTACTTTATTCAAGAGAAGAAATCGATACCAAAAATATTTTCAAATCTTGTATAGGCTAATAATATATGATGTATTATATTTCAGAATAAAATGTATGAAAAGAAATTATTTCATTTTCTTTTTCACAATCAGTGTGTACTAGCTCTATATGTACAGTTAAAATTACTCTTGTTTTAGAAGCATTTGAAATTACAAAATATCTGGCACTCTTAAAATTACTAATATTAATTGCACAATCTGATGATATGTATTACATTTACTTGGTATGTTCTCAATTATTCATACCAATTATACAATCAACTATTAATTTCTCTACTGTTAAAAAAATCACATCATGTAGAAAACTGTCGAATTGGACAGGAGTTAAGGCTTATATTTTGACTCATTTCGATTTCTGACCAGTGGCAGTTTATATCTTGCAATTCTGCACTGGCTGTGTGGGTGTATACCCATTTTTCGTCAGTTATTGAAAGAATCCCTGTGACATCAAATTAGTCATAACGCCTGTGTCAAGCACATTGTGCATCAAAGTCAAATGTTTTGGCCTTAATAGTAGCTTGTACCCTGGGCTCTGTCAAGTTTTCCTGTGTACCCTCATTACTTTGATACAGATCATCTTTCACATCATTACAATGATCCTATTTGATAAAGCAAGTATCGATCAACACATGAGATGCTGGAATTGCTCCTCAAAACTCACTTTCCTCAATATGCTCTGCTGGATAACACAGACCAGTGTGTGACTGCAGAGAGACAACAGTTCTCAGGCAATCGAAGAGAGGACTGGGAATCGGCCAAGGAATGTGTGAACTTCAAAAAAATCCAGTGGACGGTGGGAACATTCCAACTGTTCAAGTCACCTGGCCTAGATGTAATTTTTCCAGGTCTCCTGCAACAGGCAGGAGGAAAGCTTATAAGAGTCCTATGCAGGCTATTCAGGGTTAGCTTAGCAGTAGGAATCATTCCCAATGTTTGGAGGGCAGTGAAGGTTGTCTTCATTCAAAAGCCAGGGAGAATTGATAATACCAAGGCCAAGGACATGAGACCAGTCTGTCCTCCTTCATTCTCAAAACATTGGAAAAACTGGTTAATGTATACGTTGGGGAGAGGAGGCTAAGTAGGGTCCCTCTACACCTGAACCAACACACATACCAACCAGGTAAATCATGTGAGTCAGCTCTCCACTAACTCATCGTGAAGGTGGAAAAAGCACTTCACTTCCAAGAAATAGCCCTCTGAATCTTCCTGGATATTGAGGGGGTCTTCGGCAACACGACCTTTGATTCCATGGTAAGGGCAGCAGAGGTGCATGACCTGGGGACCATTATATGTAGATGGACCAGAGCCATGTTTAGTGGATGGAAGGTAGAGGCTACCATGATGAATGAAAAGATGGTAATTAAGACCACTAGAGGCTGCCCACAAGGAGGAGTTTTGTCTCCTCTATTGTGGAATCTAGTGGTGAATGAACTCATTGAGGAACTAAATACCAGACAATGCTGCTGCCAAGGATACGCAGATGACCTTGTCATAGTAATACTTGGCAAATTTACTGCCACAGTCAGGAATATGGCAGAAGGAGGGCTGGACATTGTGCAAAAATGGTGCATTAAACAGGATCTGAGAGTTAATCCTAAGAAGACTGTTGTGGTGCCATTTACGAAGAGAGATATTCAGCATGCAAGTTGGAATCTAAAGCTCTTCGATGAAACTCTACCTGTGAAGGGGACAGTGAAATATCTATGGGTAACCTTGGATGAGAATCTAACTTGGACCACTCATATTAAGAGTATCTGCTCCAAGGCAAAAAGCGCTTTAGTGAGTACTAGGAGGGCTTGTGGCAAAAAATGGGGCCTAAACCCCAGGGGTATGCACTGGATATACACCACACCAGACCTAGGATTTCCTATGGGACCGTAGTGTGGTGGAAGAAGGTAGAACAGTGGGTTGCTGCTAAAGAGCTTACTAAGGTACAGAGATTGGCCTGCTTAGCCATAACAGCCGGAATCAGCAGCACACCGACCACTGGAATGGAAGCCATGCTGGATATGCCTTCACTTCACCTTTGGGCTAAGATGGAGGCAGCAGCTGGGGCATACAAACTTAAAACTGGCCAAAACTGGGTCTCATTTGGATATCCAGACTCCCACACTAACATAATGAGTGAGGTAAATATAGGTATGGCTGGGGAAATGCCCGCCGCCTATATAATAACTCCCAGCTGCTTTGAAAAGCCTTACAACATAATAATTGGAAGTAGGGAGCAGTGGGAGAAAACAATTTGACACCGTACAGGGGACATCGTTTGGTTCACCGATGGGTCAAAAACAGATCAAGTCGTTGGGGCAGGGTTCTACGGGGTTCAGCCAAGACTGGAGAGCAGCATCTCACTAGGGAAACTGGCCTCTGTATTCCAAGCCAAAATTACTGCAATCAGGGCATGTGTGGAGGAGAATATGAGTAGGTGCTACAATGACCGTAGCATCTACATCTATTCAGACAGCCAGGCAGCCCAGAAATCATTGGCAGCTCCTGAAACATGATCTAAGATTGTTGCAGATTGCCACAGGGCTCTGGTGGAGCTAGGGGGAAGCAATAGGGTGTACCTAGTGTGGGTCCCTGGCCACTCAGGGATCTGTGGCAATGAACAAGCTGATAGATTGGCTAGGATGGGGGCAACAACTCCATTTATTGGACCGGAACCTGTCTTGACAATCACCAAGGCTATGATCAAATTAGAACTACAGAACTGTCTTAGGAAACAGCATGTGGGATATTGGACCAAGGTCCATAAACAAAAACATGGTAAGGTAATGATGCCCAAGCCATGTTTTAAAAAAAGCTCTGTAATCCTGGAATTGAACAGGAAAGAGATCAAACTCATGACTGAACTGATGAGCAGCCATGGGAACTTCAAAACACCTACACACAATGGGTATAATGGGAGAGGACCCTAAATGTAGGATCTGTGATGAGGGTGAAGAAACTGCATCACACCTAATCTTTGAATGCATGGCATTGGAAAGTAAAAGATACAGAATCTTCGGCACAACTAAACCTGAAGAAATTGTGTCTAACAAAAAGCTGGTAGAGGGACTCCTTGCACTATTTAAGGGCACTGGTTGGCTTTACTAGATATACAGGGAGTTATACCGCAACAATAAACCTAGTTTCGATGCATGCAGTGGCGGGTCAGACCTGAGCTGTTTCAGGTCACCTGTTAAGATCAATCAATCAATCAAATCCACAACTCAGCTATGCACTGGTATTTTGCATGTCGCATAACCTTTAAGTTCAACAGGGTGTGATTCTAGTTGAAAATGACAGTGGATGATCACATGTGCTTATTCCCAAAGTGTTGCAAAATGATGTTTTGCAATTGCTCCACCAGGGACAATGGGGAATTGTTCGCACTGAACAGTTAGCACACTGGCACTGTACTTGGCAGTGCTGGATGCCCACATTGAACATATGATGTCACTGTGTTGCACATGTGTGGAAAACTGATCTGCTCTGCCTCAGACATTCTCAGCTTGGTTTAAGACTCAATCCACACGGCAATGAGTGCACATATACTTTTCAGGACCATTCTCGAACATTAGTTGGCTCATAGCGGTAGACTCGTTTAGTGAGTGCCCATTTGTGGTGCCTGTGGCTTCTACCACATCACATAGCATCATTCAAGTATTGTCCTCTATATTTTGCAGAGAAGGTTTGCCGGAAGTGTGTGTGTCAGACAACAGACCACAGTTGACTTCAGTTGATTTTGAACAGTTTTGTGAACAAAATAGCATTCATCATCTAACAAGTGCTCCATTTCACCCACAGTCCAATGGAGAAGCAGAATGCTTTGTTTGCACTTTTAAACAACAGATGTTCAAGCTTCACACAACCCACACATGGGAACAGGAGCTAAGGCTCTTTCCCACCACGTATCACGCCCACCCACGAGATGGATCATCACTGGCAGAACTTCTGCATGGCTGCCATCGGACACTGCTACACTTGCTACACCCAGTGTAGCATCTGTTGCTGCCAATGGTCCACAAGTATCACTTTATGCCCCATGATCTTATTCTTTTCAGAAATTATGGCAACCGTGGGTGCAGGAGAAGAGGCATGATACAGGAATGCATTGGATGTTTTATGTATTTGATTGCACATCCCAGTGGTAGGAAGCACTGCCACCAGACCATATTTGTGCATGTCATTTGCACTGTAATTCTGCTGCTTTTCTTCCCCAGATTCTGTCTCATGAGACCACAAGGCATTTGTAGCTGCCCATTGGTTGCACCACAGCAACCCAGGAGAGGCAGATGGACAATAAGCCCTGCAATCTTACCTCTCCCTCACACCACCTGTTGATTGTCACTCTTCAAAATATAATCTTTTAATAAACTTCTATAGGAGTAACATGTACAAATAACTTTTTTACTTATCTGCTTTTCTCATAGTTGGCTCAAGCCTAGGGGCTGATTATTGAGGCTGAAATTTTTTTATTTTGTAGGTTGAAAATTACGTGATAATGCCTAAGTATGTCTCCTCCATTATTTTTATTATGTCACATTTTTCTATATCACATCGTCTTTACAATTTCCTCTTCATTATCAAAAATTACATCGTTATTGTCAAATATAATAACATGTCTGATCACATCAGAGACATGCCCACTACTAACTCATTTTGCGTTACTAATAATATTCCAAAGAGTTTACAAATTTTATTGACAAATGAATTTTCACCAATTCATATCATTATTTTATAACTGGATCCAGAAGTAAATGTAATACATATCATCAGATTGTGCAATTAATATTAGGAATTTTAAGAGTGCCAGATATTTTGTAATGTCAAATTTTTCTAAAAGAAGAGTAATTTTAACTGTACATATAGAGCTAGTACATACCAATTGTGAAAAAGAAAATGAAATAATTTCTTTTCATACATTTTAGCCTGAAATATAATACATCATATAATATTAGCCTATACAAGATTTGAAAATATTTTTGGTATCGATAACTTCTGTTGAATAAAGGTAATGCTAGCAGAGGGTGTCTCTTCACAATATCCCCCTCACAGAATTAGGGAACAATGTGTTCACAATATTTTGTGACATATTATCGGGTTTACCAAAAGGTGTACGAAATGTTGCCAAAAAAGGTAGAATACAGATGTAAATAAGTAACATAAAACATAAGAAAAATATCTTCTATACAAGTCATAACCTGTACATATATCAGGATATGGTATTCAGATTTTCAGATCTGTGGGGCATATTGTCACAAGACAAATGGTACAAAGTCAAAACTGCAACATTGCAACACTGAACTATAGAAATAAATACAGGGAATTGCGGGTGAATTAGAAATTAATGATGTCTTTGTTTCTAACTTACAACAATTGCAACAGCATGGACTATCAGCTCGGAGACCATAGCTGTGGTTACCCTTGCCGCTGCATCACACACAGGAGCACCTGCGATGGTGTACTCAACGACAAACCTGCGCTGAAATGAGGTATATCCTACCTGAGATCCATCCCACCCGTGATAAAGTGGTGATCCACCACCCATCCAATCTCACCAATATCCTAGTCCATCCATACGCTAACCCCAATCCCAATGCCTTGCCACAAGAATCATACCCAGGTGCAAAACTTTTCCAATCTACCCTTTCTATTCCAGTCCTGCTACAGGTTTAGCTTACCTGATCACAGCAGGGCCACCAATGAAAGCAGCCACGTTATTTACCAGCTCTGCTGCAATCATTGCACAGCTTTTTAGTCTACCAACCAGCTGTCCACCAGGATGTAAGGCCACCGCCGTATTGTGGCCAAGAGCAAGGAAGTCACCCTGTGACATAACATGCTGCTGCTGAACATAACTTGCTTGATGTCAAATTCTGCTTCACTACCCAAGCCATCTGGATTCTCCTCTCCACTGCCAACTTTTCTGAGCTGCACAGATGGAGTTATCCTTACAAAACATTCTTTGCTCCTATAATTATCCTGGCCTCAACCTACAGTAAGATACTGTACCCACACTCTCCACTGAACAGTTTCCACCCCCTCTGTCCTATCATCTACTCCCGATTCTCGTTCCCCTCCCTCTATGTCTGCCTCTCTCTGCCAATGCACCCATCCATCTTTCCCCGCTTCTCTCCTTTTTCCCCATCTCCCTGCCCACAATGTCCTGATGCTGCACCTATTGGCATTCTGGTCCCAGCACACCACCAGACAGAATTCTTCCCCCCCCCCCCCCCCCTGCCCCCTCCTCCATCCATCACCAAGATTGCTGCTACCATTTGGCATGATAGGTGCATTCTGGCCCGAGCTGCCAGAGTTGCTGGTCATGTGTGTGTGAGGTGTGCTTGCTTGTGTGTAGCTGTATAGTGTGTGTTTCTCTTTTGCTGCTGTTACAGTAAGTAGCAATATATCTTTCCACACAGTGTTGATATTCCCACTTAGAATTTCCATTGGTTTATTTTGATTTGTAGATTTACAAAACATCATTTTTGTTGGATTGCGTCACAAATTTAATGTGAGTTTCACATTCCATTACATTAGAGGGAGACAGGAGCTCTGACCAGTTACATTACAAACTATGTGATAGTTAATGTGGTGCATTGTTCTGCTCAATAAATTCAGGAAGCATTAATGCTATGAGCCAATATTATTTATCCCTCCCTCCTTCTGCCTTCTGTCACCCACAGCCCACCCTTCTGTACATTTTACATCGTTTGTTAAGTAGACCATATTTTTATTTTAAATTAAAGTTTGTTTCTCTCTGGCATTTTTTCTTCCTTCATATTCATCTTCAATTCTTGTTTTGTTCATTTCTTCCATCACATCTGAGTAAATGACAGTAGAACGATTGGTGACATATTTATGTTTATCCCTTCTGTCCCTACAACACCTTTAACTTTATCCATTAGCCATTTCCTCTTCATTCTTCATGAGTCTTTCTTGACCTAGGTTCTCAGTGCCCTTCTCCACCTAAATTTTTCTACTTCACCAGCATTTTTGTTTGGAAGGATTGTATGCTCAACCCTTAAATTAATATTAATTTATTTTTTTGACTTCAATTTTATTATCCAGGCCTTAAGAATTTTTTCCGTATAATCTAGTAAGAAATTTTTTCATTACGTCGTTGTTGAGTGTGCTGTACATCAAATGAATTAGTTACATTTGTGATTAATATGATAGTAAAATTACGATTATGACATATGCACTTATAATAAAGACAAATTCTGCCAACAGGTGTTGTGCAATGCTGGAACATTATGTACATTGTGTCAAAAGCTTTTGGTCTACTGCCAGTCGGAAAGAAGAACAAAAACCATATTGGTAGAAGCAAGATTGCGTTACTAGCATGCTGTCTATGGCTTTTCATGAATCTCATAATGTGTTATTTTGTATGCAGTGAAATACTCTGTGTTACAAGCATGAATCACAATATTGATGGAATGACAAAGGGATCAGTTGAACCCCTTTGTGTATGCATTTCAGGTAAAATTCTTTTTCTTTTCAGTAATGTAAGGTTGGACGCTAGCAGAAAAATTTTTATTTACTGTAACTTGACATTACTGCCATAATAAAAGCAACTATTTTATCAGCAGTGGAGTGCTCTCATCGTGTGATTGTAACTTCAGTTGTCTTGTAGCTACCAACTAATCTTCAGGACTGTAACGTAATACTATAACTGAATTTGATATTGATACAAAATAATATTATGTGAGCACAGACTGAAACTTACTAAATGAAGAAGTGTTAAGCAGGAGCACGAAACTATAGAAAATTGTACAACATGAGAACACTTTGGCATTACAAAAAAAGAAAAGGCAAATAAACTCTAAATCTTGGTTTCATTCTCCATAAGGATTTGAGAAATGGGTTGGAAGAAGAAAGGAGAAAGCTGTTACATAAAAGTAGTTGAGTCTGTAGTCAAGAGAGACATTTCTGTTGATGACAATTTTGGACTGACTGATTGTATGTCCTTCCAGATTCATTAGGTGTCTCAAAAATTTAGTAGATGAGCTCTTTCTATGTCTGTAACATTTGAAAAATTCTAAAGTGATAGACATTCTGCACCCCTATGAACACCATATAATAGGAAGCATAGAAAAGTTAAATATGTGGGATCATAAACTAGCAATATTTTCATTTAGAGTGAATACACAAAAAGGACAAGGTGCAACATATATAAAAGTGGGAAACAAGCTGTTTTTGTAATCAGAATCTAGAAGCATGTGTCTGTAAGTTGTTACTGCAGAACACTGGTCTTGTAATTGTACCTGTCTGCAGGTCCTGCCATGGAAACCTGGCTAGGAAATCATGAGGGAGGGCTGAAATATTCATGGTCTATGCATGTGATGCACAGGTGTCAGAAGTGGTGAAGAGCAGCACACAATGAAGGTGATACCAAGACATGAATGGGGAGGGGGGATAGGACAGAGGGACAGGGGATGGGGAAAGTGTTGGTGTAGGTTTTGGGTACAGTGGGTTAACATA
Source organism: Schistocerca americana (assembly GCF_021461395.2). Lineage (NCBI taxonomy): Eukaryota > Metazoa > Arthropoda > Insecta > Orthoptera > Acrididae > Schistocerca > Schistocerca americana. The sequence continues at coordinate 606,161,180 of NC_060124.1, read as the reverse complement.
GATTGGAGCCAAGATCAAAGCTTGCCTGTATGTTGAAGCCCTCATGAGACCTTCAGCATACTGGGCAACGGCATTCTCATCATTGCAGATACGCCATCCACAGGTGGTGAGGTTGCATAGGAGGAACTTTTGAAGTGGAAGAGATGACAGCTGTTGAAATGCAGGTACTGTTAGCAGTTATGTGTTTAATATGGAAAGAGGTTTGGATGGAGCCATCAGAGAGGTGGAGGTTAAGGTCCAGGAATGTGACATGCTGTGTTGAGGACCAGGTGAAGCAGTTGAGAGAGAAGATATTCAGGGTGTGAAGGAAGGAGGATGCACTGTCTTGGTCATGCATACAGATCATGATGAAATCATATTGAAGCTGAACCAAACAAGGTATTTGGTGTTTTGGGGGGCTGGGAAAGTTTTCTCTAGATGGCACATAAAATATTGACTTAGGAGTCTGCCATTTTGGTGCCCATAGCTGTGCCTCATATTTGTTTAGCTACCTTTCCTTTAAATGAGAAGTAGTTGTGTGTCAGAATATACTGGGTAAGGTGCACAGCAGTTGAGGTAGTGGATCTGGAGTCCGAAGGACAGTGGGAGAGGTAGCGTTCAATAAGGGCAAGGCTGTGGACATTATTGATGTTGGTGTGTAGGAAGGAGCATCAACAGCGATGAGTAAGGATTCAGGTGGTGAAGTGGAGGGGATGGCGGAGAGTCAGTGAAGGAAGTGGTTAGAATCTTTGATGTGAGAAGCTAAGTTTTCAGTCATTGGTTGGAGGTGTTAGTCATCAAGAGTGGAAATCCCTTTAGTAGGAGCGCAATAACCATCTATAGTGGGGAATTCAAGTTGTTGGGATTATGGATTTTGGGGAGCATCTAGAATGTGGGTGTACAGGGTGTACTTGGGGTGAAAAGGGAGGTGGACTCAGGAGAAAGTTGAGACAGTTAAAATGTGTGAATTCCATAATAGATGTAGCTGAGAATAGTCATAGTTTTAGAAAATGAATTTGTGCATCTGAGACAACATGCTCATCTTCAGTAGCTGCTTCACAAACTGAACTGTCAGCATCCTTCCTCCACAATGAATCTGTAGTGCAACAACCTCTGCTCAGTAGAAGATTATGATACATACTCGTATTATGATTAACGAAAGTTTTGATTCCAATCATATGTATTTTTTTATTTTTCAAAAACTGCAGATCTGATGTTCTAAGAGGGAGTCCTTGGGGTTGATATTTTGCCTGGGAACATTTATTTGAAATTTCTGTTCTTTCCATATTTTCTGTAATGGTTTGGAAATCCATTTTTATCTTTGATTTTCAACAACTTTAATTGTCTTATAAATTTCATTTTTTAAATTAATTAATTTATTTATTTTGACTGTAATTGGCACATAATGGTATTTCACATTTCAAAATATTTAATTATGAAAATTTGTGATAGTATTTCACTATATATAAAAATAAAAACTTTTATAATTTTTTGTAAGCAGCAAGAAAGGTTGTGATGTTAATGTTCTAAAAATGTATCTTTGATGCTTTGCAATAATGAGTTGTGCATTCTTTGTTTAAGGGTGGGTGTAACAAAATATGTAAACATTTATTTAAAAAAATCATTACAGCCACAGTTATTAATGTACAGATATAAAATTTTGCATAGATAAAGAGAAAGAGCTTTATTTTAACAGAAAAATATAATAAAAGATGCAGGATTAATGCTTTGCCAGAAGTTCCTATTCTTAATAAATAGCCATAACACAAATTCTAATCATGCAATGAGTTTGAAAATGTTATTGTAGTGTTCTAAGAAGGTTAGAAGACAGCTGAAACACAATCATTAATTCATGATAGAAACTGTATTATTAGCAGAGTTTTGAATGTTGCACATCCAAAATTAAGTTTTTTTCTATATACAATCCTATAAAATCAGAATGTAATCATAGGATCTTGTATTTTTTAGTTCCAAAAAGACAGCAACATTTTTCAAATGGCACCAGAAAATTCCATAGCATTAGTGCATATTCTTTTTGAGAAGACACTTCTAATAATGCAAAAAATGTAAAACCCAGAAAATAGGGTTCAAAGATTTGTTCTCATACTTCTACATGTAACAAGATCACCTCAATTTTAAAATTCTCCATACTTATACTCCTCAATCTTCAAGTTTCTCTACTCTCCCCTTCGAATCTGCCTGGCCTGTATTTGTAGGTAAGACAGTGTGATCTGTCAGCTTTCTCGATGCTACTCTTGTTGGTGGTGTGAAATACTTTTGTTGCAAACACACCTGGATCTTTACCAGCTCTCTTCAGCACTTCAATTCTGCCATTATTTTCATCATTAAAATGTAAATCTACATCACAGACAACTATTTTGAGTAATTAAAGTCAATGGAATGTGCTTTTTGAGCATCTAAACCAAATTACTGAGGCATTGGTTTCCATCCTGTCTTTCCATAGACACTTCTTCATAAATCATGCAAAAAATTATAATTACAGAAGAAAAAAGATGACATTCATTAGGTCACATTAAGGTTGTCTGTAGCACAAACAGGGGTACATTTGCTTGGGTTTACATCATAAACTCATGTTGAGATTTTCAGAGAATGTAAGCCACACACTGAATGATGCAGCATAGGTAAGATTTCAAAGTGAGACCAATGCACTGACAATCTCACAAAACAAGAACTCTATTCTCTTTGGAGGTATACCACTATGCTATTCTGTTTCTTTGACATTTCAATAATCATTCACTTTGTTGGCATGCACAGATTATAATTGATACCATGCCTTGCTTCTTTCCTCATTGTACATGTTTTTGGGCTAGCAAAGATAATTAAGTAAGTTTTTTGCAAATGTGAACACTAAAAATGTTGTGGATACAATTTGAAAGCTGAAAAGGTAATGAACAAAAAGTAGTACCAATACCAGTAAGCAAATAAGCATTGGTTTTGGAGCTCCAGCGTCATTTGCTATTGATACAAAAACAATAAAAGTTGAATTAAATGTATTACAAAAGCATGCTTTTCACATCACTTCCTTCTGTTTGTGGTTATCCAAAATTAAGCAGAAAACAACCAGTCACATTAAAAAGGCCAAACTACTAGATGAAAAACGTTTGAAATGGCCTTTTATATTGCTTAAAACAGTCGTCGTGTGCATGCGACAAAAATAATGAACAAGAAGCAATTGTAACCAGTAGTCTGCTAATGTTTTGGGCTACTTAAAATGGTGGCAGACTCTGCCCACTCTGGCTTCAGATCAACTTACAGTGTAAGTCTGTAGTGCCATCTCCTTTTTTTTCCATCCATGTTTGCCACTCACAAAAATTTGACTGAAGCAAACAATTTCCCAAATGCCGAAAAATGTGAGTGGCTGCCAGTGCAGAGTTAAACAGTTTAATATTTTAAAGGCATTCCTAATGCTGTTATCATGGTAAAATTCACACACAACATAAACTAAATTCTGTACATTAAGAAAATAACATTTTTTAAAAATTAATTTTTTTTACCCAAATCCATTACAGCCCACCTTAAAATCTGGATAGTCTTAGTGGGGCAACAGTGAGAGAAAAGTTATGAAAAGTCATGTTGGACTCACTTCTGTGTTCATGGAGTGCAGTTTTATCTGTTGAACTGATGACTGTGAACTCGGCTTGTAACAAAAATGTACAAGTATGAAAAGCAATGTAATCCTATCACTTGTGGAATCTGTGTCTGTGTAAAAGTGATACTCTCTAGCTGGTTACCAAGGACTTAAAAAAGTTAATTTAAATGTTGATTATGTTGAGAGAATTGGACTTGGCAATAAACCATGATGCTTTTTTAACCATAAATTAATATCTTCACTGAAACTCTAGAAACCTGGACTTCCTAATGAATCATATGGCAAAATATATGTGGATAATGAGCTGAACCACAAATTACTTTCAACAATCAAGATGAGTATTAGTATTGTTTTCTAGTTGATGGAACAAGTATCAATGGAAGTGCTGCTCTACAGTATCATTTCCCAACACATACTGTTATGTATGTACTGTCAGATATTTCTGATGAAGATATTTTCGTACTTAAATAACATCATTTCAGTAATATTTCATTGATTGGACTGGAGGTGAGACTGTAAAATGCCAAGGTCCTTTGCTGTTGGGAAGCTATTAATTTTGCTCTGTACTGTAGATAACAAAATACACTCCTGGAAATTGAAATAAGAACCCCGTGAATTCATTGTCCCAGGAAGGGGAAACTTTATTGACACATTCCTGGGGTCAGATACATCACATGATCACACTGACAGAACCACAGGCACATAGACACAGGCAACAGAGCATGCACAATGTCGGCACTAGTACAGTGTATATCCACCTTTCGCAGCAATTCAGGCTGCTATTCTCCCATGGAGACGATCGTAGAGATGCTGGAGGTAGTCCTGTGGAACGGCTTGCCATGCCATTTCCACCTGGCGCCTCAGTTGGACCAGCGTTCGTGCTGGACGTGCAGACCGCGTGAGACGACGCTTCATCCAGTCCCAAACATGCTCAATGGGGGACAGATCCGGAGATCTTGCTGGCCAGGGTAGTTGACTTACACCTTCTAGAGCACGTTGGGTGGCACGGGATACATGCGGACGTGCATTGTCCTGTTGGAACAGCAAGTTCCCTTGCCGGTCTAGGAATGGTAGAACGATGGGTTCGATGACGGTTTGGATGTACCGTGCACTATTCAGTGTCCCCTCGACGATCACCAGTGGTGTACGGCCAGTGTAGGAGATCGCTCCCCACACCATGATGCCGGGTGTTGGCCCTGTGTGCCTTGGTCGTATGCAGTCCTGATTGTGGCGCTCACCTGCACGGCGCCAAACACGCATACGACCATCATTGGCACCAAGGCAGAAGCGACTCACATCGCTGAAGACGACACGTCTCCATTCGTCCCTCCATTCACGACTGTCGCGACACCACTGGAGGCGGGCTCCACGATGTTGGGGCTTGAGCGGAAGACGGCCTAACGGTGTGCGGGACCGTAGCCCAGCTTCATGGAGACGGTTGCGAATGATCCTCGCCGATACCCCAGGAGCAACAGTGTCCCTAATTTGCTGGGAAGTGGCGGTGCGGTCCCCTACGGCACTGCGTAGGATCCTACGGTCTTGGCGTGCATCCGTGCGTCGCTGCGGTCCGGTCCCAGGTCGACGGGCACGTGCACCTTCCGCCGACCACTGGCGACAACATCGATGTACTGTGGAGACCTCACGCCCCACGTGTTGAGCAATTCGGCGGTACGTCCACCCGGCCTCCCGCATGCCCACTATACGCCCTCGCTCAAAGTCCGTCAACTGCACATACGGTTCACGTCCACGCTGTCGCGGCATGCTACCAGTGTTAAAGACTGCGATGGAGCTCCGTATGCCACGGCAAACTGGCTGACACTGACGGCGGCGGTGCACAAATGCTGCGCAGCTAGCGCCATTCGACGGCCAACACCGCGGTTCCTGGTGTGTCCGCTGTGCCGTGCGTGTGATCATTGCTTGTACAGCCCTCTCGCAGTGTCCGGAGCAAGTATGGTGGGTCTGACACACTGGTGTCAATGTGTTCTTTTTTCCATTTCCAGGAGTGTATAATTTATTCTGAAATATGATTTAAAAAAGGGATTTTCCATCAAGGAGATGTAAAAAATTTTGAATGTGGATGTGAAATTTGTGGACAATTCTTACTTCATTGATAATGGAAATGATGAATGAAATTTAAAAACCTAAGAGAGTATTTGCAAACAGCATACATGAGCAGAAATCAAAATAAGTATACTAAATCCAAGACCTTTCATTTTTGGTTAGGTTGGTTTGTGATTACATGATCAAAAATGACCATCAAACAAGACACTGTGAATCAAGCAATAAGGGAGTATCACATATGAGTCAGGATTTAGACAGATTGCAAGTTGATACAAAACCAGATCTAAATGAACTGCTGAGAACTCTTTTAGGCTGAGTGGGGAGAGGAATAGGCATAAATTAGAAAGAATGGAACCCAGAACTGGGTTGGGAGGGGGGGGGGGGGGGAGGGGGGGCGGGGAGGGAGTGGGTTAGAATCAACAGTGAAAGGCAATAGTTAACATCTAGAGTCAACTGTAATATCCAACAGTGTCGTTTTGAAAACAGAACTCAAATCTAAAATAAGTAACCAATTAAAAAGATATAAGGATGACATCAATGAACTCAACAATAAACTCTCAGGATTAAAATATAAGGTATAAGCTGACTTAAAGGGTATGAATTCCAGAATAGATATAGCTGAAAATAGTTCTAATCTTAGAAAATTAGTTTGTTAAAGAAAGTTCTGATCAGTAAAAGGGTACTGAAGAGTTACAAACTGTACAAAAAGCAGCAGAATAGAAGGTCAATAATTGAAGCACTAAAATAGAGGGAAAAAACTACATTAGATTCAAAAATAAATTAAGTACAATAAAACATTATAAATGAAGTGAATGTGTTAGATAAAAAAGTGATTTTAAATTCAGGAAAGTTTTGTATAAAACACTTATGTGTAAATACTGTTGCCATGTCCAAGTTACCGGTGAAAAGCTTTCCTTATGCAATTTACATCCTTGTGGTGACCACTAACCTCGAATATGTGATTATTGACTTTAGAAGAACTACTTTGATTCATGATATTATGATCTTTGACTCGGTTTGGTACAAATGCCCATTGTGTGTGCCCACTTGTATGGGTGTATGTTAGTAATAGTACTAAAGTGCTTCATTTCTACATTTGACTGTGTGTTGCTGATCTCCTTTGCCCAACGATTCACTTTGAGAATAGGAACTACCACACTGTAGGCCACTAAAGTCTTTTGACAGATTATATTCTCATGTGATTCATTTCAGCCCTTGTGCCTACACTTACACAATGGACGAGCTACAGTTTTGTGACCTGTACTCTGCCATGGGTGTACAGACAGAGATTTCTTGTAGTGACACTCCTAGCATCCTACCTACACTGATCCCACAATTGAGTGTGCCCACCAGCTCAAATCTGTCCAGAACTTGTGAACTCTAACCTCCCCAGTTCACAGCCTCCTTGATGGGAACCATGTACAAGACAATGTGTCCACTTCTACAACATTCCACAGTGCACTGACTTCATACCATGCCAAATCAAACAAGAGAAATCTTTGCTTTTCCCAGTGGTACTGCAGCAGATGTACATATATGATGTGGACTTGTTCCCTCTTTCCAATAGACATGGGCATGTACTTTTGTGCATTCCTTATACTGATAGCATTTTGATTCATTAATTTGTGACTACAGTCACATCATGCACGACAACTGCATGCTCATCCACAACAACTGCACTGTGTGCAACTTGTGGACAATGTGTCACTGTGCCCTCCATGCAGACCTCAAGCAACATACAGCTTCCTTGGTCCAGGCCACCCATTACCATCACAATAGTGCTGCTTGCTTCTTCCTTTGATCCCACAAAAGGTGCCTGATGAATGTTTCCCTAAACTATCTCACCTATAGAAAGAGGATTCCAAAATGTAGTTTGCCTTGGTTGATCACCTGTTGGATGTTCATGGAATTCTAAGTGATGATGCACGTTTCATATGATTGGTTAGCCTCTTTCACAATGAACCAGACCTCATTAGTGACCTACTGCTGGATCTGCCATCTCAACATAAATAATATACAGCTCAGTCCTGCATAATTGAATGCCTGTCTACCCCCTGCCAATGCAATTCATTATGTCATTCACAAAGTACGAATGCAAGATAGACACCATCTCAATTGTGGCACCACCTCTGCTCACAAGTGACATCTGAAGAGCTACCTGGCATTGTGCTGTGGACCCTTTGGCTCTTTAAATTGCCATCTGATCATCAATTACATCTCCTGTTCCACATACCTGCTGTTTTAGAAGAGAAACTCCATTTTGCTGACCGAGACCAGAGTATTGTCTGGCGTCACCAGCTCCTCATTCCAGCAACTTCCCCATGGATTCAAAGGTTGGCAGTGCTCTTGCCTCAGTCCAGATGGCTCTTCACCTGGCAGGTAAAGGTCATGCATGTGGCTAGTGAACCCAGCAGATGCCTCCAGTGAACTTCTGACACTACCTGCACCACCAGCGCACACTTCCCGCTCTTCTCCTCTGGCTGAGTGGAGAGTGTGAAGAAGCTTGGGTGATGCACAGTAGATGCCACATCCCATGTACCATGTAACTTTTGGCTACTCTGCATGATCTTGTTGTCCATGAGGTGCTTGCTCAAATCCTGGCCACGTGTCTGTCTAGGGGCCACAACTTGTAGTCACACTGTAGGGTGCCACCCCTCTGCTCAGTGATCCTCCTGCAGGCAGGGCCTGCATTTTTGGTCCTGCCAACACTCTCCACTTTCTCATCAGCACCGAGGCCGATGCCAGCATCATCGCATCACATGCACCTTTGGGTCTTCTTTCTGTGTCAGTGTTCCTCCATGCAGCCAATGACTCTGACATACCTGTACATGGCTTTGGAAGATATTTGTCTCCAACTTGTGTCAACTTGGCATTCTCTTGGACCTTCCAGGTCCTTGATGTCAACTGCCCCATCCACAGAATCGACTTTCTCAAACATTTCAGCCTCTTGCCTGACCTCCAAGTGGCCTCTCTGCTTCTTCACACATTGGGCTCTTGTATTCTGGACATCCTCACCCCCTTGCTTCCTTCCACCCCCTCTCAGTGCATCATACTCCTCTGTGTTACCTCTGAAAGCTCATCTTGCTGGCTCAGCTTATGACTCAGTGCCAAGAGGTTGCCAGCCTCTGTACCAACAACATTCTGCATTAGCTAATTGAAGCATGTGCACGAATAATGCTGTATGGCACATTTTGCAGTTACTGGGAAATTGACAAAAACTGTTAGTTCCAGAGAATTAATACAATATAATAATGTAATAGCAGAAATGTATTGTTTGTGCATACAGACTGTGGAAAATACTAATTTCTGGTTTTTAAAATTGTGCTAAGCATAGATTTTTCGAAAATAACTAAGTTTTAAAATGGAATAACGCTGTATGGCAATGGATATACAATGTTATTCCAGATCAGCCAGTGCTCTGCTGTAATTATAAGGTGTCTAGAATCCAAAAATAGTAAGTAAGAGATTTGAAACAAGATACTAAATAATATTTATTGTAAACTGAATTGCTTGATCTTAAAAAAAAAAAATAATACAACATTAGTTTATCAAGCTTAGGCTCAAATCTAGTACATTACAGTCAGTTGCCACACTGCAGGTTTTCATAAAACTGCCTGTAGTTTGGTTCCATATATTTCGTCATGTCCAATAGATCCCTTTTCTTCTCCTTATGAACTTTCAGTGTCCTGCTATAGGGCAACCAGAATTCATAAGGCAATGGAAAATTTTTTACTTGATGTTCACAATCATGCTTTACAATACATTGTCTTTCCCATGGGCGAAGCACATTGTGTGTACGACGCATGCTTAAAACTTGAGGATCGTCATTACACAGCTTCAACCAAAGTACATTGGTAATTTTCAAAGCAAGCAGCTTCTTCAAAAGCATTTTGATGGATCCTATGTCCTTGAAGTCTTCCACCATCATCTCATGAATGGTCAGTTTTGAAGGATCAACAAAGGCCTCAGCAATAACGTGCTTCCATTATGAAGGAACCATAACTTTTGACACTTTCTTTCTTTTATCGACCCCTGTCACAAAGTAGGAAACTGTGACCAGAACATAAAAACTTCTGATGTATTTCTTTAAAGTACTTGCAGCTGATCAGATAGAAATAAAGTGATAAAACTCTCCAGTTGTTGTTCTGCCCAACACAGCGGCCAGACCAAACAATCAGTTTTCGTTCCATACTTTCTTCATGCATATCATAATTGTGCATCACAAATTTAAGCAGACAGGAAACTATTTTGGCTGAACCTCTCCTTGCGGTGGATTCATCCCACAAATTTACGGTGATGTTTCCAGTACCAACGTCGTGAATCGTGAAATTACATGACGACAGCTGTCTCTGGTAGAATACCATGGAATGAGTCAATGTAGGACAAAGTAAAACCTGTTGTAGGTCAACACATATAACATGTATATTGTTATTCCTCTTAGCCATGTCCGTATCGTTTTTTAGGGCTTTGTATGCTTGGTCTGTCCTTGAATGATGCAACTGACTCTCAATTTTGATCTTGTGCAGTTCTATTTCATCTGAAGCTGCAATCATTTTGTTAAACAACAAATCACACAGTCTGTTTGAAACACACTTTGATAGTATGACCTGCTAATTGACTTATCAGGAAACTTTTTGGTAAACAACTGATACATTCTACAGAGGTTGAGATCAGGGTGCAGATATTCTTTTGAGGATTTATTCCTGCTGTAATGGCTCATCTGCTTTGGGAAACTCGATATGTGTTGCCGAATAAGAGCCCTGTCGTCATTTGATATGGCATGTGACCTATTGCAATGTTTTCCTCTACCGTCTTTAAGAGTGGTTATTCCACCTTTTACTTTACATTGCAGAGTCTGCATTCATCATTGGGTTATGGAGAATATGTCAAGCAATGTTTTTCGACACACTTCTTTTGAGTAAACTTTGTATTTGAAAGTAGCTTGTTTCCGTGAAGTTTCGCCTGTCTTACCTCTCTTGCGTCTGGCTGGCACACCTATTTCCATGGATTTTATTAAGTATATGGACTGCTCATCATATGTTAAGGCATGATATTCTTCATGCAGCTTTAACTTCATTTCCAGATTTATGTCCTTGCATCCCTCTTTTGAGCACACTTCTGCATTGCATACATGATCCTGAATCATGAAAACAATCACTATTACTACCTAATATTCAACTAGATTATCAAATTTCACATTCTCTTTTAATAATATAGCATTACCCAGACTGAGTTTTCTATTTTTTCGCCAATGATAACTACAGAATTGTAGTTAATTTCGTTCACATTACATACTTTTACTGTAATGTTTTCAGAAGATACACATAACATGTCATTAGAGCCATGTACTCTACAGACCACATCACCACTTTACAGGACACATATGCTTCTCTAAAGACATACATCTTTTTACGAAAACCCATACAGCATTATTCCACTCACCTGTGTTGGAGGCTGTTTCGCAGGAACTACCTTTCCTTTTCATGATTTATGTTCCAGTCCAGCATCACAAAGCCTTTTCCTCATAATATCCTGCCAACTACCAATATTAATTTTCCTTTTCTGTGCATTATTTGCACATTTCAAATCACTTGTGGTAAGCGTCACCTTGCTGCACTCTGCCATTCTTGTAACATACAGCATTGTTCATACAGAGGCGCGAAAACTGTGCACGTCTCGTCACTGTTTAGTGCTGCCCTCGGACGGTGAACATGTCAGTTATAACAGCAGGCAATGCAGACTGCTGTATACAGCATTATTCCACATGATTCTACGAAATGTCAAACTGTGCCATACAGCGTTATTCGTGCGCACACTTCAGTTGCTGACTCAACAGGCAACTTGGTGCATGCTCACCAAATGCTTGCTGATTTCACTGTGTCACAGTCACATGACATCTCTGAGGATTTGCCTGCTCCTAACCTGCCTCCACCTCCACCTTTGCTGCAATCTCCGCACGTCAGTGGCAATCAACTTCACAATGTTTCATGTAGCTTACCTCCATCACCCAGCATTGTTACATGTGTTTCCCCCTCCAATGGATTCCTGCCTCCCACACAGATTCCTTCTCTCCCTCTGGCATGGCATGAAGACCATGTCATGTCAACTCTTCACAGCTCCATATCTACCCACACTGCAAGAAATGATCTAGCCCTGCCCCCTTGTAGACCAGCCATGTCATGACTGGTCAGGTGAAGCTGACACACACAACAACTGATGCCTGCCTCAGTCCTGTCCCATGCTCCACATTGCTGGGATTCATGATTTTATGAACTTTGACTCAGTCTGGTATGAAAGTCCATTGTGTGTGCTCACTTGTATTTCTGTATGTTGTTAACACTAATAAAGTGCTTAATTTTTATTCAGCTCTGTGTTGGTGATCTCCTTTACCCAACAATTTGCTGTGGGAATAGACATAGCCATACCATGTTGACTTTATACAACTCTGTAGAGATAATTTCGTACCTCTTATGTCAGATAGGTTAAAGATTAAATTTATCAAAAATTTTCTTTAAGGAAAGGCGTTGTCATGGTCCAATCAAAATTTTGATCAGTAGAAAATCTTTAGGGATTTTAAGAAAATTGTTTCAAAAAAGTTTTGTGAGAGTGTGAGAAAGTTAGAATGAAGAGTGAATTTTTGAATGGGCCTGTTTTTAGAGGGAGGAATGGAACTATGAAAGATTTTTATAGAAATTAGTACATGTAAATACACTGTTGATGAACGGACTTACAAGGGGAAGGCCTCAGTCACGGCCAACCGATTTGGCTCAAATTTGGCAGGTTTCTTGTGTACAACCTAAAACGAAGGACTCTAAGATATTTTGGCTCAACATGTCCCCCCCCTCCCCTGCTTTTGTGAAAATCACCCCTAGAGGTTGGGTGATCGATAGATAATTGTAAATAGAGATTTTTCATCATCAGGTATGGGGACCGCAAATGAATACTTTTCCAGAAATCGAGGAAAGAAACTTCTACAGCTGCTGCTTATGTACACACATGGTAAACACTTAGCACTGATAGCACAATGGCCATGGTAAATGGATGGGAAGCAGAGAAATCAGGTTGGAATCTCAAGAAAACTATATGGTTTTCATTTTTTTCATATCAGAATTCGTACAGATAGGAGAGTTAATAAAGTACACAGCTCAACAAGAAATAATAATAGTAATAAGGTAGGCAAACTAATTTCCCAAATGATGTGAATTAGTAAAGAATTAAACTTTTAAGCCTTGTCACAAAAAAACTACTCCAAATAAGAGTGCTGCAAATTCCTCATGAGGGACCACAGATAGCCAATCGCGTGATGCTTGTTTACAGCGAGGCGCGGGACAGGTTACACGTAGGGAGAGTTATGTTGTCCCGGTTGCCTGTTCATCATATCATGGTTGTGAACCTTGAAGAGTGAGGGTGTCCAGCACAAACCTTATAGAAGTCGCTCAGAAAGAGTTGTTTTCTGTCATTAGGCTGCCGCAAATCCTTAGGTCACATGTAATAATTTTTCATTGTTAATCAGCTGAGTAAAATATGTTTTGAGGAAGAATACAGTGATCTTCTGTAAGTAACATATGACTTGTACTGTATGCAGTTTGTAGTAATTAGCTTTTTTTGTTTATGCTGTAGTAAGTGGTTATTGTGAATCTTCAGGTTTTGGAGGCGCAAAGACTGTTCCATTAAGTTTCGGGTGTGCAGCCACAAGAAATCTCCTTCTTCTTCTAATATTTCGGCTGTATAACGTTCATCTTCAGAGTGAGCCAGAAGGCTGTCGCTCCAGTGCTCACTCCGTCCCTTTATACTGTTGTACCGCACGACTGCGCATGCGGCCACAGATGCAAATGCACCAGAGACGTTGGTCGGCGGCAGAGACATGCATAACGCGTGAGTTGTATCTATGACACCGCAGTTGATCTGTGTTGGCATATCGATATATCATTGTGAGCTGCACTGTGACAACGTCTTTGCGAGTTTATTACAGCTAGTGCCGGATTCCATGATTTATCAAGATTGAAACCACTATCTCTATCTCTATTAATTAAATTCGTCATCAAGCGAATTTCAATTGCCTCCTTCACTATCAAGTCCCAAAAGGATGATGTAGTTGCCAAAATTTCAACGTTGTCATACAACGTACTGTGACCATTATCAATACAGTGCTCTGCCACTGCTGACTTGTTAGGTTGTAAAAGTCGTGTGTACCTCTGGTGTTCTGTACATCTTTCTTGGAAGGTAGGAATTGTTTGTCCAATGTAAGAAAGGCCACATTCACATGGTTTTTTGTAAACTCCAGATTTTCGGAGCAGCAAATCATCTTTGACGGAGCCCACGAGTGCAGCTGTCTTGGGTGGAGGATGAAAAATCACTTTTAATTTGTGTCTGCCGAGAGTGCGTCCTACTTTTAACAGAGAGACAAGATATGACAAATACCAGGTGATAAATAAGTGGACATATGACTGATTTGTTGAAACTCATCATCATAACGAGAATGTAACAATGAGAATACTCCAGGAGTGGGCTACAGATGCAGTGCTTCAATACACAACCAATAAGGATTTTACATATGCTGCATCATTATTATGGACAAGGAATTTCAAATCAAAATATAAAATTTGTCAATGGCATATCACTGAATACGTCTCCCACAAGGAGGTAGAAAATATAGAAGATATACAGCTCTTTTCAGCATGCAAACAGCATCACTTATGACCAGTTTTAATTGTGATTATGTGATCAACTCCAATCAAACAGGATGCGAGTATCAGGTGATAACACATTTGTACACGGTGCAATATGGCACCACAGACTTTGGAAAAGTGTTGCTTAAGGTTTTCCTGTGTTAACAAGAAACAAATGTTACATTTGGTCCATGGGTTATAGAAGAGGTCAATCTCTTAACCAACTCACTGAAAAATGTTTACATTACCTGCTGAAAACCTCGGAAAATGACAAACGTGATTTACAGGACAGTTCTTGAGAATGTTTTAAAACCATATGTTGCTAATATTAGATTCCTGTGGTGGACAAACTAATATTCTAATATATGACTCCATGTTTGTAGATGCTGAGAGTCAAACAATGTGCATGTTAAATGTAATACTGCCAAAATGCACACCTGTGTGCCAGCTGCATGATGTTTATTTCTATCATCAGGTTAAAAACTTTATTTTAAGGCTTCAGAATTACAGTGTGCTTCTGGAAACCCAGCAGGAATTGCACAACTGCACGAATGCAATAACTATTGAAATAACTATTGACAGCATAATTCATAACCAACTTTCAGCACTAATTTTTCAGGCAATGATATGGTACACATCAAAATTAATTTCCGAATAAAAAACAAATTTTTAATTGTAAACCAAGTTTGTTTTCCACCAATTCTTCAGAAGGAACAGTGCAGCTGTCAAAAGATTTCATTCATTAGATGTTCTTGGTGCCACAAGTGTATTTGTTTTGAATATCTATATGAAATGTACCATCCATCTAGTTGTTCAAAGAAAAGTGAGGACACATAACAGTGACTGGAAGAGCCATTGTAAAGTGACCAGGAGTAACATTTTAGTTGTTTACTATACAAAGAGGTTTGAGAAATTTATTTGCTTACCTTTTTATCTTTCCTTATCAATTTACTTACCTTATTCACCCTCCTGTCCCTATCAGCTGAGATACAGAAAAGTACAAATGAGAAGAATAACATCTGCTAGGTTTCCTTGAGATTCAAATCTGGGCTCTCCGCTTCCCAGCCAGTTACCTTGGCCGTTGACACTTTCAGCGAAAGGTGTTTACCATGTTGGTATATAAGCGGCAGTTTTAAAAGTTTCTTTCCTCAATTTCTGGAAATGTATGCATTTGCTGAACCCATACCTGATGATGAAAAATTCTCTATTTATAATTATCTATTTATCCCACTAATATTGAGTTGATTGCTCTTATAACCTTTAGGGGTGATTTTCTCAAAAACAGGGGGGTGTTGAGCCAAAATTAAGGTCCTTCGTTTTAGGTTGTACACAAGTGACCTGCCAAAACTGAGCTGAATTGGTTGGTTGTGTCTGAGGCCTTCCCCTTGTTAGACTGTTGCACTCAGAAGATGACTGGTTGAAATACTACAGTAGGTTCTGGTTCATGGGCCAGATGATTTATTTGATCATTTTCTGAAATATGTTGACAAATTATGTGGGGCTATAGAGAGAAATCATTCACAAAACTTTAGTCATAAGAAATATCACCAAAGGTGTTGGAATTCTGGTTTCAGTGGCGATAACAATAGAAGAAGCGATCATAGGAACTTTAGATCAGGAAGGTAGTTCAGGAGATTACTATGCAAATGGAAGAGGCAGAGGCTGGGGAAAAATGCTGAGAACAGAATCAGAAGATTGAATGGGGGAAATAAAATTCAATTAAACTGGAGACACTGCTCGTCATTAGCTCTGACAGCCATATGTCACATTCTCAGCCCATGCGCCTGCCATCCCTCCTTCCATGTGCATCACATTCCCAGCCCATGGACCTGTCATCCCCCCTTTCCACAGGGTTGCCAGTACTGTGCACCTGTGTGTGTGTGCGTGTGTGTGTGTGTGTGTGTGTTGTGTGTGTGTGTGTGTGTGTGTGTGTGTGTGTGTGTGTGTGTGTGTGTATTTATTTCAACTTTGTCTCTCCTGTGTTGTCCATCCACACATTTTCCTACTTTCTCACTCTTGCCTTTGTTACACACATGCTTCATCAACTATGATGGAGAAGTGTGTGCATAACAAAGGTGAGAGGGAAGATAGAGGAAAAGAATGCACACAGACAATACAGCAGAGACAAAATAGAAGTAAAATTATGAGACCATAACAAGGGATGGATGACTTGAGGTTTAGGCTGGAGGGGAGCCACTAGGTGACATTGTCACATGGCCTTGTGAGACTTCTGTGACTTCTGTAGCGTTGGTCATGGCCACTTTGACAGAGTTGCATGCTACCCTATGGACCATTTATCCACTGAATCAAAGTTAAAACGCTCTCCAAACATATTCTGAAATAAAAGAAGGGGGAAGAAAGGAAAGGGTGAGGGTTGGAAATCATGATTCCAAGCTGCCCATTGCATTGTGCCATTGCACTGGTGAAAGCTGAAAATTTGTGCCACACCTAAGTGTTCCACTTCTTTAGAAGATTTGCCTTAACTGTCATGGCCACCTGGACATACCTGCTGTCAACTCAGTCTCAACTTATCACACACTGAATTGCAGCATCCCTTGTCCATTACATCTCCTACTCTCTGAACAACTAATGCCTACATTTCATCTCAGAATTCACCCATCCATACTGACTTATTGCTCCCATCAGAATTTTTATGTTTTTCATGTTTCTTTCCTGCACATGTCAATAACTTACACATGGTCAAATATGCTCTCCTCACAGAATCATCCTATTGCCCTCAGCACAATTTCTTCCATCATTTTCACTCCCCAAACTTGTGCTACGTTATCCAGTGCCCCCCTAAAAACACCTAAAGCTTTCATTTTGCATTTCTCATATAATTTCCCATTTCTCTAGCCCCATCCCAATCCAAATTGACCTCTACTCCATTAATCTATGTCAGTTCACAAAAGAATCCCTTTCCATAGCTAAACCCCAGTCCAACAACCTGTTTCTTAAATGCAGCCTAAGCCATGGAATCCCTCTCAATGGCTTATTCATAGAAATTTCCTTCTCTGTGTCCTACCCCCTCCATTTGCAAAAACTTTCACCTTTTCAGTTTCTGCCAGTCCCTGTTCCCCACAACCTTGGTACTGCAGAAACATATCTCGATGCACTGGCATCTCAGTTTCATCTCTGCCTCCACCTCAGGATAGTGTTACTGTGCAATAGTAGCTACATACACCACATTTTGAAACCAGACACCCTTGCCTTCCGACACCTGGAAGTGCGTTCCACATACCACCTCCATAAATTGTCCAAGTTGTTGACATTCCACTCCTACCATGGTCCACAGCTACCCATCAACACCTATCCTACCCACACTGAACTTCCTTGTACTCTCTTGATAGCATCCAGACCCTGCCTAACTGACCTTTAGAATTTGCCTTGTCCTCCAAAACTTCCTCCAAACACTCCATGAAATTCAAAACTCAAGCCAACTCAAAACAATGTTGGTAACCTCTTCAACAAAAAAATCTATCCTATTAAAATTTCAGTACTACCCAATGGGCTCATCTTCAGCCCCACATCAAAGTTTAATCATGTTGGACTTGTCAAAGACCCACTCTCCTTCTCCAAATCCCTGCATTGCAAACACTTTTTGTCACCAAACCCTCCACTCAAAGCCAGCCCAATCCCAGCATTGATCATTGCTTCTCCCATCATACAATCATAACCCTCCCACCTAACCATCCTTGGTTACCTTTTAGGAACTCCTTACTTCCAACTTGGCCTCACCATCTTTTCCCAGGTTCCTTCCTAAAAGTACTAACCTTTGAACAGAAGAAAGGACACCCATTCACAACCTCAAAACAGATCTTCACCTAATCATTCCCCTCCAGACAAAGGCTCCAACACTGTCATCATGAGCAACAACTACTACCTGACAGAAGGCTTCCACCAACTGTCTCACTCCTCCACCTACAAGCTCTGCCTTAGTCATCCAATACAGGTGTCCAATCCATAGTGAAATCATTCAATCCATCCCAGAACCTCTCCCCCAACTCCGTCTCCTTGCTCATCCCAATGGCACCCCACATACTCGCATCTGACAGGCTCCCCAAAATCCATACCTAACAATCTTGGATCTCTCACTGTAGCTTGTTATTGTGGTCCTATTGAAAGACTTTCTGCTGCTGTTGAGTGGCACCCCAACCAATTGCCCACAACCTAGCCTCTCACATCAGAGATACTGACCATTTTGTTCACTGACTCTCCACCATCCTCACACCCACACTTCCTGGACCCCTATTCATCACTGTTGGTGCTACCTCCTATACACCAACATCATTCTTGCACATGGCCTTGCCACTACTGAATACTACCTCTGCCAATATCCAACAATTCTGCACCTGAATGGTGGGCATTATCCTTGCAACACATCCTTTGCTCCCATAACCCTCCTGGCCTCAGTCCACTGACCCCATGCTCTCCACCCTACAGTTTCCCCTTCCTCTGCCATGCCACCACCTCCCAGTTCTTGTCTCCAAGTCACCTTCATTGTGAACCACTCCCTGCCTGTTCCAATACCTGTGCAACAAATCCTTAGCCCATGTACCTGCCACCTCCTACCTTCTTTATTCCTAAGCAAGAGCCCTGCTGCCTTCCTCTGAGCAACTGACTACCTACACCCAACCCCTCCTCCTGTCTCCTGCTGCTCTCTCCCTCCACTCACATCACCCCATACAAACCTTACACTGCCTCAGCCCACCAGCCAAGCTGCAATCCAGTCATAGTGTGCCCAGCCAGTACCATGTAGGCATGTGTGTATAAGTGTGTGTGTGTGTGTGTGTGTGTGTTTTGTGTGTGTGTGTGTGTGTGTGTGTGTGTGTGTGTGTGTGTTGTGTGTGTGTGTGTGGGGGGGGGGGGGGTTGCTTTCTTGCCAGTGTGACTGCACGCATGTGCACATGTGTGTGTGTGTGTGTGTGTGTGTGTGTGTGTGTGTGAGAGAGAGAGAGAGAGAGAGAGAGAGAGAGAGGGTGTGAGAGAGGGAGAGATTTTTTCTTCCTAAGGACATTTTTCTTCCTAAGGACATTTTTCTTCCTAAGGACATTTTTATGTGAAAGCTTAAATGTTTAACAGACTTTTCATTGTGCCTGTCTATGAGTCAATGCTTCCTCTATGTGATGAGCAGAAAACTATGCTTTTCATATTGTTGTTATCACTGCCTATCTGCAAACTTTGTCCCATTTGTCTGATGCACCAAACAGAAATGTTGGAGAAGTAATTTTTGTTAGTTAATTAACATCATTTGATTAACTAGATTATAGGACTGTGTTGTTTAGAAGTGTCACTGTCACTTAATGTCACATGAGCTGTACGTGGGATGTTAGCCATAGCATCCAACATCATGATGAGAAAAACATGGTCCACAGGAAATAAACTCTGTGGCCAAATGGTGGCACAACAGCAGCATTGTACCTGTACAGTAGTCAGAAATGATTAAATTATGTGTGAGTATGGTAATCTGGGTTCACCTGTGTGGTTCTGCAGGGTATAGGCAATGATGGTGGTGAATAATTGCACAACCCAGATTCAATGTAGAACACTTTTATTGCTGGACAGAGCACACACAAGATCAGTGACTGAACACAACAAAGCCATAATCCAGAATGATTGTCAGAGAGTTTCTGCTTGTGGTTCCAATCAACTGCCACTAGTCCTTCACAAACATGTAACTGCATGATATTTTAAATGAGATGCTTTTTAAGAATCACTTTTACTTATTCCACTATAGGTCAGATCAGAACAGCTATTACATATAAAGATTTCATACTTTGTTGAATTTTTGCAAATGTATATTATATAGTTGCAATGGAGACTTGCCTCCCAATATCTGTCCACTATAAACACTTCACACCAATTCTCCACATACTGAGTAACTGAATATCACCAAGTAAAACAACACTGTATATGTAGATTTACATATTCCATTTCAACAGTTCACTGAGTTTCTTAGATTTTGATACAGTTCATCTGCAACAACTTTTGTGTAGAAAATATCTAAATGATAATACATTTTCTAAACCATAAATTGTCAGAGAATTTTTAAATACATCTTTTATAACAGAATTTTTAATAATTTATATTTGGGAAGACTAAGTTTACTGATAGCTGTTATAGAAAGAAAGACAGGGTAATTACTGTTTTTTTTTTAAGGCAAAATTGTGAAGTAATCAATTTTAAAAATATAATAGAAAAATATAATGTGACAAATGAAATTTTAAAAAAAAGGAAGAAAGGAAGTTGCTAAATATCATAATGAATCTACAAACCTACATAAAGAAAATAAATTTTGCAGATGCCAAGAAATATTATTAGACTGAGAATGGTATTGAGAGGTTAATTGGAGACCATATATTGTCATCTACTACTGCTCAGAGCCATTAACAGAGTTCATTATAGACCCCATTTTCACTAAACCATTGTAAATTATTGTAATGCCAAGAAATATCATTAGAATGAGAATGGTATCAAGAGGTTAATTGGACACCATATATTGTCATCTACTACTACTCAGAGTCATTAACAGAGTTCATTGCAGATCCGATTTTCACTAAACCATTGTAAATTATTGTAATGCCAAGAAATATCATTAGAATGAGAATGGTATCAAGAGGTCAATTGGACACCATATATTGTCATCTACTACTGCTCAGAGACATTAACAGAGTTAATTGTAGATCACATTTTCACTAAACCATTGTAAACACATTTTAGAAGACAAGGTCGCTTTCATTTTCCAAGTAGACAGTACATTGGTTTGTATTTTATATTCCCTGCCACTCCTTGATTTATCTCTTCTTTCACTGACATTTTTGTTAACACAATCAAAAACAGTTTGAAACAAAAATTGTAAATTTAAACTTTGTCCTTATTTGATTCTTGCCACCCCACATTGTTTGTAAGCCCTTTTACCATTTTTAATTATTGGTTGTTAGTCATTTTGATTGTTCTTGAAGACAGTCCAACAGTTTATATCCAGATTTAGTATTTTGCTATCATTTTTCTGCAAAATTTCATTAAATACATGGAAAATTGTTTTATCTTCAAAATAAAGAAAACTACAATTTTGTCCATCCCAGACAGGACTCATAGATCTCAACAACCAACTCTCACAATGTAATTCAACAAAAATGATAGTTAACTGACAAAAATTTGTACTTTGACATTTCTGTCTAGTGCATGAGATGTAGAGATGGGGATTTTTGGCTATACGGGATAAAGGATGCAGATAGCATCACCTATGAAGACTGTTCCAAGAGAGAGAAGCTATAAATTTATACTCATTTTAATAGTCTTAATGTCATAATAGTGGTTTTGCTCTTTTTCCTGTTACAAAATGGGGTACACTCTCTGCAAGACACCAGGGTTTCACAAGTTTCCAAAAAAATCCTTTTTCATTTGATTGATGGTTTGGCATAATACGTTCAACAGACACTTATATTAATTATGAAGATGTTTGCTTTCAAAGACATGTAAGTCTATGAAATTTTAAATGAAACACTTTTTCATATTTCATCTTAGTCCACAGCAGAACAGCTTTTGAATATAATACTTCCTTGCTTTGCTGCATTTTTACAAATTCACATTACATACTTGCAATGGAAACATGTCCAGACTTACCTCCCCATGTCTGTTCACTATCAACACTTCATAATTACTCTCCACATAATAAGTAACTGCATTCCACAAAGTAAAACAAAGACTTAAAAATGTAGATACTAAATTTCAACAATCCATTGAGTTTTTCAGATTCTGATGCAGTTCAACTGTAACAACTTTTGGATAGAAAATAATATTTAAAAGATAAGTACATTTTCTAAACTGTAAATTGTTAGATAATTTTTGAATACAGCTTTTATAACAGAATTTTTAATAATTTATATTTGAGAAGATTAAGTTTATATGCTGACAGTTGTTACAGCAATTAAGACTAATCACATGATAAATAATGTTTACAGAAAAAGGCAAAAAAAAAAAAAAAAAAAAAAAATGAACAGACAGATTAAAAAAATGATAAAAGATATTAAAAAGCAAAGAGGGACCAAACATCATAACGAATCTGTAAACATGCACATAGAAAATATATTTTGCAAATGTCAAGATATATTGTTAGAAGGAGCATGGTACTGAGAGGTTCTTTTGACAATGTTATCACCATCTACTACTGCACAGATATCACAATAGTATAGATTTGTTTTGCTGTTATCTCAACAATGCTATGTTAGTGTGCAACACTGCTTAACAATAGAATGTAACAAAAAATGTACTTTCTGAGCATGCACTGGACGTCCTCCCCTCAAAAACTGGGCTATGTCTGACCCACAGCAGTCAAACTGGTTGGATTCATGGCCTCCAAGTTTTGAGGAGACATCAGCTCATTCGTGCATGAATGTGATCGCTTCAGACCTCATGCAGCCAGTTGCATCTGCTCCCTCGTCGTCTGCCAAGCATCATGTCATGTCATGTATGGACAACACTTGCTTGGCTGTTCTTCCACTATGACCATTGTCTCACCAGTATACTGACCACATTACAATCTTCAACCAACCACCATTTTGGCCAGACCATCAAACATTATGCTCATTGTGGATAGCACCTTTGCATCTAGTAACATCATCAATGGCAGGATGAAATTGATTACCCTGCTGATCCACTCCGGGAATGCATGGAAACAATAAGTTACACCATCCTTGGCCCCTCCACCCCACCTCCTACTAAACAGGTAAGTATGAGACTGTGAAAGCTGCATTACTCGGCCATGTTACCTGGTCTGTAGAGTATCAGATCTGTCAGGTCATTTACAATGAAGATTTAAGTGACAAGGCTCTATCAGAACTATGGTGTCACTTTCACACACAAATTAACTTCACCTCATGCCCAACCATGTGTTACAGACTCTATGAGTTGTCAAGCTCCTCCCGCAAGACCTGACAGCCATTGCCGCCCATGAGCAGCAGCCTTTGGGTGTACGCATTTGACTTGCTGATCGGATTTATTCTATCATACATCACAGACTATGCATCAATAATGTTGACAACAATGGTGGCAAGTGTGACTCACATCTCAAAGGCAGCTGGCCCTGTTGAGCCAATCATGCCTGACTTCTGCACCACTGATACGACCACACCTGGCTGGAGTGATGAATTTGCATGGGACCAACAAACCCCTGCTTTCTCATGATCTGTGCTGCACATGCACATAAACTGGCCAACTGTGTCATGTCAATGCCTGTGTAACAAGCTACGACCCATGCCGCGCCTGTGCAGAATTGCTTTTGCTGATATCTTGCAACATATGCTGGTTCCATTTACTGCTGGCATCCTCCATACAGTTGCCAATCTACATGCACAGTTTATTGAAGACACTCCAGACTGTGGGAAATATTTAAGTCACCTCAATTCCCATGACAACAATGCCATATTGCATCTGGCCCATCTCCTTCGTGAAAACAGACTTTTTGTACATTACCACACCAGCAGCCAGCTGTACTTTCCTGATATAGGCTCAGAGGTCAGCATTATACCATCCTCCTTGCCAGACCAAATACCATCCCACACACCCATTGAACTCTGTGCAGCAAATGATTCAACAAGCCAAATCTAAGGCTCACCTCAATGAAGAATTCACTCAGACATTTATCGTCATAAGTGTAGCAGACCAGTTATTGGTGCAAACATTCTCCAGCACTTCCCCTTGGTCCTGGACCTGAGTAACAGCACACTAACTCACAAAACCAAATGTCAATCCACTTCTGGTGTACTCAGCCAGTCCCCCTCAGCAACCTACCACAACAGCACAGCTTGCTCGGCACAAATTCATGTCACCCACTCCTAAAAAATCTGAGTATACTAAATGTTCCCTCACTATACATATATGAGCTGACTATCTTTGTACACAGTAACCCTGATTTATTTGTAGCAAATCATTTTAAACATGATTACAACACCAGAAATAAAAATAATTTTATGCTGCCCACTGACCATTTAAAACTTTATACTCAAACTCCACATTATATAGGTATAAAAATTTATAACAAAGTGAAAGGAAGAGAACTGCTCAGCACAAATTTAGAAACACTGAAAAAATCCTTATATGAGAAACCAGTGCAGAAATGTTACTATTTAGTAGAAGAATTCATAAATGACAACCTGAAAATTTGAGCAGGAGAGAGGAAGTACTTAGGACTGTTAATCTTAAAAGTTTGTTACTTTTGAAGAAAAATTATTAATTGCTTGATTAAGTAATTATTCAGTACTGTATATTATATTACTGGTATTATAAGGAAAATTGTAAACCAGTTTTTGTGTTTTGATGAGTCTCCTGTACTTCTAAGTCAATGGCTGGAAATTGTATGTTATGAGACAATAAACTTTTACTTTTACCTCTACTTCTACTCCTGCCATCACCACCCATGGATATCCCTGATGGTCATGGGCTTCTCCATGGATGCCTCTACACCATTCACTACATCCAAAAACTCTATTTTGACACTTGAAAAATGAACTTTCACTTACAAAGTAACAACTATGTCATCAACACAAGATCCAAGACATTGAACATGCACTCCACACAACATAACAGTATCGACCAGCTGCATCAACTGCCTCCATCAATCGCCTTCACCTCACTGACATCTCTACACCACACTGATCTGGCATGTCTATCACCATCCAAGAACAAGCTGACAACACTGCTCCCAGCTATTTCAACAAACGTGAGTACAGTACTGCTTGCTTGCCCACCCTCTAATGAGTCTTTGTGCACCCCTCCACCAGAATGATTCAGACAGTGTCCCTTTGAAAGTGGATCAGTCCATAAGATTATCACCATTCTTGGTCCCCTGGTATAACAGAGACCATGTTGGCTATCGTTAGGTCTACTTAGGGCTGCCAAAGCAGCAGTGAATGAGCTGTTACAAGCAGGGACAGTTTGCTGCTACAACAGTTTGTGAGATTCTCCCTTAAAACTGCCCCCAACCCCCCCTCCCCCCCCCCCCCCCCTTCCCTTCCCTCACACACACACACACACACACACACACACACACACACACACAAAAGTTGATCTCTCAGGTTGTGTAGTGATTACAGTAGCCTCAACACTTGTACCATTATGGACAGCTACCCAGTACCATACATCCAGGACATGACACATTATTATGGGAACACATCTGGTTTGAGTGGTATTGACTGTAAGATGGTGTACCTACAAATACCTTTGTGTCCAGATGACATTCACAAAATGCCCATTATCACAACTTTTTGTTTGTACATACACTATGGACTTAGAACATGGTACAAACATGTCAATGTTTCATTGATGGTTTACTCTTCGAACTACCATTCTGTTATGCTTACCTTGATGATTCTTTAATTTTCTCATGGGACAAGGAATCATGCAATAACCACCTCAAACATGTTTTTGACACCCTTTCTAACATCAGTGTCATACTTGTCAAACACAAACATCAACTCCAATTTGAATAAGTCATCTTCCTCAGACAGATGGTCAATGCATCAGGCTTCTGTTGCCACCACGATGTATAGAGATCATCCAAAAACTGCATCTGCCACAAGGCTATCATGAACTATGTCTGATCTTGGGCTTGATAAATTTCTACAGAAGACACCTTCAACAGGCAGCCCCTTTGCAAATGCCAGTAACTAGAGCTAGCACAAGCAAGAGTATCACTCATGTGGACAAGTGAGATGCAGTTCACTTTTGAAAGCATTAAAGACTGCCTATCTAGGCCATCACCTTGGTGCACCCTCTCCCTGTTGCACAGCTCATCAACACAGTGAGTGACATCCCTATCAGACCTGTGCTACAACAAGAGATTTAAGGGGGCACGGGGGTGGGGGGAAGGGGGGGGGGGGGAGGGTGGTGAGGCACATGCAGCATACATCAGGCTATCACAAACAAGTGATCTGCATAAGAACATAGGACACCTCCTGGTTATCTACACCAATTATTTCCCACTTGCCAACTCTGTTTGAAACCCACCCAAGGGCACCTGTCCCTGATGGTTTTGGCATTTAGGCTACATAGCCCAGTTTATCATGGACAGACACCAGCTCAAAGGTGCAAAGAATGGTGTGGCAGATTATTTTTCATGAATCAGTGGCTTGTCATCTATCGTTGAGTATAATTAGTTTGCCAAAGCACAACAACATGATGAATGGTTACAAGCCCTCATTCATGTTGCATTCATGACACTAAAGATTGAATCTTGTCCTATCATGGGCATGGCCCACCCTATACTCTATGGCATTTCACAGCTCCACCACGTTATATTCAAACAGCTCCATAATTTGCCACTTGGGCATTCACACAACTACCCTTCTAGGGACAGACAGGTCCGAGTGGCCTAACATAAAGAAAGGTTGTAAACTCTGAGCTTGTGCGTGTGTTCCATGTCAAAAGAGCAAAGTCTTGTACTGTATGCAACTGTCCATAGGATGTCTTGAAATCCCTAAAGGGTGCTTTCGACATGTACATGTACATGTTGACCTCATTAACCCATTATCTGTCTCCAATGGCTACTATTATATTGTCTCAGCAATCAGTAGGGTCCTGTGTTGAGTTGAAGTGATACAGCTAGAAAAAATAATGGCTGAATCACCAAAGAATTTATTGAAATATGGATTTAACACTTTAGCTGTCCTGTGTCCATCACACCAGACCAGCAGGCAGTTCAAATCTGCACTCTTCCTCAAACTGTGAAATATGACTGAAATGTGACAGGTACTAAGTGATTCAGAACCACAGCATACCATCCGTAGAATAATGGTCTGCTTGAACAGTGACACCATACATTAAAGGCAGCCCTGGTGTGTGGCAGAGGGCTACTAGGCATCTCCACAGGTCCTCCTGGGAATTTGCACAGCACAAAAACACAACCTTGGAGTCTTACTGTCCAGAATTATGTATGGCAAGACATTATCCCTGCCAGCATATTTAGTGTTGCACCCCCAGACGTTCTGGACTTAGTTGCATTTATCAAGGGTGACTATGCATACCTCTCTGTACCGTACCATTATCATTATCCCCCCCCCCCCCCCTCCCACACACACACACACACACACACACACACACACACACACACACACACACACACACACACACATATTTGGCACCTAACATCTTTGTTCACAAAGCATTCACAACTTAACTTTATAATGTTAAGAAATGACACAGCATTATCTACCCTACATCCTATACTCAGGCCCAAGAAAGTTCTCCAAAGAGAGGATCAAATTTCCAAATATTGTTAAATGGAAAACCTACTACAGAATCCATTAACTGGGTCAAACCCACTTTGACCTGATAAGATGCCCCACCAGGCAAAAGTACTCCAAAGAGAGTATCAAATTTTCAAATATTGTTAAATGGAAAAGCTACTACAGTATTCATTAACTGGCTCAAACCCACTTTGACATGATAAGCTGCCTCACCAGACAAAAACATGTGCCAACCACCTTCCTCTCCTAGACCTACCAACCTTTGAAGTACAAGTCGATGTCTGTGACTTCCTTCCAGAGGACCTCGACATCGAGCTCATGGACAGTGACTGCATCATCAGTCACTACACTGATTTATAGGCTGCAGATGGCTCCATCATGTGATACTTCCACAAGACTGTCACATTTCCACATGACATTGATGCCATTGCCCTCACATTCCAAACTTTCAGCAAAGGTATTTTCACAGCCACAGTGCCACATTTAGATCTGACACACCCCTCAAATTGCTGGTGCCATCTAGCTTTGGTAATGCTCCCTCCACACTGTCAAATCCAAATGCTGCCACACACTTTCAGTATGGCCAGCCAATCTAGAAGCTGACCCCACATCCACAACTACCATCTGCATGCCATCAGA
Organism: Schistocerca americana; assembly: GCF_021461395.2. NCBI lineage: Eukaryota > Metazoa > Arthropoda > Insecta > Orthoptera > Acrididae > Schistocerca > Schistocerca americana. The sequence goes on along the minus strand of NC_060124.1, from coordinate 606,132,978 downwards.
CATATGCCACCACCTGAAGACCTTTTTGCTAAGAATACAGTCCACCCGGAAGGCCTACCCTTCCTAGTGCAGTCACACCACAACATAAACTCAGACTCTCTCCTTCACAGTGCTTTACACTAACTCGGCTGGGGGCTCTGTGTGAACACTGCACTGACAAGACGGATTTCTGGTGGTCAACCAGAACACTAGGCAGAAACTCTCTTACTTTCAGTATGGCTTATGGATTTGCTGTGCTCATTTGCTGGTATTATGTATAGTATGTGCAAAAGTAAGACAGTCCTATGTAGTATCCGGGTTGTGTGATTATTCAAAATGATCATCATCTATACCCTGCAGAACAACATATATTGTAAAGAAAACCTATCAGATTTTTAATGTGTTCTGGGAGAGTGACCTGACGTAGCCTTAACATTAATGTTGGAAACTGTAAGTCACAACAGTGTTAGCTTTTATTGTGAATCTGATATGTCATTCTGAATTTTGAATATCAACTGCTCTTCTTCCAGTGTAATTAGTACTAGTGCCAATACATACATCACACTTCATGTTGACTAGGAACAACTTTTCACATGAAAACTATTCACAACAATTCAAAATGAGTAAATCTTTTGCAAATAGCTATAAATGTTTAATGCATAGAAATGAATTGACAGGAATTACAGAAAATGTAAAAGAAAGTTTAAAATATAGATTCTTGTGCAAGCACAGTGAATCAGGAGTCAATCCTAAAGCACAGTTATGCATAAAGAGAAAGCATCATGTCATAAGTGAAATTGGCAGATCTCACTGACAAGGCATTCTGCAAATTAGAATTTAACGATTGTCATTCTATCATAACAGCACAGAGCAGATTTCATCAGCAATACAATCTAGTACCTCCAAATGTCAACTTGAATGAATTCCACTTTCATTTGAAAGTGGTCCACAGAAATGATGTGCAAAGGCAGAAGAGAATTACAAATGCCACAAACAGTGGTTTGGTGTCCTCTTGAAATGAAGCTTGTAAGTGAATTGCACATACTTCAAATTTTACAGGAGCTGAAAGAGGAAAACTATATCAAATGTATGAATTATGTGGTAGCAATGATGGAATCAATGGTTGTCTCATTTTTAGAGATGAAGCAACCTTACAAGTAATTGGCAATATTAACTGGCACAAAATTCAAATCTGGGATACAGAAAAGGCTTCATGTGTGATTTAACATTAGTGTGACTCACCAAGAATTAATATATGGGTATAATGTCAGCACAAAAATTTGCTCATTCCATTTTTCTTCATTGGGCTAAGTTATTCTACAAACATTATCTGGATATGCTTGAACAGTGACTGATGTCACATCTTCCTAGAGATTCTATGGATGACAACTTCCGGCAAAGTAGTGCACCTGCACATTGTGGTACTGAGGTTCACGCATTTTTAAATAATCATCTTTCATATCATTGGAATGGTCATATTGGATATTGTTGCTGTTGGCCACCTAGATCTATGGACCTGATACTTATGAATTTCTTTTTATGTGGTTTATGTGTCTTCTTTGGTGCAAACAAATCCAGAACTCTAAATTTGCATTTCTAATGTGCTCTTATCAGTGACTCCACACACGTTTTAGAATGTATGGCATGAAAGGGATTATTGTTTGGATGTTGCCCATGTGACCAAGAAGAGTCTTACAGAACACATGTAAAACATGTAAAATTTTTTTGCATTTTATTTTGCATTTTCGGTAATGTTTGTTGATGTATCACTATGCATTAGCTACTTAAAGCTATTTGTATTCACTATATTCAGTTTTAATTGCCCTGTAATAACATTCATTGAACTGATTTCTTTTCTTCATGAATGTGCTGCAACTCTACACGTACTCATTCAAATAATAAAAAATATCCATTGTCAACAGTGTACACATTGTTGTCATCAGTGAACGTAACTGAATTGAATCACAGGCTGTCTCCTATAACAAGGGGACCACAGAAAATAGACTACCCTTTCCAACAACTTTTTAGATGCTTTCTGTTTACCTGTACAGTACTTCCTTTTGCCTAATTCTGTGCTTATTTCATTCGTTAATGGGATCCACATTTTAATTACTATTTAAATATTATATTTTTTATTTGAATGTTTAAATCCTAAAATGATCACGTTCGTGAAGAAATATTTGTGTTGCTATGCCTTACCTATTACTTCAAAATCACTTTTTCAATTCATACAATCTTGGATGTTCCTATTTTTTTTATTTTGCATGACAAACCATTGTAACTCTTGTTTTGTATCAAAAACTATGTTTTTTTTCCAACAGGGGTACTCATACAGTTACTTAATCTGCTGAAGATGCAACAAATCCCTGAGTTGTTTGATAATATTGCTACAGTGGATCACCAGCTACACACACCCTCAAGTGTCCACAGGGAGTCAAAGAAGTATTGCATGGTTCTTGTAATAGGAACTGCTACAACCTTTATGTTCACCAGGGTGATTCAGTTTATCCCACAGGTCAGTGAATAGATTTATTTAGTGTAAAGTATTTTACTGATGAGTGTCTCAGTCCATTTCTGCAAACCATCCTGTATTGCTGTCACTTAATTTGGAGGAATAGTAAAACTCTAAAAAATCAAACGTCTTGGAAGTCTCTGCTGGAAAAATATCTCTCCCTCTAGTGCACAAAATTCAAAACTGGAATCAATTTCACCACAGTTCAGTATTAAGTTGTGATTGTAGCTGTTTTTACAGATGGGTCGAAACAAGGGGATTCTGTTGGTTGCTCAGTTGTTTTTCCATATCGTGTCCTCAAGGTCCGACTGCCTCAGACTTTTACTGTCTTTGATGCAGAATTGTCTGCGATCTTGCGGGCACTGGAGCACATGAGACATTCTTCCTCTCCTAAATTTCTTGTCTGTTCCGATTCACTCAGTGCCCTTCACTCATTGCAACGTTTGTATCCGGCAGACAAAATTGTCCAGACCATCCAGGATGCCCTCCTCTGACTACAGCGACTGGGGAAGGCTGTAGCTTTCTGCTGGGTTCCGGGGCATGTTGGCATTGCTGGGAATGAAAGGGCAGATCTCGCAGCCAAGGAGGCGTGTCTTGCCCCACAAGTATCTCAGTGTGCTATCCCCTTGCACGCACTCACCTCGTTGTTGAGCTCATGGGTCATGCGTCGGTGGGAGGATGAGTAGCTGGAAGTGACTGACAATAAGCTCCGTATGGTCAAGCCCACAACACGTGTGTGGTGTACTTCCTTTCAGCCCCATCGACGGGATGAGGCTCTCCTCACTCGGCTTCGAATAGGCCACAGCCCTATGACGCATGGCTTCCTGCTCCGGCGAGAGGACCCTCCAATGTGTGGTGCTTGCGGCGTCCAGGTCACTGTGTGCCACGTTTTATTGGATTGCGTTTTATTTTCTGACCAGCGGGTCATGGCTGACTTACCAGCGGACCTGCCATCTCTTTTAGGCAACACTCAGACGAATGTGGCTAAAGTTTTAAAGTTCTGTGCCCTGTCAAATGTTTTTACAAAGATTTTAGGGAGAGGATTTTAATTTGCTCACTGTGTAACAAGCTCGCCCATATTTTATGTAAGTGGCCAGCCAATGACAATTTCCTGTGGCATTCTTGTTGCTATGTTTCCCCTTTCCTTAGGTTTTAATTTCTTATGTAGCATTTTCCTTCTTTTCCTGCTTTCTTTGAGTGTGTGCTTCAGTTTTCTTAGGTCTGTCCACATTCGTTCCTTTTAATGTGTGTCAGGGCGCTGATGACCTCGATGTTGAGCGCCCATAAGCCCCAACACACCCCCACCACCACCAGTATTAAGTTTGTACTAAAAATGTGAACTATGGTTATGGTAAACATGCTGTAATGCATGTTTTACATCCAGATTTAGTAATGAAGCATGAGAGGATCACAATTGTTTGCCAGTGTCAGCCCAACATGTGACACCATGTGCTCCAACATAGCCATTGCCGCTAGTGCATTACTGTAGGTCAGCCGACACTAGCTTAGGTAGCCAGTGACGGGCAGCTGGGTGACCACAGGCAGCTGTGGGCTGGGGTGGGCAAACAGGTATTATCTGGACGGTCAGTGAGGTTGCCCATAATGTACTGAGCTGGTTGAGGGCCCACTGGCACCGCAGTCAAGTGGCTTTTATGTGTCAGTTTTTAAATTTATTATCTGCTCATAACACATAATTATAGATGTGTGACATTGTAGACAACGTAAATTTTTTTTACATTTACAAATATTTTACAATATGCCATAATTACTATTCTTGTTTCTACTACAGAATGGTTCCTTACATTTTACTCATATTAAATCCAAGTTAATTGAACAATGGAAAATCCAGGATGGAATGAAATAATATTATGAAAAGGAAATTTGTCACTCACCAAGTTGCCACTCACCACATATCAGAGATGCTGAGTTGCAGAGTGGCACAACCAAAACACTGTCACAATTAAGCTTTTGGTCAACAAGACCTTTGTCAAAACACACATACACACACACACGCACACGCACACGCACATGCACACGCACACCCACACACGCACGCACGCGCGCACGCACACACACACACACACACACACACACACACACACACACACACACACACACAGAAACGCAAATCACACACACATACAAATGCAAATCACCCACACATGACTGCAGTCTCTGGCAGCTGAAGCCACATTGTGAGCAGCAGCAGCAATTCATGAAGGGATTGGCAACTGGGTGGGGGTTAGGAGGGGGCTGGGGTGGGGAGGGGGAGTGATAGTAGCGTAGGGTTAGGTGACAGTGAAGTGCTGTTGGGGAGCACACAGGCACGAGGTGGAGAGAGGGTAGGTCAGCTAGATGCTGTCGGGCGGTTAGACGGGGGAGGGGGGGGGGCAATTGAGGAGTGGGGGTAGTGGAAAAGAGGAGAGAAATAAAAAGACTAGGCGTGTTGGTGGAATGAGGGCTGTGTAGCACTGGAATGGGAACAGGGAAGGGGCTGGATGGATGAGAGCAATGACTAATGCAGGTTGAGGCCAGGAGGTTTACTGGAATGTAGGATATATTGCAGGGAGAGTTCGCACCTGTACAGTTCAGGAAAGTAGTGTTGGCAGGAAGGATCCACAGAGCACAGGTTTTGAAGCAGTCATTGAAATGAAGGATGTTGCGTTTGACAGTGTGCTCAGCAACAGGGTGGTCCACTTGTTTCTTGGCCACAGTTTGTCCATCGTTATTCGTGCAGACAGATAGCCTGTTGGTTGTCACGCCAACATAGAATGCAGCACAGTGGTTGCATCTTAGCTTGTGGATTAACTTACTGGCTTCACGGATAGTCCTGCCTTTGATAGGATAGGTGATGTTTGTGACCAGAGTGGAGAAGATGGTTATAGGAGGGTGTATGGGACAGGTCTTGCTTCTAGGTCTATTATGGGGTCATCAGCCATAAGATAATGGGTGAGTATATTGTGTAGATTTGGTGGATGGTGGAATACCACTGTGGGAGGGGTGGGAAGGTTAGTGGGCAGGACATTTTTCATTTCAGGGCACGATGAGATGTAGTCAAGACGCTGATGGAGAATGTGATTCAGTTGCTCCAGTCCTGGGTGGTACTGAGCTATGACGGGAGTGCTCTACTGTGGCCAGATGGTGAGACTTTGGTAAGTGGCAGGAGGCTGGAAAGATAAGGCATGAGAGATTTGTTTTTGAACAACGTTGGGAGGTGAAAGATGGTCTGTGAAGACTTCACTGAGACCCTCAGTATATTTCAAAAGGGACCACTTGTCACTGCAGATGTGATGACCATTGGTGGCTAGGCTGTGTGGAAGGGACTTCTTGGAATGGAATGGGTGGCAGCTGTCAAAATGGAGGTATTGCTGGTGGTTAGTAGGTTTGATACAGACAGAAGTAGTGATGTAGCTGTCTTTGAGGTGGTGCTCAATGTCATGGAAGGTGGCTTGTTGAGTTGAGTAGGACCAGGTGAAGCAAGTGGGGGAGAAGCTGTGAAGGTTCTGGAGGAATGTGAATAGGATGTACTCACCATCAATCCACATTGCAGAGATGTCTTCAATGAATCTGTACCAGGTGAGGGGTTTAGGATTCTGGGTGTTTAGGAAAGATTCCTATAGATGGCCCATGAATAGGTTGGCATACGATGCTATCATGCAGGTACCCATAGCCATAACCTGCATTTGATTGTAGGTAATGCCTTCTAAGGAGAAGTAATTGTGAGTGAGGGTATAGTTGGTCATGGCAACTGGGAAGGAGACTGTTGGTTTGGAATCAATTGAGCATAGGGATAGGGAGTGTTCAATAGCGGTAAGGCCATGGGCATTAGGAATGTTAGTGTACAGGGAGGTGGCATCAATAGTGATGAGCAGGGCACTGTGTGGTAAAGGGGCGGGAACTGTGGAGAGTCGGTGGACAAAGTGGTTGGTATCTTTTCTATAAGAGGGTAGATTCTGAGGAATATGTTGAAGATGTTGATCTACAAGAGCAGAGATTCTCTTAATGGTGGCACACTAACTGGCCACAATGGAGCGTCCTGTGTGGTTGGGTTTATAGACTTTAGGAAGCATGTAGAAGGTAGGGATGTGGGGAGTCGTAGGGGTAAGCAGAGAAATGGACCCTGGTGAGAGGTTCTGGGATGGGCCTAAGAATTTGAGGAGTAGGTGGAGATCCTGCTGGATTTCTGGAATTTGATCCATTCTTTGCTTGCTTCCACTAGCTACCCTTTTTGTTGCCTCTGTTAATTCCTTTCTTCCACTATGTGAAGATTTCATATAGCTTTCCTCAACTTGAGAAAGTTTAACTTTAACCTTTTCATCAGAAGCTTTCAATTCTTGTTGCCACATTTCCTTTAGATCAGAAGCCTGGTTTTTTTAACTTAGTATAAATTTCAACTCTGAACTCTTTAAGCTCACCAGATAAATCATTAATAGTACCACACTGTTGATCAATTTTCCTATTAATATCTTGCTTAAGATTCCCAGATAAATCTTTATTTGCTTCACTGATGCTAAGCATTAATGCTGCTAACATGTCATTTATACACTTTCCTGTTCAGTTTGCTTTATTGCAGCATACCAAGTCTGGCAACTGCCTCTCTTACTTCCTGTTCATTTAAGTCATCCTGGTTGTCAAATAAATCAGAATTACTAAAATCACCCTATCTGTTATTAAAAGAACTGATACCCTCTCCAAAGCTACATCTGTTAAAACATTTTGCCACTGTTTCTCTCCCACAGTTCTATGTAGTTGTTGTGAGTTAGAAACAAAGACATCATTAATTTCTGATTCACCCACATTTCTCTGCTGTGCAGTACTTGTCTGACTAGCACTTCCATCAAACTGAATCACATCCTCTTCCTTCACAACTACAAAATTATCATTCCCTTCCATTTTGAAAATTCTTTTGATACAAGAAAACAACATATGAACTAAACTGAACTTATCTCTATTTGACAACTGTTGTATCTGCATATTGAAACTGTAGTCTGTTTTCTGCCTTCAGCTATACTAGCATTGTGGGCTCCCATCTACTGCCATCATCAGTGCAGTTGTTGAGATAACTTGCTCAACACTGTTCATTTTCACATTTATTCCAGACCACAGATCTCTTCTCTGCACCTTTTTACACTTCCCAGCTGATGCACGATTTGCAGCAGCACAGTGGATTGCAAAGTTCCACTCACCTCAGGCTCACACTCATGCCTCCTTGAAGTTACTGAAGTGCAGTTCTCAGCTGGAAAGAGCTATAGAAAAAACAGCTGTATGAAAAATTGTTTTGTTGGTGGAAGTAATAGTTAAATGAAAGTGTTTATGTGCATAAAATTTCAATCTATTACAATAACCTTGCATACACCAGTTACTACCAAGCTGTGCAAAGTCTGAAAAGTCCACACACACATATCATTCAAACCATAGTCAGTTCATGGTAATTATTAGTTATCCTTCACAGAAAGTTTACAAACGGATAGTTTCTTTTAGAATAGCTTGCTCAAATGTTGTTATAATCAGTCTAATGTAACAAAATGTTAACATTCAAGAGTTAGCAACATGCCATGCAGAATTTAGCTATTTAAAATGTTACCAGTTTCACAATGGACATTAAAAATGTCACCAATTTCACACTGTGCATTAAATCTACCTCTTTTTCACAATTCCAGTAGCAAAATATCACAGTATTAATAATTTTCATTGGAGCACCTATCAGTAGGTCTGATGACTAGGAGGGCCAAGCCCCGACTCTACTCCTCTCTGTACTAAAGACGTTTCTTGTTCCCAAAATACATATGAATATCCTAATTTCTGACTGGGAGAGAAACATCACAGCCAATCAGAAAACAGCATCAAACTTGCACATATATACAGAATCAATCAAAATTTGTCACTGAATCAAAACAACAAATTAATGTAAGTATATTTTTAAAATGTGCAAATATAAAATTAGCTCTGTCTTAACAAAAATACTTTACCAAAATCATAATCTCATTTCCCCAGTACCATAAACTGATGAAATAGTTTAAAACAAATTCTCTGGTATGAACAACTAACACAAATGTCATTCTTGACCAGTTACTCCACTGAATAGTATAAAACATTATTTCGCATTCACACATTCACTCACTCTTGTAACTAAAGACAATTATAGTAGTAATTAACAAACTATTTGAAAATTTAACAAACAGATCTGCAAATAAAAATGACAGTATTTTGTCTGCAGCTCAATGTCCCTCAGCTACTGACTGCTACCAGATCGCTTGCAAACCACGTCCACTCAGGCATCTGACACCCCCTGTCCTGTGCATAACTCGTACTGCACACCCATTTACTACTGTTATATGTGATCTCAATGTGCATAATGTAAGGTGCTATGACTCAAAGTTCTTGGAGAAAGGCACAGGTCACACCTGCCTGTACAAAAAGAGTAGTAGAAATGATCCACAAAACTACCATCCCATATCCTTGACAGAAATTTATTTGGTATAGAGTCTTAGAAAATGTTCTGAGCTCAAACATAATGAGGTGTCTTTAACAGAATGACCCCCTCAGTACAACCAGCATAGATTTCGAAAATATCAATCACATGAAACCCATCTTGGGCTTTTCTCACATGAGATACTGAAAGCTTTGGATCAAGGCAACCAGGTAGATCCAGTATTTCTTGGTTTCCAAAAAGCATTTGACTCTGTAGCACACCTACTCTAATTGTCAAAAGTACACTCGTATCGGGTATCAAGTGTAACTTGGGACTGGATTGAGGACTTTTTGGTAGGGAGGATGCAACATGTTATCTTGAATGGAGAGTCATTATTAAATGTATAAGGGGCATTCAAATGAAACCTGGTCACTAGTGTAAAGTAACAGTAACAATTTTATTAACTCAAAGATGTAATTATACACAGGATACATGCTCAAAAATAGTCGCCAAAACTGTTGGCACATTTAGCCCATTGCAACACTAGCCATTCGACTGAAGATTTGATTTGATTTGATTTCTTTATTAATCCATGAAACAATTTACATCGTATGGATTTTGTCATTGAATAATAGACAATTTAACAGTTTAAATTTGTTTATTACACAATAGTTGACAGTGAAATTTTCTTATAATCTAATTTACATTTTTCAGTCCTATATAATTATTATTTCTCCATATAGTTTAACACAGAACTTTCAGATTTTAAGCAACCTTTTTTAATTCAAGTACTCCATTACTGTATAGTAACTTTTATTTTGTAAAAAATTTTTTAGTTTTTCTTTGAAGGAGGAGATTGTCTCTAAGCCTTTTGTGTTTTGCGGTAATTTATTATATAATTTGATGGTATTGTACAGTAGACTCTGTTGCATTTTAACTTTATTTTTTCTATCCAGATGCAAATTATTGCAGTTCCTAGTTTCATAACCATGTACAAAACCATTGTTAACATAGTGTCCAATATTTTTTTTAATGTACATAACATTCTGAAAAATATATTCACATGGGACAGTTAAGATTTCCAGTATTTTAAAAAGTTCAAGGAAGTGAGCCATGCTGCCACTCTGGGTCACTATACATACTGCTCTTTTCTGCAATATGATTATAGCTTTGATATTTTTCCTGTTCACTCCCCAGAATATTATCCCATAACTAAGAACAGAATGGACATACGCAAAGTGTACTGATCTAATACATGAAATATCACATGCTGAAGTAAGAACTCTGAGGGCATAGCATGCTGTAGAGATTCTGTTACAAAGTATTTTTACATGGTCTTCCCACTTCAACTAACTATCAATTTGCATGCCAAGAAATTTTGAACTTTCCACCCATTGTATGGTTTCACTACCTAACTTCAGGTTATTATGATATTTTTTTTGTTTATGTAAAAGTTCATAGCACTTGTTTTCTTGATATTAAGCATGAATTTGTTGTTAGCTGTCCACTCATATACACTTTTTAGTGTTTCTTCAGTTTTCTCTTTTAGATCTACATGTGATGTGTCACTGATTAGCACATTAGAGTCATCTGCAAACAATATTGGATGCCCCTGCTTTATACTTTGTGGGAAATCATTAATACAAATTAGAAATAGTATTTGACCTAGGACACTACACTGTGGTACACCTATATTTATATGTTTGGGGGTCAGAAAAATGTTTTCCATAGAGTTGGAGTTACATGATAAATGTGTTATATCAGTCATCTGTATTTTATTTCCTAGATATGACTGGAACCATTTTTTTACAATCCTCCTTATTTCCAGTTCATATAGCTTAACCAACAGTGTTTTATGATCTACTGTGTCAAAAGTTTTTGTTAGATCGAGAAATATACGTGTTGTATAGTTTCCTTTATCGAGTGCTTCTAGGATATGTTTAGTGAGATATGCTGTTACTGCTTCTGCACCTTTCCTTGTTTGGAATCCAAACTGGTCCTTGGCTAGAAGGTTGTGCTTATTTAAGTTGCTCATAAGTCTATCTTTCACAACAGTTTTTATTATTTTTGCTATGCACGAGAGCAATGAGAGTGGCCTATAATTTTCTATATTTCCTGTGTCTCCTTTTTAGAAGAGAGGCAGTACTTTAGCACATTTTAAGTAGTCAGGAAGTAACCCTGCTTGAATGGTAGGTTTATAATATTAACTAACGGTGATAACCGGCTCTCTGTACAGTCTTTAATTAGAAAAATTGGAACTTCATCTAAACCAGCTGAATTTTTATTTTTCAGTTTGCAAACTACTTTGTAGACTTCTTTTTTTGTTGTGGGCAGTAATGCCATTGAACATGGTACACTTTTGTTTAGCTTTATGATCTGAGGGACTTTTAGCAATTTTTGCTGTAATTTGGTACCTATACTGCTGAAATAATTATTTATATAGTTTGCCAAATATTTTGGATCTTTTATTGGAATCCCTTCTTTTTTTATTTTTATGTTTCCCACATTCATCTTTCTGTTGACAGTTTCCTGTTTCACAATCTTTCAGACTGCTTTGTTTCTGTTTTCAGCACTCAGCACCAGTATGAAGTTGTGAGCCCTCTTAGCAGCACATAACACTTTCCTGTATGTTTTCCTATACCTTTTATAAAAGAGTGAGAAAGATGAATTTGTTTGACTGTGTTTGATAGAGGTGAGGTACTTCAGTGTTTGAGATGATTTTTTGATACATTTTGTCACCCATTTGCTTTTTTCAGCTGTTGAGAATGGACATAACACTTTAAGAAAGACCACTTCAAATTTTGGTTTGAATAGTGTCATGAAGTTCTTGAATTTATCATTTGCATCTACCTCTGAGTATACTGTTTCCCATGTTTCATGTGCTATTTGTTTAGCAAAGTCCTCCTTGGAAAAATTTCGCCTTTGTTCTTGTGGCGGCCGCACCACTCAATCGCATGAAGGGTTGAACTACGGCACAGCCGACACAAGTAAGCGATGCCCTGCATTCACAAGTGCAGCTATACCACTATGGCGAATTTTGGCAATGGTGCGTCGTGCACCAGACACACCGAACAAAGCAAGTAGACAGTGCGAGCTTGTCAACGCAATGCTACACACGTCTGCGCTCCACCGACTTCGCCGTCGCTGACCATGTGCGTCGAGTCAGTGTGACTTCCTCGCAAACACGTACGAGCAGCGAAACGCAGTTGCTCATTTTGTGGAGTGCACCCTTCTGTTTGACAGTGCCTTCCTCCCTTCCTCGGACATTGCCGTGCTTCCGCTCTTACCAGGAGCTGGACATTCGGTGACACGGCCTTTGTCTCGCTTGGTACACGCGGTCGCACCACGGCTCATCACTGGAATGTACACCCTCCAGTATCTGTAATTGAGCTGTACTATTAGGGCGACTCATCTGTACAGACGAACGTTAATGATGCATTGCATTTGTAATGTAGTGTAAGACTTCCGAATAATAAATCTGTCACGACCAAAATTGCTCTAGTCATTCCGTCACCAAGCCTCTCCCTTGAACATAGTGCGTGGGCACGGCAATAAAGCCGGTTGACCACGCGTTAATGACTGTAAGCAGTGATAGGACATGTCTCTGCTTCACTGGTGACCCCGACGTGATCTGAGGCTAAAAACACATGTTGACTAACGTTTGTCGGTACGAGTGACGTGGAACTGTGAGTAGGTTTGCGCGTACATGCCCGCACCTGAACAGCGCTACGTAGTTTTTTTTTTTAACATACTTTTTTTGTATTGTTTTTGTGCCGCAATTTAGATCTAGTTCTACGCCGCACATTCTCGTGGACTTTTACTGTGGCCAACATTAATGAGCCGATTCTGGGTGCGGACTTTCTTGGCCACTATGGGCTGCTAGCTGACATCTCAAACGGCCAGCTCATTGATGTGACAACAAATTTAAAGATAGCGGGACAGCGCCGGTAGGCCGCATTCTACAGTGTTAAATCTGTGAAGTACCCCAGACCTTACACTGAGATCCTCAAAAAATTCCCTGACCTCACCCGCCCAGCCGGCACACCAAGAGGCATTAAACATTTGACGGTGCACCACATAATAACGACACCCAGACCCCCCACATCGTGTCGCCCATGTCGACTCACTCCCGACAGACTTGCAGCAGCAAAGGCAGAATTCGAGATCACGCTGCAGCAAGGCACCGTTCGACCGTCGAGCAGCTCAAGGTCATCGGCATTACAGTTAGTACCCAAAAAAGACAATTTGTGCCGCCTGTGTAGAGACTATCATGCCCTTAATTTGTGAACGGTGCCAGACCGATACCCAGTCCCACACCTGCAAGACTTCAGTTACGCTTTGGCGGGCTGTGCAGTGTTCAGCAAGATAGATTGTGCAAAGGCATACACCCAAATTCCGTTGGCCCCTGAAGACATTAAAAAAACAGTTATTGTAACGCCCTATGGGCTTTTCGAAAGCCTGTTTATGACTTTCTGTCTTCAGAATACTGCCCAGACTCAGCAGCGGTTCCTGGACGGCGTCTTGCGAGGCTCACCATTTTGTTTCGCGTACCTCGACGGCATCCTGGTGTATTCCGAGTCGCCCGAGCTCCACTGTTGCCACCTGACGACTGCCTTTCAGCGTCCGAGTGAAGCCGGCATCGTTATTAATCCAGTGAAATGCGAATTCGGTGTGACGGAAATCGAGTTCATTAGCCACTTAATTACCCCCTTCAGATCGACGCCACTACAGGAGAAAGTGCAAGCGAAACTGAACATGCCGCGTCTGCAGACACACACAGAATTACGCCGTTGCTTCTATCGTCGACACCTGCCCAATGCTGCTGCTGTGAAAGAGCTATTGACTAAGGCATTACACGGTCCTATCTCAAAGGGAAAGACCCCTGTGAATTGGACGGATGCAATGGAGCAGAGCTTCACAGACTCAAAATGAAACATAGCAGAAGTGATGCTGCTCGCCCACCTGGTACGTGACGCGGACTTGGCTGTAGTCGTGGACGCCAGCCAGGCCACCATTGGTGTGGCGCTACAACAGCACGTCAGCGGGAGCTGGCAACCTCTCGGTTTTCTCTCTAAAAAGCTGTCCAAATCGCAACATGCTTGGAGCGCATATGACCGAGAGTTTCTTGCGGTGTATGCGGCAGTGAAATACTTCCGACCATCCGTAGAAGCTTGACGATTCGCAATTTTCACCAACCACAAACCGATTACCCACGCGTTCCTGAACAACCACAATAAGTGTTCACCGAGCCAACTTCAGCAATTGGAGTACGTGTTGCAATTCGCGACAGACGTCCGACACATTTTTGGGGATAGACAGTATCATCGCCGATTGTTTGTCCATAGCGTGTGCCATCACCTCACCCCCTGTGAACTTTGAGGACATCGCCCAAGTACAGGAGAGTGATGAAAAAGTGCACTGCTTCCGTCACGACACTTCCAGCGGCCTGCAACTGGAGCTGGTGCCTGTCCCGGGCTCTGCACGGAAGATTTGGTGTGACATCTCAACTGGTACGCACCGACGATTCCTTCCGGAGAAATTCCGGCGCAGTGCCTTCGACCGCATCCACAGACTGTCACACCCCGGCACCGACACCACTGCAACGCTCGTGGCTGCGCATTTTGTCTGGCCCGGGCTTTAGAAGGACTGCCGCGAATGGGCGCACACTTGCACGGCATGTCAGCGTGCCAAAGTCGGGAGGCATACCTATGCATCCGTGGGCACTTTAAATGACACGAGACGCCGATTTGTACACGTGCACATGGACCTCTTCAGCCCACTTCCTCTCTCTTGAGGTAAGCGGTATCTGCAAACTATGGTGGACCACTGGACTCGCTGGCCGGAAGCAAAGCCCTTCGCACACATCACCACCAAGACCGTCGCGACCGCATTCGTCGACACCTGGGAGGCACGCTTTGGATGTCCCAGTCACGTGACAAGTGACTGTGGCCACCATTTCGACTGTGTGTTGTTCACACACGTTGCCAGACTGTGTGGCATCCCATTACACAGGACAACTAGCTACTATCTGGTGTCGAATGGCTCCACAGGACTCGGAAAGCCGCCCTAACTTGATACGACACCTCATGGCCAGAGGCACTCCCACTGGTGCTGCTTGGCCTACGAGTAACGCCGAAGGAGGAGATCGATGTGTCACTTGTTGACCTCGTATACGGACAGCCTCTGACAATCCACTCCCCACTCCCACATGACGATGCGGCACCCACTCTGGCAGAACGTCTGCGCACTCACATGGCCAGCCTCCGAGCGCACGCACCGACGTTGCACGGCACCGGGAAGGTATTCGTGCACGCCGACCTGCAGCGCTGCACGCATGTCATGTTGCATACGGACACAGCACAGCCATCTCTCCGGCCACCCTACAGTGGACCCCTATCCTGTGATCGCCTGAGGAGACAAAATGCTGGTAATCGAGTGCAACGGGAAGCCGTCTGCAGTGTCAATCGACTGCGTCAAGCCAGCTTACATCTTGCCCTCTCCACCAGCCATGCATTTCTTCGACCCGGCTGAAGATCTGGTTACAGACGACAGTCCCTCTGCCAGCACTCAGACGGAACGCGCACCTGTAGTCGCTGGTGACGCACAGCTGCAGCCTGCTGTCATCGCGTCGCCACGTGCATCTCCCACCACCGCACCCAGGCAGCCGGCATGGCCGCCCAGACCGCGCCCACCACAGGCACACCAGACTACGTCATGTGTGCCGGCTCCTGCGTCTGATTCAAATGGCTGTGCTGCATCACCATCACACCGCGCCGCCCAAAACAGAAAACACGTGCCCAAGCCGCCGAATGCTGTCAGAATCCGGCGTCCACGAGCCGCCATCCAATGTTGCGATCTGGCTGCAGCTGCCCGCGCCCTCGGCCACTACCTCCACTTGAGCCCCGGACAATGCCTCCCGTGTCCATTGCAGCTCCTGGACCCAGGTTTGCGTCCCTCTACCTCCACTGCTTTGGACATTGAAGTCGGTTCAGCATCCGTGTCAGTTTAACATATTTGCGTCACTGTCGAGCTCCGGATATCGCACTCCACACTGCCCACCTTGTCCATCACGGCTCCCGGACCTGCGTTTGAGTCCTGATGGTACCACACTTGTGCATATTCTCCGGACCTCTGTTGTCTCGAGTGTCGAAGTCGGTCCGAATGCTTCGCTGTGTTCCCACGACTGAGTCACTCAGTGAACTTGTGGAATGTTGTAATGTATGAACACTTGCACTTGCCACTCTGAACAATGTAAATAGTGAACTTTTTCTGTAGCTCTTGTGGATGCTCGGCGTTGTTATTAAGATGTCAGTGCATTCGAGACGTCATACCAAATGACCTGCATGCTATGGACAGTTGTAGCCAGTGCTTCACACCACTGTCACTAGCTGACCACACAAGGACATGCCCACTGCAAGCTCGCCAGTCTGGTGCGCTGACGTCACGGGCCACTGCCCTTCCAACGCTGACCGACCCCCACCAACGTTGCTGCACTGTCATCACGCAGTGCACGAACTTTAAACTCACGTGCGCCACAGAAATATTGCCACGTTTTAGCAGCTATGAGCTCTGCTCTCCGAGGGGGATCTGTGTGGCGGCTGAACCTTCAAATGAGTGAAGGGCTGAACTACAGCACAGCCGACACAAGTAAGCGACACCCAGCAATCATGAGTGCAGCTATACCACTATGCCGAATTTTGGCAACGGTACGTCGTGCACCGGACGCACGGAACAAAGCCATGCGAGCTGGTCAACACAATGCGACACATGTCTCCACTCCACCAACTTCGCCATCGCTGATCACATGCATCGAGTCAGCGCGAGTCCTCCCAAACAAGTACACTCAGTCCGAAACGCAGTCGCTCGTTTCGCGGAGTGCACCCTTCCATTTGACAGTGCCTTTCTCCCTTCCGTGGACATCGTAGCGCTTCTGCTCGCGCCAGGAGCTGGATATTCGGCGATGTGGCCTTTGTCTCGCTCAGTCCACGTGGTCACGCCACGGTCATCACTGGAGTGCATACACTCCGGGATCTGTGATCGAGCCGTACTGCTAGGTCAACATGCCTGTACGGACAAATGTTAATGAAGCATTGCGTTTGTAACGTAGTGTAAGACTTCCAAAGAATAAATTTGTCATGAGCAAAACTGCTCTAGTCATTCTGTCACCAAGCCTCTCCCTTGAACGTAGTGCATGGGCATGGCAATAAAGCCGGTTCACTGCACATTAATGACCGTAAGCGGTGATACGACACGTCTCCGCTTCATTCTTTCTGTAGTAATTTTTATATTTATAATTTGACCAGCATGTTCAGATAATCCTAGCTACAGTTTTCTTTATCTAAATCTGTTAAAACCTGATCAATGGGTGTCTTTGAATGGTTTGTTATTCTTGATGCACTGTTAACCCGTGGCACTAAATTGAAACTTTGGGTGACACTTATTAATGATTCCCAGGTAGAATCTGGATTCAGTTTGTCTATATTTAGGTCTCCACATATGAGAATGTTACTCTTTGGAGCGGATATCATATCAAGTACTTGATTTATATCTAAAAACACAGATGATGTGACTTACCAAACGAAAGTGCTGGCAGGTCGATAGGCACACAAACAAACACAAACATTCACATGAAATTCAAGCTTTCACAACAAACTGTTGCCTCATCAGGAACGCTCCCGGGATTGGAATGACTCCTTACCCTCTTCCTTAAAACCCACATCCTTTCGTCTCCCCCTCTTTCCTGACGAGGCAACAGATTGTTGCAAATGCTTGAATTTCATGTGTATGTTTGTGTTTGTTTGTGTGCCTATCGACCTGCCAACACTTTCGTTCGGTAAGTCACATAATCTGTGTTTTTAGATATATTTTTCCCACGTGGAATGTTTCCCTCTATTATATTCATATCAAGTACTTGATTTAGTTTAGACAAAAACTTACTTATGTGTCCACTAGGAGACCTGTATAAACACAAAATAGTTAATTTTCTACGTCTGTACTGGTCTCTAAATTCTATTGCTGACAACTCAAAATGTTTGTCTTCACTGATTACACATAAATCACATCCGAGATTATATGGATAATTTTGTTTAAGATAAATACAACAACCTCCACACTTCATAGAACTTCTACTGTATGCACATGCCAAAATGTAAGATTTTAAGACTACTGGATTGATTTCCACTTCATTGCACCATTGCTCTGTGATACAAATAACTGAGCTGTTTATAATCTCCAGCTTGACTTCTAGCTGTTGGACTTTATTTCTTAAACTTTCGATATTTTGGTGAACAATTGTGAAATTATTATTACAGTATTTAGCATTATCACTTGTCACTGTCTTTTTGTCCTTGTGAACTACTTCAAGTATCGTACGTCATTATTTCGTTTACGCCGGCTGCGGTGGTCTAGCGGTTCAGGCACTCAGTCCGGAACTGCGCGACTGCTACGGTCGCAGGTTCAAATCCTGCCTCGGGCATGGATGTGTGTGATGTCCTTAGGTTAGTTAGGTTTAAGTAGTTCTAAGTTCTAGGGGACTGATGACCACAGATGTTAAGTCCCATAATGCTCAGAGCCATTTGAACCATTTTATTTTGTTTACACTCATGTTTTTTTATTTTCAAATGGTATCCTTGGAACATCACCCCTTTCAGAACATATCAGTTTCCCCTATTTTTAATAATTTTACGTATGTCCATGAGCATTTTACTAAAGGTCACTGTGCCTAGCCTATTCAAATGCAAGACATCCCTGCCCAGACATTTGTCACTCAGAAATTTGTTAGGGTCAACGAAAAAATTGCATGTTCTCTGAAGGTGCAGTTTATATTGTTTATATAAGTGTTACTCACCGGTCTTCTATGTAGGATTCTACTGATTACAATTCTGGAGCTTGCATTCAATTTTTTCTCCTAATGAATTACATTTCTTCTATCGTTTATGATTTCTTCTTCACTGCTGCTTCGAATAGAGTTTATCCCAACATGGCTTATCACACCTCTGAAGTTTGTCATCATATCTCTACTATTCCTAAAGTTAGTCTGTTTTGTGTACATAATATTTTTAAAATGCTTATTAATTTGTTGTGGTCGAATGCCAGGGGGAACATTGACATCACAGTTCAGAACTACTACATTTTTTAATATGGAGTCGCCAATTGTGAGAAATTCATTTTTGTCTCCCTGTTTAGAAGAATCACTTTCACATTTCTTGTTCTTCACGTATCTCACTGTTTTCCAGCTATATTTGATTACAGCTTCACCACACAGTTTGTTTTGTGCATCCTTTTTTTCTGAAGTTTGCACACAAGAATCGTCACAGTTTTTACTTTTGTTTGACAAAGGATTTCTACATAGACAGTATGGTGATTCACTTACTAGTTTAGCATTTGAATCTTTTAGTGATTTAATTTCTTTTTTTAGAGCACCAGTATCACTTTGTAACAATTTTATTATTTCATCTTTGGACTTTATTGTACTTACAAGATCTGTTGTTTCACACTTCAGACAGTCAAAGCAAGTCCAGGGAGAGTCGTCACTTATGTATTTTAGGTTCACTTTTGTGCACTTTTCACGTAGCCAATATTTGCACTTAGCACATAAAATGCCTTTTATAACACGTTTTTTGCACTACTTGCACGATGAACTGATGTTTTTTTTCCTTTTTGTAACAGAACGATGTGTCACTGCACTGTTCAGTCGGTGCCATCTTGCATCTAAGCTAGTAGGCTGCTGTCGGATCCAGGCCTGGACCCTGTCACACACTTTGTCCATGTCTGCAAATAGCTTGTTTTAGAGGTCCAAACACATAATACTCACTTGGTGAAAGGTTGGGGCTGTACAGTGGATGTTCCAGCATTTCCCACCGAAATTGCTGCAGTGTAATCTTCACCACATTGCCTGTACGAGTGCGGGCACCATCACGCAGCAGGACAGTGCCATTGGACAACACGCCGTGGTATTTTGACTTGATGCCTCGTCTAAGGTTCTGTGAAGTGGCTTGATAATGCTGGGCACTGATGCTGGTTCCCCATTTCAGGAACTCTACAGGCGGTGGCCCTTGTGGTTGAAAAAGACATCATGACCTTACCAGAACTGGTGTGCGCAGACTTGTGGTGAAGTCGCATGTTTCCACTGCTTGCTCTGACCCTTGCTTTCCAGTTCAAAATGGTGACACCGTGTTTCATCACCTGTGACAATGTGTGGCAGAAAGCCGTATTGCTCCTCATGATAATGTTTCAGATGACTCAAAGATAGTGCCATTTAGGTGTTTCACTTTTCGGTGGTCAGTTGGTGGGAAACCCACTGCACACAGTGTTTTCGAAAGTTCAAGTGTTGATGCATTATGGTGTGGGTGGTGCATGCTAATGCCCAGGAACCAATGAATCTCGTCCACAGTGATTCTGGGATTGTCAAAGACTAAAGCATTCACTTCTGCAATCATTTCCAGTGTGATGACACAATGAGCCTGTCTAGGATGAGCATCATGTTCCAGTGACTCACTCCCCTCAAGGAATTATTTGTGCCATTCTACAACACTTGAATGACTCAGACTGTACTCACCACACACAGCCTTCATCCATCAATACATTTCGTGGCCTCTAACTCCCTCTGCTGCCACTCCTCATTGTTCCTGCTTACTCACCTGCGTGTCCTGTAGTGGATGATAACGTGTGTGACCACCTTCTCTTTAGTATGAAACCACACTGGCACTACACAACATCAAATGGTGTGCACGCGTCAGTCTCTCTACCAATAGATGGCGCCACCATACCCACAGTTACACGGTGCCACCTTACGTGCAAGGCAAAGGTAGACACACTGACCACATTTCAGTTGAATGAACCTCATAAAAATAATGTTGAGTGTGCCTCATGGAAGTGTTCATGTTGTATATTAATTACTGGTCTTTTGTTAACTTGATCAAAATGCAGATAGCTAATCCCAATTGCTATTCTAACATTTTTGATAACTAAGAGTGTGTGAAGTGTATGTGCAAACTTCCCGCTTCTCTTATATGAGTTTACTTACTTGGTGTATACAGCCGATCTTCTTCTCTGGACAGCCGGCTTCTGGAATCTCTATAAACTTCTTCTCTGAAGAATGATGCTAGTTACAGGAACCATAAAGACTCTCTCACCACTTGCAAAATAAATTGGTACTCGGAAAATACTTTCCGATAACTATTGGTATATTTGAGCTTCATAAGAACAAAATTCACACTTCTCACATGAACATTTAACTTATCATAAGTAACTCATATTGTCCCACATTAGAAACAGATTTAAGTCCATTTAGAAAAGAGTTGGCTTAACAGCCACGTCTTTACTACAAACATATCGTAAAATATGCCTTGCCTCCAGAAAGTCCAAGGTAAGAGAGTTTTTTCACAATTCAGAATCTCAATTGTTCTTTTGTCACTAACAGCAGTCACAATTACAAACAGCACAGAATAACACAGAAGTTCCTTGGTTCTTCCGTGTGCTTTCACTATGAATTCCATGGATCGCCTGACAAGTATTTGTTGGTGACATTCAATCTCACGTCAACGTTTTGCTCACAACTGATTCAACACCTGCACACACAGATGGGTGACGTGCAGTAGATAGAGTTCCTTTACCTCACTCACATCTAAAATAGTGCGGTTGAGATGGTGGAAAGCAGAGCAGTTCCAGAATTTACGCAGAAATTCTCGAAACACTACGTATTCCCCCCCCCCCCCCCCCCCCTCCCCCCCTGTACTATCTTTTGTTTAGTATGTACTAGCTTCATTATCTGTTGTAGCTTCGAGGAATTTTGGGCAAAATGAAAGTGTTCTTTTTGACACTCATGAACTTACATAAAATGTAATAATGGTCTTTGTGTCTAGAATTCAAACTTTCCAGAATAATCCCTACAAAATTTTGTGACTTTTTCCCCAATACTGTCCCTTTCCACTAGGATCAGTACCTATCCCTTACCTGTGGGTTGACAATATGAGAGCACTTCCTCTTTCCATTTTGGTAGGTATGCCCCTTTATAAAACATTCCTATTTTTTCAGGCCACAGGTCATCCTATCTCCAAGTAGGTGTGCCTGCTCCGTATACTTAGCAAATGCCGGGTACATCTCCCTTATCCTGTCTGAGTACACCTCATGGTTCATTACCCCAGTATATGTTCCTATACATACTATAATTAAGTATTTTCTGGTAAAGTTACAAATCTACTCTACACTTTACATATACTTCTTAATACTTCATCGAATCCCTAGAGTCCTCCTCTACTTATCAACTTCTATACTTCCAGTAGATATCATGTCTGTATACACTATTTGGTAGATAACATGCTCACTTAGGCTATTCAAGTTCCACTATCCTACAATTCATCATTTTATCAGAGTATTTATTATACTGACATTTCTCAGATGACTACCATGACCAATTCCACTCTTGTTGTTCCATCATCTTTCGGGCGTGCACTTGGGACAGCGACCGAGTGCACGCTCAAAAGATGATGGAACATTATGTCCGCTGGGAAAACTTCAAAAATCACAATTCCACTCTTGCTTGCATTTTTTTCCTTCATCCATGCCTCTTTCTTATGTATACTCAATGTAAAATCGGCGATGTAGAACCGTCATAGTTTTCATATATGTATGTGTGTGCATGTTTCCCTGTGTACACATATCTTTTCCCCTACCGCACCTGGCAGTTCTCACATCACAGCAGGTTTCTAATCTGTAATTTTAATGTTTGTGTTTAAATGTCTTCTTGTGTGTATGTGGATGTGTGTTTGTGTAGTCTGATTCTTCAGTCTTCTTATCGAAAGATAAGATGTAGGTTATTAGAAACCGTGGAAAGTAGGAAGGACTTCTGCAATAGAAGTATGTGAGTATGGAACAGGGGAGAAGATAGGTCTTCAAATGAGAAGTAAGAAAGGAAATAAATAGAAATGGTTGCTAAGACTGAAGAAGAGAAAGAAGATATCTCCAAAGACAGGAAATCCTTCCCACTCCCCCTTCCCCAGGATCCTACCTCGCAGGAACTTGAGTGAGATGCTGGAGGAGGTTTGGTTTAAATCATCTCCTACAGAATGGATATTGTCATCTTCACCCTTGAGGTGAACCCTATGGAAACAGAAAATAACGAAGAATCAGGCACACCTGTTTTTGAGGGTTGTTTGAAAGGTGTGATGTGTGTTTTGTGTTAGTCGTGGTTTATGTGTGCTCATAAATCATCCTTTTATCCACAATACCCACCCCTTTCAGAACTGATATAAACCCTCCCATCTACATCACATCTCATAAAAGGTATAAAATATTCTATACAAAGTAGAAAATCTATATACTATGTTATCACAGTTGTTTAATTAGTCATCCAATACTATATTTTCTGCTAACTTAATATTTCCTTCAGTTCACTAAGAAAAATATGCATCAAGAAGTATAAATTAGAACTCTGCTCCAGTTATATTCGATTCAGTATGAGAATAGTATTCTCATGAATTCAGGAATTATTTTGAAAGTTATGCACCAGGACACAGTTCTCCATATTTACCCAGAAATATGTGACAAATAACCAGTGTTGGAGTAATTGTAATGACACCTTATATCAACAAAACATACAAAATTGATGATGTTGATTTTAGCAAGACCTCTACACACAGGTTTGCAAAGAAACTAGTGAAGAGATTACATACAAAGACCATTTCCAGCAAAAATATGACCTAATTACACGTGGTGACCACGCCAATAGAAACCGAGGGAGAGTAGAGCTGACCAGGTGGACTTAATATATCTTGTCCCAAAGCTGTGCCAAATGACGGGGATCGGAGACAACATGTGTACAAATTTCCACCTCATGCTGCAGCTGAGCAAAATTGGGATAAATCCAGACTGGGGACAGGTAGGTGTGAATGCACTGTGCAAATCCCTACCTCATGCATGCTCTTTCAGGGTACATAAGAGTAGTACCAGAAGCACATATGCAGAAGTATCTTTAGTCCTCCGAGAGATTATATAGGGAGCCAGAAGTTGTTAGTAGTCTGACTGAATGGAACAAGGAAACCCCCACCAGGAAAAATTGGGGATGATGTAATCACAATTGCCATTTAGTACGATTTCTTTCCTCCATAGTATCTCTGAGTGTGGGATAGTGGAAAAGTTCAAGATTTTGAAGGAATTTGATACATGAAAACTATTATAGAAGAAACTCTGAGAACAACCCAGGATCCGACCGTCATCACTCCACCTGTTAACTCAGAATGTTAATGCCCCTGGGGGATAAATAACTTTACGTCCATTACATTGTACTTTCCCTTTTCTGACTCAGTTGTAGGATCCACTAAAAATAATGTCTTGGGATGGATTACTGTTTGTACTTGGTGTGGTCCTTCATATTTTTGGAAAAGTTTATGAGTCTCTTTCCTTAGTATCAAGTTAGGAAGATGTTGTTTTATGAGAACTAGGTCATCAACTTAGTATTGAGGTTCCACAGCCTTTTTATTATATTTACTTACTTTTTGTTGTGCCTTTTCAACTAAGTTCTTAGACACTATTTCCTGATTCAATTTGTAATCAACAATAGGTTGTTCTGGACAATTAAAAGATTTGATCAGAGGTTCTCCTACAAAGGGTTTGCCTATTAATTATACTCTAAATCGTTTCAGGCAAATGCCAGGATGGTTCCTTTGAAAGGGCACGGCCGATTTCCTTCCCAATCCTTCCCTAACCCGAGCTTGCGCTCCGTCTCTAGTGACCTCATTGTCGACGGGACGTTAAACACTAACCTATTCTAACCTATTAATTATAATGGTGTCAATCCAGTCAATAAATGTGGTAATTCATTTAGAATAAGTCCAAAATCTTTAATTTTCATTGCCCATAAAGTATGTTTTTCATGGCAGTAGCTACGGTATAGTTTTCCAATTTCCTTCATTATTCATTCACACAGATTTGAGGATGGGTTATAGTTGGATATTAGCACTTGATGAATACCTTCCCATGTGAGAAATTCTTTAAAATATGTTATGCGTGAATTGTGGGCCATTATCCATAAGAAACCGTTTTGGCTTACCTACTTCCAGAAAGTATTGTTGTAAACAGTGTATAACTGTCTGCGCATTGGCTCTTTTGATTGGATATAGTTTAACATATTTTGACCAACACTCTATGTTGACCAAAATGTATGACACTCCTTCCTTTCCTTATGGGACTGGTCCTAAAAATCTGCTGCTGTGAGATCGTGCAATGACTTTGGAATAATCAGATACTTTTTGTTCTTCATGTGAGTATTATTCTCTTTATCTTTCTGGCAAATTTCACAAGTTCTTATCAAAGATGCTACTTTATGCCCTACCTTCTTAAAATAATAAAACTTAATCATATGGGATATACACTTTTTTATTCCAAAGTGTCCATATCCTGTATGAACATACCACACAAGTGCATCTTCCATTACTTTTGAAATGCATAAGCGCCAACGTTGCAATGTTACGCTGTCTCTCCAAAACAAATTATGACCTATAATTTTCCATTTTCCTACTTGATTAGGAGGTAAAGGATTCTGGATACACACTGAAAACATTTCTGTAAAATAGAGATCATAATGGATATTTTCTGTTGTTCTTTGAGCCATCTCTTTTACCCTGATATTCAGATAGTCTACTGACATAAAATTAATTGCAAAAATAGTACCGGGTCCTTCCATACATTTTAATTCTTCCATTCCAATCGGTATCCTAGATAAAGCATCTGGTACAATATTCACAGAACCTTTTACATATTGTATTCGAATATCATATTCCTGTAGGAATAGCATCCATCACAAAACCTACTGTGCAACAATTGACTACTCATTAGTAAGGATGGACCTTGATGATCACCATAAACATGGATTTCTGATCCCCATACCAGTGCTTGAAATTTCTGAATACTCCATACAATTGCCAAAAGCTCTTTTTCGGTAGCTGTTCAATTGAATTCATGCTTATTTAGACTATGGCTAGCAAAAGCTATGGTTCGGTATTCTACATTATTTAGATCCCACTCTCCTTGGAATAGTTCTGCATCAATACCATAATAAGATGCATCTGTTGACAATTTAAATGGTTTGCCCATAATTGGATGGTGCAATATGGGTAATTCAACAAGTGCTCTTTTGATGTTCTCAAACACATCATTTACCTCTTGATCTTAAACCAGTGGTATTCCCTTTCTTAATAAACGTAAAATTCTTGGGTTGTTTGGTTCTTGCCCTCATATGTACCATCTGTAATATCTGGCCATACCTATAAATCCCTTTAACTGTCTTACATTTCTAGAGTGTGGACATTCTTTAACAGCTTTGATGCATTCATGGTCTGGTCTAATTCCCTTAAGCTCTTGGCATGCAAAATACAATTTAGATAGCTTTGTCATAATACCTTTCTTTTTAAATCTTTTCAAAGTCTTACTCAAGGGTCGACAATATTCTTCCCAAGTAGCTGATATTATTAGGATATCATCTACATATATTATCAAATCCTTTAGCAGATCTCACCCTAGTGCTTCATGTAGTGCACATATAAATATGGACACTGAGATATTTAGTCCAAATGGGAATACGTTAAAATGATATGATTAGCCATCAAACAAAAATGCTGTTATTTTTTGGATTCCAAGCGTAGTTTTATTTGCCAATATCCCGTAGTCAAATCCATTTTGCTAAAGAACCTTACTTTTTAAAATTTGGACAACAATTCATCGATGTTAATCAGTCTGTCTCTTTCTGTCTCTATATGTCTACTCAATGTACAACCATCTAATGCTAATCATACTCTGCCTGTAGCTTTCTTTACCATGATCAAAGGATTACTCATTAACTATATTAAATTTCGGCCTCCAGTTGCATAAGCAAACAAACTTTACCTAGGTTTTGACTATAATAATGTAGCCTTCTTCAGAAATGTCCCAATATAAAATTAAAATTAAAGCATGCCATATATTGGCCTTATCTGGCCACCTGTCTGGCCTGTTTGTGTGGCCTGTCAGCAAAACTTGAGTAGAAGTGATGCAGTCTTATGACAATGTACTGTAGTACCTACATTTTAAGTTTGACGAGGTCAGTATCTGGCATGTTTTAATTTTAATTTCATTTTGTGACATTTCTGAAGAAGGCTACATTATTATAGCCAAAACCTAGGTAAAGTTTCTTTGCTTGTGCAACTGTAGACTGAAATTTAATGTAATTACATTTTGCAGTTGCTGACTCTGCTGCACCATGCTAAAAATATTCAGATTATTCATTGCACTAGAACTCTGCTCTATAATATTATTGTCAATCATTTTGTTGATTTCATTCCTAGCTGCTTTTTTCAAACTTACAGGTATTGGGTATGGCTTAAAAAAATGGAGTGTCATCTTTGATTTTGAACTTACACATGTAGTTGCTGATATTACCTGGATGATCGGAAAACACTATTTCATACTCTATTAGAATTTTATATAATTCTCATCTTTCTTGTTCGGGTTCATATTTGGGATTCACTGACTTTGTCTTGTATATCAGTTTGATGTGTTCCTGGATCTACATTATCGATCTTTGGTGACAATTGTGCTGTACCTGTTAAATGCAAACACTGACACTCAGTTGTCTGTTTTCCAATTTAGTTACCTGTCACAAAGGGTACCCAATATCTACAATCCCCTTTACCAAAACATAGAAGATTTTCATCAGAGTTAAAGATAACTCTAAACTCTAATAGCCAATCTAAACCAAACAATACATCTCTATTGATATTCTCTACTATTAACAGCATTTGATGAAATAATATATTTCCAATGCTGCAGTTCAGTTGAGTTTCGTACTTTACAATGTCAATTTTTGTTCCTGTTATTCCAACTATGTAAACTCCAGTCACTGGTAATAATAGTAAGTGATGTTTAGTTTGTAATGAACTAAAGAATGTGTTGGAGGTGAGTGATACCTCATTCCCTGAATTTATAAAGATGTTAACCTTGAAATTTTCCACAGTCTCTACTACTATAGGTTGTGGATTGTTGGTAGTCAAGCTTGGTTCTTCCAGTAGCAACCATTACTTTGTAGGTATTTTGTGGGTAAACATACTTGTATGGACTAAGGCCTCATAGTGTATTTCCAGGACACGGGCCCTGGCCCTGGATCCAGATCGCACTATGTTTTCCTCATTATCAGTAATCACAGTTTGGTTACCGAATCAAGATACTACATTACCACTTTGTATTCTATTATTACTCAGTACAAATTCCTGTGAAGTTACTGGACCTAAATTCAGAGGTGGGTGCTTTTTCTGATAATTGTCGTTACCATTTTTCCTGTTGCACTGGTGTACTCTAGCTAGGTTACTCTCATGTTTTTTAAAATTATTACCACTGTTCCTTTTGTAGTTCAGATTTTTCACTTTGGTGCAAGTTTTCATTGCGGTCCTTATTTAAGGCATCAAGTGCATCTACAAAGGACAACAACTCTTGTACCATCCTCCATCCACTGCATAAGATATCTTTCCTCACATATATGGATAATCGTCTAATTAAAATCCACACTAATCCTTCTTCCTTCATTGGCTTATCTAAGTACTTTGCATGTGTTAGATGCCAATCAGAATACTTCCTCATTGTACCCCAAGTATTACTGTGTTTTTTTTTTTTCGTCCCACAGATCTGATATTAACTTCTCCTGGGCACTTGAGGACCAATACTTCTCCTTAAATTTCTTTTTAAAATCTTCCCAAGATGAAAAGTTATCAATAATTACTGTGCCCCATTTGGAGGCTTCTCCTAGAAGGTAACCCACAGCAAATTTAATCTTTTTAGAATCCTCCCAATTCTTTGGCAAAGCTTGGTTGAATCTTTTCAAAAAATGAGTCAGATGTACATCCCCATCTGGCTTAAACTTAGGGAATTGTCTCGATAACCTCGAATTCACTCTCCATCGTAAATCAGTAACTACTTCACTAGTTGACACAACATTGAGTGAAGTTGTCTGTTTTTCCACTTTGTCCTGGATAAGTATGAATTCTTTCCACAAGTGATCCATAATCTTTTGGGTATCTGAAAGTTCAGAAGAAACAATAGACGACACATTCCCAGATGTCATTCTCTCAGTGACTTTACAATCTATAATCCCTTCAAATTGTTCCTCCAAACTACTTATATTTACTATCTCAGAGTTTACTATCTTCTCTTGGAATCTTCTTTCTACATTATCCACTTGTCTACTTACACCTGTAATTTGAAATTGGGTTATTGGCATTAACTTATCTTGCATTTCAACACTCTCTTTTTAAGTACATATGCAATCCCTGCTTTACAGCATCAAACTTAACATTGCATACATTTTCAAATGATCCTAACTTTTCATTGATTTCTTGATTCTACAGTATTACATTTTTCCTCAATATCAAATTCTAACTTTTATATTAAATCTAGTAATTGATCATTCTGTTTCTGACTATAGTCAGTGAGCCGCTGATTTATATGAATTTCCAATGAATTGGTTAATTATTTCTTTAAGTCTAATTTCAAATCCTGTACTTTACTATTCAAGGTGTCAAATTCAATCTTTAAAGCATCCATGCTGTCACATTGATTACCAGATTCTTTTTTCTGTGAGTCGACTTTGACATTTAATAATCCTGAAGTTTCATTCTGAGCATTTAAACTAGATTGTTTAGTTAGAGTTGCATTTAGTTCCTTACCTAGAGCAGCATTTTGAGTTTTGATTAGATTTACTAACTCAGACCAGTCAGGCCCTTCTTTAGTAATTCTCAAAGTCACGGCTGGTTTTGACATCTCTCCAATTTGCTGAACGTGATCCATAATTTTACAGGCTTTAGACCTTGTGAGGATTTAAAAATTAACTTAAAGTATAATAACTACATCAATACAGTTCATTAAAGTTTTGCGCTCACCCACCGTAGAATTCTCGCAGTGTAGGTGAGCAGATGTGATGGCAGGTCAGCAATGGTGAACAGCAGCTGAAGCTGGCGGCAGCAGATTTAGGCTGGTTTCCACATTTGTGTCCCCGCGATCCATGTGAGAGCTGTATACTCCCCACAACAGATCTTCTTAGTTGTATCGTTCAAGGCGTATCTCTTCCTAGTCCAATACACTGAGATCTTATCTCCAGTTTTTCACATTGTGACTTTCTTACGTCTACTCCCTTACTTGCTTTTACAAATTTTCTCCCACGGATACTCCAGCATAAGCCAGTTTCTCTTAACAGTTCTCTTGTCTTGTTATGCTTGGTTGCTATGGTGACATTTGATAGCTTTTTCTCTCTTTTTTGTCTCAAAATTCCTGTTTTCTTTGGTCCTGTCATGGTTGCCACATTCAAATGTTTTTGATGACAGTGTGTGTGAAATGTATGTGCAGGCTTCCGACTTCTCTTATACGAGTTGACTTACTTGGTGAATATGGCCACTCTTATTCTCTGGATAGCCGGCTTCTGGAATCTCTATAAACTTCTTCTCTGAAGAATGATGCTAGTTACGGGAACCATAAAGACCCTCTCACCACTTGCGAAATAATTTGGTACTCGAAGAATACTTTTCGATAACTATTGGTATAATTGAGCTTCATAAGAACAAAATACACACTTTGCACATAAACGTTTAACTTCTCATAAGTAACTCGTATTGTCACACATTAGAACCAGATTTAAGTCCATTTAGAAAAGAGTTGGCTTGACAACCATGTCTCTACTACAAACATATCATAAAATATATCTTGCCTCCAGCAAGTCCAAGGTAAGAGAGATTTTCACAATTCATAATCTCAGTAATTCTTTGTTCACTAACAATAGCCACAATTACAAACAGCACAGAATAACACAGAAGTTCCTTGGTTCTTCTGTGTGCTTTCACTATGACTTCCATGGATCGCCCAACAAGTACTTGTCGGTGCCGTTCAACTGCCGTGTCGACGTTTTGCTCGTGACTAATATCACACCTGCACTCACAGACAGGTGACGCACACTAGATAGGGTTCCTTTCTCCCACTCACATCTAAAATATCATATGTTGTTCGAGATGGCAGAAGGCCAAGAGGTTCTAGAATTTACATGGAAATTCTCGAAATACTGCAGTAATACCACTAATGCCAGCACTCTCATCAACCAAAACTGAAAAAGCTGAAACATGCTTCACCTCCTCAATTATTTTGCTTCTTAGAACATTGTAGTAAATTTCAATCAATTCATTTTGGATTTGATGAGATATGTTCAAGAAGGTTTTATCTCCTGATTCTATATAATGTTTCAAACTATTGACCCCAAAGTCAGCTCATACGTTGGTAGATTTATGAAAACAGAACCATCATTGCTTTTCTTGCAAAGTAGAAGATCATGCTATGCACAAAATTAAATTCTTCATACAGCTGGCCAATGTTTCACTTTTTTTTTTCAACAACTTTGTGAAATGCTGTATTTAAGCATTCATGAACACTCGGTCCCTTTTTGTCTCTGAACTGTTCAAATGTTTTTAAAGAAGCCAATATGTCATGTTGTCACTTACTTTTGACATGAGACAGTGCAGCATGATGAAACTTTTGAAATTTAAGACCAAAGAGAGATGGAGATTTATGCTTGTAGACTCCACTAAACAAAACACATATTTGACACAGAGGATCATTTGCTATAACTGAGTAGTCTGTAAGTCATTCAGATTGATAGGCTCATTCACCATCAATGCTTACGTGATTTTTAAAACAGTACATTGTACTAGGTGTCCAAGGATTTCAAAATAAATTCAAATGTAGATTGTCATTGACTTGGCAATTACAGTCTGAAAACAACCTAATCTCTAATAATGAATTAGTTTTGTTACTGCCAGTGAAACTGAGTGATGCATCTTGTAGAATATCTTTACTGATGTATATAAACAAAAACAGAACTTGACTAATGTGTGTGTGCTTACACTAAAAAATTTAACTAGTGAATGTTCACCAAAAATCAATGAATATTCTATTGATAAATATATGAGGTAAATCCCATTTCAGTATTTTACAGAATGCAGTCTTCGTAACTCATCATACCATAACCAAACTTCCTAAATTAAAACCAACATACCAGTAAATGAAATATGACAGTGGCAAATAATTGACGTGTGTCATGTACATCATGCATGAAACAACTGTTACATTATCAGTAATTTGACTACTCCAGTTTTAAAGCATAGCAAGATTAATATTTGTAGAGATAACAAAAGACACAGGAGTTAATGTGGGTACAAATACAAACATAACATAGCATACCTCTACTGGATGCTGTAGTATGAGAAGTATCATTGATACTGTTTTTGGGCTCTTTGCATAGAAAAGACACAGGAATTAGTCTGGATACAAATACAAACATAACATACCATATCTAAGCTGAATGCCATAATATGAGGAGTATCATTGATATTGATCTTGGGCTCTTTGCATGGAAATTTTTTGTGTCACTCATAACTTAAGAAAACAAACAACTGTGCACAAACAGTTACTCACAACTACTATGCTAAATAACATATTGTTTAATTTTTGTGCAGTGCCCCCTACCTCCCAAATCCTGACGCCATCCACCGTCCCACCTCTCTCTCTCTCTCTCTCTCTCTCTCTCTCTCTCTCTCTCTCTCTCTCTCTCTCTTTCTCTGCTCTTTGTGCTGTGTGACGCACTAGCAGAGATGTGTTCCAGAGATGCAGGAGCAAGATCCATACTTATATCCAAAAACCACATGATTTAAACTTAACATAAGTTCTTAATTTTATATAAGTAGACCTTCCTACTTAAGTTATAAGACTAGACTGATGTAGATCATAACTGTGTAAAGTGCAGATAAAGACACACAACCCTGAGAAAATCCTTGTGACATTCTTACCCATAATTAGAAAAAGGGATCAGCACCTGCCTAAGATGTTTGAGGGCAACAACCTCAAAAGAGAGAAAGAAAGGGAGGTGAACATTCCTGGTGGAATGATGAACCTGTCCAACTAGTTCTCAAAAAACAGAGAGCTTTGAACATCTGGAAGGCAAATAAAAATTATGAGAATTGAGTAGCTATTGTAGAAGCCAGGAAAGCAATGTCAAAGATTTTAAGAGGATCAGACTTCATCATCTGAGGGATCAATTTACATCAGTAGAATCAGGGTTTAAACAAAACAGTGTAATGGGCTTCTATAAAGCATTCAAAACCAGCCTATTTATTTGTTTATCTCTTTGTTCATCCTTTGATCATGGTTAAGAAGAATATTGGGTACATCAGTATGTATTTACAATTAGAGGTAGAGGGTATATTACAATTTGAGCATACATTTATTTTACAATAGGTGCAATTATGCATATATGTATAACAATTAATGAAAACATAGGCAAAAGAAAAACTTTATTACTAATTTAATTTACTATATGTAGTCTCCCAATTTCAAGTTTTGCTGAAATGCTAGTGTGTTGATGGAAAAAAAAATATTCGTGTTTCTTTTTCATTGACACTTGACTAGGTGTTTCAAAATAAATATTGGCCTTTTAAGGCTTTGTATCAGTTATTACATTCAACTTACAATTATAAATAATGCATTAAAGGACAGATCAACTCAAACAGTTTTTCTTACAAGTGTACAATGTGAGCACCACTTCTCAAATGGCACACTTCAAGATGACAGGCAAGTTCTTCCCAGACCTTGATCCGCATGTCTGGAGGTCTGGAGTGATTGTTGCAACAACTACATTAGTCCTTTTCTAAGTTGGACATATAGTTGGTAGTGGAGGCACATACATATGATCATTTATGAACTTCCAAAAGTAAAAATTTCCCGGCATCAGACTGAACAAATGTGGAGGCCATGCAATAGAACCTCTCTCTTCTGATCCCTTGAAGCCACCCATGTGGTCAGGTACAACTTTGATTAACCAATCTCATAGAGTTACACCAGTGAGCTGGCACATTGTCTTAATGCCAAATAAAGTTCTGTGGTTCAGCTTCTTCCAGCTGGGGATAGACCCATCATTCTAGTGCCTGAAGATAAGAAACACCTGTTACAGTTGCTTCACTGAGAAAGAAAGGCCCATAAACTTTCTGAAACTGTTCACAGTCTCATTGCAGCTGTTACAGTTGCTTCACTGAGAAAGAAAGGCCCATAAACTTTTTGAAACTGTTCAGTTAGCACTGTCCCATTGCAACTGTACCATTTCATGGGGATTTGCTAACTCCCATTTTCACTAAAGTGAAATGTCAATTCGTCACTGAAGATGACACATACCAGAAAATTTTCATCAGGCTGCATTTCGTTTGCAAAGTTGGCAGGTAAACTGTAGTGTGTAGGCCTTAGAAGTTTCACAGGTACACTTACAAAACAGTTTGAGCAGCTCTTTCCTTTGGTGTGTTATTTATAATTCTAAGTTGAATGTAATAGATGCTACAAAGCTTTAAAACCAATTATTAATTTTGAAATGTCCATTATATGAGGGGGGGGGGGGGGGGGGGGGTACCCAAAAGAAACAGAACTTCTTTTTTGAAATTATTTATTCATATTTAAAGCACAAACCTTCAATGCCTTTCAAAGTACTCTCCACTTCCTCTAATACACTTGTCTGATCTTTTATTCCATTTTTCAAAACATTGTTTAAATTCATCTCTTTTGATGCTTGACAGCACTGCCATCTTTTTTTCTTCACCTCATGAACATCACCAATATACTTTCCTTTCACAAAGTGTGTGTGTGTGTGGGGGGGGGGGGGGGGCTTTGCCATGAAGGAAGAACTGTGAGCAGGGCCATTGTCATGAAGGAAGAATCTGTCATCCAGTCCCCATATTGCTGCACAGTCTTCTCAAAACTTCCAGAAAGAAAACCTGGTTACCTGGTTAACTGTCTTGAGTTCACCTGACAAGCCTTCTTGGGGTGAGGTGAACTTGAAGTCTTCCCACTGGCTTCAATGTTGCTTTGATTCAGGATCAGAAGCATAGTACCAAGTTTGTCACCTGTGATAATTTTTGAAGGAAAAAAAGAATTATCTTGGGGTTCGTCTTTCAAAGCACAACATGCTCACATGTGACCTTGTTTTTGTTCATCAGTCAGCAGTTGTGGCAAATTTGGTTGGAACCCTTTTCATTCACTAATCTTCCATCACAATTCATTGCACTGAACTCCAAGTCACTCTTGACAACTCCACAATTTCTTCAATAAGAATAAGAATCTTTATTAGCTGTTCAGTATTTTCTTATACAATGGGCTTCGTCAATAAGTTCAATTACAG
Organism: Schistocerca americana; assembly: GCF_021461395.2. Taxonomy (NCBI): domain Eukaryota; kingdom Metazoa; phylum Arthropoda; class Insecta; order Orthoptera; family Acrididae; genus Schistocerca; species Schistocerca americana. The sequence goes on along the minus strand of NC_060124.1, from coordinate 606,097,857 downwards.
TATAAAGATGGTTATATTCTCATAAAAATGTATATATAAATCATAATGTTAGTGTAGTACAATAGCACACACTTGGAATTTTATATATTGTTAATTTTACAATAAAAAAGAAAACATTATACAAATTTATATTAAGCGGGGAGTATGTCATGTTGATGATACTATGTCATTATCATATACATGTTGATAACACTGTCATTATCCTAAGATATTGATGCAAATATAGAGCACTCGAATTAGGTCTATTATGCCTATATGTCAGATTTTTTTTTTTTTTCCAAATTTAGGTCCTACTACAGGCAGAGGTAGCTTTCTCTATGTTAAAACAGCAAATCTGCCATATTACAATCTTTATATTCATCAACTGAGTAAAATGCTTTACCTTTGAGCCATTGACCTTAAATTTATTTTTAGATACTGTTTGTACAATTTTAGGGAGCATATTAAACAGTTTGAGGCCTGCATATTTATAACTATTCTGTATCTTGGACAATCTAGATTATGGCAGATCAATTGTGTGGTTTTGTCTTGTATTATGGGTGTGGACAGATGACCTAAGGGGATATTGAGCTATGTTTTCTTTTACGTGTAATAAGCAATAACAGATGTACAAACAAAGAACTGTCATAATGTTAAGTTTTTTGAAATGTTCCCTGCATGTATCCCTAGGAGATAAATCCACTATATGTTGAAGAGCTTTTTTTTGCCATCTAAAAATTGATACTGAATTGGGAGAATTTCCCCAGTGCAGAATACCATATGAAAGATGAGGGTGGGTATAAGCAAAATATGAATGCAGCAGTAAGTTTTGGCTGACATTATTCCTAAGCTTATAAAATAGGAACATAGCACGTGCAAGTTTCAAGCTAAGTTTCTGGTCAATCATCATTCCTAACAGTTTAACAGACTTATTTTCTATGTTTGATACTTTCAAATTAAAGAATATTTCCTCAGTTTTTGTTTCATTTATGTATAGGGAGTTTGCACTAAACCAATGAAACGATTTTTCAAATATTATATTATTTTTTTCTCGTACAGACTCAAGAGTCTGTCCTGAATTGATAAAAGTTGTATCGTCTGCATAGAGGACTGTTTTACAGGGTAAATACAGTGGCATATCATCAACATACACTACAAACAAGAAGGGCCCAAGTATGGAACCCTGTCGCACACCTCTTTTTATTGTTTGTGGGTTTGACAGCTGCCCATTTACACTGACAAATTGTACTCTGTTGCTTTAGTAGGATTCTAATAATTTCAGGGTGTCCTCTTCCATGCCATAGTGTCTTAATTTCATGATCAAAGTACTATGAGATACAGTGTCAAATGCTTTACTCAGGTCTAGGAGAGTAGCACGAGAGATTAATTTATTTTCAAAGCCATCATATATATCCCTAACAATATTTTCAACTGCTTTAACTGTGGATAGTATAGACCTGAATCCATACTGTGAGTTACTTAACAAGTTATTCCTCTAAAAATAGTGATTCATTTGTTGGTGAACACAGTCTTTGATTATTTGAGATATTATTGGGATTAACGAGATAGGGCGATAGTTACTTGTATTTGATTTATCCCCTTTCTTAAATATGGGAATAGTTACTGTTATTTTCAAACAGTCAGGGAAAATCCCTTGCTGTAATATATGGTTAATGAGAGTGGTTAGAGGGGACAGAAGATCACTTGACTTCTTTATGACAAACTTTGACAGACCATAGAAGTCCTCTGCCCTGGAACAACTTAGTTTGCCTATTGCTTTGCTAACATCATTTTCAGTTACTGTTGCCCAGCAGAATTTATGAACTACATTCTTATTTGAACCTAAAAGAGTTTTAGCATCAAGCAAGGCGTTGGGGGGAGACAAATCATGTTGTAAACTGAAGTTAACAAAGTGTGAGTTTAAGATATCTGGGGCTAATTGAGTTGTTGGTCTATTTATTTCACTTTTAATTACTTCCCAGGCAGCTTTACAGCTGTTTCTGGATTTAAGAATATAGTTATCATTTGCCCTATGTTTTGCCAAGCTTATTTCAGATCTATAAATTTTTCTTATTCTAATGTACATCTCTTTGTACTCGCTGCTGTTATGAGATCTGTCCTGAAACATAAGAAGCATAATCCTGATGCTGTCGAGGTATGGTGTAAACCAATTGTTTAGTCTCTGTGGTTTACAAGCTTGGTTATTATTCTGTCTTTTTACTAATCTGGGACAACACTCATCAAATATTCTTGCAATTTCCTCTATAAATAATTTGCTTGTGTTATTCACACACATATCTTTGTATAAGATGTCATTCCAGTTAACTGACCTTAATCTAGTTGTAAACTCTCTTCTGTTGCATTCATTCATAGGTCTAACAGTTTTGTGTTGTTCATCTGGAATGCTGACTTGAACTGTAATCCATAGGCCATCATGGTCAGCTAGGCCTAACTTGACTACTCCAGTTTCAACATTATTTTCATGGGTATTACTTATTATATTGTCTAAGCATGCATTATATCTTGTAGGCTTATCATTTAGACAATAGCAACCAAAAACTCTTAGGCTATCCAAGAATTCCAATATGATATGACTCTGTACCCTGATATCCATATTAATATCACCAAAAATTAAGATTCTTTGGTATTTATATTTAGGCTTAGTTAGTAAGACTAACAGTTTTTTAAAAATTTACTATAAATTCATATTCGCTAGAAGATGGTGTGTGATATACAGATGTAACAATAATATTATGTTTAGGTATATGTACAACTGCAGCCTCAAAGGTGGTGTCTATACACAGGTCTGTGACATCATTAGTAAAGTATTGTAGATTTAGTCCATTCTTAATATATATTGCAACACCCCCATGTACAACTGTTGATCTGCAGCAACTACTAGCTAGGGAGTAACCAAATGGAATATTGAACACAGCCAGTGCTCATTTACACTAAGTATATCACAGTTGGAAGTTTCTAACCAGTACTGCAATTCTCCCAACTTCTTTCATAAAGACTGTATATTAATATGTAAGAACAGAAGACTATTTTTGGAAACCCTGGGCAGTAAAGAAGAGGGTTCAGATTGTCTTCTTAAGGGCACTACTATACAGCTGAAATCTTGAGTTGTTTGTAAGTCTACTGCTGGTAGCCAGGTCCCATTTTGACAATGTTCGGATACATCTAGATTTCTGGGCTCAGAGTGAAAGGTTTGAAGATTATTTTGATCCTGCTGGAACATATCTGTTAATATTTTGCCAGACAGACCAGCAGGCTTTACAGGTTTCCCTGGTCTAGCGGTATTACTATAAAGGTGTCCATTTCTTTACTCACAGTTTTGGTAATCAGTTTCAAGATTAATTTTCTTCCTTGATTGTTGAGGTGGAATCCTTGTCGTGTATAACGCTCCCTGTCAAACTAGCTAGCTTTAATGATTGAGGTATTTTTGAATTTCGAACACAGGTGATATAGCCGTTTCTTTACTTCCAATACCTCGCGATTTATGCAGGATCGTTTTGCAAGATCATATCTAAATGGAACATCGACAACAAACACTTTTTTCAATTTGATACTTGGTAATGTGCTTCTTAAGCCTTTTATTAAGTTCGCACTGTTGTTTTTCGCTATGTCATTTGTTGCAGTCAGAAGCCTTTTTGTTTGGTTTGTTGTCAATCTTTGTTGATGATTGCATGAATCTCTTCAGCATTGTCATGCATTTTGACTGTGGGAGGACTACCAGAATCAGGTTTCTTATCATTTGAGTATCAGCTTCATCGTATGTTAATTTATTTGGTATAAATCTCTCAATTGCTGCTGATATTATTTTTTTGAATTCCAGCCACATCTGGTCTACACTTATATTGTTAATCTGGAAGGAGTGGAGATTGTATCTTAGGAAGGCATCAAGTGAATTTTTATTTGATTTTTTGAATATGTATATTTTTCGTTTATTTTTGGAGGATTTGGGGGTTACAATATTCAGTCTCCCTATGGCAACCCTGTGTTCACTAATCCCTGTATCTGTCTTGATGCTTGTCATTAACTCAGGATTATTTTGTCGTGTCCTGACATAGGTAGGAGACGGAAAAAGGAGTTGCTGGTCAGTCTGCGCTCTGGAGTGGTACAGAGCAGAAGGCAGAAGGACAATTCACAGTGAAGGCATTTAATTGTTTTCTTCTATCTGAGCCAGCACTGGTACAGGCATTTACTAGAAGTGCAGGTGGTGAGACTCGGTAGGGATCTCATAGTGGAGACTTTCGGACAAACCTACTACAGCATCTAGATGACATATGAAGTTACATGTTAATTCCTTGAAGAGTAGCTAACGCCCTGAGACCATGTCTGTGGGTGTCTGCATTTTTGCAAGGCTCTTCCCTTACTGTTTACTTCATGTAACAATATCTCCCCTAGTTTCGTCTGCCCTCAGCATCGTCTCTGCTTCTGTGCCTTGGAATGCCTGTCCTCCTTTCTCACAGCTTTAAGATGACACTACAGTAGCAAGGAATAATCAATATATTACAATTTGTTGCTAAGAGGTCAAGTGTGTTCTCACAACCATTTACTATTCGTGTGGGCTCATGAACTAACTGCTTGAAATAATTTTCAGAGAATGCATATAGCACAATTTAGGATGATGTATTATGCATACCTCCTGAATTAAACATGTGTTTTCACCAACATATTGAGGGTAAATTAAAGTCACCACCAACTAGAATCGTATGAGTCGAGTACATGTTTGAAATCAAACTCAAGTTTTCTTTGAAACTTTCAGCAACTGTATCATCTGAACTGGGAGGTCAGTAAAAGAATCCAATTATTATTTAATCTGATTATCAATAATGACCTCTGCCCATAAGAACTCACAGGAAGTATATACTTCAATTCTGTGACAAGATATACTACTTCTAACAGCAACAAACACACCACCGCCAACCGTGTTTAGCCTATCCTTTCAGAACACCATTAGATTCTTCGCAAATATTTCAGCTGAGCTTATATTTGGCTTTAGCCAGCTTTCAGTGCCTATAATGATTTGAGAATCAGTGCTTTCTATTAGCACTTTGAGCTCTGGTAGTTTACCAACACAGCTATGACAATTTACAACTGTTATACCAGTGGTTCCTGTATCTATGTTCTGCCCATGTTTGGCCTGCACCCTTTGTCACTGAAGTGCTTCTTGTGTTTTCCCAAGACCCCCTAACCTAAAAAACCGCCCAGTGCATACCACACAGCCCCTGCTACCCATGTAGCCACCTTGTGTGTGCAGTGGACACGTGACCTATTCAGCGGTACCTGAAACCTAATCACCCTTTGGCGTAAGTGGAGGAATCTGTAGCCTACACAGTCACAGAACCATCTGAGTCTCTGATTCAGACCCCCAATTGGCTCTGCACCAGGGGTTTGCAATCGGTCCTGTCAGCTATGCAGCAAATGGTCAGCTCTGCTTTCATCTTGCGAGCAAGACTGACAGCATTTACCACTTCTGTTAGCCGCTCAAAACCAGAGAGAATCTCTTCTGATCCAAAGTGACACACATCATTGGTACCGATGTGAGCCACCACTTGCAGTTGACTGCACCTTGTTCTCTTCATGGCATCCTGGAAGACCCTTTCCACATCCGGAATGACTCCACCCATTATGCACCTGGAGTGTACATTGGATTTCTTACCCTCCTTGTCAGCCAAGTCCCTAAGGGGCCCCATAACGCGCCTAATGTTGGAGCTCCCAACTACCAATAATCCCACCCTCTGCGATTGCCCGGATCTTTCAGGCTGAGTGGTTTCCTCTGAAACATGACAGGCGACAGCATCCATCTCAGTGACAGTGTCAGCCACAAATAGCACCTGGAACCTTTTTGCCAGACAAACAGGGGAGGCATTATGTGTGGCTGTCTGGAAAGTCTTTTGCTGCCTGATACACCCCAGGGACGACCTCCCACTTGACCACAGGTGAGGGGTCAACCTCAGTGTGAGCAGTAACTGGGCTGGCCACCAGTGAGGACTGATCGGAGGACTCAGATGTGCTGGACGTCTGTTGGATCCTCATGACTGGCCCACAACAGTGGTACCCATCCATTGCAGCCTCAAGCTGTGTAGCTGAAGCCATCGCAGCCTGAAGCTGAGAGTGAAGTGTCACAACTCGGTTCACATCCGCACACAACAATTGCAGTCCCTGCCCATACTACAGATGGTGGAAAACTAAACCATGCAGATAAACAGACTGTCAGCACATGCTGCGCAACTCTATTGTAGACTCTGATGAAAATGCAGGAACTGTATCTAATAAATTAGACTAATATGCAGAGATTCAAAAACATAACTACTGTAGCACTCAGGTGAATCTAAATAATTCGTCCCTGATTAGTAACTTGTAATGTGACACAAGATTGGTTTACTTTCCAACACAAACAAAAAAACGAGAGAACTGTGGCTATTAGACATTAAATTAACATGCAGAAACTCAAGAAACTAAACTATTAAAGCACACTGATGACACTATAAAATTCACCCCTGGTTAGGAACTCATAAAAATCACAAAATTGGTTACTTCCCTGTTGCTGCTTGTGTCTCAGCCAGCTACTGTGCCTCTTACAAAAAAATTAAACTATCATCAACACAATGATGTAAAAATCCTTCTGCTTTTTAACTAGAAAACTGATACAAGTTCTTGAGAAGAGCATGGATACAGTAATCTGTATGTATATATTTGCTTAGTGTTCTATGTATGTAAACTTATTTAAACTGTAGTATATATACAATCATCACATTAATTCATGTTGTCTCATCACATCATATCACAAAAATTGACTTGTTCAATATCAATTTCCAACTATGTACAAAAATGATGAAATGGACCAATAAAATAATCAATGTATTTCACAATTGATTTCCACATGCGGATAAGCAGGTGAGCTACAGGGGGTGCATAAAAAATATTGGAACGCCAAAATCATACCACATTACAAGCATAATATGATACAGGATCATTTTTGACATTCAAAACAGCTTCCAGGTATCTCAGAATGGATAAATATAGGACCTGTATGGTTTTTAAGGTCATGTTACGCCATTCTTCTTGAAAAATAATGTTAACTTCAGGTAATGATAATAGAGGTGAATTGTTATAGTGAACAATTCTCTCCAAATTAGACCAGAAAGGCTCAATAATAATGAGATCTTGTGACCATGGTGGCCAGGGGAGCTACAACAATTCACGCACATGCTCACAATACCAGTCCTGGATTATGCAAACTGTATGAACCATGGGACCTGTCATCTTGGAGATCAGCATCACTGTTGGGTAACAAGTATTGTACACAGGTTGGATCTAATCATCCAAAATAATCACACAATCCTTGGCAGTAATATGATCTTGCAAAGTAACCATGTTGCACTCTTGGAACATAAACTTGACCCAAAGTTGGAAACAGTGTGAAACAAGACTCATCTGATTAAATGACTTTCTTTCATTGCTCTATAGTCCATGTTTTATGGCTTCCGTACCACATTGTCCTGTTTCAGGCATTTGCATCACTGATGGGTGGTTTTGATATTGTAGCCCACCCTCTAGTTCTCTGCTTATGGAACTTCCTTCATTGCTGTTTGATACTGACAGGGATTGCAAGTGTGACATTTAGTTCTACGGTGATTTTTGCAGCTGATGTCCCATTATTTTTTATAACAATCCTCTGTCAAGAACACTCAACACTCACCTTCTTCCTTGTTGTGACTTTGCAGTTGTTGTGACTTGGTTGCAGAAGCACCCATCATAGGAGCACAGACAATCTGCCCATATCTGAATGTACTGAGCACCAATATAAAGCACACAAAAATAAGACAGAACATGAATATAATTTGACACATGATGAGGACATTGACCAGGTGCAGTTCATGGTCAAACAAAAAAGTCCAATCTGTGAGATTGCCTAGCACTTGCATTTATGTTGAAGCATACATTTCTCATTGTATTTCCAGCTGAAATGTTGTGATGTGACAGCTATTACTCAGAGACTGACCATTTTCCCCCTTCAAACTCAAGCATATGCTGGTTTTGTGCCATTTATTGTTGATGAGGCTTACTGGCACTTCGTTTCCTGTTTTGGAATTGTTTTATTTTTAGGGTTTAATTGTTATACTTATGTGTATGATGTCTGTTCAAAAAATTCTGGAACATTCATAATTTTGTACCAATGTTATGTTGGAGTGAAATGGAGTTGGCAACCCTGTGCATGCCTGTGTTTAATGTGTAACTGCTGGAAGGTTCATTGTTGTATGTCATTAGTTATGGTTCATTGCTGTATTGAATAGATTGTAGAGTCACTCAGTTTTCGAATTTTGAGATGCTAGAGTTGTAGGAGCAAAGCATCTGCTTTAAATTTGGAATGAAACTCAAGAAAACCTTTATAGAGAAACACCAAAGGATGCAGGAAGCCTACAGTGATGAGTGATTAAGCCCTACTTTTTGAATGGTTCACAGGGTTTAAAAATAGCTGGATGGAAGTTAAAGATGCTCCTCATTCAGGATGCCATCTGATATCTACCAACAAAATAGTGCATGCCAAACGAACACTGACTGTCCAACAGATTGCAGAGTGCACCTGTACATTCTTACCTATTGGTGCATGACCATTGCACAAAAAAACTAAATCGCTGTGCTGCTTCATCCTCTGTACTCCCAGACCTGCCCCCATGAACCTTTCTTTATTTCCAAAATTGAAAACTGCTTTGAAAGGATGCAGATGTGCACTGACAGATGAGATAAAAGAAAATTCACAGATGGCATTTTGCATGATAAAGCAAGAGGCATACCAGGACTGCTTCCAGAAGTGGAATCAGTACTGGGTGTTGCATCAGTTGTGGAGGAGAGTATTCTGACGGAGACCATGTACAGTAAGCAAAAGATAAGCAGAAAATAATTTTGTGGATTAAGTTCCAGAATTTTGTGAACAGACCTCATACTTGGTCTCTGTACAGCCTCAATCTGTTATTGCTTAGATTGTCCTGTACATCCTCTGAGCTTAAATTAATTTTGGATATTCTTTCTCACTGATATACTTTCCCTAAAAATTAATGTTGTTTCATATCTTATACTTTATATTTTTTGTTGATTAAATGTCACAAGAAACTTAATTTACTATCTTTGCACACAGGTTTCTTTGAGAGGACATGAAGTTCTTTTGTGGACTGAGATAGCATATTTGTTGATACAGCTAGATGAGATGCAGTTTGTTTCAGTATGCATACTACTTTTCCTTAGGCTTAAAACCATCAATTCAGTCATTCTCCAACAGAAAGAAGCAGGTAGGAAACCTACTGATAAACTAACAGCACCACTAGATAGTTTCCTCTATTCTATTACAATGTCATCTTCATGAGGGCTGCAAGAGGAAAAAATTAGCATAAAATTTTGTTTAATCTTCTTTGTACAAATACATTTCTATAGGTTTGAATTTTTATTTTCAATATGATAATGATGATGAGGTCCCATACTCCTTGACAGAGCGTAGGGGACGATGGGGGAGACCTGCACCATTGTACTAGGCAAGGTCCTAGCGGAGGTGGTTTGCCATTGCCTTCTTCCAACCGTAATGCGGATGAATGATGATGATGAAGACGACACAACACCACCCAGTCATCTCGAGGCAGGTGAAAATCCCCGACCCCGCCGGGAATCGAACCCACGAGACCACGAACTGTGGATATTTTCAATATATTGAGAAATTACATATCATTTCAGTAAGAATTAGCTGTCAGTACTTGGGTTCTACAAATCCAGGATGGAATAATAACAACATGAAAGGGCAGATAGCTATTCACCACATAGAGGAGGCAAAAAAGACGCAATGAAAAAAGACTGCTAGATGGCATCCAGCTATTGGACTAAGCTATTTATCAGACATAGTCAACAAACATCACACACATACACACAAGCACAAATCACATGCACGCACATGGCCACTGTCGTATTCAGTTGTGAAGGTGCTACTGTTACTGTGTTGAGCTGAACTGTGATCTCTGCTGGAGTGAGTACTGGGGGTACTGAGAAGACATTGAACAAGGGGGAATCAGAGGGCAGGGGTGAGGCAAGATGCTGTAGTGTTGCGAGGAAGGTTGTAGGTAAATGGAGGACATGGACTGATGAAGGAGTTTAGGGGGGCTTGTGGCAACAAGAGATATGTTGCAGGAAGACTTACAAGCTCCATAATTCAGAAAAACTGGTGTTGGTGGGAAGCACCTATAGCAAAGCAAGCTGGGGTCCATTCCCATTTTGTTTTGTTATTTGCCTTTAGTGATTTTTTTTTGCTTTCTTGATTATCATTGGTGTTAATGAGAGATGTGCCAAGACATAAAGCTGTCATGCTATAGTTCCGAGAATAAGACCAGGCCCAACATTGCTAAATTACATTGTTGTTGTTGTTGTTGTTGTTGTGGTCTTCAGTCCTGAGACTGGTTTGATGCAGCTCTCCATGCTACTCTATCCTGTGCAAGCTTCTTCATCTCCCAGTACTTACTGCAACCTAAATTACATTAGTCTTTCCTAATTAATTTGAGACATTTCATGTAACTAGTTTTGCTAAAGCTCAGTTCCATTAATTAACAGTAATTATTCCATATTCCAGTCATGTTGTTGACATGTAAAGAGATGTAATTACTGTATTACTGATGAACTTAGGACAATAACTGATAGAAATCCTGAGAAGTATTCATGTAGCTAAATTCCAAATCATGGTAGGAACATCAGCACTTAATTAGTTTCTGGGAAATTAACACCTTTATGTATGGTATTGATTATTTAGTTGTTTTTGTTGTTTCATGATCAAGAATGCATATTTCAGTTGAAGCTATTATTGTAACATAAAGTTCAGAACAGAGCTAATTTTTCTGCACCATTCAATTAATTCAAGGTGTGAAATTTTAATTGTAAATTATCAAAATTATGTATTTAACAGTGTGAAGCTTAAGTAGCCATTTTTGCAAAGTTACTTAAGTACTGGGCCTGAAGCCATTTTAAGTCAGTCTATTCTGAGATTTCAAGTGTGGACCTCATGCCAGTCAAAACAGTAACAGTGTAATAGTGCAATGATGTGGTGTTGTGAATAAGAAGATGGACAGTGAAGCAGGACAATCAGCAATTATTATTGATTAGTATAAAAGTACTTGATGTATCATTCATCTGGATGAGACTGTTGTAGGTTACTTAGGTTATACAGCACAGTCACTGTTGTCATATAATCAGAAGGTCCAATATGTGCATACCTGGTAAATGAGACTTAACTATGTAATTGAAACATGAACTGGCCATAGCTAATTCAGTGAGGATGTCTGATGTTTATGGAAGTTTATTGGATGTAGGTAGTGCTGTATCCACTCATATTTACAGCCAATTTTTCACTGTGGTTGCCGCCAGTGAGGAACTACAAGCTGATATATAGTGCAATGCTTTTAACAAAGTGACTGTGTGATACACGTGAGACCAGAATTTTGTTGAGGTCAGTGAACAGACAATTTTACAAGACGGTGAAGTTCAATTACCTTGAGAAATGCAACAGCAGTCAGTGCACAAGGTTCATGGCACAGTAGCAGAGTATGACAGCAGCCAGTCAGTGAGTGGGTTCTATGGAAGCAGCCCTCGAGTACAGCAGCATCCAGTCAGTGTGAAGGTGGGCACGGTGGACCGGGACAAACAGCACATCTCGATAAGAGAATTACTACTTGTGGCAGCCTTGGAGACAATGAATGAAGATGACAGCCAAAGCAGCAGTAGATAACTTATTGCATATGGTAAAATCAATAGTGACCAAAAACTGGTGAATGTATATTGATTCAAAATGAGTGATAATGGGCAGAAAGACAATATATTGGAAGAAAATCGGCAACAGAAAGACAGTGTTGTTAAAGACAAGGCAGGAGACTTCAGTGTTTTAAATGAACAGAAGGACTTAATTGGAACTGAATTTGTGAATAATACTGGCTATAAGTCTGAGATGAGATGAACATAACTTTTTAGTAAAAGTGTCATCTGCATTATGTCGTAATGTAGGTGAAAAAGATGAAGACAGTTCTGGAGTGAGTGAGACAGTTAAGGCTGAGGAGGAGTCATGCAGTGAAAGTCAGGAGATACAAAAGCTTATGGTAGATGGAGACCTTAAGCCACTGTTCATGCAGCTAATGAGGAGCATTAGTAGTATGAAAGTAGACATTGTTAACAGTGTGGAACATAATATGGGTAATATAAAAAGTGATATATGTACAAAAGAAGACTTTAGGAATCTGAATGATATTAAAGGGACACACGTATCATTCATCTGAGTGACACTGTTGTAGGTTAATTAGGCTATACTGTACAGTGACTATTTTCATATAATTAGGATGTGCAATATGTGCATACTTGGTAAACAAGACTTAATTACATAATTAAGACACGGACTGACCATAACTAATTCAATGAGGGCTGGGGAGAGGGATGTGGCATTTATGGAAGTAAAATCTTCGAAACGCATTGTTTGTGTGTTGACCACATTATTGGATGAATATAGTGCCATACCCACCCATATTTACAGCCAATTTTTCACCATCACTGCTGCCACTGAGGAACTACAAGATGATATATGACCAGGTATGTCATACGTCCTGATGGCACAGGCTGGGAATCAGTCTGTCATCTTGGTCATCACACTCAGCAACTGTGTAGGCCTGCTGTCTTTTAGCCAATGTCTGGAAATTGTCATTCATGCTGATAGACAGTTTGTTAATTGTCATATCCACACAGAATGTGGCACAGCAGTTGCATTTAAGTTGGTAGATCACATGGCTGCTTTCACAGTCAGCTGTGTGTTTGGTAGAGTAGGAGATGCTTCTGATATGAGTGTAGAAGGTAGCACTGGGAGGATGTATAGGACAGGTCTCCTAATAAGATCAGTTGCGGGGACATTGCAAGTGGAGTGTGAGGGTGGGACTGGAATAGGGACAGGTGGGTTGGATACCAGTATGGTAGGGGTGCAGAGGACAGTGGAGGGGATATTTCATATTTCAGGGCATGACAGGAGATAGTCAGAATCCTGGTGGAGAATGTCACTCAGTTGCTCCAATCCTGTATGGAACAGAGTTATGAGAGGGGTGCTCTTTTGTGTCTGTACAGCTGAAATGTGGGGAATGGTAGGTGACTAGAGAGACAAGGCATGGCAGATCTATTTCTATACAAGGTGAGGAGGGTATTTTCATTCTTTGGAGACCTCAGGGAGACCTTGGCATATTTGGAAAGGACTGCTCATTACTACAGAGTTGACAATCAAGTGTGATTCGACTGTATGCAAGAGACTTTTTGGTATGGAATGAGTGGCAGCTGTACGAGTGGAGGTATTGTTGCTGGTTAGTAGGTTTTCATGTGGACAGAGACAGTGATGTACCCATCCATGACATGGAGAATGACATAAAGAAAGGTAGCTTGTTGGGCTGAGGAAGAACATGTGAAGCAAATGGAGAAATGTGGATAGGGTGCCCTCATCCTCAGTATAGATCATGTAAATTTTCTTCAGTCCATGTGAACCAGGTGATTGGTATGGGAGGAAGTATATCTCTAGATGGCCCTTGAATAGTTTGGCATAGAATGGTGGCATGTGGGTGACCATTACAGTGTCACAGATTTGTTTGCAAGTGATGCACTCAAAGGAGAAATAATTGTTAGTGTGGATGTACTTGGTCATGGTGACTAGAAAGGAAGTAGTTGGTTTCATGTAAGCTGAGCATTGTGAAAGGTAGTGTTCAGTAGCAACATGGTCATTGGAGATATTAGTGCAGTGGGATGTGACACTGACAAGCAGGGTTCCTGGTGGTAAGGGAACTTTGTGAAGAATTGGCGGAGAAACAACTTATCTCTTTTATATAGGAAGGTAAGTTAAGGGCCTGTTCTGTAAGGCCAGAAATTCTGTCTGTAGGGGTACAAGAACCAAACAAAATGAGGCAGCCTGGGTGATGATGTCTTCATACATACTCCACAAACCACTGTATAGTGAATGGTGAAGGGTACATTCTACTGCTGCTAGTCATTTCCCTCCCTATTCCACTAGCAAATAAAGCATACCTCTGTACAAGCCCTAATTTCTCTTATTATATGTTCATGGTCCTCACACAAAACGTACATTGGTGGCCGTAGGATTATTCTGCAATTAGCTTCAAACACCAGCACTTTGAATTTTCTCTCCTCAAAAAGAATGTTGCTTTTCCTCCAGTGATTCCCATTTGAGTTCCTAAAGCATTTCCGTGATACTGTCAAGTTGATCAAAGCTACCGGTAACAAATGTAGCAGCCCATCACTGAATTGCTTTGATATCTTCCTTTAATTGTGGATCTCAAACAGTTAAGCAGTACTGAAGAACATGTCATGCTTGTGTTCCATATGTGTTTTCCTTTACAGATGACCCATACCTTTGCAGAACTCTCCCAATGCACTGAAGTCGATCATTTTCCTTACCCACTACAGTCCTTACGTGCTCATTCCACTTCATATTGCTTTGCAGCATTATGCCTAGACATTTACTCAGCCTTGTAGTGTCAAATAACACACTACTAATGCTGTATTTGAATATTATCGAATTACTTTTCCTACTTATCTACATTAAATTATATTTTTATAATAGAGGGAAACATTCCTATTTTTCTACATTTGGAGCTAAATGAAGTAGAAATTTTGTCTATGTTGTCTTGTATCCTCATACAATCACTCAACATAGGCACCTTCCTGCACACCACATCATCAGTAAACAACCACAGATTGCTGCTCACACTGTCTACCAGATCATTCATGTGCATCAAGAATAGTAATGGTCCTGACACACTATCCTGGTGCCTGCCTCACCACTGAGTACAACATACTGGATCCTTTTATTTAAGAAGTCTTCAAGCCACTCACATGTCTGGGAAACTATTCTGTACACTCATAATTCATTAATAGCTTGAAGTGGGGCACCTTGTCAGATGATTTTCAGAAATCTAGAAATACTGAGTCTACCTGTTGCCTTTCATCTATAGTTAGAAGGCTTATTGTTTCAGAAAGGCCAAGCTGGGTTTTGCATGAGTGATGCTTTTTAAAATTGTGCTGATTTATGGACAGAAGTTTTTCAGTCTCAAAGGAATTTATTACATTTCAACTGAGAATGTGTTCAACAATTCTGCAACAATGCAATTTTAGAGATTTTGGTCTGTAATTTTGCATGTCTGTTCTTTTATCCTTTTTTGTTCTGTAGTCACCTACAATTTTTTTCAGTTGCTTGGGATTTGGTGGTGGGTGAGAGATTCATGATAAATGCATGCTAACAGGCCAATGTGATAGGGTACTCCTTGTACAACCAACCTGGAACTCCAGCTGGTCCTGGCATCTTATTTGTTTTCAATTCTTTCACTTGCTTCTCTGTCCCAGGATTGACTGTTACTATATGGGAGTCTCTGTGATGCCCAGAAGATGGTAGGTTTGCATGACCTTTTCATATGAACAATTTCTTAAACATGAAATTTAAAACTTCAGCTTTCCTTTTGCTATTTTGTATTGTCATCCCACACTGGTTAATGAGTGGATAGAAGCCATCAACCCTCTTGGAGATTGCATGTAGTACTTAATTTTCTCAGGTTCTCTGTTAGCTCCTTTGCTAGTGTATGACAGCGGTTTAGATTGGATTAGATTAGATTAGTTTTTCATTCCATATATTGGTGTTGAGGAGATCCTCATGGATATAGAACATGTCACTTTTTTTTAAAAAAAAAAGCTGAAATAACAATACTAACAGTATGAATATGTACATCATTTATTTCTATTAAAAAATTCGTCAATGGAGTAGAAGGAGTTGGCCACTAGTAAGTCTTTCAGGCTCCTTTTAAAATGATCTTTATTTGTAACTAAATTTTTTAAGTTTGCTGGCAAATTATTGAAGATGAGTGTTCCTAAGTAGTGGACCCCTTTTTGAACTAAAGTAAATGCTTTTAAGTCCTTGTGCAGATTATTTTTGTTCCTGTTATTGTATGTATGAACTGAGCTGTTTGTTGGAAAAAGAGATATATTATTTAGGACAAATTTCATTAAGGAGTAAATATACTGAGAGGCAGTAGTTAGTATACCCAGTTCTTTGAAGAATTTTCTACAAGACGTCCGTGAGTTTACTCCACAAATAATACGTATTACACGCTTTTGGACTCTGAAAACTTTTGTTTGACTTGAAGAGTTACCCCAAAATATTATACAATATGACATTATGGAATGAAAGTAGGCAAAGTATGCAAGCCTTTTCATTTTTATGTCGCCTATGTCTGCTAACACTCGAATTGCAAATACAGGTTTGTTAAGGCGTTTCTGCAGTTCTGTGGTGTGCTCCTCCCAACTGAATTTATTATCAAGTTGTAATCCCAGGAATTTAAGACTGTCAACCTCTTCTATCTGCTCTTCTTTGTACTTTATGCATATGCTGGGTGGAAACCTCTTACAGGTTCTGAATTGCATATAGAGAGTCTTTTTGAAGTTTAATGTCAGTGAGTTGGCTTTAAACCATTTATTAATATCCATGAAAATATCATTAGCAGATCTTTCTAGAACTACACTTGACATACTATTTATTGCAATACTTGTGTCATCTGCAAACAAAATGAACTCTGCTTCTGGCAGTGTAACTGATGAGAGATCATTAATGTACACAAGAAAAAGCAATGGCTCTAAGATGGATCCTTGTGGGACACCACATGTAATTACTTCCCATTCTGACGATGACTGATGACTTAATTCACTAGTCCCTTGCACTGACACCCTTTGATTCCTGTTAGCGAGGTATGACTTGAACCATTTTGCAGCACTGCCCGTGACACCATAGAATTCTAATTTATTTAAAAGGATGGTGTGGTTTACACAATCGAATGCCTTTGACAAATCACAGAAAATACCTGCTGCTTGTAACTTGTTATTTAATGAATTAAGTACATTTTCACTGTAGGTGTAAATAGCCTTTTCGATATCAGAACCCTTCAGAAATCCAAACTGTGTTTTTGATAATATGTTATTTGTGGTCAGGTGGTTGAGAAGCTGCCAGTACATTACTTTTTCTAAAATTTTTGGGAATGCTGGCAAAAGTGAAATCGGTCTGTAGTTTGATGGCATCACTTTATCCCCTTTCTTCAATAGAGGCTTAACATCTGCCTATTTCAGCCAGTCAGGAAATGTCCCAGTTATAATTGACTGGTTACACAAGTAACTTAGAATTGTACTAAACTCACAAGAACATGCCTCAATTAACTTTGTTGATATTTCATCATAACCACTAGAATGCTTTGTTTTTAAAGATTTTATTATGGAAGTTATTTCTTTTGGTGAAGTGAGTGACATATTCATTTACCTGAAGCTATTTGTAAAGGCTAGTTTCAGATATTCAAGGGCATTATTTACTGATCCTGACAATCCCATTCTATCAGTAATGGATATAAAGTCCTTGTTAAATAGATTTGCCACACTATGCCCATTGGTTACTAATGTGTCATCTACCCTTAGTGCTATTTGCTCCTGTTCCTTTCTGGTTCTACCAGTCTCCTCTTTCACTATATCCCATATTGTTTTTATTTTGTTCCCTGGCACTGCTATCTTCTTCTCCTAGTGCATTTGTTTAGATGTCTGAATTACTTTTTTAAATATTTCACAGTATTCCTTGTATTTAGCTAAATCATCAGCATTGGAGCTATTCTTGGTCGACAGATACATTTTCCTTTTTGTCTTACAGGAAATCTTTATTCCTTGTGTGATCCACGGTTTTATTATAGACTTCTGTTTAATTTGAGTAACTTTTAGTGGAAAACAGTTTTCAAATATGGTACTGACATTGTTCATGAATGTGTTATATTTTTCATTCATGTCATGAGCACTATAAACATCTTTCCAGTTAATATCTTTGAGCAGTTTTCTAAAACACTCAATTTTTGGTTGATTGAATACTCTCCTGTACTCAAATTTAGCAGTCTTGATAATCTGCTTAGAATTTACATCTAAATTGTTATAGGTCTGTGCTTCAGTCTTCTTACTGATACACAGATCTCTCTGGTTTACCATCTGAGGAAGTGTGTAGAAGGTAGTAATGATGGGAGTGGTGGAGATGAGGAGGGAGATAATCTAGTGAGAGGTTCTGTGGCAGACTTAAATTGATTTGAAGAAAGACGAAATGCTGTTGGATTTATAAAATGGGACCACTGAGACAGGGCTTGTGGGTGGACATACATTGCAGGTGGTGAAGTCCCTCTGCCAGATAATCACTGTGCTTCATGAGTGCAGTTATGGAACCTTTGTTGGCCAATTGGATTGTAAGCTGGGATCTGCTATAAGGTGAGGGATTGTGGTTCTCCACTGGACATGAGGTTGGTTTCCTTGTTGAGGGATTTAAGGAGTGTTACAGAACAAGTTTTGAGGTTAGAAAATTCTGTAAAATTAACAGGGGATGATTTGGAGGCAGAGGGGGGTGGATCATAATGGAGGAGTAATATGAGTGAGATAGGATACAATTTTCTTTTTGGATTGAGTCTGATTGGTAGGTTTAGTGATGAAAAAGTGTTGGTGGGGATTAGGGGAAGAAGAGAAGGCCCTTAACAAGTCCAGCATGATTGAATTTGGGTTTGGGGCAAAAGATAAGTTCTTTGGAATGGACATGGCACTGAGGGTTCTCAAATACAAATTTGTGAATGTGTCACAAGTCTGTTTAGGCTCTGGGTTCTGTATGATGGTTGGAGATAGATTCTGAGAATGTGTTAAATGTAGTTTGTCTGCAAGATAGGGTTTGGCAGCCATGAGGGGAATGTGGGAAAGTTTGATGGTGGACAGTGCTAGTTGAAGGTGGGAGTATGACATGAACAAATATTTTGGATATTTTTTTGAGGCTGAAGTGGTGGTGCATTTTCCTGGAGGATAAGGATTTCAATATGGGAAAAGAGAAGCCGGGAAATGAGCTTGCAGAAGGAGTCAATCTGCCATTTTCTATATCTTCTAATGTTAACTGTTGATTGTGGCAGTATGTCAGTACAGCAATGTCGATAATTTTACTTGTATAATTTTACTTGTATTTTATTTTCCTTTATTCCAATGCAAATTTTAAGTTTTATTAGAGACTGTAATTGCTTTACTTTGAAGGCTGTGTATTACATAGGTCATACAGAGGGTGCTACACAACCAGCCAATGTGTTCTCAGCAAAGGCTATCTTCATTCCTCAGTAGTCTTTAATGAACTATGACAAGAGACTGAACAACAGGTGTAGATGTACTAGGGCATGTATAACAGCTCTGAAATACTGGTATGCAATGTAATGTGCAAATGATACAGGTTCTGTCATGCACTGTAATTTTTGTATACTATGCTCTGATTATGCACTTTTTGAATTTTTAACACTGATATTCTGAATTCCAAAGAAAGCACTTTCTGACAAGTGTGAAAATTACTGAGCTACCAGACTGATAAGTGATGATTGTAAAATACTAACATGAATTCTTTACACAAGAATGGAAAAACTGGTAGAAGCTAACCTCGGGGAAGATCATTTTGCATTCTGGAGAAATGAGGGAACACATGAGGTAATACTAACACTATGACTTCTAATAGAAGATTGGTTAAGGAAAGGCAAATCTAAGTTTATAGCATTTGTAGGCTTAGAGGAAGGTTTTGACAATGTGTCTGGAGTACTCTCTTTCAAATTCTAAGAGTGGCAGGTGTAAAATACAGAGAGTGAAAGGCTGTTTGCAATTTGTATGGAAACCAAATGGCAGTTATATGAGTCAAGGAACAGGAAAGGGAAGCAGTGGTTGAGAAAGGAGTGAAACATTGTAATTCTGTCAGAGAATGCAAAGGACTTGGAAGAACAATCAAACAGAATGGACAGTATCTTGAAAGGAGGATATAAGATGAACACCAACAAAAGCAAAATGAGGATAATGGAATGCAGTTGAATTAAATCAGGTGATTTTGAGGGAAATAGATTAGGAAATGAGACACAAAGTAGTAGATGAGTTCTGCTACTTGAGTAGCAAAATAACTGGTGATCACAAGAAAAGCATTTCTGAAGAAGAGAAATTTGTTAACATCAGGTATAGATTTGTGTGTCAGGAAGACTTTCCAGAAAGTGTTTGTGTAGAGTGTACCCATGTATGGAATTGCAGCAAGGACAATGAAAAGAAAGTAGAATCTTTTGAAATATGGTGCTACAGAAGAATACTGAAGATTAGTTGGGTCAATCACGTAACTAATGAGAAGGTACTGAATAGAATTGGGGAGAGGAGAAATTTGTTGTACAACGTGACTAACAGAAGGGATTGGTTAGTAGGTCACATTCTGAGTTCTCAGCAGATAACAGGGACATATTTGACATAAATGATTTTGTAAAATAGAGTCTTTACTATTAAATTTTGTAAAATGTGAACTGTGAATAATTAGTTCTAAAAAACTCTATTTTCCTACTAAAATAGTTATTTCAATTACTAACATTATACATCTTCTATGTCTAGAATTACACTTTTTTAGTTCCAAAAGTTACTTTGTGCTGTATGTTATAGATAACTACACAATTTTGATGCATCTGTGCCAGTATTCTGAAACTTGGGATATGATAATATTTCATACCAAAATACTATTAGAAAACTGAGATTATATTCCTTTAGGTTTGACAATTTTGTTTTTATAACTACATATAAACTAAAATATACACTCTAAGAGGGAAAAAAGGATGACACACCACAAGGGAAGTATGCAAATTGGCCACAAATTGATATTCATACAAGTACCGATGGAAAATGCAAAATTGTAAACTCTGACAGCTGATGGATGGTCCTGCAGCGTAGTTTCACCATGCATCTGGCAAGGAGAGTAAACAGGTACAATGTCAATACCAGGGTGTAAAATCTTAGTGAATTACATTCCTTGTACTCAGATAGACAGTAACTACGCCTCACAGACAGGCACGTGAACAATGTACACAGATGTCAGCATCTGAGAGAGGATGCATGGTTGAGCTCAAAGAAACAGGTTGGAGTAATCAGTAAATTACTCAACATTTAAATGGTGGAGGTGCCTCTATTTGATGATGCTGGCAGGAATGGCTGAACCACGGCTGAATGCAATGGCAAGAAGGAACCTGTTAGCCAAGAGAAATGACAGAATGTGAAGACCGAGCAATCATCAAAGAGGCAATCAGGCCCTGGGTTCATCATTATCATTGTTCTGATGCACAGCTGGTGCTTCAGTGACCACATGGACCATTTCTAGCTGCCTTACAGACAGGGGACTGAGCTCATGGCACCCTGTTGACTGGCTACCATTGGCATCTGTACAACAACAAATCTGTTTTGCAGTGGCGTCAAGCACAGTCAAAGTGACCAGTGAAGATGTATCTGGAGAAACCCTAGATAGCAGTGGGCTACCAATGTGATTGTCACTTTCCATATAATCTGACAACCAGGAGTGGTAGTCTGGATTACCATTTTATTTCAAAGCAGGCCCCCTCTCATTGTCATCCATGGCACCTATACAGCCCAGCAGTGCCTTGACAATATTCTATGCCCAATTTTATTACCCTTCATTGAAGCCATCCAGGGCTTGCATTTAATCAAGATAATGCCCACTCAAAGGCAGCAAGAGTTTCTACTGCTTGTCTTCATCTTCCATCAGACTTTCACTTTTAATGTCCACATAAATCATTTCATCTAATTCATCACAAAGTAAAAGATTATCAACATCAGAAAAATCATCATTAGTATCATAATCACAAAAATCCTCAGCATATTTTAGGTACTGTGATAGATTTCATACATAAGATCTTTGCACAAACTATTAAAAAATGATGTGCTGCCACAATAACAGAACATATATTTACAAATTATTTTAAAGAAACTACATACAGTTGTATTTACACCAATGATGAACAATGATTAAATGTAACTGAGAGCAAAAGCATATGCAGCTTAAGTAGCAAATTTCTGTAAAATAATTATAATCTTCCTAGTGTTAAGTGTGTTAAAATGTGGGTCTTATATATAAGAGCTTTGCAACAACTGCTCAAAGGTAACGTGCTCCTAAAATATTGTGAACCTCTTGAATTTGTGGAGGATGTAGAAGAAGTTGGTGATAAAGGTTATTTTTAGGAAAATGAGGTATATAGTAATGATGAAATAAGTAGTAATTCTTACAGTGAACTTTTAATTCATAAATTATCTAAAGCAGAAACTTTAAGCCCAGAAAACAGAGAAGAACTAGCAGATTTTATATGGGAGTATCATGACATTTTTAATTATGATGATGTTTGGTTTGTGGGGCACTCAACTGTGCTGTCATCAGTGCCTGTAAAAAGTCTCAATTTTTACGCAGTCCATTTTCTTTTCACAATTCAGTCTAGTCACTCTTATAAATGATGATGAAATGATGAAGGCAACACAAAAACCCAGTGCCCGGACAGAGAAAAAGAAAATTCCCAACCCAGTCAGGGAATCGAACACGCGGCCCTGTGATCCAGAGATAGCAATGGTAGTCCCTAGACCACGAGCTGTGGACAATGACGTTTTTAATGCTAAACCAGGAAGAGTTAAAGGTTGTCACTATAAGCTGAAAGTAGAAGCTCATGAACCATTTTTAAGCCTCTAACTATCCCAGTTTTTGATAGAAAGGATATAGAAAGGGAACTGAAACAAATGCAACTAGCAGATACGGAAAATAGTAGAAAGAAGCAGCAGCCAGTATAACAATCTATTAGTCATAGTGTCCAAATGAGATGGTGTATAAGGATTGTAATTGACTCTAGGTGTTTAAATAAATATCTTGAGAGGGAGACTGACCACCTGGAGAAGACTGACGAGTTACTCAATAAGTTCAAAAATGTCAGTTTTATGACTAGTTTAGATCTGACATCTGTGTTTCACCAAACAGAGCCAGAAAAGGGATTGAGAAAATACAAAGCATTTTTATATAATGTGAAAAGCTTTTAATATTGTGCTGTACTGTATAGTTTAAAAGTTTCTGTACCAGTGTTCATCAAGGGGTTTGGAATATGTATTGGGAAAGGAACTTAAGACATTAACTATATATGTAGATGACATCTTATTATCAAGTAGAAGTTGGGAAGAATACATTAACATTGGGAGAAAAATTATACTAGGAGGTATGACATTAAATCCTGTGGAAGTGCAAATTTGATGTGCGACAATTTAGTGAAGATGGAATTTTGCCTGAGTCAAAATAATTTAAGCCATAGCTATGTTTCCAAAAAGAGGAAATAAAAAAGAACTAAGTCATTCTATGGACTAGTGGGATTCTATAGAAAGTACACAAAAACACAAGCATTGAATGCACCCAGTTTGAATAATTTATTAAAGAAAAGCACAGTATGGGAATGGACTACTGAATGCCAGTCATCCTTTGATGAAATTAAAAAGCAATTATGTCTTTGGTGTGATGTCATGTGAGCTGTACTGCAGTTGAAATTGCTTGTTAATATTTTATAAAATTTTCGTCTTCAGTTACTTATTTTAAAGTTTATTTGTGTTAATATTCACTGTAAAAGTAACTTATTAGTCGATTTTCATTAATCTTAGTGTTTCTTCCTGGGTTATTGACTCGAGTGGTCTATTATTTCTGAGTGTACTTACGTCATTCATCTGAGCCTCACACATTAGTAGTGTGTTTACATTTTGCGGCGTGCACTGCAGCTGTAGTGGTTATAAAGCTTAGTACTGACCAACTTATTTGTGCACTGTTGTACGGTTATTAAATTTAATAGTCTTCAGCTGTGGTTCATACCATTTGTGGTGAAATAATGATTTAATAAACTTTTGGAAACATTCACTCGCTGTATTTTTTAGAGTTTTTGTGGGCTGAAGTCGTTTAGAAAATTTCATACTTTTGTCTTAAACTGACATTTCGTATTGTTTCTAGTGAAATATTTCAGTACAATTTTCATTTGGTGTTTTAACTTCGCTTAGTGTTCCAGTGGCCATTTGAATTTTTTGGTTTTAGCTAATAATTTTGTGAAGTTTTGTTGGTATTGGTATTAACTGTGGTGTAGTAGTATTAATACAAGTAGTTGCTTTCTTAGTAGGCAGAGAATTTCGAGACCATTATTGTTAGTTTTATAAATAGTTCTACTGCTGTAACTGAACTTTGGTAACATAGACTGTTTTTCAGTAACTGTAAAATTTTACTATGAGTAAGAAGCGTGGGCTCTGATAGGTTTGTGAGTAGTGGGTTATGGTGTAGGATTTGTTAAAAGTATTTTCAATGGGGGGAATGCAGTGGGGAAGCCAGTGGTCATTTTAGTGAGATCCTCTCCTGGGAATGCAGAATCTGTAGTAGAAATAAGTTGACAGAGGAGCAGGAGCATAAGATCTGTGTCCTTCAGGTGCAACTGCAATTTGCAAAGGAGGAACTAGATAGATGGAGGAGGGTGAAGGGTGGTGGGGAATGGGAACTGGCAGTTGGCAAGATGGCAGCTAGGAAGAGGAGCTATTCAGACAGTTCTACTTTGTGTATATGCAATAGATTTGACCAACTGTCAGAGTTGAATGGAGATGAGCCTCATGTAGCTGTAGATTTAGGGCAAATGCAGCAGTCCTCAACAATTAGGAGGTCTAGGTTAGTTGCAAAGTATAACAGAAAGAAGAAGGTTCTGCTGCTAGGTAGTTTGCACAGTAGAGGTGTGGGCCAGCAGTTGCAGGAAGTGTTGGGGAGTGAGTAACAGGTCACCAGCATTAAGAAGCCTAGTGCAGGGTTGGCTCAAGTGACTGACAGCATAGGGGAGCTATGTAGGAATTTTACGAAGGAGGATCATGTTGTGATAGTGGATGGAGCAGGGAACAGTCTTGATAGGGACAGGGAATATGATGTAGGTGGTGACCTGGTGAAGATAACAACTCAAACTGGTGGCACTAATGTGCATTTTGTGCAACTGTTTCAGCATCATGATTGGCCCCACCTTAATGCGGCTTTTAGGTTCATTAACATGAGGCTGGGGAGGGTGCTGATGGCAGAGGGCATGAGTCACATCTTAGTGGTGCCAAATGGGTCTATCAGTAGATTGGGTTTCACTAGGCATGGCCTGCAACTCAATAGGTATAGGAAGGGGTAGCTGACTAAGCTTATAGTGACAGCGTAGTGGGT
The DNA here is from genome assembly GCF_021461395.2 of Schistocerca americana. Taxonomy (NCBI): domain Eukaryota; kingdom Metazoa; phylum Arthropoda; class Insecta; order Orthoptera; family Acrididae; genus Schistocerca; species Schistocerca americana. Next base: position 606,072,737 of record NC_060124.1, on the reverse strand, counting down.
GGTGGTGGGGACACTCATGGAAAAATTCCTGTAGTAGTTGGTGTTAGAGCTGCACCTGTTATAGATTGGAGTCAGCTGATAGGTATACCTGCTTAAAGGAAGTCCCTCTAACTAAGAGCTCACCTTCTGAAGATGTAATGTTTCCAAGTAGAGAAGGAATTAGCATATTTCATCAAAATGTAAGAGGTATCAGAGATAAAGTTAGTGAACTGCTTATAGATGTTGACTCTGAAATTATTGGTGTATCAGAGAACCCCTTAAATAATTTGACAATTCAAAGGCTTTCTTTACCAGGATACAGATTAGATGGCTGTTTCTCAAGGAGTTCCTTGTGGGGTGGGGGAGTGGCTATGTATGTAAAAAACAGTTTTCCATTTGAGTCTACAAACATATCACGACACTGCACTGAACAGCTATCTGAATGTTGTGCAGAGGCAGCTGAACTTAGTGAAACTAAACTTCTAATTGTTGTTGTTTATAGGTTCCCTAAGTCCCACTTCAGAGCATTTCTGCTCCAGCTAGAGAGGTTTCTTGATTCACTTTGTTGGTAGTACCAGAAATTAATTATATATGATGACTTCAATATTATCTCTTAAATTCATATGTTCTGATGCAGACTGTGTTTTTTCCAACTAGGTTGCAGGTGAACAGTAGCACAGTCATAAACAATATTTTTATTCATTCTTCATTACTAGATGGGCATTCTGTTAGTAAAAGTGTGAATGGCCTTTCAGACCATGATGCACAAATTTTAACACTAAAAGGCTTTTGTACTCCAACCAATGTCATATTTAATCAAGAAATATGTAGGAAAGTTAATCCAACAGCAATAGAGAGTTTTTTAAACCTTGTCAAGGAAAAAAAGTGGCAGGATGTTTATAGTGCCGATAACATAGATGATAAATACAATGCTTTCCTTAACACATTTCTCATGCTCTTGGAGAGTTGCTTTGCATTAGAAGGTCCTAACTGACTAGTGGGATAAGGATATCTTGTAGAACAAAGTGGGAATTATATCAAAATGTTAGAAGTAGTCACAATCAAGCTACAGTAGCCCATTACAAACAGAATTATAAGGTGCTTAAAAATGTTATTAGGAAGGCAAAGAGTATGTGGCATGCAAATAGAATAGCTGATGCACAGGATAAAATTAAAACCACATAGTCATCACCACAAGGTCGACAATATAAAGTCAGTTTGCAGTAAAAATATTTCTGTTACTGATAAATCAGGTATGTGTACAGTATTTAACAATTTCTGAGTATTGCTGGTGAATTAAATAAAAATATAGTTTCTGCAAGACATTATATAACTTTCTTGGCAAACACCATTCCAAGATTGATGTCTGAAATACTCCTCTCTGATACAGACAAGAGAGAGACTGAGTTAATAATTAATATGGTTATGATGGAGTGTCTAAAAAATCTTAAAGTACTGTGCTGCACATGTTAGCCCTGTATTTACCCATATTTGTAATTTTTCCTTTAGGAATGGTCAGCTTCCTGAGCAATTAAGGTGCTCATTAGTAAAACTGCTTTATAAAAAGGGAAGAATGGATAATTTAGATAATTTTAGACCTATTTCCATGCCATCAGTGTTTGCAAAAGTTATTGAAAAGGCTATGTATGTAAGGATAATTGATCATTTTATATCACACGATTTGCTATCAAATGTACAGTTTGGCTTTAGAAGTTTTTTAACAACTCTATGAGGTACTGGATGGGCTAAACAAAAGGTTTCAAATTCTTGACATAGTTTTTGATTTAATGAAGGCATTTGATTGTGTTGATCACAAAATATTGCTCCAGAAGTTGGACCATTACGGAAAACAGGGAGTAGCTCACAATTGTTTCACTTCATACTTTAGCAGCAGGCAGCAAAAAATCATTATTCACAATGTTGATGGCTGTGATGTGGGGTATGAGTGGGGTACTGTCAAGTGGGGGGTGCCCCAGGGACCAGTGTTGGGGCCACTCCTGTTCCTTATTTATATAAATGATATGCCTTCTTGTGTTACGGGTAAGTCTAAAATATCTCTGTTTGCTGATGACACTAGCTTGGTAGTAAAGGATGTTGCGTGCAATGTTGGCTTGGTTTCAAACAGTGCAGTGCATGACCTAAGTTCATGGCTTGTAGAAAATAAACTAACACTAAATCACAGTAAGACTCAGTTTTTACAGTTTCCAACACACAATTAACAAAACTTGACATTTTCATTTCACAGAACGGGCATATCATTAGTGAAACTTAACAGTTCAAATTTCTAGTTGTTCAGATAGATAGTAAGCTGTCATGGAAAGTCCATGTTCAGGATCTTGTTCAAAGACTTAATACTGCCATTTTTACTATTAGAACAGCATCAGAAGTGAGTGACTGTTCGACACAAAAATTAGTCAACCTTGCTATTTTCATTTGCTTATGTCATATAGTATTATATTTTGGGGTAACTCTTCCCATTCTAAAAGGATATTTTTGGCTCAGAAATGGGCGGTTCAGGCAATAAGTGGTGTAAGTTCATGAACCTCTTGTCGACCCCTGTTCATGAGTCTGGGTATTTTGGCATTGGCATCTCAATATATATATATATATATATATATATATATATATATATATATATATATATATATATATATTCCTTACTGTCATTTCTTGTTAACAATATTAGCTTATTCCCAAGAATAAGCAGCTTTCACTTGGTTAATACTTGGCAGAAACCAAACCTGCATTTGGATCGGACTTCCTTAACTCAAGTGCAAAATGGTGTGCAGTATGCTGCTACATCTATTTTCAATAAGCTACCACTCAAATTCAAAAATCTTAGCAGTAATCCATGTGCTTTCAAATTGAAACTGAAGAGTTTCCTCACAAGTCACTCCTTCTATTCTGTCAATGAGTTCCTTGAAAAATTAAGCTGATTCTTATTGCATTGTTGATTGAATTTACTTAAACTTATGGACTGACTTTTTTCTGGTTCATAAACATTTATTTTTATCTGTTATTACTTTTATGTTTATTTATTTATTTATTCTTTGCCCATGGACTCCAGCTGAAAATCCAGCTGAGAGTATTGGGTGTGTCATACAATAGCCTGTTAACATCAAACTTGATTTCAATATATATATAAATGAAACAAATGATTAAACAGAAATAGTCCATAATCATACAAAGGTTTTACATGTTTCACATTATACGTACACACAAATCAAAAAAACATACAGAAATGATAATTTTTACAGGTACATTTCAGTAATGATATATTTAAACACCATCTTAGTATTCACTCAAACTGTATATACATTTCTCTGAGAAATATAGTTTCAAATGATTTTTAAAACATTTTAGATCTGTTTCTTTTTTGATGATTTTGGGGAGTTTATTAAAAAACCTTTTGCCTGCTTCTTCTGGGGCAGTCATAGACAGTTTTAGATTTCTGTTTATCATGTAGTAATTTTCATTTCCTCTTGTACCGTGTTTGTGTACATCTTTATTTAGGGGGTGTTTATCACTTGACCTTACCACCATTATGCTTTGGTATACATACAGTGAATATACTGTCATAATATTATAGTGTACAAAAGCTTGCCTACAGGTCTGTCTTGGTGGTATTTTTGCAATGCATCTCACTGCCCTTTTCTGAATTGTGAATATTGCTATTAGGTAGCCAGCTTGTGCATTTCCCCATATATGAACTGAATAAGACAAATGTGGGAAGACAAGTCCATAATACATTGATCTGAGGACTTTATCATCCACAGTCTTAGCTGTTTTATGCATGATGAAGATCTGTTTGTTTATCTTTTTACACAGTGCATCTATGTGCTCCCCCCATGCCAAATGTTTGTCTATTATAGTTCCTAGAAAATTTGTGCTGGTTACTTCTTTAATAGTCTTTCCATTTATATTAACATTTATATTATAATTTTCACTATGCTTGGTCTGAAATACTACATTCATTGTTTTAGACTGATTCATAAACAGGTTGTTTTGTGTTAAATATTTATTTGCATTTTCAATAGTCAGGAGTGCTTCCTTCTCAAGCTCCTCCTTTGTGTCAGCTGTGCAAATGATTGTTGTGTCATCAGCATACATTATAAGTTTCTGATTTATGTAGCTAGGGAAGTCATTTACGTAGAGTATAAATAGTATTGGCCCAAGCACAGATCCTTGCGGCACACCGTGTTTAACTGTTTGTAATTCTGATATGTAGTTTGTTATATTTCCCCCACTAGTATGTCTGATTTCTGTGCATTGTTTCCTATTTGTAATGTATGATTTAAGTATGTCATAGCATTTTCCTCTAATTCCATACTGATATAATTTCATCATTAATTTTGAGTGGTTCACACAATCAAATGCCTTAGATAGGTCCATAAAAATCCCACAAGTCTTTTGCTGCCTGTCAAGTAAATTAAGAATGTGCTCAATTATATCTGTTGATGCTGTTTTTGTTGACTTCCCTTCTCTGAAACCATGTTGTGATGAATGCAGTATACTGTACTTTGTTATAAAACTTACAATTCTATTCTTTATTATCATTTCATTGATTTTAGCAAATGTTGAGATCAATGATATTGGCCTGTAATTTCCTAATTCATCCCTGTTCCCTTTCTTAAATATTGGCTTCACTTTACTTACTTTCAGTGAATCTGGAAATATACCTTCTTCTATCGCAGCATTCAGCATGTGTGTCAATGGTTTTAATATACATTCTCTGCATTCCTTTATGAGATGTGATGTAACACCATCCAAGCCAGAAGAGTGTTTAATTTTAAGTTGTTTTATTAGGTTTGACACTTCTGCATCTGTTGTAGGTATGAAAACCATAGTATGATTTGTATGTGGGGGGTTTAACAATTTACTTAATGCATTTGTTTTATTTTGACTTATTAATTCGTCTGCTACAGTAATATAATATCTGTTAAAAGTATTGGCTACTTCTAGAGGGTTTGCGTTGCTTTTCCCACTCATCAGTGGGCAGATGTCCTCTGCCCGATTTGTTACTTTTCCTCTCTCTCCATTAATGAACGACCATAAACATTTTGAGTAGTTCTTTCCCTTATCTATAGACATCCTGATGAATGATGCTTTAGTTTCTCTGATAAAACTACAGTACTCTTTCTTTTTTATTTTATACAGTGTGTTGTAGGCCTCATTATTTTTTTGTTTGGAGAGGTCATAATACACTCTCAGATTATTTCTGGCATGGATTACTTCTCCAGTCACCCAGCTTTTCTTTTTTTGTTTTTGTTTGACAAGCCTTTTACTAACAGGACATGTAACATCATAATAATAATTGAATAAAGAATAAAACTGGTTCCATTTGGTGTTTGCATCTTTAGCTGCATATATTGTTTCCCAGTTTTCTGCCTCTAACATCTTTTTTAGCAGATTTATGTTATGTGGGTAGTTCTGTCTTCTCATCTCCCATATCTTCTGCACTGAATCACCAGTCTTTATATTTATGTCTATCATGATTGCAAAATGGTCTGCTAATGTGGAGTTTATTACCTGTGTGTCACAATAGCATGTAGGAATATTTGTTATTACGTGATCAATAATAGTTTCACTATGCTTTGTTACTCTAGTTGGTTTATCTATTTTTATTTTTAGATTGTATATGCACAATAAGTCCAGTAGGGTCTTAGTATTGTCTGTATTTTTACTCGTGTCTATGTTCAGATCTCCTATAATGATCAAATAAGCATATGTTTTTGAGAGGTGTTGGATTATATCTTCCAGCTGTTCAAAGAAGGTTTTAATTATACCATTTGGTGATCGATACAAACCTAATACACGACATAAATTCCCAGCAATTTTAGTTTCCAGTGCTGTAGCTTCAAAGCTCAATTCTATAGCATATTTTGTTATATTTATGGCTTTAGTTGATTTATAGTTAGAAAAAATGGCAACCCCACCACCTTTATAGGAAGTTCTGCAAAAACTGGCTACTTTCACATAATTCTTCAAGTTGTAAATTCCTATGTGATTTTCTTTTAGCCCATGTTCTGTAACTACTAGAATGTTTGGCCTATACTCCTGTAATATTACCTCTAGTTCCTCTGTTTTATTGTTTATGTATTGAACATTTTGGTGAAGTATTCTAACAGTTGGCTTTAAATGTAATAGTTCCCCTTCCTGTAATATACTAAGCACTTCACTTGCTCCCTTTGCTTCTGGTACTATGCAGTGATTTTTTTCAGTTTGTGTCATTAAACCTGGATCGTATCTTTGTCCGGTGTTTATATTCCTCTCACTATTGTCACACTGGTATTTAAGATGGACAGTTTTACTTACATCTTTCTCCATGTTCTCTTTCTGCTTACTCGGTACCATAAAAAATCCTCACTTAGTGTAGCAGGTCTCCTAGTTCTCAAGCATCTGTCTTGATTGGAAGCTGCTTCTGCTGTTGATCTCCCAGGCCTCAGGCACCTCTTCTGTGTGGTTGCTGTTGCTGGTGGCTCCTGTGCTCCCCGACTTGGTGACTGCCCTTCTTTGTTAGCTGCTGCGGCTAATGACCTTTGTATGTTTTCCTCACATGCATTTTCATTGCCTTGAGGAAGTATTATGGGGTCTGCTGTTCTGGATGCTGCTGCTGATGACGACAGCTCTGCTGATGATTGTGGTGATTCTGCTGCTATTGGTTTATCTGACACTGCTGGTGAGAATATCTGAGCCTTTGCTGCTACTACTGGTGTTTGTTGTAGCTCTACTGCAGATAATGATGGTTCCACTGTTACAGACAACTCTTGTTTTGGCAGAATTGGGATTGGAGACACTTCCATTACAGATGACTCATTAATAAATTTAAGTATTTCGGCACTAATAATCTTTTTCCCTTTTACGTTCATGTGGAGACCACGTCTTGTGAAGTGCTCTCTTTGAACACTGTTTATCTCTACGAAAGTCGTATTCTGGAAACCTCTACATATTTTCTCAAATAGCCTGTTTGCTGTAACAATCTCGATGTTTACGCACGAGCTTTCCATCAGATCGTGCCTCCTGGGGATACTAACAATGTAGAAATGCACTCGAGGCATCCTTTTGATTGTTTCCTTTAGGATTCTCGTTGCACGCCAAGTTTCATTACAGTAAACATCATTTGCGCCTCTTATTATGATGCAGCTGTTACCCGTCGTTAATATGTTGTCACTGTTTTTCAGACTTTTGCGTAATGGCGCGCCTGGTTTGATGATGCCTGTTACATTAAGGTGTGGGTGATTTCTTCTCATAATTTCCGTAACTCCTCTCCCATGACTATCTGCAAAAATATATGTCTGTTGCTTGTATCCTTGCTTATGCATAACGTGGTTGTTTACTTTTTTTTCCTTACGAATTGTAATTTCATGTGCTGACACGTTCCATGACCTTGGAGATTTGCTCCTCAATTTGGTCCTGTGGATCATATTGTGTACATAAATAAATAAATGAATAAATAGCAAGATTCTACACAGACCTTATGTGTATTTACCATTTTGCCTCATGACAGAATGTGATACAGGATTGGGAGTGCACCCATTTCAGGAAAAAAACTTAATGGAAAATAGAACACCACTCAAAATCATTTGCAAGCAGCCCATTACAGAAGCATGAAAGAAGCTACATGATTACAGAAAAAGATTTTTTTTTTTCAATAGTATGTGGTTTCAAAAAAGTTAAGTAATTAGTTGCTTGGCCATAAGATAAAAGTATATTCAGTTCACAAAGCTTCATCATGTATTATGAGTGTAAGATCTATCAGTGAAGTATTATCAGGTGGGCAGTTTACCTGCAATTTTTTATTTTATTTATTAAAATAAAATAAATTAAATCACTGAAGTATTATCAGGTGGGCAGTTTACCTGCAAGAATTTGACTATACTGTTCAGAACATTAAGGGAATGTCAAACATAAAAGTGTATGCTCTAGGATACCAGTGAGGGATGAAAAATGATATGAGAGTGAAAGTTTAGGCAGGACACCAGTTGGGGATGAAAAATGACATGAGAGTGAAAGTTTAGGCACAAATTTCAAAATGTGTATTTAAGAGAAGTAAAGGACAAAAAAGAAATTAAAAGAATTTGCAATCATTTCAAGTTCAGACGTGATCAAAACCATGATGACCATTGGAAAGTTTTCAAAAGTTATTTAGGGAAGAAGGGATATGAGAAATTCAACAATACTACCCGATGTATAAAAGGCATACTGTTTTATAGACATAGCACTGACAGCAACTGGTGGAAAGTTTATTGGCCAGGCCTGTATACAGACACATTAATAAGTATATCCATGAAAGTTTTGAACATTGTGGACCATTGAAGTGTATTCAAGAAATTCAGGAAATCATATATTTTCACAACATTTCTAGAAGAGTCAGGAGTTTCCTTGCTAGCTGTGACCAATGTCAAAGGGTAAAGGTGAGCAACAAAATTAGCAGAGCCTATATGCAAAGTGCTATCCCACATAAACAAATGAATTTAGTAGACATTGATTTGTTTGGCCAGTTACTAAAAGCCAAAGATGGTTTTTGGCACATATTTGTGATGATAGATTTGTTCTCTAAGTATGTGAAACTTTATCCTTTGAGGAAGCCAACCAGCAAGAGATTTACTGAAAAATTCACGAAAGACACTTCAATACAGTAGGCATACCTAAAGTAATCTTGTCAGACAATGGAAGTAAATTTACTTTGAAAACATGGAAAGAATTCATAAATGACTACAGCAGAAAAGACATGCTGATTTCAGAATGTTCACCAAAATGTAACCCCACAGAAAGGTAAGATTGTGTAGGACATATAGTAACAAAGAGCATGACAATTGGATAGGAGACACAGTACAGGAATTTTATACATACCAGGTTATGATGATTAGTGATTGGACATTTTTTGTGCTCTGATAGTACAAAAATTTTTATGAAGAAACTCTGTGAACACCATAATTTGAAAACTGCACCAAGTTTTAGATTCTTTGAAGCATGTTCTGATGAAATGTTTCACATGTGTTTTACTGATAATTAGGATTTACTATGTTGACACATGAGATAATTCATAACCTTTGTTCTGAGTCACTACACTATGAGAGATGAAATGACCTTCAGAAGAGAAGAGTATTTTCGACAATTTTTTGGTGAAAGATGAAATGTTATACTAAGATATTGAAAACAATTTGAGGTTTTACTTGTTGTCTGATCTATGAAGATGATCTGATGTCTTAGGTTGGTGGTGCTATTTACATCTGACACATATTTGAATAAAACATGTCATTGCACTTCAACAGGTCTCATTGCACCCAGAGAATGTTGAAACACAGTATAGAAACAGTAATGATTACTTTGACTTATGTGTGCCTATTGATTAAAATAGTAATTATGATGATTAATATACTGAGATTGCTGACTGAAATGTTACTCACAACCAAGATAAAGCAGGGAAATAGGTTGGAATTTCTTTTTTGCCCATGAAAAGAGAAGTTTGCCTAAAATGAAACAAACCATGGAACTGCATTACTTCTGACAAAAAAAAAAAAAAAAAAACAAAGAGATGTGAAGTTGAGAGGGATTAGCCCATAATTGTATATATATGTAATTTAACTGAAGAAAATAAGATAAAGTAATCATTAAGAATTAATGAAATTGAAATGTATTTCAGAAAGCCACATCATGTAACTATGTAGGTTAATTTATTGAATGTTGATTAGCCAGAGACTGATTTACTATGAGATAGGAAAGAGAAGTGATTTTAAGGTTTAAACTTTCTCTCACTTATGATACAGAACAGTGCAATATTGACATGCTCAGTGAAACTTAGAAACTTGCAAAATGTAAATTAGGGGATTCATATTTGGATATATGTAATAACCTGGGACTGTTTACAGACATACAGTTGCCCCAACTGCGTCATGAACTTATAAGAGAATGACTGACTCAGTAAGTGAAATAATGGCAAAAAGGAAGGACTTATGCATTTAAATGAAATTTAAGAGCACATAGAAACTGAAAGTTAGAGTTGAGAGTTTGCCTCCTCTTGCCACCTCAGACATTTGATAGTAAGAGATGTAAAATTAGGTTTATTAAGAATCATTACTCACCCAGCAGTCTTTCAAGTGCACTATATGAGAAGAAATATTCTTTTACGACATTTGAGCTGCGGTCATCATTTATATGTAATATAAGCAACACGAATAGGACTGCCATTGCAATTGAAGATCATCTTAATAACAATGTATGAACAGCACCACTTTGAAATTTGTTTGTATATGTCCTTTTAAAATGTAAAGATCTATTACCTATTCCACAAGTTACAAGCTGTATTTCTACGAATAATTTGTTTTACACTTGTGATTTGTATTTATTCGAATAATGACATGTTCTGTCACCTGAGCTACAGCAACATATGTTGCTGTGACCCACTCAGCAGTTCAGAGACTGCATTCATAAATACTTTGTGAAGCAACTGTGTCCTTTTATTTGAAAATATGTATACACAAACAGTACATGTAACCACATGTAATTATTTCTTTCTCTTAAATTTTGTCTTTACTTGTTTGAGCCTTGTTTCATATTTGTTTAATAAAAATGCAAAAGTTTAGTTAGCTTTTTCTTGTAATAAGAACAAAGACTTAGTTAAGAAAAGGTAATGCAAGTGATACAATATTTACTGTTGTGTACATCTGTTCACCTTGGAATTCTGTGCCAAAGGAACTTGCAATCCATCTTTGTCTTACAGTCAAGTTTTAAAGAAACTGTTTGTGTCATTGGTACACTGATTCCATAAAGCTGTGATGCACATACAAAGGAAATTTATATTGTCATGTTCACTGCTATAATGTAGAATTGTATGCATTGTCACTGAAACAGACTTTAAGTCTCGTCTAATCTTTGGCTGTACAAGTCTTCAGGTATACAAGTATCTTGTAGCTATGCAAAATGTAACAGCTAGCAGATCCTTGTCCACTTTAAGCTAAAAGTATACATTGAGTCCTGTTATGATAAACCTAAACTGAGATGTGTAATCAGTAGGTCAATGAAATTTCATACCCATGAAATATTGTACATGCATATGTCATGAACTAACTGTAGAGAATACTATTTCAAGTTTAAGTTGACCTCCTACTAGGTGATCCTGTATTTTGTGAGTGACACTGTCAAAATGTGTTTCATTAATTCACCGTGTTAAAAAGAAAAATGAATGTCATTATTATAAAACTTATATATATATAGACCCTTCAAGATCACTGATTTACACAAGTTTTTTTGAGAGATTTCAAAGTGGTCACTTAGCCAATGACTTTAGTAAACATGAGAGAATGCTGTTTTTTGGAGGGAGTTCTTTGGAGGTGGTAGAATAAGTTTTTGGCCTTTGTTGGGTGTGGAGGAATAACAGTAGCACTGTGGTATGATGGATTTTCTTTGTTCCATTGTAACAACCTGATGATGTGCATAAATCATTTTGGAAACTATAAAAATGAAATGTGAAGCACAAATAACTGTCATGTAATTGATTGCATGGTCAGTGGTCCTATCATCAGGAAATCTCAATTATCTTTTATGCAGCAGCAAAGCATGTCAACTCTACAGTGCCAGTGATTCAGACTGCAGCTACGTTAGCCCCTCCTTTAACTCTAATCTACCTCAGATTGTTGTAGAGTTTTAGATCATATTCTGATCTCAAGCACAATGAGGTATCTCAAACAGAATGACCCCTCCATGCCAACTGGCATGGACTCCAAAAGCACTGATCATGTGAAACCAAACTCTCACTTTTTTCATGTAATGTCCTGACAGTAAGGTAGACGCAGCAGCATATTTCTCAATTTTCCCAAAGTGCTTTACTCAGTACCTCACCAATGCTATCAAAATTGTGATAGTGGCATATCAAGTGAAATTTGTGACTGGATTTTTGGAAACGAAGGTGCAGCATGTTATCTGGGACAGAGACAGACATAGAAGTTACTTTGGGGGTGCTCCAGGAAAGTGTGTTGGGAATGTTGCTGCTCACTTTGTACATAGTGGCTTTGCAGACAATATTAATAGTACTGCAGATTTTTTGCCAATAATACAACTATCTATAATGAATTACAGTTATAAGAAAGCTGCACAAATATTCAGTCAGATATTGGTAAGATTTCAGTGTTGTGCAAAGGTTTGCAATGTGCTTGAAAGGTCAAAAATGTAAAATTGTGTATTCCACAAAATGGAAAAATGTAGTATCTTATGGCTACTCTACCAACAAGTCACAGAGTTGGTCAACTTATAAAAACACCTGGGCATAACACTTTATACTGATATGTAATAGAATGATTGATCATGTATGCTCAATTGTATGTAAAGAAAGTAGAGAACTTTGGTTTTTATGGTGAAATAGTAGAGAAATGCCACCAGTATAGAAAGAAGACCATTTACAAATCACTTGAATAACCTATCCTTGCTCAAGTGTGTGGGAACCACTCCAGTTAGGACTAACAGGTGATGCTGAATGTACATAGAGAAGGACAACCCAAATGATCACACATTTGATTGACCCATGGGAGAGTGTAACAGAGATGCTACAGATACTGAGCTGGCCACATTTGAAGATAGGGGCAACCTATCCTGAAGAAGCTTATTTACAACGTTGCAAGAACTGGCTTTAAATTCTTACTCCAGAAATGTGCAACAGCCCCTATGTGCCACTCCTACAGGGACAATGACAACAAGATTAGGTAAATTACAGTGGCTTGTAAAGTGTTACTCTTCTCATGAGTGGAATTAGAATAAGCCTTAATAACTGGAACAATGGGAATTACCCTCTGCCATGCACTTAATAGTAGTCTGCAGAGTCATATATGTAGATACTATTCACTAAAATAAGTGATTACAAACAGTGGAAGAAAAATGATTATTATTTCATTACTTATGAAGTATTCCATTATCTGTCATCATATATACATTCATATATACACTCTCCACAATAGTAATGAACAAAAGCTTTTTCAGTGACATACTGAAACAAAGTCACAAAATGTCTGTGTTTATTTTATATATAAATTGTACTAACAAAAAGAAACATCTTTAAACAAGATAAATCCTATACATGGCAACTAAATGATAATAAGAGGGGTGTTCAATAGGTAGTGCAACACAATTTTTTCGAAGTGTTGGTTGGTTTTATTCAGAATTCTAGTACACCATATTGTTACCCACACTTTTGGCTACAAAACCATTCTTTTCAACACAATCTCTGTTCAATGTGATGGTCATATGCCAACTTACTGGGAGGGTCTGTACGCCTATATATTACCATTCTACTGGTCGACATTGGCGTCAACATCTTGCTGCATCAGTAACCTCTCCCTCATCCATGTACAGCTTCCCATGGAGTGTATCCTTCATTGAGCCAAACAGATGGAAGTTGGAAGCTGCAAGATCTTCTGTTAGGTGGCGAGGATCCCAGTGGGCCACACCTTCAAGTACCCCAACTGGTGGACGATCTTGCCAGCACTACCAACATCCAATTGAGCAGTGAGATGTTTGATTATGACCCATTGATCACATCGAATGAGAGTGTCCACACAATCCAACATTGCAGAAGTCACATCTGTGTGTGGCCAGCCAGCATGTGGGAGATTGGACATGTTTGTATGACCTTGTGATGATGACAGATGCCTCACCCAATGAATCAGGTCTCTGCAGACATTTTGCAAGCACATAGGAATATCTGTGACACACTGGTTTTCTGCCAAAAGAATCTCAATGACAGCTTTCTGCTTGGAACACATTTCCATTACAGACACCATTTTGAATGCTACATACTGCACTGCCACCTTTCAGAACTTCATCAAACTAAGGAGGCTGAAGAGGGAGTATTCTGAAATGTGCCACAAAAAAATCTGCATTTTTCAACCAAAATTGACTGAGAAAAGAAATGTTTTCCTTACTTATTGAAATCCTCTTGTATGTAATAAATATTAAAGCAATATGAGTTCACAATATGTACTGTAAAAAGAGATGTTCATTAGTCAAGTGTGATTTCACTGCCTGAATTATTCTATTATAATCACAATTTTTCAGCTCACACCAGTGACAGTAACACTTTAGACTATTTTATTAAAATCATAATTAATTGTAATGTTTTTGTCTGAACTTGTTTCTACATCACTCTTAAATGGTACTAATGAAAAACAGCAACATGATGTTTCATCTTCAATAATTATACAGTTCATTTTCATTAAATAATTGTGACATATACTTGTAAGAATTTTAACAGTTTAATTCAAAAATTTCTACTCTTTCTCATGCATAAATACCAACAGATCTACAGATATCCTATTACTTTTCATATTCCCACTGAATGTACTTTTAATTACTCACAAAAAATTACTAATACTTAATTGTAAATACATGACATATGTTTCAATTAACACAGGCATTACATTTCATGAAACTAATCACTAGCCATAACCTCATCATTGTACCCTCCATAATATATCAATGACACACATAATAATTCATAACTATCCTTAATACCACATAGCAACATAATTATCAACATCATCATAATCATATCATCACATAATAAATTCTAAATACTTTGTAATCAGAACTAAAGTCTCATATACAGAAAGTATGTTACATGGTAGTCTCACAGTTTAGTAATAGGTGCAACACCACTGATTTTAAGGTGACTTATAGGCACATTTATTCCTGTTAAACCAATCTGAGTGATGATCTGGTTTGTTCATCTCACCTCTGTTAGTATTTTATAAAGACCATGGTATCATTCACAGCTAGTAATTATTCCAGTGGTAACATATTTTGCAAACGTTTTACTGTTTGTAGTTCATAAAACAATATTCACTGACATCTCCAAGTAAATAACCAAAAAACTTAATAAGGCAAAAGTAAAACTACAAATATTAAGGGCAGATAGGCTGATTCAATTTGAAGTCATAATAATCAAAGTTGTTTATAAAGATATTTGACAAAGACAGTTTATAAAGATATTTGACAAAGATAGCTATAAGCTGAATTTTATGCACACTTTAACAAAGAGGTAGCCATGTAATGTATAGGTGAGGACTTTGTTAAATAAATATGGATACATACATGGAGATGTTAATAGTGTGCTTCCTTGGTATGAACTGTAGATTTTTGTTTGGGATGGAGTATATATTGACTGGCATAATGATATATGGTTTTGATAATTACATATTACTTTATAAAATGCTAAAAGTCATAAGTAGTATTAGAGTTAATCTATTGAGCCCAACAATAACCTGGTTTAACAAAATGGCACTTAGTTACAAAAGTGCGAATGTTCAGGGGACTAACTGTATGATACATTGAATGCTTTCATGTTTAAAATGTTGATAATTTAGTTAAATTCCTAATTAGTAGCTTAATTAGGTAACTAAAGTTTGCAAAAACTAGAATTACAAAAGTATAATGACACATGTGGAAATTAAAGTAGCATAATGGTTCAACCGGTAAAAAGTAACTTTAAGTATGATCAAACTATAATTACAAATATTGTTTAAGTTACTTAATAATTAAGTGTTTATAAGTGCAGCAGGTTTTTGAAGAATAAAACTATTTACTGGAAAGAATGAACTAAGGGCTTTCTAACAAGATGTCTCAATCCTCTTTAAGCTGCTGATGAACTCATACCATTTTAATAATTGCATGTTAATAAGGCAACTCCAGTTACTAATTTATCACAAAGAAAAATATTTAAGAAAAACTTGCAATGCTATTGTGCCCTTTGGATTGAATGTTGTGGTATAAATAATAAGACCACATAAAATATTGTGTAATTAAAAAATTTGCAATTATGATTACTCACTGCATATTTATTTTGTTCATTTATTTATTGGTTTGGCATTTACAGGGTGAATATTAAAAATATTAGAAAAAGAGATTCAACCATAAAAGAAGACACATTGAGCATTACTTAATACTAAATTTTACAAAATAAAACTTATTTTTTTAAGCCAGTCAATGACATTGTCCTTGGGTTTATGTATGTGCACATGTTCACCAATAAACCCATGCGCAATAAACTTGATCAGGTGGCCAATCAATAGGTTGAGTCCACATTTGCACTGGGGATTGTTCAAGAGGCCCCATGTTGTTATCAACTCCATACGTCTCATGACATCTGTCCTTATATTGTTTAGTGTAGTCTGTACACCTCTCAAGAAGTTAAAGCCCTCTACTGGTATGTTTGGCTGATCAATCAGGCTTCTATTCTTGACTTTTTTTATACTCCACAATCGTTTCCATTCTTTTCCTGGATCATAGGGGTGTCTTTGATTTCAAGTGGTGTTTTGTGTCAGGCACTGATGCACAGGAATATTTCAGTTTGACAGTATTTTATATATTTGCTGATATTTTTATGATTTCAGCTGGTGCTATATTAGCTAGTATTTCATTTGCACTGTTTATTATTAAGATGCAAGTTTATACTGACTGTCTTGTCTGGACTGGGTTGTCCATTCCATTTAGTGTGTATTGGTGCAGCAGGTCTAGATCATTGTTCAGTTTCTGCTCTTCTTTTTCAGAAGATTTATCTTCATCAGCTATTGTCAGATTATCCACAATATAAACATATGGGATATTGTAACTGGAATATCCACAGTGTACAAGTTATACAATAAGGAGGCCAGTACCAAGCCCAGCAGGAGTCCATTGCTGAGTACTAGGCATCAGCTGGGCTTGCTGTTAAGTGATACTCTAATATTTCACCCTATTAAAATATTCTTCATTGGTTTAAAAATCTGGTTGCATTGAGTATGTTCCTGTTAGATCTGTCAGGGTAATGCCTGTTACCTTCTTATCCTGGAACCCATTTCAATAAAAGTTGTGAGGGCAAGGAATTGACCACAGCAAATTCTTTTAGGCCTAAAATCACTTGCTTCATTGGTAGAAAGGAATCCATATATGGAGAGGGACTGATCATCAAAATTGTCTCAAATAAAATATAAACAGCACATAATAGGAAATCTGATCTGAAATGTTTGGGGTTATCCCTTGTTTTCTCTGCTTTCAGGACAGCAACTATGTTAGCTACTTTCCACACCTGTGCTCTAGGTGTAGTGTCTTTGGATAGTAATCAGAAGTCCTCAGTCCAGATTTGAAACCCATCATTGCTAACATTATGATTATTAATCAGCATTGGTAGCTGAAGACTTCCAGCATAAGAAGTCACCCTCATTCTACCAACGGCTTTGTCAAAGAGGATGGAGGAGCAGACAGAGGTTCAGGGCACTCTCTTGTCCTTGGAGTGGGAAACTGCCCCTAAAGTTGGAAGAATCAACAATGATCAATGGCATGAGGATGCCGAAGGCAACAGAAACCACTGCGTTAAAGAAACATGACATGTATCCACACAACATGCAGCCTGTAATTGAAATAGAGTCATGATGATCTCTTCATTGGCAAAATATTCCAGAATAGTCCCCCATTCGGATCTCCAGCAGGGGACTGACAAAGGGTACATGACCATGAGAAAAAGATTGAATAAACAACAAAAGGATAACATTCTATTAATTGGGGCAGAGAATGTTGGAAGCTTGAATGTGGTAGGGAAGCTAGATAATTTGAAAAGGGAAATGCAAAGGCTCAATCTAGATGTATTAGGGGTCAGTGAAGTGAAATGGAAAGAAGACAAGGATTTCTGAACAGATGAGTATAGGGTAATATCAGCAGCAGCAGAAAATGGTATAATGGGAGTAGGATTCATTATGAATAGAAAAGTAGGACAGAGATTATGTTACTGTGAACAGTTCAGTGATAGGGTTGTACTTATCAGAACTGACAGTAAATCAACACTGGCAATGATAGTTCAGATATACATGCTGACATTGCAAGCTGAAGATGAAGAGATATAGAAAGTATGTGAGGAGATTGAAAGGTGATACAATATGTAAAGGGAGATGAAAATGTAATAGCCATAGGGGACTTGAATGCAGTTGTAGGGAATGGAGTAGAAGAAAACATTGCAGGAGAATATGGGATTGGGGCAAGGGATGAGAGAGGAGAAGGGCTAATTGAGTTCTGTAAAAAATTTCAGTTAATAAAAGTGAATACTCTGTTCAAGAATCACAAGAGGAGGAGGTATACTTGGAAAAGGCCAGCAGGTATGGGAAGGTTTCAGTTGGATTACATCATAGTCAGACAGAGATTCCAAAATCAGATGTTGGATTGTAAGGCATACCCAGGAGCAGATACAGACTCAGATCACAATGTAGTAGTGATGAAGAGTAGGCTAAAATTTACAAAATTAGTCAGGAAGAATCAATATGCAAAGAAGTGGAATATGAAAGTACTAAGGAATGATGAGATATGCTTGAAGTTCTCTAAGGCTATAGATACCACAATAAGGAATTGCTCAGTAGGTGGCACAGTTAAAAAGGAATGGACATCTCTAAAAAGGGTGACCACAGAAGATAGAAAGAAAAGCATAGATACAAAGAAGGTAACTGTTAAGAAACCATGGGGAAGAGAAGAAATACTTCAGTTGACTGGTGAAAGAAGGAGGTACACAAATGTTCAGGGAAATTCAGGCATACAGAAATATGAGTCACTGAGGAATGAAATAAGTAGGAAGTGCAGGGAAGCTAAGATGAAATGGCTGCATGGTAAATGTGAATGAGTTCAAAAAGAAATG
The DNA here is from genome assembly GCF_021461395.2 of Schistocerca americana. Classification (NCBI taxonomy): domain Eukaryota; kingdom Metazoa; phylum Arthropoda; class Insecta; order Orthoptera; family Acrididae; genus Schistocerca; species Schistocerca americana. The sequence continues at coordinate 606,054,115 of NC_060124.1, read as the reverse complement.
ATTGTCAGAAGGACTGACTCAGCATATAGGAAAGTAAAAATAATCATCAGTGAAATTAAAAGTGAGGCTGGTAACATTAAGAGTGCTACTGGAATTCCACTGTTAAATGCAAGAGAAAGCAGATAGGTTGAAAGAGTACACTGAAGGCCTCTATGAGGGGGAAGATTTGTCTGGTGAGACAGAAGAAGAAACAGGAGTCAGTTTAGAAGAGATAGGAGATCCAGTATTAAGACTAAAGAAAACTCAAGGCACATTCATAGGATTTGATGACTTGGAAATAGCAATTGACAACGTAAAATGATGCAAAATGTTTGAAATTCTGAGCAAAATAGGGGTAAGCTATAGGGAGAAATGGATAAGACTCAATATGTAAAAGGGCCAATAGGGAATAATAAGAAAGGATGGCGGAGAATGGAGGTGCTTGGATTAAAAAGAGTGTAAGACAGGGATGCAGTCTTTCATCCCTACTATTCAATCTATACATCAAAGAAGTAATGATGGAAATAAAATAAAGGTTGAGGAGTGGAAGTAAAATTCAAGGTGACAGGATATCAATGATGTGACTGGCTGATGACACTGCTACTGAAGAAAGAATGAGTTGAGACTTAATTGAAGAAAGATGAAAGTAATGAGAAGCAGCAGAAATGAGTACAGTGAGAAACATAACATCAGAATTGATAGCCATGAAGCAGATGAAGTTAAAGAACTCTGTAACCTAGGCAGCAAAATAACCAATAATGGATGGAACAAGAAGGACATCAAAAGCAGAATAACACTGGTAAAAAGGGCATTTCTGGCCAAGAGAAATCTGCTACTATCAAATATAGGCCTTAATTTGAAGAAGAAATATCTGAGGAGTGGAGTGTGGCATTGTATGGTAGAGAAACATGGACTGTGGGAAACTGGAACAGAAGAGACTTGAAGCATTTGAGATGTCATACTACAGATGAATGTTGAAAATCAGGTGAACTGATAAGGTAAGGAATCAGGAGGTTCTGTGCAGAATCAGAGAGGAAAGCAATTTGTGGAAAACACTGACAAGGGGAAGGGACAAGATGTTAGGACATCTGTTAAGACATCAGTGAATGACTTTCATGGTACATGAGGGAGCTGTAGAGGGCAAAACCTGTACAGAAAGAGAGACTGGAGTAAATGATGGGCCACATCAAACAAGTCAGAACACAGAAAAAAAAATCCACGTCATTTATTAGATCTGTATTCACCTGTTTATTCTGTGTTACCATTTTTATCATATTAGAAGTTTCTTTATCTTAAGAAGTTTTTGAATGGATTTTTGAGGACTGTTTTATGTGTAAAGGCAACTGATTGGGTGCTATTTTCATAGTAGGTCTGTCTAGGTATGTAGCTCCTCCCAATCATCATTGTAGACTCCAGATCTTGCTGCTAGAATGAGTAAAGTCCAAGCCTTCTGTCATTTTCATCTGTATGCTTCTGTGTTCTTCACTTATTGTTTGAATCTGTTGTTCTGCAACCTCACAGTCTTTTGTTATTCTTCCAATAATTATTCACATTCTCTTAACAAGTGTGGAGTGTATTCCTTCATTTCACTTTGGGAAATACTTTTCAGAGCAGTATTTTACATCAGAGATGTGAACAGCTCATAGCTGTCTGGTATTGGAGGTATATGGTTCACTGTTCTCTGAGTAGGATTCTGGTATTTCTCTCAATCAGCATTTTTTAAATTCGATCATGAGATTGGGGGACTTTATATAACAGGTATTGACAGTCCCACATTGACACTCACAGGCTGGTGTTGGCTTTTAGGGAACTGTGATAATACCCTTCTTTGTGCTTGAAGCTTATCTCCTGCTGCTCCCCTTGTGATGATAGTCCAGCCAGGGGTTGTTTATGATCCCCATGCTCCTGACTGAAAGACCACTCAGTCTTTTGGGTCCTCTTCTCAGCCCAGTTATTCAGTCTTTTGCCTTCCATGTTGGATTCTGAATAACCCAGTTTGCGTGGTGAGAATGGAAATCACCAGCTGAATGTTTTGGCTTTGGGCAATATATCTATTCGTGATTCAGATAGGAGTTTTTTATCATTCAGAAATGGTTCTCTCAGTTTGATTCCTATAGGTAAGAAAAAAAAATTAGTTAGAAGAAGTAGAATAACAGCAGATGGATTGATTCCACTTTGCTATGTTTCAACATCAACTCAAAGTTACCCCTTACCTGCCTGCAAAATTATAAAATAGTATCAGTATCAATCTGGTCAAAATTTTGCACACACAAAATATTCTCAACATCAGCAGCAATACATGTGACATGATCCTTCATTACTTTACATGGCCTTGCTTTACACAAACTTCTCTCAATTCCAGTTCTTAATAAATAATGCCTCAAAGTGTGAATGGAATATTTAATACAAGCTGTTGTACATAATGTTTTGCCCCTACCTTGATATAGTAATTAGAAAACACTTCTTTTCCTTCAAGACAACACTGCAAAATAATATAAACGTCAAAACAAGCAATATATTTGCATATTTAAGGAAGGTGACATCACACAAAATGTAAAAACATTTACTTTACTTCAAGAAAGTGTTAGTTTTTCTATGTGTCTGTGTTGTATTAATTCCAACGATCAAGTCCCCATTGTTATTGTGACAGGCAAGAACCAATAATATACACTTTCCAAATATGTGGTTTTATACTCATTATATGTAAGCCAACCCACAATCACAGTTCAGTATCACAAGAAAACACAAATTCACATCAAAATAATGATTTGAGAACATTTTCAATGTTTTTCCAAAAACCACCATCTGCAGAGAGGTTTACAAGATATTAACCCTTCCAACAATGAAATGAATCTGGCACTAAAATGCACCAAGCAATGTTAATATAAGCCATGCTACTTATTCTCAATGCTTTCAGAAAGTTTTTCAATTCAACATAATGCTAGTATGACTTCAAATTTTATATTGTAATTCAATGTTAATTTAATAAATTTTCATCAAGAGTGTGAATTCCAGTGAAGATGTTTGAGGGTAATAGCTGATGCTAAAACTTTTACAACATTGAAAATATTCTTAAGGCTGTTAACTTTATGTCACAATGAAACATCAATCATGTATTGATAATATTGCAATAAAAATACAAATATTAATATACGTTTCTCTGATATAAAAATTGCATGGTATAATAATAGTAAATGGTATAATAGAACATCAAGGATGGAATGTAACCCACCCTCCCCAAGCCCCACCTCTCCACTCCCTCCATCTAACCCCCTGACTCCACATAGCTGCCCTACCCTCTTTCCACCTCATCCCTGCATGCTCCCCAACTGCACATCACTCTCCAACTCCCCTTACCCTACTATCCTTCCCCCTCCCTGGCACAGCCTCCTCCTTACTCCCACCCAATCACCACTCCCATCATGCACTGGTTCTGTTGCTCTCAGTGTGGCCTCAGTTGCCTGAGACTGCAGTCACGTGTGTGTGAGATGCTTTGCATGAGTGTGTATGTGTGTGTCTGCCATCTAATTCTGATGAAGGCCTTACTGGTCAAAAGGTGCTTGTGACAGGTTTTTGTTGTGCCTATCTGCAACTCAGCATCTCCGCTATATGGTGAATAGCAACTTTCGTTTTCACAGTAAATGATATAGGTTTTTTATCATTTTCTTCCATAAATTTGCAAAATCATCTCCATAGTGTGGTTCTGTAGTATTTTTAAGATACTGATGTATAAACAAAAATCATATTTGAAACAAACTTGTTCCCACAGATGAGAAAACATATCAAACATCCACAATCATGAATTTCATAATTTACTGATAAAATGTGTTCGAATTAAATCACAATTTGGAAAATGTTGTAGATTTCTGTAACTGATTCCATCATGTCTTGATTTATTGCAATATTCCCCTCACACAATGTCAGACACAGGATTTTGTGCAAGGCTGTTTGACTTTAGCTAATACATTTGAAAACTAGTTGCCTTAAGAAATTTTTTTCTTTCTTTTTCATTTTGAGTTTTCTGGAAACTTTTGATCATGAAAGGTCATTCTTTTAACTGTGGTAGCATTGTGATTATTTATCATCTTTCATTGTAAATATTGATATTGCTGCTCCGAGCAGCAGGAAAGAGTAATGTGTTTGACTCTGATTTCAGTTCACTCTGTACCTCTGAATTGAGTGTCATGTGTATTGTCTACTCTGCTAATAAAGTATGAAATTGTCTACTGATTACTGATGTATATTATTCTGTGTACACTCCCACAATTACTGCACTTCCTAAATTGATGACCTTTTCTACCAGTCACCAACATGATTTTGTGTAAATCTGCCATGTCAGTTGGGTACAAGACAATGCTGGTACTGCCTGTCATTTTGCTGCCTCCAGGACAGCACCAAGGATATTTCACATACAGTACCACAATGTGTTATGAACATTCTGTGTGACAATTTGCAAAACAGTCTCTGACTTGGACCTAGTGAAATTCAGTGCAGTGATTCTGACAGGAACAGTGCTGAGTGGAATCGCGATCAATGGCACCCTGCGTATTCTGGAGCATGTTCCTAGGTTTTCCACTGAATCAGCTCTCATGTCTGTTCGAGGACTTCTGGCCCATTCCAGTGACTTTTTGAGTGAAAATCTCTGACCACAGTGATATAAAGATGCTCCTAACAATGCCTTTATGACACATCAACAATGGGCTGTCTCTAACAATCCTGTCATTATCTTATCTACCTATTCAGTATATTGACAGCAAATTCAAATGGTTCATCCCTACATGGTGTCTGAGTCTTATGTTGTACCTATTTCTATATCATCTGTTTTACTCAAAGTGATACCAGTGCAATAGTTAGTGACTTCAGCCCAACTCCACCTGTGCCTCCCACACCATACTTACAACTTCACTACTGCCATGCACATTGCATCTCACACCTCTCATATGCATTCTGTGTATATTGCTAACATGCTCTGCAAACCTGAACTCTTGTGGCCTTCACCGCTTCAGATTTCGCCTCTGCGGGACTAATCTGTGTTCCATGTAACATCCACGCCAGTGATACTGTATGCTTTTGATCTCTTGTACACTACCCATGGAACCAGGATGCATCCACTGGATTGACTGTGAGCCATCACTTCTGTGCCTGCTGTGTTGATTTTTAAGCCACATGCCACCCTACTTCCATGACCACTTCAACATTTTGGTACATTGACCCAGGTTTGTACTTCTTAGTACGTAATATCCACACCACCCGTGTTGTGATCTTTCTTGTTTCCACCTGACGAGGCCTTCCACAAAATACAACAACTGTATACTATGTGCTACACTGCTCCGACGTCAACCATGCCTGTTTATGCCACACTCTGGCTAGTACCATGTGCACAGCCCCAAACAGTCATAACGCCACAAGGCTGCACTTTAACCTGCCCCCGTTCCATACCAATTTCCTAGCAGTATGGTTAACTTTATGTGAGTGCTTGATCTTCACCCATGGCATTGTCAATGACATCATGAGATTTGTGACTTAATTCAGCCATCCCAGTGACCTCTTCCTGGCAACACTTGTTCAAAATAAGTACAAGATGGTGGAGGCCCTGTTGCTCTAGCACCTCTCATGCTCCCTGGAGAAGCAGCTACACCTTGTTATACACAAAGAAACTCTGAAAGACAGCTCTCCTTCTACACTCAGGCACCACCTGAGAACACTGGTCAATCCTATGTTGATGCCTGACTGCACACACTGTACGCTATGACTTCTTAAACTTCCCTCACAAGTCCAGACTACAATATTGTCTCATGAGGGAGACCACATGGACACCAGACTCTGAATCCATACCCCGCTTATTTGTTTATGACTGTCTCACATGGACCAACTTCCTCAATGACACAGGAGCTGATATCAGCATTCTCCCACTATCTTGAGCATCGTTGTTTTATTAACAGCCAGTCTGACGTTATCAAGGCCATTTCCCTATAGAGCTAAAGCATGACCAGAGATAGCCGTCTCCTGCTGAGCCTGCCTGAGCTCCCATCTGCACCGTCTTTATCCTGCCTTCACTCTGTGCAACTGAAAAATGACCAAGGACAGCAACTCTTCCTGAACAGGGCCAAGCTCCCATCTGCCACCTGCCTGCATGACCTTCACAGTACGGACATCCAACAAATGCTGAATACTACAGTGAATAGACTTGACCCCATCCTACCACCTCTCTAGCAATGTTTACAAACAAACAACATGAAAGAAAACACTTGTGCCTGCCTCCACTCATTCAGCAGTCGAGTGATACTGTTGGCTCCATAACAGATTTGGACAGGAGGCAAGCAGCTGCAGAATGCTTTGTGCTTAACCAAACATGTGCACTGACCTGCCATAGGCACAGGAGGTCACTCTATGATTTCAAGATGCCTTAACCAACCACACCAGCACAGCCCTGCCCCTCATGTGGCCACTCCAACAGCTCCCGCTTATTTTTTTATGACTGTCTCACTTGAACCAACCTCCCCAATGACACAGGAGCTGATATCACCACTCTCCCACTATCTTGAGCATCACTTACTATCTCTGCATAATTCCTTCAATTATGAGCCACTTATGACACCATCATAGCTGTCACTGGCACTACGTCTGTTACTTTATAATTGGGACCATAAAAACACATGCCTCGGACCTTCCTCATCACCGTGACTGTCGAATTGGTCCTGTAAGGGGACTTCCTATGTCATTATCACCTGCTTCCTTACCTTGCCTGTGGTTTGTTGTTACACCACGATGGTCAGCAGCCCATTGTTGGAGTTATTGTCAATGGTCTCCCTGAAGAAGCTCCACTGCCACCCACCTGCTCATCACTAGGAGATACACCACTAGACCTTCTAATTAATTGCTCCACATTCTTCAATGAACTTTGGTATTTGACAATGGATTACTCCTCACTATATGATGCAAATGACATCACAAAATGTGACAACATAGACTTCCAGCTGTACATCACAGGCACTGCCACCACACTAAACACAGTCAAGCAACATCTCATTGTCCTACGACATCCACAACAGTCCCATCATAAGTCAACCACCTCAGAGAATATCAACACACTACTGGATCCCATCCGCATGAATTACGAACAGGTTAGTCACATGTTGTGTCTGACTGTAGTCCGCAATTATGATAGTGTATCCATTGGCCCACCCGATGATTCCTCTCTACAATGAGCTGTGCTCTCAGCAGTTGATGTACTCCACTCTAGTAGATCACACATCAAAGTCAACCAATGGAAAATTCATGTAGAAATATCAACAATGTAGGAAAAGATAGATTCCTACTTACTGTAAAGATGACACAATAGTTGCAGACAGACACAATTCTCATCTCCCACCCTCTTTATTTTCTCACCTGCCAATGCACCTGCCCATCTTTCCCCACTCCTCTCCTTTTTTGCTCTTTTTTTTCCACACCTCCCTGCCCCACAACCTCTTTCTGCTATGCCTGCTGGCATTCTAGTTGCCACACACTCTGCTGGACAGTGTTCCTCTATCCCCCCCCAAGTGTACACTACTATCCTGTCCCTCTTCTTCTTCCCTGCCCCCTTCAGATCACTGCTTCCAACCCACGTGATAGTAGCATTCTGGCCTGAGCTTCTGGAGTTGGTGGTCATGTGTCCATTATGTGTGCTTGCTTGTGTGTTTCTCTTTTGCTGGTGAAGGCTGTGGCTGAAATATTTGTGTAAGTGTCTCTTAATTGTGCCTGCCTGCAACTTAATGTGTTATCATTACAATATGTAGCAATCTATTTTTTCCTATAAACATGATATATTTTTGATATCTTTAAACAAGAACAGTCCCCAATTTTGTTTACAAATGACTATTCCACATTTATTTCTGTTCAGCTATGTTTATTATGTCAGACAATATTTACTCAGCAGGTATTAAAATTTGATAGTCAGGAGCAACAGAATGTTTGTTATTTCACATAAATCATGTCAGTAACTCCTCTTTCCAAAACTGTGTCATTACAATCAAGTTATTGATTGAAATTCACATATCACAAATATATCAAACCCTTTTCAAGGATTGCACAGAAGTCTTCAGCAAATTTTACTTCGACATATAACATTAATTCACCTTAATCATTCTTCAAAATTGTTTATGTCATACAATCACAAATGAGAGCCAATAAAATTATAAAACACAACACCAAGAAGTGCCTGATACATCATCATTGTCATCATCTTTATCATCATCATCATCACCATCATCACTATCACAGAATATCATAAACCTCTTCATAATACCATAAATTGCAGAATACCATAAAACAGATCACAATACCACAAATCTTAATTGCATTAGCTATTTGTTACAACAGATTATTAGCATTTGCTGTCATGTATTTGTGAACTAATATTTTTATTGTAGTATTGTAATATTTTAAGATATAGATATAAAAAAGAAGAATCATATTTGTGGCAAATTTGCTCCCTCAGACTAGAAGACATAGTAAACATCCACAGTCACAGATTTCATAATTCACAGATAAAAATGTGCTCAAATTAGTTAGTAACTTGGGTGGTATTGTAGATTTCTGTAACTAATAAAAGTTCAATCAGGTCTTGATTTATTACAATACCAAATGTTTCAGTAAGATCTGAAATCACTTTTGCTCTACTATGGTAATGACCATTACACACTGAGTTGATAATTACAGGATGGCTGTAGATACATTTAGTCTGACAAGATTGCCTCTTCATTAGTTTATTTTATCAAAACACAATTTCACAAAATTAAGCATTACCTCTATAATTAGCAAAAGACATTCAAATCACACAGAGTATAATCACAGTGCAAAGGATGTTTCATTTAAATGGGAAACATAACAATTAACAAAACATGTATGTGGAATTAATTTTGTAGCTACATGTTGGTTTTCATTAATTAGGCATAATGTCTGTAAATTGTCTAACCACTATGTGTCATAATAAAATAATATAATTTTATTGTCATTTTGGAATTACAGCAATAGACAAATATTTTACACAGTGTAATCATAACACTAGTAATCTTATGGGAGCCTTTATATTTTATGAAGTAACAGCTTTTTCATGAGATGAGAAAACATTTTATTTTCCAAGCACAGATCAAAAACTAACAAGAATAAACAACTCGTAACCAAGCCGATTATGGCAAAGATAAATATATATCAGCTGCAGCCTTCACCCGCTGTTTTTGGCACAGTGGATAAATGACGTCGCCACATCAGCTCCCCTCCTTTTGAAACCGGGTGCACCAGGTATGTGGGGAAACTTGCACTTGATTTTTCTACCAGCTCTCGTGAAAACATCTGGTGCAGGCAATGGCTGCTCCTGTTCTGTACTTGCTGCTTTGTTGTCCTCTTCTGAAGCCGAGGGCTCGGCGAGACTCTCTGCTGTCTCTTTGGCCTCCACATTTGAGGGTGATTTTGCAGGCCGAGGAAGGAGTGTACCCTCTTCGGTGTAAGCAGGTTTAAGCCGCTCAATTGAGACTGTCTCTTCTTTACCATCCTTATTGACTTTGAAGCTGTGGCTTCCTCTTGTGATTACCCCGTATGGTCCAGAGTAAGGCGAAACAAGTGGCGGGCGCACCATATCATCCCTAAGCCACACGTGGGACGTTGCTTGCAGGTCTTTATGTACAAACACTCTCTGGTCTCCATGTCTGACAGGGTTAGTGGGTTTGATGTTTCTCATTCTAACGCTGAGTTGTCTCGTGAATTGCGTGCATAGCTCAGGGCCGAACGGCTGTGTAGATGCTGGAACGATAAATTCTCCAGGAACCCTCAATTGCTCGCCATAAACCAATTCTGCGGGAGAACATTGTAAGTCCTCCTTCACGGCCGTTCTCAATCTGAGTAGGACCAGCGGTAGTGCTTCAGGCCATGAAGTGGAACTACACAATAATGCAGCTTTGAGCGTACGGTGTAGTCGTTCCACCATTCCATTACTAGATGGATGATAGCTTGTGGTGCGTAGGTGGTTGCACCTGCGCAGTAGTAAAAGTATATTGAAAAGTTGGCTTTCAAACTGCCTTCCGCGATCTGTTGTTATGTTTTGCGGAATGCCAAACCTGGAGAACCATGAATGCAACAGTGGTTTTGCAACCGACTCCGCAGAAATGTCTTGTATTGCAACTATTTCTGGCCACCTGGTAAAACGATCAATGATTGTGAGCAAATAGCGTTGTTCTGAAGAGCATGATAGCGGGCCCACAATGTCCACATGTATATGTGAAAATCTTGCAGATGGCATCGGGAAGTCAGCAATAGGTGCAAAGACATGTCTGCTGATTTTATTACGCTGGCATGTTAGGCATGCACGCTCCCATGCACGACAATCTTTTTGTATTCCAGGCCACACTACTTTGGAGGAAACTAACTTGGCTGTAGCTCATACTCCTGGATGTGATAGGTTATGTAGTGCACTATAAATCTCACGACGATATTGTTCTGGTATGTAAGGTTGCTCCTTTCCTTTTGCTACATCACACCAAATTCTGTCTGGAACATTTGGGACAGACACACGTCTGAGCTGCAGGGCAGCTCTCTTTTCCTCTATTAGACGGTGCAAGAAAGGATCTTCTTGTTGTTTAGACGCTAACTCGGTCCAACGGATTGAATTTAAACTGGCACAATTCCTAGACAGGCAATCTGCGACCAGGTTGTCTTTTCCTGAAATGTGATGCACGTCAGTTGTGAACTGTGCAATGTACTTGACTTGCCTGCACTGACGTGGTGAACTGAGCTCTGTGTCTCGTTGAAATATAGCTACTAACGGCTTGTGATCGGTAAAAATTGCAAAGTGCCTCCCTTCGACAGACGTGCGAAAATGCTTTATGGCTAAGTAAATTGCAAGCAACTCACGGTCAATAGCACTCTATTTTTGCTGCTGTCGAGTCAGGTTTTTAGAGAAAAATGCGAGCGGCTGCCATCTGCCATCAACTTCTTGCTGTAGCGCTGCACCCACTGCTGTTTGGCTCGCATCAACCATGAGCGCTAAAGGAGCGCTCAATCTTGGATGTCCCAGTAGTGTTGCCCGAGAAAGACATTTCTTTAAGTCATGGAAAGCTGTTTCAGCATCTAGACTCCATGCAATTTTACGATTTCCTGTTGTATTTTTACCTGCAAGTAATGTTGTGAGTGGCCGCGCGTGATTAGCCGAGCGGTCTAGGGCGCTGCAGTCACGGACTGTGCGGCTGGTCACGGCGGAGGTTCGAGTCCTCCCTCGGGCATGGGTGTGTGTGTTTGTCCTCAGGATAATTTAGGTTAAGTAGTGTGTAAGCTTAGGGACTGCAGACCTTAACAGTTAAGTCCCATAAGATTTCGCACATTTTTAACGTTGTGAGTGGTTCTTGGGTGGCAAGTAATTTAGGTAAGTGACGTCTGTAATAGTTGAGCATGCCTAAAAATCTGCGAAGTCCTTTGTAAGTTGTGGGAAGGGGCATTTGTTGTACTGCTTCAACCCACTCAGGCAAAGGTGACAGGCCTGCTGCTGAAACCAAATATCCCAGGGACTTAACCTCGCGTTTTCCTAATGTGCACTTTGTTTCATTAATAATTATGCCATACTCTGTCAGAGGGCGGAAAAGCTGCCACAGATGTTCAACATGCTGATATACAGACCCAGAGAATACGAAAATGTCGTCCATATAACAAAATTCGAATGGTAATTCTCGAAGCACCTCATGCATGAATCTTTGCCATGTTTGGGCAGCATTTCTGAGGCCAAATGGCATAAAATTGTACTCAAACAAACCGAATGGTGTGATAACTGTTGTTTTTTTAATATCAGATGGAGCCATGGGAATCTGGGAAAATGCTTTGGCACAATCAATCACACTAAATATTTTGGCATTGCTAATCGTACTGTTAAAATCAGTCACATTGAGTACTGGGTAGCGGTCGGGAATTGTACGGGCATTGAGCGCCCTGTAGTCTCCACATACTCTCCATGAATTGTCTTTTTTATGGACCATGTGAATTGGAGATGCCAATGAACTATCACACCTACTTACAATACCTGTGTTTAGAAGTCTGTCGAACTCAGCTCGCACCACGAGCAGCTTCTCTGGAGGCAGACACCATGGGTGGAAGGCAACGGCTTGACCTTGTGTCGTACTGATGTGGTGTTGAGTATTGTGTCTGCATTTCCTGGTTGCGTTGATGGATTCAGTAAGTGCTGGAAAGTCTTGAAGCAGTTTATGAAAAAGTGATTCCTCTGACAGTGCTCTGATATTGCCTACAGTATACGAATCGTTACAACTGTCGGGTGTCTTCTTGCGTGACGCACACGTGTGCACGCCGCTTAGTTGCGGGTACGAAATCGTATCACAATATCCCGACGCAGATGACGCGGTAGAGGAGCCGGAAATCTTCGTGCAGAAAGACACAGGCACATCGCACTGCACTTGAACCGACGTGGAAGACGCAGTAGGCAATATCCCTTCTGTGGGAACTGTCACCAAATGACGGCTAACCAGGTCGGGCATAAGTCGGTAGTTCTGTAAAAAGTCTGCTCCAATTATAGGACTCGGCACATCAGCAACCACAAAAGTCCATTTTGGATGGAAGTTGGAATTCAGATGTAATGCCAACTGTTTCTCACCATAGGTAGATATTCTGGAATTGTTTGCCGCAGTCAGCACATGTTGCATTGTTGTCATGAGTATATCACCTCTCTTTCTTGGATAAACACTGACTTCTGAACCTGTGTCAATCAGAAACTTCTCACCTGAAGAGAGGTCCAACACGAACAATCGGTGTGATTGGTTGACTGCAGATACCGTGGCGTTTTCACCTCTTTGAATCACGCTATGACTCGGGCGCCTATGTTGTTGTTGACGAATGTTAGTGCCCTTTAACGCCCGCCTTTTAAGTTTGGGTAGCTGTAGGGCTGAATACATTGACGGGCAGTGTTACCGAAGCGTCTGTGGTACCAGCACCATTGATCTGTCAAATCCTGTTGGATAGCATTTCTTCGTCTTTTCCAACTGCGACTTTGTAGCTGGTGGTGGTGTGAAGTTACTTGCACGTTGAGTTTTGCCACTTGTGCTGCCAGTTGCTGTATGGTGGGTTCGGTTGATGAGCACTGCTGTTGGGAAGTATTATTGCATGTTCCTGGCTCACTGACGTCAGATTCCATCACACTACACGTTCTTGGGCCTCTATCCTGACTGTAGTTGAATTTGGAACACGCAGAAACTTTGGTTAAGGTGTTTGTGATGGTGTCTGCCTTTTTTGCTAAGACTTGCAATGGTAAGTCTGTTTCTGCTGCAATGGTGGCACGGATGTTGGCAGGGAGTTTACAAAGCCATATTAGACGTAAAGACTCTTCAGGTAGGAGTTCCGGGCCGGCTAATGTACGTAAGGCTTTGAGTACTTGTGATGGAGTCTTGTCGCCCAAATCTTCGTATGCGAAAATTTTTTGTAGTCGCAAATCTGGTGACAACGTATAATGCTGTATGAGAGCTTCCTTTAGCACAAAGAAATTTTGTTGTGACAAGGTTTCTTCTACTTGCTCTATCACTTCTAAATTTAGATGTGAAACCACTATATTAAATTTGTCAATGTTGTTAGACACCCCACGCTGCCGAAATATGCATTCAGCCTGCATTAACTAAAGCTGGGGGCACGTCGGCCAGAACATGGAAAGCTTAACATTTCTGTGTCGTGCGTAGGTACTCCCATCTTTTGCGTTAACATCTGTCGTTCCGTTTGGTGGGGAATCAAAGGGCGTGGACCACAATCCTTGGTCGAACAGACTGTAGTCTTCAATCTTGATTCCACTGCCCCATGCTTTTGTCTCTGAATTCATTATTCTCATCGGTATATATATTTTCTTTATGCTTCTGCTACGATTTTTCGGGGTCACCACTATGGGAACCTTTATATTTTATGAAGTAACAGCTTTTTCATGAGATGAGAAAACATTTTATTTTCCAAGCACAGATCAAAAACTAACAAGAATAAATGACTCGTAACCAAGCCGACTACGGCAGAGATAAATATCTATCAGCTGCAGCTTTCACCCGCTGTTTTTGGCGCAGTGGATAAATGACATCGTCACAATCTGAACAGTACAGCCTATCAGTTGATAATTCCATGTCACCATCAAAACACTGTTTTACTTCATAAAAGTGTTGGCAACAAGCCATTTACTTAATATTTTTCTAAATACACTTTCTGGAAGGTCTTGTATCACCTGCAGGAGCTTATTAAATAGTTTATGGCCCACTAGCTCACAGCTATTGGATGTCTTTGTTAGTCTATATATCATGTATGTATGGACTTATTTTTTCTTGGGTTGTGACTGTGAATATTATCTCTATTTTTTAGTTCATGCAGATTATTTCTTGGGCTTACAATGTGCCTTATGTTAGAACATGTAATGACTCTAACTGCTTTCTTCTGCAGAAATAAAATTTTTGAACTAGGCTCAAGTTTTCCCACAATACTTTGAAAAAATGCAAAGTAAGAAATTTTAACATAGGCTGCTGGCACACATTTTGTAAGGCATCTTAATAAGTAAATTGTTAACATCCTGCAACATTCTTACAGCTAGGTTTTCACAAAAATGGTAATTACTCCAACACATTCAAATATTGTACTGTATGAATCAGCAAAAGTAAAGCATGATGTGATTAACTCTCAGTTACAAACTGATGGAGTTAAGATAGAAGAAGAAAGACATAGCACAGATATACAAAGATGCAACATGTGCTCCAACAGTTCAAGGACCTATGCATGCCATGCATACGACATACAAAATAGATATGTCCCTTTGAGGGATTACACATAACAATCCTCAACATTATGTTAAAATTAAATGTCACTTAACTACAAAGTAAACACAAAATGGTTGATGTCTGTGAGATATAGACTTATAGCTCTGCTCAGCTGCTGTCTTGATTTGCTGGAGATATAGTTTGCAACAGAATCATAATAACTGAAGCAGCCTTCAGATATTTTCACAGCTGCAGTGACCAAGTACTGCCTCTCTCACACACACTGATGCAAGCTACCATGGAAGACTGTAGACAGGAGTTGAAACGTAGCAATATATGAGTGTTAGGATAAGTATAACATGAAGTGTAGATTGCCACATTTACAGATTTACATAAATTTTGGAACATTCTCATTTATTTTATCTGGTCATTTTGAAACTAAATTTATTAATCTGCTTCATATTTTGTCATTAATTTCATTCCAGTTTCATCAAGTGCAACAAATCTCTGCTCTGGTTCAACTGGTACTAATCAATACTTAAACATAACTCAAACAGTTCTCATTTCACAAGAAGTAAAACTAGCTCTTCATTTGAATTTATGTAAAGAACTTGGTCTAATGTCAGGAATACTTTCCAGCTGATAACTTTCATGATATAAATGACTTTGTAAATATTTTATTTGTGATTGTATTTTGTAAATTTTGGTACCAGAAATGAAGAACCAAGCAGCACTTATTATTCCAACATAAAAAACAAATTAGTGTTCAATGGTCTGTTAGCAATTTGTGAATGCCAATGCGATTTTGGTTGTAATCCTCAAATTTTCTCTCTGTAATAATGGGTGACATCTCCTGTAATTATTAAACAAATATATTAGCAGTGGCAAATCAGTAATAGGAGTCCCATTTTTGAAACAGTTTCTGTGTGCAAAATGCGTACCAATTAAAGCAATAAATATGTAATTGTAAAAGTGAAACTTCATGTCAACCACATTACTTAAAATATCTCCTGATGTACCCAGTTGCTAGCTGTGCTGTCAAGAGCTTGGGAAGTTTCAGCAAATTTGGTGGAACAGATACTCTCAATTTTTTTAAAAGATACTGCAGCATTGGAGCTGGCCAAAAAATGAAAATGAGTATTTCCTACTAACTGTTACACCCACAAAAACAGAGTATTAACTTGAAATAAATCAGTAGAGTATTTCATCCCCTTGGCGTGGTTCATTTCAATTGCTGTGTAGGAGCCAGATGTAGCACAAAACCAGATTCATGACAATGAAGCAGTAGGAAGTGTTAATGTGAGTGCTTATTCACTGGTCTTGACGTAACTGAAGCTGCAGGCTCCAACAGTTTAATTGTAGGACTATTAGCTGAAACCAAAAATATAACTGAAACTTCAGATGGGAGAATTACCAAAACAACAAACACTTCGACTTCTACCTGAGGTGGCCAAATTGCTGAAACAAACAAGGCATTGATGGACCTTAAAACACAGTTAAAAAAAAGTAACACAAGAGTACCCAAAAACGAAGAGGAGAAAACAGAGCTTAAAAATGAGGTAGAAAGAGATTGGAAACAGGTTGATGTTCAAGATGGGTCTGTGGAAAGCAAAACTGGTACTGTCAAAATTACTCATTACTGTCAAAATTACTCATCCCAAACACAATTTCAGAGTAGTTCAGATATGTGTAGAAAATAATTGTGTTGCATTAAAAATGCAATAGATAGCAATAAATCAGACTCACAACGTAAATTTGAAAATCAAAAGACCATTGTAATAACAGAGTATTGCAGCTAGACTCCAAAGTCACTAATGTAGGCAAACTTGTAACCACCAATATACACTCCTGGAAATTGAAATAAGAACACCGTGAATTCATTGTCCCAGGAAGGGGAAACTTTATTGACACATTCCTGGGGTCAGATACATCACATGATCACACTGACAGAACCACAGGCACATAGACAAAGGCAACAGAGCATGCACAATGTCGGCACTAGTACAGTGTATATCCACCTTTCGCAGCAATGCAGGCTGCTATTCTCCCATGGAGACGATTGTAGAGATGCTGGATGTAGTCCTGTGGAACGGCTTGCCATGCCATTTCCACCTGGCGCCTCAGTTGGACCAGCGTTCGTGCTGGACGTGCAGACCGCGTGAGACGGCGCTTCATCCAGTCCCAAACATGCTCAATGGGGGACAGATCCGGAGATCTT
Source organism: Schistocerca americana (assembly GCF_021461395.2). Lineage (NCBI taxonomy): Eukaryota > Metazoa > Arthropoda > Insecta > Orthoptera > Acrididae > Schistocerca > Schistocerca americana. The sequence goes on along the minus strand of NC_060124.1, from coordinate 606,037,171 downwards.
GCTGGCCAGGGTAGTTGACTTACACCTTCTAGAGCACGTTGGGTGGCACGGGATACATGCGGACGTGCGTTGTCCTGTTGGAACAGCAAGTTCCCTTGCCGGTCTAGGAATGGTAGAACGATGGGTTCGATGACGGTTTGGATGTACCGTGCACTATTCAGTGTCCCCTCGACGATCACCAGTGGTGTACGGCCAATGTAGGAGATCGCTCCCCACACCATGATGCCGGGTGTTGGCCCTGTGTGCCTCGGTCGTATGCAGTCCTGATTGTGGCGCTCACCTGCATGGCGCCAAACACGCATACGACCATCATTGGCACCAAGGCAGAAGCGACTCTCATCGCTGAAGACGACACGTCTCCATTCGTCCCTCCATTCACGCCTGTCGTGACACCACTGGAGGCGGGCTGCACGATGTTGGGGTGTGAGCGGAAGACGGCCTAACGGTGTGTGGGACCGTAGCCCAGCTTCATGGAGACAGTTGCGAATGGTCCTCGCCGATACCCCAGGAGCAACAGTGTCCCTAATTTGCTGGGAAGTGGCGGTGCGGTCCCCTACGGCACTGCGTAGGATCCTACGGTCTTGGCGTGCATCCGTGCGTCGCTGCGGTCCGGTCCCAGGTCGACGGGCACGTGCACCTTCCGCCGACCACTGGCGACAACATCGATGTACTGTGGAGACCTCACGCCCCATGTGTTGAGCAATTCGGCGGTACGTCCACCCGGCCTCCCGCATGCCCACTATACGCCCTCGCTCAAAGTCCGTCAACTGCACATACGGTTCACGTCCACGCTGTCGCGGCATGCTACCAGTGTTAAAGACTGCGATGGAGCTCCGTATGCCACGGCAAACTGGCTGACACTGACGGCGGCGGTGCACAAATGCTGCGCAGCTAGCGCCATTCGACGGCCAACACCGCGGTTCCTGGTGTGTCCGCTGTGCCGTGCGTGTGATCATTGCTTGTTCAGCCCTCTCGCAGTGTCCGGAGCAAGTATGGTGTGTCTGACACACCGGTGTCAATGTGTTCTTTTTTCCATTTCCAGGAGTGTAGATGCCTGTGGTAGTGAAATGTATAATATGGACAAGAAATTTGCTAAGTTCCAGAAAACTTTTTAGCTGAAAGCTTTAGCAACAATTATGCTAACTTTGGCTTGTGGAGTGTCACTTCAGTTAATCAATTTCCAGGTGACAGTACATTTTACCCTGTTGATTTTTTTGCAACATAGGGGCAACTTTGTAAGCAGTATGACTAATAATTTAAAAATCAAATTTGTAAAGAAGTTTTTTTATGGAGAAACACTATTATGGGCAAATCAAATTATTAGTACTGAAAATTCTTGTGATAAATTTGAGAGATGTTTTTTTAAATCAATTTTGATCTGAAACAGAGCAAGCTGAATAAACAGCATGAACAGTGAAACCATTTGATGAACTCAGTCAGATTAATGCCTTGAAAAGAATAATTCTGAGTAAAGCCAAAGGGGACATGTGTATGGACGGGATGAATCAGTAGAGGAAATCCTAAAATATTAAAAGTGATTTCCTGCCAAACAACAACATGCTGTGGTAGAAAGTTTCAAGTGATTGTTAATGAAAATTCTAGACATGAACATAGACTAAAGATTGGCCTACCAATAGGATCTATAATGGCATGACTGCTACTGACCCCAATGGAAGAAATTCCAATGATTTACAACTTCATATGCTTCAAGTCCACCTCCAAGCAAGCCTGCCACAAAGCTGGCAAGCAGAAACACCATGGAAGGAATGTATTAGACTGAACAGAATCCAAACTTGCTACAGAAGATGCTCAAATTTTCATCATAAATGAGACTTTGATCAGACATATTTATGTGACTGTGGTGTGTTCTCTGCTCAACCATATTGTGAGAATGTTTGCACTTTGAATCCTTCAAGGTGAGAGAAACGACATTTTGAAATCTATGACAACAGTTTGTGAACATTTTAAATGTTATTTACAATTTGTTGTTTGTGTATTCTGTTCTACTCCCTTACATGTGTTGCTTATATCTCGAATGTCTAAATATTCATTTTATGTCAATATAAGTAATATCATATTTGTATTGCTTTTTCATCATGACATAATATAAATGAATAACTGTATACTAAATCTTAACTAATATACTAATATCAAGAGTGACAACCTATACTGAAGAAATATTCAGTTGTGCACAAGCAAACTTATGCAGAAACAGATCTTTTGTGGATCATATATTTAAACTAACAGTTCTGTTTGAGAAGAAATATTAACACCCACTGGTCATTGACTTCAAAGAAGCCTTTGAAAGTTTTAATATAATCTATTTGTGGTTGCTGCAGAGTGTAATGTTCCCATCTAACAAATAGATTATCATCAAAATTGCTGCATCCACGTGCTCAATGAAAAACACCACAGATGTTTGCAACTGAACATAGAACAATCATGTGATAAGGAATTGAATGCTTTTAAAAAAATTTTATTGTTTATTTTCCATAAGGAAGTACAACGATTTGTTTTGGATTGTGGATGTATTTTACACTTCCTTCATAGCTCTGTGGGAACAATTACAAATGATAAAGATAACATGATTACTGGCACACATAAATACTATTTGCTATTTGTACAAATGAAAGTATTTTACTCCTCTCAAAGAAATTCCTTAATATATAAAAATATTTATTGGAAAGAAACGGTTTCAAGACCATTTCAAATCATCTTCCACCAATTCTGATTTGATTTATTGAACCATTTCATCTACAGCTGCACATGAACAAGAGATATTTGGATTTTTATGTTAATATTAACAATTTTATATATAACTATGCCTTTGTACATAAAATGACACACATTAATATATCAGTAAACGATGAATACTTGTTATGCTGTATATAGAGAGAGATAATATTCAAATGTTCTTTTGTATGGGATGACATTGGTTTAACATAGAAAAATTTATTATTGTAGATATTCATTTATTTTGTAAAAACAGTGATCAACCAAGTATGACTTCAAATTAGATTTGAAGTGACCAATGTTCTGTATGTATTTAATGGTATCTGATAATTCATTGTATAGTTTAATACTGGGCTGGGTAAGAGTGTTTTGAAATAACTTTGTGTTGGCACTTTGAACATGCACATCCAATTTTTGTTTTGTATCATAGCTGTGTATTGCGTGATTTTGAATGATGACTGTTCTTTTTGTGTTTAAGTTTTATTTTAAATACATTATATTTTCAAGTATTTTTATACAAAGAAGAGGTAGGATCATCCTTTTTTTGAAACAATGGTTTACAGGATTTGCCACTATCCACCCCCTCCATTATTCTTTTAATTTCTTTTTTTTTTTTTTTTTTTTTTTTAAATTTTTAATGTTTTGATGGCGTCTCCAGAATTTTTTCAGAACATAAACCCACACTGGAGGTGAGATTGTGTGACTATATAATATACAAGCCAATGAGAGTTGTAGCAGGTACATTTTTTTTAAATTTCCGCAACACAAAACAAGAAGTACTTAATTTTTTATGAATTTGCTCAATATGTACTTTCCAGTTCAATTGGTCATGTAGATATAGTTCTAGATCATTTGTGCTTATTAATTTTTTAAAAGTTTGTTATGAAATTTGACTCCTATGCTACCACATAACCTTCATTTGTTGGAAAAATATTGATGATAAATTCTATTGTGGTTCAATATTTCATTCATTACTTTTTTAAAGTAATGTAGAAAGACATTTTTGTCAGTGTTTGGGATTCATTAATTTTATTGTTCTACTGAACTGTGACATATTTTATATGAAAAATATCAATAAATAGTTCAATGACATAGTAAGTAATTTGTCCCCACTTTAATTGGATGTAATCACATAACAAAACTGTGAATATTTTCAAGACTATAAATGTTTTAGTATGCCCTGCAGTAAGAATACAATTGAAACAATAATATAAAACCCAAGACTATGCGCTATATCAGTAAGTAATCACATTTCCATATAAGAGCTTTTCATTATTAAATATTCTTTCCTGATGCCTTTCAGTGCTACATCCTGATGAGCCACATAAAATTATTGCTGAGAAGCTGGAACTACTGAGAAAATCTCATCGACAGATCTGTGAAAGTACCCAGAAACTGAATTCTATGTATGGACTCCAGGCCATATTTTGGATTGCTGTTATTTTTATACAAATTCCAACAGGCTTGGATAGGATATTTAACATCAAGAATAATACACTTTTGCTCACCAATGATATTCTTAGGTGCTTCACAGCCATAATTTGTCTTTTACTTCTGGTAATTATCACTTCCAGTACAACAATTCAGGTAATGAAAACCATCATATAATATATTGATACTTTTTTGTCATAGATAACCATATTTATGTTGTATATAAACAATTCAGTGACATCTGTAAAGGGGACAGGCTGGAGAGTGCTCAAGTTGTCCCTTCTCTTGCTAGACATTTCCACTGCCAAGGTGCAAGACTAAAAAAAATTTGTATATGACATCCCCTCCTATCTATAATGTCATTTTTTAACAATATAAAATTCCTCTAAAAGTTAATTTTTTATTTTTCTTCAAGGAGTTATCATCAGTCATTGCAAGTTCATTCCAGTATACAATAAACATTTTCACTGCAATGCCTTGCACCCAGCATGATAGAGATGTTATCATAGAAATATTTCAATTTCATCAAATTTTTACTTATTTTTCCTTTTTGTTTAATGACTTCATTGTCCAAGCTGGTTTCTGATGCAGTTCAATTAAAAGAATGAAAACATTGTTTTAACATTTATTAGCTGTCATAATCTCATGGTGATTGTGCAAACACATCAGCAAAATCTGTAGCACGAGACTCAGTTACACAGTGATGGTTGTAACCTGGATGTGCTGTACTTGAGTTGGGCTTTGTGCTAATGCTATAATATAAAATTATTGTATTCTACATATTTACTTAAAGGACAGGGGAAAAGAAACATAATCCCATTTTCGAATGAGGTAAACTCGTTTAACTGTAAGTTGTATACTCTTAAAATGGTAAAATTGACTGGTATAGTTTTATTAGAAAGAAGCTTTGGTCTACACTTGGATTCATAAATGCCCACCAAGAATATTTGTAAAGCTAAATTTTCTAAATTTGAATATTTCACAATATAACATGTCCTTTCAGCAAAAGTATACTTTTTTGAAGTCAGAAAAAATAGAGCCACAAAAATATCACAGTGGTACATTGACAGGAAAAATTTTAACATTCAGACATTCTGGAATACAATAATTTTGATTGGGAAGAACTTTTGAATCACAGACAATTCAGAAAAGGAAGGACTGGAACGAGAACTTTTAAACAATGTAGATTAATCCTGAAACAAGCAATTTTTAGAATGGCTGAATTCAGAAGTGCATGTAGTTTTAATGTGTCATAAAATTGTAATAATACTTTAAATAAAATAAAATATTTTGAATCCTTATGTTATAAAGTATCATACCAAATATTTTAAGCAAGAAAGTAAATAATATATAGAAACCACATGCAAGTTTCTGAAGGCCTACATAATGATCACTGCTCCCTACCTAGTGGATAATGTGTATGATGTCATTGCAGCAGCATTCCATGTTTATTGTTCTCGTTTTTGGACATATTTCATTGGCTTATTGAGACCCTAGTATCTGAAACAAACTCGAGTGGCTAGAGCAGGCTGTTTTCAATTGGAATTTTGCATTAAGCCAAATGTAACAGATCAGAGGAATTTTAAGAAACATAAAGTAATCACACAAAATAGTCACTAAGAGATGACGGCTTGTACCAATATAACAAAAAGCACAGTTCCCACTCTCCTAATAGCAGAGATACTGAGACACAGATAGGCACAACAAAAAGAATCTCAGAAAACGAGCTCTCGGCTAGCAAGGCCTTCATTGGAGATAGAACATACGAAGACAAACTCTCAAGCAAAGTCAGCTCACCCACATGTGACTGCAGTCTCTGGCTGCTGAG